>NC_054833.1:111450464-112119750 GCF_018345385.1 Vulpes lagopus | reverse complement strand
GACACCTCAGTTTTCCTAGGGTAGTTCATATTCACCACGTTCAGATTTCTAATTTTCATTTGAAAGAAGCACAATCTGAATTTTCATCAAGGAATATTCATAGATTCCAAATGAGGAATACGAGACATGAAAACCATCCAGTGGAACAGGAAGTACGAGGCTTTTAGTGAATACAACCCTGACCACTCAAGACAAATAGAAGGCGATGGACTGTCCCAAAATATCACCACAAAGAATAATAACTCTAGAGACAACATTGAATTAGGTTTTAATAAACTAGAACGATAGAGTAGGAAGGGGATTACCATGTAGTGAGGTTTGTGCTGTTTTACTTTTATTATCAAACTTAGAATTTAAAGCTTTCTGAATATTAGGATAGGACAACCAGGTGAGGAAATAAATGTTCAGAAAGGTAAGGTAAGTTCTCTAAGGTGACACAACTAAAAAATGATGTGCCTCATATTGAAACAGAAGTGTGTTTAGATCAAAATTCAGGGATTTTGATCTAAGATCAAAATTAAGATCTCTTGTCTAAAGAGGCTATAATTACTGTCTCTAAATTTTATGTTTATTATTAAACAATCATAATTGCAATACTTGACATTAACACTCATTTTATAGTTTGCTACAGAAATATTATTTTTGGGTGTCTGGGTGGCTCACCCAGTTAAGCATCTGCCTTCAGCTCAGGTCATGATCTCAGGGGCCTGGGATCAAGCCCCACATCAGACTCCGTCCCTCTCCCTCTGCCCCTCCCCCTGCTGGTGTTCTCACTCTTTCTCTCTCAAATAAATAAATTCTTTTTTAAAAAAGAAATATTATTTTTGAAATTTATTTTGTATTTTTTCTTTATAGCTTCTTCAATAAATAAAGCAAAAACCATGCCAGTCCTTGTTTTATATTTGAGAAGGTTTGGGCTTAGATGAGGGCTCCTTTTGTGTTTTCCACTCCTTGGGCTGCTGGAATGATGGAATTTCCACCCTCATTTGTCACCAGAGCTGATGACATTCTAGAATGGATTTTAACAGACTGAAGCGAGCAGTGTACACAGAAGGCATAGAGAGTCCTGTGGCTCATTTCTTTGGTGACACCTTCCTTCCAAAATTACACATGGAAAGGTTTGGAAGAGGTTACATGGCTTGCCCAAAGTGACTCAGGTTGGGCATGGCTGAGTTGAACCAGGAAAACAGGTTAGGTTGTCTGTTTTAAAATCATTTTGATATATTTTTGACACAACAGCTGTAGCTCGTGATGGGAGGGTAACATGATTCTTAATTCTTAGGGTTTTCATTGGTTTGGGTTTTTTTTCTTTTTTTTTTCCCTGAGTTTCTTCTAAAATGTTTAAGCTCTAGCTCTCCCAAATTGATGGCAAGGAGAAACCAAAGTCAGAGGAGACCCAGGACAATCTTCTGGCCCAGATAACGTTGCCTATGTCTACTCCTGGCATCTCACTGAACAATACCTGACAACATCTTTTTTACACTACAGGAATATAGATCTTTTTTGACATAGGAGAAAAATTTAAAAGAAGCTATTGTTTGTTGTTTTTGTTTTCTCTCTCTTGTATCTTTCAACTAACATAAAATACTTTTGAAGTCAGATGACGTTTACTTCAATCACTTTCAATTCTACTGCAGCCAACAATCTCTGCTTTGCTCATTTTTCTTTTTTTTTTGTGTGTGTGTGTGTATGTCAAAGGATTTGTTTAACCTCAACTTTTCTCCATTTAGATAGTTACTTCAGAGAAACTAACCTTTTATCAGCCACGCAATTTGCACATTTTTTGGAATACATCTGTACTCCAGAAGAGAGAGAGAGAGAGACAGAGACAGACAGAGAGAGAGAGAGAGAACAAGTCTACATATAAAGGAAATATTTAGATAAGGACAGAAAAATGTGAGAATCTAAGGATCAGGTGTGTGCTCTGGTGGCAAATGAAGAAATCAGTTTGAAGTTCTTCTTTAGCCTGGAACATATCCTTAATCAGAATTAGAAAATGTAGTTCTCCTTACAAGCCACTACCACTCGAATGCATTAAAATTCTAAAAATAAGATTTGGGGACAGAGCAGTCATTCATTCATTTGTTAATTCATTCATCCACTTACTCATTTTTTCTCTCAATATTCATGAATATTTAATATATTCCAACTACCAGTAAATCACTCCATTGCCTTGATCTGGTTCCTACATGCATATCCCCTCAGAAGGTATTATCAGGTCTTTAAACCATGGTCTGGCCACACACTCTAGCATGATGACAAAAAAAAGCTGAAGAAAACATTAATCAAAACTGTCAATTTGCTTATTGTTGGGGCAATTGTTTTCTAACTCACTTCTTACGTAATTGTCCTATTAACTTTCTCTTTGGACACTTTCTATACTTCCTAAAATTATAAAATGATCCATTCAATTGAGCTACCAGAGTAATTCTCATTCTTCTGAATAATCTTAGCTTTGTCAGATATCTGTCCAGAGATAAGCTGCACATTCTTGTCTTATGAAATGTACCAGCCAAAGGTTTCTTTACTGAGAATGGGGTCTTCTCAACCATCCAAATAAGGGTTAAAGAGAAGAGAGGCACATTTTAGTTTAGCTGGACTTTCATAGATATTAATCCTCACAAAACATTTCAAGGAGAAGAATGAATAAACTCTTTTCACTGAAGGGTAAACTGAGGATTCAAGAGTCCACCTGTACCTGTGGGCATGAAGTTCATTTATGATTAAGCTGAGATTTACCTTGGCCTTGCCCAAATCCAAAGGCTTTAGTACTTCTACCTGAATAAAACAAGAGAAAGCTCTCCGCAACTGAGTAGGCCGCTGGGTGTTACTGTAAGATCCGCCACGTAGCTAGTCTCTACTTCACATGATTGATGGTTGATACGGTTCTGTTATCACAGTGGCTTCCTGGTGATTTTCTGTATCTCAATCCACCGGGACATTTTGTTCGTGAACCATCTCCTCTTCTATTAACGCAGTTGGTACCTCCAAGTTCAAGTGCGTCGTGCATAGTTTTAATAGCAGGGCCACTTCCCCTCTGCCACTAGCCCCTTCTCTCGAGTTATACAAGTGGCTAACACCTACCACTGCAGTGGTTTGTTGTGTTAAATTGAGAAATAGTCACAGATCATAAACCTCCCAAATAAATTGTGCTCAAATAAGCTGTGCACAGAAATGCGAGTTCTAGATCCCATTTATTTCCAAGTTGTACCATGTTCACAGCATTTCCTCTTGTTCCTGTAATGAATCTTTATTTGTTTAATGATAGTGATTAGAGGCCTTAAATTACCAGAAATAAAATCCATTTCCCTCAGTACTGGGCATATATACGAGAGCCTTCAGTTGTGTATTCTCCAGGCTCTTTTTATAATGGTACTAAGTACATATAAACAAGCATCTGTTGCAGCAATTTAAATGTTTCATCCTTATTGACTGTGTGTATATTAAAAACAGAATGTGTTATTTAAATATTAGTTATGTTCACGGATTAGAATCTTTATTTGTGAATAGCTAGCGTGTAAAATCACTAAGTGAATACTGTAGAGGATGCTTTCTGATTCAAGTAGGCATATCTGCCACTTGACTCTGTGTGTTTTACATCTATTATTCGGGATCGTGTTACAAAGTACTTAGAATGTACATCCACGAGAGGTTATACCTCTTCTAGCTTTAGGTAATTTTAAAGAAAATAACTACTTTTTCTTAAGCTATCCAGAAACTCAAATACAATTTTGACATTTGCTGCCTTGAAATAATGGTGCTGATTATAATTAAAATTAGAATAGAAATTGAAAATTAAAATGACAAAAAAGAAGGCCCTAGAGTTCAGAAAAAATGTATATAAAATAGGGTCATAAAAGAAGAGAAGAGTTGGAACATAGTGCGCTGACAATTATTTTAGAAATAAAATGCTAATATGTGTAATCGAGGCTTATATATTCTACGTAGGATGGGGTGACTCTTACCCTGCTATTCTGGGCGCAGTGACATTGGATGTGTAAGATGTTCGAAGGAACATGAATTAAACTCTTCAAAATAAGAAAGGTCAGTATATAGACATTATCTGAGATTTCTTTCATTAGTTTTACTGCTTACAAATTCAAGTGGAATTGCAGAATAAAGCCAATTTTAGAGACCTGCCATTTGACCCACGCTTCTCAAAAATGATAATATTTAACCTCTATCTCCAATCTATGTTAAAGTGCTCTGCCCTTGAGTCCGTGAATGCCTTCCAGTCTCTCCTCTATTTTGTGCATTTTTGTAGGCATATAGTAAATGTCTGTGGAACAGAATATATTGAAGACTAGCCTTTGGGTGATAATTTAGTGAATGATATACCAATTTATAAATTATTTACTTTCAAATCAAATATGTAGTTTTATCCATAATGACAACTATTCTATAATCTGTATTCAGTTCTTTTAAAGATCATGTTGGCTCTCAGGAAAAGAAAAAAAAAAAAGATCTTGTTGGCTCTCTTTTACCATGTAACAAATTATTATAAACTTAGCAGCTTAAGACCCTATAAGTGTATTACCTCATAATTTCCATAGGTCAGAAGTCTGGACATGGCATAGCTGGAGTGTCTGCTTATGGTTTCAAGATTACAATCAAGGTATTGCTACAGTACAGCTCATGTGAGACCCAGTTTCCCGCTTCAAGCTCATTCAAGTTGTTGGCAAAACTAAGTTCCTCCTGGTTACGATACTGAGGTACCACTTTCTGGTTAGCTTTGAAAACAGGGACAAATCTCGATTTCTAAGGTTGCCCACCGTTCCTTGACAAGCAGCCTGTAAAAGCAGTTCACACCCACACTGTTTGCTTTCTTTCAAGCCAGGATAAATATTTACCTGTAAGGTCTTCAACTAGGACCAGCTGAAGGAAACCCTGTGGTTTCAAAGGGCTCACCTGTTAGGTCAGCCCCACCGGGTCCCCAAACCCTGCTGAGCAGTACCTAGATTAGTGCTTGATCGAATAGCTGAGATAACATGCATACACCCTTCAGGCCTGGATCTTGGGGGATAGTTTAGAAATCTACATAACGCAAAAAATACAAATGGGGCTCTTTATGTACCAAAGAAGCAGTGTGGTCTTGAATGAGCAATATGTGTGTGTACATATATACACATAGCGGGGCTCAGACCCAGACTACCCTGGGTTAACATTCAGGCTCTTGGGAGAAACCCTTTACCTCTCTAAGAATAAAATTCCATATCTCATATAGGTAGGATGCCCATATATATATATATTGGTTTACCCAGGAGAGTTCTAGCTTACCTGTTTTTCTGGAGATATTAATTGTCCTCCCTTTTATTCTAAAATGGAGCCATGTTTGGATAATAAATCACATCATCTGCTTATATGATTATCGAGAGGATGTAATATGAAAATGTGCATAAAATCCTTCAGTACGTTTGCCTAATAGATGCCCTTTTTTCATCAGTCTGAACTTGTGTAAATGCCATTGTACAAAGGATTTATGTGTGTAAACACTATGACACGTTCAATGATAAAGGCAAAAAGATAAACATAAAATAAAACTAAGGCTTAGGCTCATGAGCTATGCTTAAGATTTTCAGAAAACTAGGAAACCAAAATCAAAAGCCAAAGTTTTAAGTAAATTTGTGTCAGAAATATAAAACTAAAGTGATCAATTTTAGGGCTGGTGGTGCGGAAAACTATGTAAGAACTCTTAGAAGAGAGGATGATTGAAGTAATTGAATTTCAATCAACCAATTGAAATGATTGTCAAAAGATAAGTATAATCCTAACCAATGAAAAAGAAAACGGAGGACAGTCTAGTTCATAAATAAATAAACAAATAAACAAATAAATCAACCAACCAACCCACCCACCCCAGAGGACGCATTAGAAATTCTAAGTGGATAGAATACAGAATGATGTTAGGGTCCTCTGACAGATGGAGACAAAGTGAAGTTCGTCCCAAATAGTAAAGGATTTTGACAGCTGGGCGAGGAGTTTACATGATTTTAATAGGTGATTGACACAATCACAGCCTGTCAAATGATTGTAAGGGGCAAGGATTGAGAGAGGGAACAGGGTCAGGAGAGAGCTCCAACAATTTGAACAAAAATAACAGAATCTTGAGGTAAGATAGTGGTGGCTTAAAGAAGGAGGAAAGGACATAAATGCAAGAAGTGAAAAAATACACACACACACACACACACACACATCAAAGCAGTATATGATGAGTGGAAGTACCGATCACTTATAGTATGGCTGAAGGGATATAGTAAATAAAAGTGGACAAAGGTGTCAAAGTCAGGTAGTGCAAATACCAAGATTTAAGTTATCAAATTTACAAAAATAATTGCTCAATTAAGGAGACTGTAGCCAGGTATACAAATTATTAGTAAAGGGACCGAAACAGGTGGAAGAAAGCAGAGCTGAGTATGTTTTGCACTTTATTAAACTGAAGACTTAAAGTAAACTCAACGCATAGCCACAATCTGACCACGTAGAGCTAAAGGCAGACTTTAAAATGAGCATATTTCTTGTCTGATTGCTGTGTTTCTGTCAACAGAGCTCCTGTTTTATGGTATTAGTACTCTAATTAACAAAAATTAAAGCAAATAAGTGATATGCTAATTAGAGATATGACCACATCTAGTCTAGTTAGTTCCATCTTGGCAAAAGTTTTGGGGAGAAGTTTGAAAAAAAGAAAAAAAAACATGGTGCATGGAGCCTTGAAAGAAAAACTATATACATAGTGTCTAAATATCTTTGTGCACTTACATATGCAAGGTTGAATATATATTTTGCATGCACATGCATACATATATTATACGTGTGTGTGTGTGTGTGTGTGTGTGTATTTTTCCTAGTGTCCCGTGAGTTCAGCTCACTAATAGTCAAGATGATGGAGAAGCTAGATGGCAGGGAAAAGCCCAAGAAAGCATCTGTGTGGATGTTAACCTCAGTTTGGTACAACCTAGAGGTCTGCCATTTGGATTATTTTTTCTTACGTTAGTCCTAGATGTTTGGGCCCCCCTAGAAGAGAGATGAACAGAGTCACCACTATGTAGATTCCCAATTCCGTTAATTATTCTCTCTGTTTGGCTTACTATTTTTCACCCCATTACTTCCAGTGATCCAGGGAGAGTAGAGGTTTCAGCAACATCCTTGACTGCCTTTTTTATACTCCCAGGAAGTGTAATGGTCTCCCTCTGCATCTAGTAACTGATACCATTAATTAGACCTGACAAATTAATGATAGGCTATATTAACCACATTTGTCTAAGCATTACACAGATATCTTCTGCTTCCAGTGGGAATCGTTTAGACTAAAGGAAAATATTTAGAATCCAGGATTCACCAGTAAAGTCAGGTTTCCTAATCACAGCAGTCTCTCAAATAGGAGTCAAAAAATTATGAGCTAAAAATCATTGCTTGCCTTCCATCCAAAAGCAGCAGAGCTGCCAGTTTGAAATCTCATCGTGATAGTTAAAAATCATCAATAGTTCGCCGTTATTTCTTAGCCAGAGAAGGCACTTCCTGTTCTGCCTTTCCTAACCTACAGCTACTCCCTTTTCCATAAATATTCCAGTGTAGTTGAATTTTTCCTTATCCATGTCTTGAAAGGTAATAGCCACTTGAAATTGATTTTACCCAGACGGGCTAGGTCTTGTGTACCTGCTTGTCTCATCCTTACTTTGTGTCACTAGAGTGGGCAAAGCAAGGAATATACAACTCTACTCTTACGTTGTGCCAATGACAAGAAATGGGGGGGATGTCAAGAAGTGGGGGGGGTATTCTGGGTAGAAAAACTACAAGGCACTTATCCTTCATTCAAACTGCTTGTTAGGTCTTATGCCGAGGCCTGGGTATCCAGGTCACACAGCAAGGGGCGATCCCAGCATGCAGAGACCCCCAGCTCTCAGACAGGAGTGAAATGGAGTGGAGATGGAAAAAACAGGGGGAGTGGAGTGGAGTGGAGATGGAAAAATCAGAGGGCAAGCATAGTCCCAGTCTCCAGGGAATTTTGCCTCAAGAAGAGAGGAGTCAATACAGAATTGGGTTGTAAAGAAAGCACAGCTACTTACCTGAAACCACGTTATACTCTGTTACCTCTTCCAATCTTCCCCAAGGCCAGAGCTAGAGTGACACGTCTTACTATCTAGTACTAAGGACCTTATGTGACTTCATGGCTAAGCGGTGGAGGACTTCTGCATCCGGGAATGATCATATTATTTCACCTACAGGTAGCCCTAAGAACGACAGAGCTGAGGAGGCTAGTGCTGGTCCCAAGCATTTAAGCACAACATTCCAATCATACCTCTAAGTTTGTCACCTGTGTTGGAAGGAAGTAGGAGAGACAAAAACAGGTTAGGTATCAAACAATTCAAGATGTGTGATTAAAGGGAGTCCTTTTCAGGACTCACAGACCAACAGCACTCACAGACCAACGGTAAAGTTCTAAAAGAGGTTGCCACTCAAAATGTTCAGTATTTCCACCAATCTAATTCAGGTCATGATCCAGAATGTGTGAGTAGGTTGATGTGTACTCACTGAAAGGAAACACAAACAAAATATGTTTTCTATTCTGTAAAATGGAGACATTAATACTGATATCATGGAAGGAAGGTGACTATTAACTAAGAGGATAGGGAAGGGGCAGTGGAAATTGATAATGATGTGGTGTCTCGTACCCCCTGGCCCACAGTGCATTCCCCCGAAACTGTGATAGGATGTTTTCCACGTGCTGGCAGCTTCTTAACTCAAGTGGCTGCATCTCTCTACTTCTCTGTCCAAGAATTTTCTCCAACACCCCTGGGCTATGCTAAACTGAAAGCAGTTCTCTGTTTTGAAATGTGTAAAATTAACACCCAGAGGGCAACCCTCTCTGTTAGAAAGTGGGAGTTGGTACATAAATAGCCCAGTCCTCTGAGTCTACAATTCTGAACATGCTCCACACCATTTCATTACAGGTCCTCTGTGTCTTTAAGTTTCAGTTCCCCTCAGCAGCAACTAATACAACTTCTATTTTTTTTTCTTTTTTTTCTTTCTTTCTTTCTTTCTTTCTTTCTTTCTTTCTTTCTTTCTTTCTTCTTTCTTTCTTTCTTCCTTCCTTCCTTCCTTCCTTCCTTCCTTCTTTCTTTCTTCTTTCTTTCTTTCTTTCTTTCTTTCTTTCTTTCTTTCTTTCTTTCTCTTTCTTTCTTTCTTTCTTTCTTTCTTCTTTCTTTCTTTCTTTTTTTTTTTTTTTCATTTTACTCACTCTCTTGCTTGTAATTCCTGATTGCTCTCAACTTAAGTACCTATACTCAAGGCCTTACTGCAGTATCTCCTTTTGGGAAAACCCTAACTCAAATAGAACATTTCCTCCCTTTTATCCCTTTACTTCACAAAAGTGCTGTACTTATTCAAAGATTTAATGTAATATTTTATCATTGATTCACTAGTTTATCTCCCCTATAAAAATGGAATCCCTTTGGGATCCCTGGGTGGCGCAGTGGTTTGGCGCCTGCCTTTGGCCCAGGGCGCGATCCTGGAGACCAGGGATCGAATCCCACATCAGGCTCCCGGTGCATGGAGCCTGCTTCTCCCTCCGCCTGTGTCTCTGCCTCTCTCTCTCTCTGTGACTATCATAAATAAATAAAAAATTAAAAAAAAAATGGAATCCCTTTAAATGTAAGAAGACTTCATTTGGCATTCTAATTTTAATATCATTGCAATCAATAAAAGATTGTCGAATGAATGAATAAAAAACGTGGAGATGGAAATCCATGAATTGTTCTATGCTTTACTGAGTATTTCTGTGACCAACATAGCAATAATTCTGCTGACAATAGCAGATGGTAATTTCCATATCCTCTGAGGACATAAACCCTGGCTCACCATAGTCCTGATTTTAAGGAGCTGAGCTGTCCTCTCTCCTAAAAAGTAAACTAACGTAAAAGATGCCAGACCATTAAAATAGTATAAACATTTGGCAATCTCAGGTAGGCTCAAGCAAATATGCTTAGAAGAGAGCATCTTAGAGTAAGAATCTCAGGAACATCTGGGAAAGTTTGGGAAAATGAGATAAGGTGACTTCGGGCGCCAGTTTTTCTACTCTAGGAACTAACCCTCTATTTGGAGGCACTTCCTTCCACCTGAAATAGTTGTTCAACAAGTTGGAACTGACAATAGACAAAATGTTTTATGGCCATGTGTCAGGCAGCTTGATGTATTTCATGCCTGAATAAATGCAAAATGGAATTTTAGCTCAAGGAGATGGTATAGCAAATGGTTCTTCACAGAGCAGGGAATAAGGAATATGTCTCCCATGGAGAAACTCATGGTGACAATGTGTCTGATTTATACTATAATTGCCAGAATAAAATCAAATATCCCTAAATTCAGGCATGCTAATGAACAAGATGCAGAATTAGCTTTTTCTCTGCTTATTGAATTGTCTAATGTTAGCTGAGAGAAGCAAACAGAGCATCGTAGATCCAAATATTACCCCAAGGTGTTTATAAGCACTATAACTTGCAGATTAACATTGAATGGCCTTTTATAAGGTCTTTGAAATGATACTGAATCTTCAGCAACATGGTTTCCCCATAAAGACATGTTACAAAGACTTATTAAAACTCCCTATTGAATTTCATTAAATTGGGACACACTATAAAGTAAATCTGACTTTTGAGCCATATTTTTAAAACTGGCTTGGCCAAACATTGGTTTCCTACTTACCATAAGAATTTATTTATTTATTTTTTTTATTCCCTCCTCATATTAAAAAAAAAAAAGTTGTTTACTGTGTTTTATTAAAGAAAATTTATTTTTGCTTTTATTGTCAATATAAATATTATTGCTAACTAGTGCTTTTATTTCACAAAACAAGCTTGTGTTACTAAAATGAGTCAATATGATTCCAACTTAAAAAACAAACACCCATTTAATATATCAGTTCATCTATGTGGTCTTATTGAGGAGGAAATAGACATTCTTGAGATGATGACAACAGCTCATACATTCTCTTTGCAAAAATTATATTTACTAGAGAATTTTGATGTTATTGTTAGATTTGTAGTTGAGAAGGGGAAAGGTATGTTTGGAAGGAGCATTCACTTATTCCATAGTGTTAATTCTGTAGTATTGAATGTATATTTACTCAGGAGTTTCCCCAATATCAGATTATTGATATTTTTCTCAAAAATACCTTCCTGAATTACGCAGTAAACCTAATTATGCAATAAAACCTAAATGGGAAGTGACGGAGGGAGATGAAAGAGGCAGCTGTCTGTACTCATACCCACATCCAAGCTGGGTCATGGGGTGTATTAAGTAATGGGAATGGACTTACATATCCAAATGTAATAGAGCTAAGGGTATAATACATAAGAGAAACCAAGGTTAATGCATATTTTAATACTATAATTATGTTTTTTTAACTCAGATCTTAAATTTTTACTTTAAAATTCACATATAGCTATTTAAGAATTCCCTAGACTCAGAAGAAGACATGTTAGAGTATAGACTTAGCACATGAATGTGTATACACGTGTACTATGTTAAGCACTATACTAGACACTAGACAACAAGGGTGATATATGTTCCTTGTCCTCTAATATGGTGTTCATATAATAATTAGTGATATTTCTTTTATCCTATCCATCAATTTAGTCTGATTATTGAGAAATATAATTATATGTGTTACATGACCCTAGAATATTGTTTTATAAATATGATATTCTATAATTAATGTTTAAATTAGTTAAGAGAAGAAATAAAAAAATACTCATAGAAATTATTTTTTTTAATTACATAATCTTCTTTACAATACATGGTTTGGTTTTGTTTCATTTCTCCTGTGGATTTAAAGCATTTTTTAAAATTTCATTTATTTATTCATGAGAGGCACAGAGAGAGAGAGAGAGAGAGAGAGAAAGAGAGAGTCAGAGACACAGGCAGAGGGGGAAGCAGGCTCCATGCAGGGAGCCTGACATGGGACTGGATTCTGGGTCTCCAGGACCATGACCTGCACTGAAGGAGGTGCTAAACCATTGAGCCACCCGGGCTGCACTCCTGTGGATTTAAATTACTGTCTGGGTACATTTGTTTTCATCTGGAAGAACCTTCTTTTGGCATATCTTGTAAACTGAGTCTGATAGCAATATCTTCTCTTAGGTTTTCTTTACTATTAACTGTCTGTGTTTTCATTTGAATTCCAAAGGATAGTTTTGCTGGGTATAAGAGTCTTAGTTATTGTTTCCTCTCATTCCTTATAGTATTTTGAATATTTTATGTCACTGCTTCCTGGCCCCTCTTTTGTGTGCTGGAAATCCATCTCCTAATTTTATCATATTCCCATTGTACATAATGAATTTATTTTATCTTGCTGATTTTAAGATTTTCTTTTAGTCATTGTCTTTCTGTTGTTTGGATTGCATAATTACTATCAATCTATATTTAAGTATGCAAATAATTTCTTCTGCCGTTTGAGATCCATTTTTTAATTATCTTTAGGATATTTTCAATTGCAGGTGCTATAATTTTATATTTTATTACAGAAATCTCAGTCTGCCATTTCTTAGGTAGAAACTTATCATATAAATAAATAAAGGATAGGTGAAGAAGGAGACCCTGACCTCTTGGCTGCACTCAAATCTAGCTTTTAAAATATGAAGCTGGGAGAGATAAGGAATTCTGGGGGACCCTTTCTTCCAGCAATTCTGGGAGCTGGTTGAGAAAAACTTACCTTTTTGAAACATCACCTGGAGATGAGGTTCTATATTCTTGAGTTGGGAAGATGAGTAAGTCAATGGGTCATGGCTCAACTTTCACCAACTCTTACTATTCTTATTTATATTTAGCAGGTTTTCTTGCATAAATGTTTCTTCATTTGGTATAATGCTATCTCAAATTTAATATATTTTGTGTTTATTTTTAATAATTTTCACAAGTTTCAGTTGTTTCCCAAGGGTCAGATTCATGGAATTTCTTAGCCACCTCTGACATAGTCTCAAAATAGTTATCTTTCCTTATTCATATTTGATGTCTATTTATGTTTATTTATTTTTCTATTTTGTAATTTAAAAAAAATTTTTAAAGATTTTATTTATTCACTTTATGAGGAGAAAGAGAGCACAAGCATGGGGAGCAGCAAAGGGACAGGGAGAAGCAGAATCTCCACTGAGAAGGGAGCTAGACATAGGGTCTGATTCCAGTAGCCTGGGATTATGACCTGAGCTGAAGGCAGACACTTAGCCAACTGAGTCACCCAGGTGCTCCTTTGCTTATGTTTATATGGCCCAGCACTCATCAGATGTTTAAAAAATACATTTGTAAATAAATAAATAAGTAAATAAATAAATAAAATTTTAAGTGAATAAGACTGAAGGAGTTCAATATGTTGGCTAACATTAAATTTTTTTATTAACATTAAATATTTTTGAAGTTGACAGGCCTCACAAAATTATAGATATATTATAGATATATAAATACAGATATATAAATTATATATTTATAGATCATAGATACATAAGTGCTGATTTTTATTTCTTTTGAAAATGAATAAAGGATATGTTAAGTTTCAGATGTAAACATTCCCTAAAGCTCAGAATCCAACTGTATCAAGAGAGTAAATTTGATCACCATGGAAACAATGCATCTCTCCCCTTTACATGTCACTCAGCCAATAAAAATCTTTCAATATAGATTACTCTGTGCCTTCTAGAGAACCCTGGGTCACTATCAATTCTGAATGGAAAAACACAAAGGGGAATGAACACTCCTCTTCTCAAATACCATGTTAAAACTTTGTAAAGAATCTTTAAGTGGTATTTCAAGAAAAAAACATTTTATTTGTATTTTTTCAATGGAGAGTCCATTCTTTTGTTAGGTGTCTAATATTATATTAGTCCACAAATAATAAACAATTCAGATAATAAATTAATAAGTCTGAGTTCCAAGTAAAGGATACCTGTAGTCAAAACATATCTTTTCCAGAGAACTGTACATCCTTTCAGCAGTAGCAATAAAATAAATCTTTAGTATCTTAAAATATATATCTTATTCCTTATCTTCTGCTTCTGTTACCAATACATAAAACCAGGCTTTTTCAACCATGAGACTAAAACACCCTGGAGCTCAAGGATACTATTTAGTAAAACTTAGCTTTTTGCAGTACTTTTGTTGTTGCTGTTGTTATATATTTTTTATTTTAAGTTTATCTGAAATGTGGTGTTTGGATAGCCAAAGAGGATAATTTTGTTTCTTTAAACACTTAAAAACAAAACAACTCAAATGCATTTTATTATGGGTCCTGCTATAGTAACTGTTCCCCTTCATAAAACCTGGATCCAAAGCCTCTTTACATTAATTATGTAGTTCCAACGAATTTCACATTTTCTATCATCAAGAATTATAAATAATTTCAAACATATTAGTTATATTTAAGTATACAGAAAAGGAATATCAGCTTTATTTAGTGTCAGGATATGCACAGCTCTCTAACAGGCATTTTAAACTACTCAAATTATTTCAATTGTGTAACAACTATGAAAAATAGATATTACACTAATTTTAGAAGAAGGTAATTCCAAGGCTCAGCAAGAAAATATAATTTGTCCTAACTTGCAAGTCTGCTTTGACTTCCATTAACATTGTCTGAAGCTTATCACATGACATTAACTCTGGTGGCTAGCAGGCTGGAGGTAGAAATCATCTGTAAACTCATTCACTCGTATGACTGGTTGTTTATTCTAGCTATCCCCTTATGTCTCCTTAGATTGGAAACAGAACGGAGTCTGTCAACTGCAATACTAACATAATTTCTGATGTGGCCTACAATTTCTTATAACAGCATGAGTACAAGGTCAGAGCAAGGGGAAAGAAAAAGAGATAAGAAGAGGGAGAGAACCACAAGGAAGATATTGTGCCTTGCATGATCTAGCCATGAATACCATACAATGTCACGTCTGCTAGTATGTTTATTAAGGTCATAACCAAAAAGAAGAAATTAACTTCCTATTTGGTCAGATACTGGAAGAGCATGTGGTACTGAAATATTGCTGTGAACATTTTAAAGAATATATTCTACTACAAATTTATTCCATGGCCCAAAGCAAACTTTCTTCAAGTATTCTGAATTGTTTATTTTTTTCCTTTCAACTTGTTGATATAGGTCTTAGAAATTAAATAGAACCCAACAGGCTTCTGGAAGTAGCTCAGGTTTCATTAAGTAGAATGATTAGGTCTTTGGAAGTTGCCTTAACAATTCTCAATGACCTTGAAATTAATTAGCACAGTACCAATCACATGAAATTTCCAACTCAACCTTTTAAGATAACTAGATTTGTACCAAATGCCCAAGGGGGGATTAAAAAAAAACATGCTATTTACTCCTTTATAATATATTATGATTTCATTATAGTAAAATATTTGATATAGTAAAATATTTGATTTATAACCACAATCAGAATTGAATTTCTATAATTGTGCATTGCAGAACATTCATAGAAAGTACTCATTCAGCATATAAACAGAAAACATTTCTTCCTAAAAGGATATATATATAATATATATTTATATATAATTAATATATATAATTTTATATTTTACTATAATATATATCATATATAATTTTATTGTTGACTATGTTCTTTCTCATTTTAAGATTAATTCTGAAAAGACTATGATTCTATTATCCCTTTTGTTTTAATTATAGGTATTTTCAAAATAATCAGCATGCATTAATTGAAACATGTGGTATTAGGGCTGAAATGGTTAAGAAAAAAATCAAACAAGCCAACAAAACCAAGGGTCACATTATGAAGTTTATGAAGCTATGGTAAGCCTTATCAAAGAAATGAATTCATTACTTGTAATTAATATAAACATTTATAAACTTCTAATATTAGATCTTCAGGATGTTTGCTTTCTTTCAACTCTTTCAAACATCCTCTTTTTCTTCACTTTCTCATATTCTAATACTTACCATCCTTCTTGAGTCACCTCAAAGAGCTCCTTTAAAAGTTTATATTGTATGGAAATACATATACTTAAGACTTCCACTCCTTGAAGATGAAACAGATATAACATTCCACTAATTCACCTGCTAAACTAAACCCTAGAATACTATATATCAAACAAACATAAGGATTTTCCAAAAGTTGGGGAGAAAAAAAGACTAAGTAGGAAACTCAGGGGCCTAAGACTGTCACATTGTTGAGTTCCTTGGACTTCCTTTTTGCCTTATATATCCTAGACTTAGAGCTGAAAAACTCAACAACTCAGAAATGCTGATGATCGTAGCTAAAAATCACCAATAAACATCTGCTCTCTTAAGCCTAAATATCAGTAAAGGGGTAGCCTATCAAGAAAGAAAACTTTTTGACAATAATCACTATAGCCAAACATTAATAGCCAAACATCACAGCCAAAACTGTGGCTTCACTGTCATCCACACCAGGAAAAACTGAGTTATCAGTCTAAATGTCCACTCTTGCCAAACTGTAATGAAATGTTCTAATTCTCCCACAAGAATGGTATCAGAGAAAGCCAAGTAGGAAGCCAGAACTTTCATCCCTGACAGGTGGTAACTTTAACTCCACTCCTCATCATGGTTTTAGAGGAGATAATGTGAGCATCCTAGACTTTTAGTTCCCAGTCACCCAGCAGTACCAAGGCACTCCTCTCCCTCCCAGTTGGTTGGTGTCAGAGGAGATCAAGCAGAGGTCCAGGACTTTCACCACCACCAAGTGCCGTGACAGACATTGTCCTCCCCATGATATGACTTGTAATACCAAGAATCCACAAACTGAATCAAAACACAGTCAACAGATGTCAGTGCTGAGATGATAAAGATGTTAGAATTATCTGACAAAGATTTTATAGTGGCATCATAAAAATGATTCAACAAAGAATTATGAATGCATTTGAACTTGAAAAACAGCATTTATAAAAACTCAGCTAGCGTTTTTATTAATAATGGAAGACTGAATGCATTTCTACTATACCCAGGAAAAAAGGCAAAGATATCTGCTCTTAACATTCTCATTCAACACACTGCTAGATATTTTGAGTGCAGGAAGGCAAGAAAAGGAAAATAAAGGAATGCAGATCATAAATAAAAACTTCCTATATGCATATGATATTATTCTCTACACAGACAAT
Organism: Vulpes lagopus; assembly: GCF_018345385.1. Lineage (NCBI taxonomy): Eukaryota > Metazoa > Chordata > Mammalia > Carnivora > Canidae > Vulpes > Vulpes lagopus. The sequence continues at coordinate 112,102,626 of NC_054833.1, read as the reverse complement.
TCCAATAAATCTATTTTTAAAAGGTTATTCAAAAAATAATAGTGAGATTAGCAAAAGAAGAAAAAAATAGGAAAAAAAGGGGGGAGGTAGAGAATATCTCTTTGAGATCTAGGGTTAGACAAGGACTAAGTCTAAAGTTAATAGTCCTGATACTAAAATCACAACTGTAAATTAAAAACGACAAATTGTATTTCATCAAAATTAATAAATTTTGCTCTATGAAATACTCTTTGAAGAAGATGAAAAGATAAGCTACAGAATGGGAGATGTATATTTTCAAACCAAATAACCATCAAGGACTATTTTCTAAAATCTATAAAGAACTTTCAAAACTCAATATTAAAAAAAAAAGTACAAATAGAAAATGTTCAGGGGCCTCCGGGTGGCACCGTGGGTTAAGCGTCTGACTCCTGATGTTGGCTCATGTCATGATCTTGGGGTCCTAGGATCAAGCCCGTAGTGGAACTCCTGTGCTCAGTGCATGTCTGCTTGTCCCTCTCCCTCTGCTCCTCTCCCCACTCACACTCCTCTATGCTCTCAATCTCTCTCAAATAGGTAAGTAAATAAAATCAAAAAAAAAAAAAGAAAGAAAGAAAGAAAAAGAAAGAAGAAAGAAAGAAAGAAAGAAAGAGAAAGAAGAAAGAAAGAAAGAAAGAAAGAAAGAAAGAAAGAAAGAAAGAAGAAAGAAAGAAAGAAAGAAAGAAAGAAAGAAAGAAGAAAGAAAGAAAGGAGAAAATGTTCAAAAGGCATAAAGGATATTTCACTAAAAGAGGAAAATCCCGTGAAAAAAAAATCAGTGCATTAGCCATTAAGGAAGTGCAGATTCAAACCACATGAGTTATCACTTAACATCTGTTAAAAATGCACGTAATGTGTGTGTGTACACACACACACACACACACACACTGATGACAGCAAGTCTTGGTGAGGGTGAGGAGAAACTGATTCATTCATATTTTGTGAGCATTTAAAATGGCACAGCCACTCTAGAAAACAATGGCTTAAATAATTAAAAATGCAACTACCACATGACCCAACAATTGTACTCTTGGGCACATATCACAAAAACTTCTGTTCACACCAAAATGTGCACATGGATATTTTAAGCAGTCTTATTTGTAAGAGTCCTAAATTGCAAACAATCTAGATTTCCTTCAATGGTTGAATGCAGAAATGAACTGTTGCACGCCCATTCTGTAGAATACCAGTCAACAATTAAATACGTATGAGACTAATGATACACTCAACAATCCAGATGAATCTCCGGAGAGTAATGCTCAGCGAGAAAAACGGATTCTGCAAGGCTACATACCGTATTCTTTCATTTACATAAACAGTCTTGAAATTTTAAAATTATAGCGATGGAGAAGGATAGATGTCAAGGTTTAAAGGAAGGGCAGGGAGGAAGTGAGTGGGGCTTTAAAAGGACAATATGAGAGACTCATTTTGCAATGAGAATGGTCAGAACCTTATATGTATGACGAATAACATATCATTTGTGATATTGTATTAGGATTTTGTAAGAGATCTCATATGGGAAACCTGTGTAAAAAGTGTACGGTGGCTTTCTGTATTATTTCTTTTTTTTTCTGTATTATTTCTTATAATTGCATACCGGTCTACAACTATGTCCAAATTAAATGTTTAATCAAAAATTGTATTCTTTAATGCTTTATCTGCTCAGTCTTCTATATTGCCGCCAAGGTATCAGACTGAAAGTGTTTTGAAGGCAGGAAGCATTGGGAATTCTTGTCAATTCTTTTTCTGCCTTCCTCTTTTGACAACAACCAAAAAAGTCTGAGAAGCACAATGACCAAAGAGTCTTAAACAACAGAAAAAAAAAAAAACAAACAAACAAACCAAACCAAAACACCAGCCTTGGTCTTATGCTGTTTTTAAACGAAAGATTAGCATAGACTTTTGGGACCAGTATGAATAATCCTCTGTTTATTTCTTCAGTAACATTTCACTTCTCATTGTCATTCTTTTGGTACTTCAGGCCAATCAACAGGTCTTGATCATGCCAGAGTCCTGCCCAAAGTAGATTTCCCCAACCTATATTCCATGAATACTGGTCTCTCTTCCTAGAATGATCTTTAAGAGACTATAGTTAGTGGGATAAATTTAAAGATATCTATAGTGGGCTATAGAAACATAGACAAGACTGAAAAATAAGTCTTGCTAGAGAGACAGGAAAGGTAAGAAGACAGGCTTATCAGGAATGCATTTGAATCCATCCTTAAGAGGCCTGCCACGTAGTAGGGATCATGATATAGTGATACTTCAACAGATGGGTCTGAGTGATAGAACTTTCTCCTTTAGGTGAGTGGGGAGAGGGGCTGCGTTTTAGAAAGTTTGTTCATGATTTCCCGAAATTAGAAATAAATGAAAGTCTATCAGCTTTAGAATCCCCCAAAGAGATGAAACAGTCGGGGATATAATAGTTTGAATTGGTACAACTTTTTTTAAGCAAATATATTTAACTGTCTTTTTTTTAATGAAGTATAATTTCAATAATGAAGGTCTTTAAACTTTATAAGAACTTAGCACTTCCTCCATCATCCTCTTCCCCAATCACTATAACATGTGGCCCATGAAAGAGTTTCCCTTCATTGTAGCATTTATTTCCACATATTTTCTTACTTGAATTACATGAGGAAAATTATGACAATCTGTCCGCTTTCCCCAGAACAGGTCTAGGTGGTTTTAGAATTAAGGAGAAGCAGTAGGGGGAGCTCTGACAGCACCGGTTCCAGGGGCGTAAATTTTTCCCTCCGTGAGCCGGCAATCTCACAGGCTCAAGGAGGATCTCACAATAACACCTTGTGATTTGTGAGAACATTTGAGATAATCCATGTAAGACCAAAAAAAAAAAAAAAAGGAAATAGTTTTAATATCCACATAGTGTCCTATCTTTATGACGGTCTTTAAAATCATTGTTGATAAAAGATGATCCTACCATGTACCTGGCTTAGATTCTTCACCCCAATACCCATTTATCTGTTATGCCATTTTAAATGTCAAGCATAGAATTAAAAACAAATACCTAAAAATATGTGCAACATATTTGTGCAACGTTGTACAATTTCATTTGTTTCTCGGACGGAAAAGGGGAGCAGTATAATGCTCTTTCTTGTCTACTCATTTGTCCTTCTGCTCAATAGTGTTTTTGATTTCCTGGTGTTGAGGCCTAATTCTAATTTAACTCTCCTGTTTTCCCCCCACATCTTCAGGTTTCAATTCCATTGATTTCTCACCTGCCTTTTCTAATCACAGCCAGTGGTTTGATGACAGAAAGAGCCAATGACCTTCCCTGGAAGATGTCCCTTGGAAACTTTTCTCCTGAGTGGGAGGTTAGTGGGAGTGACAGGAAAAAGAAATCCACAGCCCTGTCTACTAATGGCGTTTAGCAGCACCATTAAGAAAGGAAACCCCATGGCATAGCCAACAAAGGTCACCCAGAAAGTACAAGTGCCAGCTTGCAGCAAATACCAGAATTGCTTCCCGTCATAAACCCTATTATCCATTCCTCCTGTGTCCAAGGGTGTCTGTAACTATTCACCAGCAACCGTTCTTGGACTGTGGCCACTGATAGTGCCATTGTTCTAAAGTCAGGAGAGTGACTTCTTTCAGGCACTGAGACCTAAAATGAAAAAAAAAAAAAAATCCTCACTCTGCAAGGAAACAAAATAATTTTTGTAGCTTTCTCACTTATTGTCTTCTAGACTCAGGACACCACTTTAGCTGACTCTAAACCTCAGCTTCTTTATTTGAAAAACAAGGATAATGATGCCCATATTGCAAAGCTGATGTTGGAATAATCAGAGATTATTTATGTGGGTTTTTGACACAATAAAGGGGTTTTATGAAGATAGTTATATTATGTTTCCTATGATTTCTCATGTCCTCATTATACTGAATATTTTGGGAAAGTCTTAAGGCATTTATTTAGTTATTTCTATTAGATGAAGTGTTCTTTTTGTTTCTTTTTTTTTTCCTAACATGTGACTATTCTAAGAGGTACAGAATGCCAGTGAAATGTGTCATTTAAAAATATCCTTAGTTGGAAAAAAAATATCCTTAGTTGGAAACCATCAATTTATAGTAAGTGGTTACCAATTATTCTCTGCTACCATCACTATCCGAGATGCTGAGGATAGACTTGGCTAGAATTATAGAAGGAGTATTAGTATCAGTGGGGAAAATTAGTGAGATCCATTCCAAACACCAAAACACCAAAGTGGGAGAATTATGAGACTCATTGCAAAAACCATAGGCAGAATTCAGAAATTTAAATTTTTGTTGTACTATGCAGTCATTGTCAGGGAATAAATTTACAAAACCTTTGTTAGGGGACGCCTGGGTGGCTCAGTCAGTTAAGAGTCTGACTTTGGCTCAGGTCATGATCTCAGAGTCCTGGGATCAAGCCCCACATGGAGCGTTGCATCAGGCTCCCTGCTCAGTGGGGAGTTTGCTTGTCCCTCGACCCTTCCCCCAGCACACGCCCGAGTATGTATGTGCACTCTTTTTCTCTCTCAAATAAATACATAAAATCTTAAAAAACAAACTTTGTTAGATTACAACAACATTTTAACTCACTCATATATAATCATTGTATTGCCTTAAATTTGTTTCTTTGAGGTTATAAGAATTAACTATCTGTGTAAAAGCGTAAGTAAATGTGAATTTTCCATTAAGTTGATATTTATAAATGGGAAAATTTTGGTGGTTGCTCTAAAAACCTCAAAATATATATGTAGCATCTATTTTTTGAAGTATGCTTAGTTGTGTGGTTATGAAAGTAAGTAAGTCATTGCCTCAGTCTTCAAAATGTTCATATTTCATAGGGAAGGGAGGCATTGAAACAAATTGCTTAATAACACAATAACTATAGTGATGTGAAATCAGCATGGTTAAGAATGATATGGAAGCATTGGTGGGCAGTTAATACTTAAGAAAAGGGTAATATAGTGGTTATGCTTTGGCCAGATACATAATTTGTATGGGGGATTGACATGTTTTAGATGTGCTATTTGATAGGACACCTGGGTGGCTCAGCAGTTGAGCGTCTGCCTTTGGCTCAGGTTGTGATTCCAGGTCCAAGGATCGAGTCCCACATTGGGCTCCCTGCAGGGAGCCTGCTTCTCCCTCTGCCTGGGTCTCTGCCTCTCTCTCTGTGTCTCTCATGAATAAATAAATAAAATATATATATTTTTAAATGTGCTATTTGAGCAAAAAATAAACAAAAGTAATATAAAATCTCAGTTCCTGCTCTTTTCCCTTGAGAAATAATAGAAACTTCGCATCCAGGGTGGCAATTAAGAAGGCACCAAAGACTAGAATGGGAGAAGGTGACTAGCAGGACAATCATGAAGCCAGATGAAAAGAAATAAAGGAGAGTCAAGTTACTGGCCAGGCTTTGAGAAATCACCCACAGTGAAATGTGAAAAGGTCTATAATTTTTTGTCACTTTTTTTCCCTCAAAATCATAGTGTTCTTGGTTATGTCAGACCCATAAAGGATCCTTGACTTGTGGAGAAGTTGATGTCAACAGCTTTTAAATAGTATTGCATGGTGAGAACACAGGGCAATGTCAACATTGCCCTGATCAAGATGGCAATACTGGAGCGACTTTCTCAGTAACTGAAAGGAATGTCTACTCCCTGTCGTAGACCATGTCTATGTACTGACTCTGTTGGGAGTTATATGCTGTTCTCCACTATTTTTCTGGGTCTCCAAACGTTAGCATGTTGTTTTATCTACGTTGAATGGACAGTTTCAGGTTATGACTACAATTTTCAGTATCAATACACAAGCAGAGAATGAGAATCCAGCAATAAGTGGAGAGGTCTGAGGCAAGGTGTTCATTCTACAAAGGTAGGGAGTGCTCTAGCCAAGGCTGAAGCAGACACTAAATGAAAAATGTTATAATCAGGAGCAGAGGAAAGAATCGAGAGGTAAAATTTAGAATGTCTGACAACGGAAGTACCAGATACATTCTCAAGGAGCACTGCATGTCAGGAGTGCTCAAGGACCCCAGTGAGGGTGTCAGCAAGTATCTGAGGACAAGCAATTATCTGAAGGCCAGATGCATCAAGATCAGACTGGGAATAATTATTATGGTTTCTACCATCACTAACAGCAAGGAAAAGAGCTTGGGTTTAGAAATCGTAGGATGCAATTCAAATAGTGGCTCTGCCACATTGTGGCTTTTTAATTGTAAATGATTATTTAATGTGCTCAAACCTCAGTTTCCTCAACTGGAAAAAAAAAAGAGAGAGAGGTATATTTATTCTTCAAAATAATTACAATAGTTTGTTGGGATTGCGTCTTACATAATGTATGGACCTTTCACATACTCTACTCATTCTCTGAAGCTGAAATGGAGAACTCCTGAAGAGATAACCAGCATGCAATTCCACCTGTGGCACCAGGAAACAGGTCTATAGTAAGGTTGGATTGAGCTTTAAAATAGTGCTTCGTGTGTGTTAGGCAACCGGTAAATAATTGCATTTGAGAAATACTACATGTATTCCTTCCTTTTTAAAATTTTCCAACCTTTTGTCCACTAAACAATTAATTTAAAATAATAATATAATAAACATCTAAGTGCAACAACCTAACTAAATAAAACAATATGGTTTTACCATTGGTCCCACAGTTATTCAAATAGAATTGAGAATTCTTTTATAGATTTTCCCTGATTCCATTCCCATCTCCCTATTCAAAAGCAATCAATCTTCTGGTATTTTCCTTTTCAATTACAACAGATGTTTATCATATTATTTTTATTTATACATTTATATAGCTATAACCTAATTTTTTTCTATAACCTATTTTGTAACTGTCTGTCATGTCCTTAAACTTTATATAATCTTATCATACAGAATGTCATTTGTTTTTTTTTGTTTTTTTTTTTTGTTTTTTTTGCTAAATACTATAATTTTGGAATACTGGTGCATATAGTTTCACTCCATTCATTTGAATTTCAACACAGGACTCTATTCCATGAGTCTCATACTTTTTATATATATATATCCTACACATGTGTATTTTGTGATTTCCAAGTTTTGTTATTAAAAACAATGCTGCAATTAAAACCTTTGGTACATGTTTTTCTAAGTATATGCCTAGAAGTAGTATCTTTACGGGATACTAGTATATGGATAATATCTTTTAAAGTACTTAGGATAATAGTGAGAATTTGGTTAATCTAACCCAGCTCAATTTCCTTGCCTAAAAATGAGGAGAGTAATTCCTACAGGATTTCATAAAGACTAAATGGGTCATCTTCTGTGAAAGTCATGGAAAATTGAGACAACAAATAGTCTCAATTTTTTTTTTCTTTCTCATTCTAAATTGTGTCTATGGGCAGAGAACTGAAGACACAGAACTGTCATCAAAACAGTCAGCATTGCACACGTTTATCGAAGTCAGAGAACTCACCCATATAAATGAGAAACATCTACATTCTGCCTGAGTTTGTCTGGGTAACTTTTACTTTGATATTCAGAATCATCATCTTTGAATTTCTGAGTTTGTGACCTGCACAGGTGGGTGGTGTGTCTGTTTCTCTGATTTAAAAAAAAAAAAAAAAAAAAGAAGAAGAAAAGAAAAGAAAAAAAATAGTGCCACTGAATCTTATTTCTTATTCTGTCCCTTTTCTCCTCCTCTATTTTATATTCATTTGCTTGTTCTTACTGAGTCTTCTCAGGCTTTTCAACCAAATGCAAACATTAAATGAAGGCTTTCCTGCAATTTCAAGGCAAAGCAAAGCAATTCCCCTAAAGGGAGAGAAGGCAGTTGTTGATTGTTCACAGACACAGTGAGGCTCAGCATGCACCTTTGGAAGGAGAAAGGGAGGTCCGAACTCAAACTAGAAGGCCAGGAAAATAGGGCTGCCTGGGACAAGGTGTTGGGACTCGGATGAAGCAAATGAGAGCATATAGGTTGTACGTTTAGTGTGTACCAGGCTCTGTCCCCGGCAGCCTCCTCACCTTCACAAGACAGGACAGAGGACGGCCTATGTTTATAGATTTCAAGGTTATGGAGAAGGTCAATGCTTCTCTTACATTTGCTCTTGCCTGAGAGAGCCTCATTTACTCTCTGATTGTTGATTTTTGATCTTCCGCATCCCCCAACATGTCAAAGGCTATGTTTTAGTTAGCAAACTAAAAATTTTACACATAATTGTATAGAATGCACAGTTTTCCTTTATAATATAAACATATAATATAAACCTAATGCTTCCCTTTGACCCAGAAATTCTATACTAAATATAGCATGTAATAATACTGTGAAATCAGGAGAAAATATGTATGGAAAGATATTTATTTCATCATTCTGTAGACCCACAATAAATAGAAATCATTAAATGAATGATAACAAAGGAGTAACTGAAATACTGTATATTCATGTTACAAAATAGTATGCAGCCATTAAATTGAGGGTTTTTTTGTTTGTTTTGTTTTGTTTTTTAGATTTAATTTTTTCATTCATGAGAGACACAGAGAAAGAGACAGAGACACAAGCAGAGGGAAATGCAGGCTCCTTGCAGAGAGCCTGATGTGGGACTTTATCCCAGGTCTCCAGGATCACACACGTCCTGAGCGGAAGGCTGACAGACGCTCAACCGCTGAGTCACCCTGGCGTCCCAAACTGAGGCTTAAAAATAGCAAACATACCAAAAATTGTCACATAAAGTTAAGTAACCAAAGTAAGGTAAAAAATGCAACAGGATTTCAACTGTGTAAATGTACCCACTATACATAAAAGGACTAAAAAATGCAAATAAAGGTAAAAATTGTTTATATTTCTCTGTCCTGAGTATTGTACTATATATACAGGGTTTTAAATATTTTTATGTATTTTCATAATTTTTTTGTATTTTTGTAATTTCTACAATATGCATGCATTTTTAATAATCAGAAAAACATCTATATTATGGAAAAAATAAAATATCGCCACTATTTACAGGTAGTTTTTTGGTAACAATAGAAAAACTTGGAGAGTAAAAAGAAAATCTTTTGTTAGCCAAATATTGGCTACAGAACCATTCAAATTATTCAAATTCTAGGGCCTTGTTCATAAAATGAGGCTATATAACCAGATGGTTCATAGTCTAGTGTTGTCCTAATGCTTAAATGAGCAAATAAGAATGAAGGTGTTTTACAAACAGGTCATCAAACATACCACATTTTGCCAAAGCAGTCCTACTTTTTTTCATATAGATAAAAGGTCCTGTCTTATTTCCCCTCAAATTCCTCCCTGGCCTGAAGGTGTTGAATAGATGAGAGGCAGAAACAGTCTCCCATGAATGGAGTTCTGTTAGCGAGTTACTGTGGAAATATGTAAGCTTTCAGGTGAAATAGATCTGGCAATTTGGGGAGTTTCCTCATACGGAAGGTAAAATTAACATCACACCTCTCACAGGGTTGCTCTGAAATCCTGATGACATCTCAATTTTGATGACATCTGTGAAATGCCTTTAGGGCATAGCCTGAAAGAGGGGTTCAGTAAAGGTGTTGCTCTGCCTCATATAATGCCAACTTTTCCAGTGAGTGGTGGCAAGCATTCTGCATTTTCTATTTTCACTGGTGGAAGTTATTAAGAAATACACAAACTTATAAACACAACTGAGTTAAAATAATGAACAAAGAATCAAGGCATAAAGTGCTCAATCATAACAGCAAAACTAGTTTAAAAAAACTTCCAAAAAAGTCATTTCCATTAGTCTTTTCCACTTTGTATAATTACTTAGGGTATTAATCTAATGGAAGGACCTAGCCACTTCCTAAAGGGCCCATATCCAAATACTATCACATTGGGATTTAAAATTTCAGCATATGGGTTTTGGAGGGATAAAAATATTCAGCCTAGAACATAGATATATAACCAAAGAATTGAAAACAAGATCTTTTTTTTAAGATTTTATTTATTTATTCATGAGAGATACACAGAGAGAGTCACAGACATAGGCAGAGGGAGAAGCAGGCTCCCTGCAAGGATCCTGATGCAGAACTCGATCCCCAGGACTACGACGACCTGAGCCAAAGGCAGACACTTACCCAATGAGCCACCCAGGTGCCACTGAAAACAAGGCCTTAAATATATATTTGTAAACACGTGATGTATATCACCACTATTTACAGCAGCTAAAACGTGGAAGTAACTCAGGACTATCAATGGATGAATGGATAATCACAATGTGAGATACACACACACACACACACGCACACATACAATGTGACATTATCAACCTTAAAAAGAAGGCATATTCTGATATACACTATAAAAAGGATGTTTGAGGACTATGCTCAGTGAGTAAGTTACTCACAAAAAAAAGTTAAATACTGTAAATTCCATTTATTTGACACACTTAGGGTGGTCAAAATCATAGATAGAAAGTAGAACGGCGGTTACCAGGGGCTGGAGGGTGGGGAAGAGGGAAATTCTTATTTAATGCATATGGAGTTTCAGTTTTGCTAGATGAAAAGAATTAGGGATGATGATAATTGAATAACATTGCAATGTATTTAAAACCACCGAACTATGCATTTGAAAATGGTTAAGATGGTAAATTGTATGTTATGTTTATACCACAATACAAAAAAAAAATGGAAATAAAGAATTGATAACTAACAACTTAGGGGAGAGAGATAAAATAAAATAATAGATGAATATAAAGGAACACAAGAAAAAAAATAAATATGAACAAAAATAAGTAGGATAAATAAACAAATATTAATGAGGTAGATTTAACCCAAATCTCATTCATAACATTAAATTCATTTAGATTAAGTTTTCAGTGAAAAGACAGTGGCTGCCAGGCTGGATACATAAACAACATGCTGCAATGATACGCTATTTACATGAGACAAAATTTAAATATAAGAACACAAAGTGTGAAAGTAATTGAAAAAAGATGTGCAATGCAGACACTAACAAAAGCTTATGTAGCTGTACTAGGATTGGGCAGATTAGCTGTTAAGACAAGAAGTATTACAGGGTGTATAGGAGAGCATTTCATAATATTAAGTTGATCAATCTATTAGGCAAATATATTAATCCTAAATTGTTTTTATCTAAGACTATAACTTAAAATGTGTTAACCAAAATTTGCTGAACCAAAAGGAGAAATGAGGAGGAGTTAAGACGGTAGAGTAGTAGGGAGACCCAGGCCTTGTCTTGTCCCTCAAACACAGCTAGATCAACATCAAAACATTCTGAACAACTAGGAATTCGATTTGAGGATTAAGAAAACAACCTGCACAATTGAAAGGAGGTATATGTAAGGTTCAGAGACATGAATTGGGGGAGAGAAAAGCCACAGTGTCACGGAGGGGAGGGAGCCCTTTTCACCGAGAGAAGTCAAAGAGTGAGAGAATGAGCGAGAGAGCAGTGTGTAGGGTTTGCAAAAAAAATGCTGTGGTGTAGGGATCCCCTCGGTTGCACTGGGCCCTTTTTGGAACATTTGGAAGAGGGTTTTCCCTCTCCAAGGACAAAAGGCCCACCCAATGCTACTGAGTGGCCATTCAACAGCAAGGGACAGAGGTGCCTGCAGAGGGCAGATAATCTGAGCACAGCTTGTCGCTGTGCTTCACCTTAGACTCCAGGCACCCATGCAGGAGTGCAACTGCTTTTCTGGGACAGAAGAGCACCAGGCACAGCACTGGGATGCTCTCCTTTGTGGGAGGAGATCAGGTCTATGCTTTCCCAGCTACTTTAAGATTTGGAGCTTTGAATCCCACCCACCAGCCAGAGAAAAGATAGGGGAACTGTGGTGCCTGGAATGGCAATGGCCAGGGCACAGACAGGTTGAGAGCAGAGATCTGATGAAAGCCTAGGACACAGGAGGAGAGACTGTTCTCTTCTGTAAGGGTCCCCTGAGCAGTGGAGGCCAAGAGTTACCCTCCACAGGGCTAAGAGGGCAGGGAGATACCATCTTCTGCCCCTTTCCCCAGCCCCAGCCCACTAGAACTGTCAGACTTCAGAGAAAAACAAAGTACCTCCAGTAGAGGCTGGAGTTGATTACATCAAATGCTGCCCTGCTGCACCTGGCAAGGTAACTTTACTAGAGTAGGTCTGACTGTGAACCAGCATAGGGGGGTCTCTCCCTCAGAAAATGAACATAGGCCCCCACATGTATCACGCCTACTGATCATGGAGTGCTACAAGGTCTCAGCTTCAGTTCTGGCGGAAATAAGACTAGGTATTTATTTATTTAATTATTTATTTATTTATTTATTTAGAATGTGTTTATTTTGTTTTATTTTTAGTAGTTATTCTTTGGAGTCAAGCTTACAGTGTTTTGGTTGTCTGCTTGATTGCTTTTTTGTTCATTTTCCTTTTCTCTTTTCTTGGATCGGTTGTGTTGTTTTTGGTTTTTAAATCAGGCTTATCTTAATAAACAAGTCAAAGCACACCCACTCAAAGGTCCAAATACTCCCTCCCGCAAGCAATTCTGCAGACTCTGCAGAGGACAGACCTGAGGAAAGAGCAGCCAAAACACAAGAGCAAAGTGCACATAGCATATGCCAGAAACACTTCGTGAAGCACCAGGCCCTATACAATATATGACTGTTTCTTAATGTGGTAATACTGTCAGGAGCAGGAAGCATAACAAGCTTTCATAACACACGGAAGTCAGAAACCTAGACAAAATGACAGGATGGAGAAATTATTCCTAAAAGAAAGATCAAGAAGATCAAAGCCAGGGATTTGCTCAAAATAGATATAAGCGATATATTTGAACAAGAATTTAAAACAACAATCAGAAGAAAACTAAGTCGGCTTGGAAGGATCATAAAATACACCAGAAAAACCCTGGCTACAGAGATAAAAGACCTAAAACTAGTCAGGCCAAGATTAAAAAAAAAATCAAATGGATGTAATCACAATGAAGATGGAAAAAGCAGAAAAAGGAATAGGTGATATAGAAGATAAAATTATGAAAGACAATGAACCTGAAAAGAAGAGGGAAAGACAACTATTAGATCACGAGTATAGACAGGGATCTCGGCAATTTCAGAAAGCACAGTAATATCCATATCATAGAAGTCTGAGAAAAAGAGCAGAAAAAAGGGACAAAAGGTTTATTTGAACAAATTATAGCTGAGAACTTCCCTACTTGGGGAAGAAACCAGATATTCAAGTCTAAGACAGGTAGCCCCCCTCAAAATCAACAAAAATAGGTTAATACTAAGACATATTATAGTGAAACTGGCAAAATAAAAAGATCAGGAGATAATTTTTAAAGCAGGTAGGGACAAAACATCTTTAACCTACAATGGTAGACACAAAAGATTAACAGCAGATCTTTCCACAGAAACTTGGCAGGCCAGAAAAGAGTAGCGGAATATATTCAATGTGCTAAATAGGCAAATACACAGCCAAGAAGACTAGATCCATCAAGGCCGTCATTCAGAATAGAAGGAAGGATAGAGTTTTCAAGACAAGTAAAAACTAAAGGAGTTCATTAACACTAAACCAGCTCTGAAAGAAATATTAAAGGGGACTTTTTGAGCAGGAAAGAGATGCCAAAAGCAACAAAGACTAGAAAGGAACACAAATATTTTACATGAACAGTGACTTTAGAGGGCATTGGCACTAAATTCGTATCTATCAGTAACTACTCTGAAAGTAAATGGACTAAATCCTCCAATCGAAAGACATAGGGTATCAAAATGAGAAAACAAACCAGCAATAACAATACAGGACCTATCAATATGTTGTTTATAAAAGACTCATTTTAGATCCAAAGACATCTCCAGTTGAGAGTGAAGGGGTGGAGAACCATCTCTCATGCTAATGGACATCAAAAGAAAGCCAGAGTGGCCATACTTGTATCAGAAAAACTATATTTTAAAACAAAGACTACTATAAGAGATGGAGAAGGACATTATATCATAATAAAGGGGTCTATCCAACAAGAAAATCTAATAATTGTAATATTTATGCCCCCAACTTGGGAGAGGCCAAATATATAAATCGATTAATAACAAACTTAAAGAAACTCATTGATGATAATACAGTAATAGTAGGGGACTTTAACACCTCCACTCACAGCAATGGACTTATCATCTAAGTGGAAAATCAACAAGGAAGCAATGGATTTAAATGACACACTGGATTGAATGGATTTAACAGACATATTAAGAACATTTCATCCTAAAGCAACATAATACATTCTTTTTGAGTGCACGTGGAATATTCTCCAGAATAGATCACATACTGGGTCACAAATCAGGTTTTGACCAGTATAAAAAAATGGGGTCATACTACATATATTTTTCAGACCAAAATGCTATGAAACTTAAAGTCAATCACAAGAAAAAAGTTGGAAAGAATACAAATACATGGAGGTTAAAGAACATCTGACAAAAGAATGAATAGGTAAAACAGGGAGTTAGAGAATAAATTTTTAAAAAATACATGGAAGGAAATAAAAATGAAAACATGACAGCCCAAAACCTTTTAGGGTGCAGCAAAAGCATTCCTAAGAAAGAAGTAAATAGCAACACAGGCTTTCCTCAAGAAGCAAGAAAAGTCTCAAATACACTACCTAACCTTACAGCTAAAGGTGCTGAAAAAAAGAACAGCAACTAAAGCCTAAAGCCAGCAGAAGAAGGAAAATAATTAAGGTCAGAGCAAAAATAAGTGATATAGAAATTAAAAACAGAACAAAACTGTAGAACTTATCAGTGAAACTAGGAACTGGTCCTTTGAAAGGATTAACAAAACTGATAACCCCTTACCCACTCTTATCAAAAAGAAAGGAGAATGGATCTCAAGAAATATCACAAATGAAAGGGAAGAAATCACAACCAGCACCATAGAAATATAATTATAAGAGAATATTATGAACAATTATATGCCAACAAATGGGCAATCTGGAAGAAATGGATACATTTCTAGAAACACAAACAACCAAAACTGAAAGAGGAAGACAGAAAATTTGAACAGACCCATAACCAGTAAAGAAATTGAATCAATAATCAAAAATCTCCCAACAAACAAGCGTCAAGGGCTGGATGGCTTCCCAGGGGAATTATACCAAACTTTTAAAGAATAATTAATACCTATTCTTCTGAAGCTGTTCCAAATAAATATAATTGGAAGGAAAATTTCCAAACTCATTCTATAATGCCAACATTACTTGATCCCAAAACCAAAGACCCCACTGAAAAGGAGAATTATAGTCCAATTTCCCTGATGAACATGGATGCAAATTTTTCAAAAGAATACTAGCTAATTAAATCCAACTATACATTAAAATGACTATTCCACAATCAAGTACTATTTATTCCTGAGCTGCATAAGTAGTTCAATACCTCCAAATCAATCTATGTAATACACCACATTAATAAAAGAAAGGACTAGAACCATAAGATCCTCTCAATAAATACAGAAAAAGCAACTGGCAAAATACAGCATCTTTTTTTGATAAAAGCCCTCAAGAAAGTAGGGATAGAAGGAATATACCTCGAAATATACCATTAAAAACATCATATATGAAAAACCCACAGCTAATATCACCCTCAATGGGGAAAATCTGAGAGCTTTTTGCCTGAGGTCAGGAAAATGACAGGGATGTCCACTCTCACCACTAATGTTCAACATAGTACTGGAAGTCATCGCCTTAGCAATCAGACAACAAAAGGAAATAAAAGGCAGCCAAATATATAAGGAAGAAGTCAAACTTTCACTCTTTGTAGATGACATGATACTTTAAGTAGAAAACCCAAAGACGTCACCAAAAAATTGCTAGAGCTGATACATGAATTCAGCAACACCACATGATATAAAATCAACATACAGAAATCTGTTGCATTTCTATATACCAATATTGAAACAGAAGAGAAATTAAGGAATTGATCCCATTTACAATTACATCAAAAACCCATAAGATACCTAGGAATAAACCTAACCAGAGATGTACAAGATCTGTACACTGAACACTATAGAACACTAATAAAAGAAATTGAAGATACAAAGAAATGGAAAAACATTACATGCTCATGGATTGAAGAACAATTTCTTTTTCAAAAGATTTACTTATTTTAGAGATAGAGGGGGGAGAAAGAGAGAGAGAACATAAGCAGGAAGGACAGAGGAAGAGGGAGAGAATCTCAAGCAGACTCCACACTGAGCACAATGCCCAATGCGGATTGGCATGAACCTGAGATCACTTCCTGAGTTGAAACCAAGAGTCAGCCACCCAACAAGCAAAGCCAGCCAGGCACCCCTGAAGAACAAATATTTTAAAAATATCTATACTACCGAAAGCAATCTACACATTCAGTGCAATCCCAATCAAAATAACACCAGCGTTTTTCACAGAACTAGAACAAACAGTCCTAAAATTGGTGTCAAAACACAAACGACCCCAAATAGCCAAAGTAATGTTGAAAAAAGCAAAGCAAAGTGGGAGACTTCACAATCCTAGACTTCAAGCTCTATTACAAATAGACAAACAGATTAATGGAACAGAAAAAAGAACCCAGAAATAGACCCACAGGTCTATGGTCAACTAATCTTGACAAAGCATGAGATAATATCCAATGGAAAAAAGATAATACCTCCAAAGATGGTGTTGGGAAAACTGGACAACATGCAGAAGAATGAAACCGGACCACTTTTTCACGATACACAAAAATAAATTCAAAATGGATGAAAGATCTAAATGTAAGACAGGAAACCATCAAAATTCTAGGGAATAACACAGGCAACAACCTCTTTGACCTTGGCCACAGCAACTTCTTAATAAACACCTCTCCAGAGACAAGGAAACAAAAGCAAAAATGAACTAGAAGACTTCAACAAGATAACAAGCTTCTGCATAGTGAAGGAAACAATCAACAAAATTAAAAGGCAACTGACAGAATGGGAGAAGATGTTTGCAAATGACATATCAGATAAAGGGTTAGTATCCAGGATCTATAAAGAACTCATCAAAATCAGCACCCAAAAAAATAAGTAATCCAGTTAAGAAATGTGCCCAAAACATGAACAGACATCTCTCCGAAGAAGACAGACGAATGGCTAACAGACACATGAAAAAATTCTCAACACATCACTCAGCATCAGGGAAATACAAATCAAACCACAATGAGATCCCACCTCATACCTGTTAGAATGGTTAAAATTAACAAATCAAGAAACATAATATTGGTGAGGAGGTAGAGAAAGGCAAACACTTCTACACTGTGAGTGGGAATGCAAACTGATATGGCCGCTCTGGAAAATAGTATGGAAGTTCCTCAGAAATTTAGAAAAACCATGACCCTACAACCCAGCAATTGCACACAGGTATTTACCCAAAGGATACAAAAATGCTATTTGAAAGGACACACGCACCCTGATGTTCACTGTCGAAATTATGGAAAGAGCCCAGATGTCCATCAATTGATGAATGGATAAAGAAAATATGGTACATATGTGCAATGGAATATTACTCCGTCATAAAAAGAATTGAATCTTGACATTTACAAGGACGTGGACAGAGTAGAGAGTATTATGTTAACTGAAATAAGTCAGTCAGAGAAAGACAAATATGTGATTTCACTCATACATGGAATTTAAGAAACAAAACAGATGAACACGGGGAAGGAAAGAACAAATAAAATAAGATAAAAACAGAAGGAGCCATAACAAAACAAGCCGAGTGTTGCAGGAGGGGAGGTAGATGGGAGGATGGGTTAAATTGGTGAGGAGCATTAAGGAGGGCACTTATTAAGATGACTAGGTATTATAATATATAAGTGGTGAATCACTAAAATCTACTCCTGAAATTAATACTACATTATATGTTAAATAACTTGCATTTAAAAATAATAATATAAAGATAAATGAAAAAATATCATATTCTTAGAAAAATATATTAACATATCTCTATTGAAATTTGATAAAATAATCAGCCAAAATTTTAAAGACATAAAATAGGTCGGCAAAATTATTAACAAAATTAACTATACACACTATACGGCAAAGAAGAAATGTAAATGCACACATATTCAAGTGTATATTGCAAAACAATCAAAAGTGACTGTACACTAGACCTTAAACTGAGTATGAACACATATAAGAATTAAAATCGTACATAATTAGTGGAGCTCAGTTGTTTAAGCATCCAACTCAATTTTGGCTTAGGTCATGATCTCAGGGTCAAAAGATTGAGCCCTGTGTTGGGTTCCATGTTGAGTGTGGAGCCTGCTGGGGATTCACTCTCTCTGTCTCCTTCTGCCCCTTACCACTTGTGCATGTTCTCTCAAATAAATAAATAAATAAATAAGTAAATAAATAAATAAATATCATGAATAGTTTAATATTCTTATGCAAAGAAGTAAATTTAAATATCAATAAAAATGTACCATAAGAAATCTCCAAATAGTGAACATAAAGAAATATAACTAAAAAATCCATGGAACCCACAAGAAATCACAATGGAACCTGGAATGTTTGCTCAATATACTAGGAAAGAAATGAAGAAAATAAGAGCAAGAAACAATGAAGTGGGAAACATGCATCCATAAGAGGAAATCTACGAAGGCAAAAGTTGGATCAAAATTGTGGAAGAAAGAGAAGACACAAATTACCAGAATCAGGAATGGGAATATCATTAAGATCCTATCGAGATTTAACAATAAGTTTTATGAACAGCATTTTAAAAATTTATTTGAAAATATAGATAAAACAGACAAATTCTTTTCAATTCCTTGAAAAACATAAATACTGAATGGATACAAGGAGAGTAGAAAATCTAAGTCTACATATATTAGAGTGATAAAATATTTACAGAACACTTTTTCTACAAGTAAATTTCCAAGCTCAGGTAGCATTACTTTTAAATTATTCCAAAATTTAAAGAATAAATAGCTTCAGCCTTACACAAAATTGTATGTAGAATAGAATATGAAGGAATACTTCTTCTTTCTATGGGTTTATTATATATAGCCTTGCTTCAAGACCGAAGACATTTCAAGAATGAAAATTCACAAGGCAATCTCTTGCATGCACATAAATGAAAATATCTTAATAAAATATTTAAAAATGAACACTACATTATTTAAACGAGATGATACAGCACATCCAAGTGGAAACTGTTCCTGAATGTTAGGTTCATTACACATTTGAAGTTCAATCAATCAATGCAATTCTCTGCACTAAGGAATAAAGGAGATGTGATTATTTCAATACAAAAAAATTTATAAAGTCACCATCCATTTATGAAATAAACTCTCAAAAACTAGGAATAAGAGGGTACTTAATCTGATACAAAATTCTGTAAATACAGATAAAATTGTACTTTGTGGTAAATTATTAAGAACTGTTCTCAGAGATCAGGAACCAAAAAAAAAATCACTATTACTATATCTGTTTAATGAAAAATATATTAGGAATTTGCTATGGTCTAAATATTTGTGTTTCTCCAAAATTCATGTTGAAATTCTAACACCTAAATGTGATGGTGCTTTTGGGAGTTTATTGGGTCATAAGGAGGGAGCTCTTAGGCATGGAATTAATGTCCTTTTAAAAAGATATTCCACAAAACTTCCTAGTTCTTTCCCCAATGGGAAGATTCAATGAGAAGTGTACAACCTGGAAGAGGGTCCTCCCCCGACCAAGTCGGCCCCCTGACCTCAAACTTTCAGCTTCCATCAGTGTGAGAAATAAATCTTTGTTGTTTATAAGCCACCCAGTCTGTGGCATTGTTATACCACATATATATATGAAAGAGAGAAATTTGTTTATATGAAAACTTTTTTTAAAAAATCATACAACATATATTAATATTAATATACAGATTTAGGAACAGCAATGAATATGCAATTATATATTGCATTTCCATATGCTAGGAGAAAAAGCTATTAAAAAATAAAACGTAAAAATTAAAGGTAACATTTACAATAGTATCTAAATAACATCAAATGCCACTTGATGGGATAAGCACTGGGTGTTATACTCTATGTAGGCAAATTGAATTTAAATTAAAAAAATACCATCAAATACAAAGGGAAAATGTAAGATGAAGTATGCAAGACCTTCACATAGTCAATGAGAAGAGGGAGAGAGACAGGAAGAGAGATGAATCAGTCAAATGCATCAATACATAATAAAATTAAATAATCTATTATTAAAAATACTTTTCAAAAGGTAGTTTGCTTTATCTTTTTTTTCTGGTTTTGTTTTGTGTTGTTTACTTGTTTTACATTTTATATGTGAATGAAGTGGAAACTGACAATGATCTTCTGAAGAAATAACACAACTGAATAGCTTAAACTAGCAGATATCAACACTGTATAAAGCCATACTAATTAAGACAGTGGTATAACATTGATAAAAAGTTAGGCAAATAAAAAAAAAGAATAGAATGTAAACCTAAAACTGCTCTTGAAAATATATCTTTTTAAAACAATGGAACAGCACAGAGAGGTCAGAAGCAGATCAACACATGTAAAGTGGCATGATTTATGATGAACGGAACACTTGGGGTACAGGAAAAATGCCTGCCTTTTCAATAAATAGTAAACATGCACTTGTATATCCATAGTGGAAAAGTGAATTTATACTCCTATCACACACCATAAACAAAATCAATCCCAGATGGTGATAAATCTAAATGTGAAACTTGGAATACATATTCTAAAATGCAACATATAGTATAATTAATTTACCACTTGGTGTAGGGAAAAAGTACTAATATAAGTAGTGCTATCCATTAAAAAAAAAAGTTTGATAAAATGAGCTACATTAAAAATAAAATTTTCATTTTGTATCAAACACCTTTAAAGAATAAAAATAAATAAATAAATAAAAATAAGAAAAAATACTTATAAAACACATATTTGGCAAAGAACTCATATCTAGAATATATAGAGAATATATATAATACTCTAACAAAAAAATAATAGATACAGCCCAACTGTAAAAAGACAAAGAAAAAATAAGGAGGAAGAGAGGAAGTAAATGAAGGGGGAAGAGGATTCAAAATCTTTGAATAGGTATTTTATAAACGTTGAGTAAATATGTGAATAATTTCCTAATACCATTGATCAACAGAGAAATTTAAATAAAAACCACAATTAATTGCACTACTAAGTCATTTGCATGACTAAATTTATTATAACTTTTTTTAGGCAGGGAGGGACAGAGGGGACAAGAGAAAGAGAATCTCAAACAGACTCTATTCTGACCACAGAGTCCAACATGGGGCTCGATCTCACCACCTTGAAATCATAATCTGAGCTAAAATCAAGAGTCAGATGCTTAATTGACGGAGCCACCCAGGCACTCTAAACTTAATATAATTCTAAGTATAAAAAGAGATGGAGCAAATCTGAACTTTCATACTGGGACACTACTTCACAAATTTGTTTAAGATTATCTGTTAAAACCAAACATATCATGATGTCTAGCAACCTGTCTCCTACAAAGATAAAAGAAATGCCTAAATAGGTACCATAAATATATATAAATACATACATATATTAAACATATGATATATATATATCATATATATATGTTTATAGCAACAGTACTCATAGCAGCCCAAACTGGAAACAGCATAAATGTCTATGAAAATAGACAAATGAATGGTGATGTATTCATACAATTAATTAATATGTATCTACAGGTTTTAACAGTTTCCTGTATGTTTTGGATAACTGTCCTCTATCAAAAATGTCTTTTACAAATATTTTAGCCCAGTCTGTGGTATGCCATCTAATTTTGACAGTGTCATTTCCATAACATTTTTTTATTTTAAGAAAATCCAACTTATCAATTATTTCTTTTGTGCCTTTGGTGTTATATCGAAAAACTCATTGCCAAAGCCAGGGCCACCTGGATTTTCTCCTATAGTATCTTCTAGGAGTTTGATATTTTGTATTTATATTTTATTCTATGATGATTTTGAGAATTTTTTTTTGGCCTGGATTTTCGAAAGAATGGAACTTAAACTTTAAAACCCCAAATGTTCTGCAGAGATAGTGGGGATAAAGAGAAAATAATTTCTTTCATTTATTGAAGATCCAAATGGAGTCTGGTAACCTACTGAATCAAGCGGGACATAGAGTATCTCAGAATATATCATCTGGAAAGGGGCCTGGCAAATTGGTCTTCTTTGACAGTGATGCATTTAATGGGTCATTAACAGGTATTATAGAAGGTAGATGAAAATGGATCTCTTTGTTGAGTAAGTTCTGAAAAACTTTGCTTTACATGCAACATATGCCTTTACCATCAAAATCTTTATGGCCTTTAATGTGTTAGTGATTCCTGTGATTTTCCAAATGGGCAATACATTTAGAAGTTTCCCTAGCTCATTTTACTGAATATATATATTTTTTTTGAAAACTGGAGTTTTGAGCGGAAAACATATATTTCATAGATAAGAAAATAATCTCATGACATGAAGTTCAACATTATGCTGAAGGTCATTCAGTTAGTTGTTGGAACATTCAGGATTGGCAAAAATTGTCTAATCACAATCCTGTATTAATTTCACTTCCATCTACTTCTCCCTGAAGGAAGTGAGAATTCATTCATGAAATAACTATTTATGGATCACCTATTATGGTTTTGTGGACATGGGGAATCTCATTACAATGCCTATGCCTTAAAATTGAACTCTAGTGCCCTAAAAGAAATAATTTTTTATCATGATATAAGGGAATATGTTATGACTGAATAACTATTCCA
The DNA here is from genome assembly GCF_018345385.1 of Vulpes lagopus. Classification (NCBI taxonomy): domain Eukaryota; kingdom Metazoa; phylum Chordata; class Mammalia; order Carnivora; family Canidae; genus Vulpes; species Vulpes lagopus. The sequence continues at coordinate 112,079,925 of NC_054833.1, read as the reverse complement.
AAGTTTTAGGAATTTATGTCTTTTTTTTAAGATTTTTATTTATTTATTCATGAGAGACACACAGAGAGAGGCAGAGACATAGACAGAGGGAAAAGCAGGCTCCCCATGGGGAGCCCGATGCGGGACTCAATCCCAGGACCACAGGACCATGACCTAAGCCAAAGGCAGATGCTCAACCACTGGGCCACCCAGGTGCCCCCAGGAGTTTATGGCTTAACGTATACACTGTCAGCTCTATTCGGTCCTTTATAATTAGTGTGGCACCACGATTAACTGAGTGCTGCTTATGTCATTTGGGGGCATTCATGATTTGCTCTAGTGACCTCATTTATGGGAACTATATTTAGGCATCTGTTTGTGCAGTGACTTTGTGAAGATGCCATTTTTGTGTTTGGTGATTATGCAGTCAAAAAAAATTGTGCCTTGATCATGAGTTTATATTCTCCTATAAAAACATCATTAGTTAAATTCTTCTGCAATCCACTTCAGTCTTTGCAGAGTTGGATAAACGCATAGTTTGGGCACATGTATTCCTCAGAGTGTCAAAAAAAGGCTTGAGATGACAGCCCTCAGTGAGAATTCTGAGCAAAGATTAACATTATGAAAGAGCTTGTCCATCTGTTAAAGAGAAGCTAAATCTGATTCAGCTTCAGCGCAACACATGCATTTCCAGAGCAAAGCTCTCTTCCAGCAAATCTGACAGTCCAGGTAATGCAGCATTTATTATTAGTGTCACACTATGAACAGAAAGCTAATCTTAATTTTTTTGTGTCTTTTACAGATTTATGATTTGACTTTAGTAATATGGCTGCGCCTGATAATATGTTGAGGCATATCAAGAGTAACAGTGGATGATATATTTGTAGAGGTCATTTGTACAATGCATATCTACCAAGATTTCCCAGGCCTATTACAAAGCATATTAAAATAAATTTCAAAATACATAAAGTTTTCTTAACAAAATCTTACATTCATTAGTTAATTTTGAAAAGGTTTACAAAAATCCTTGTATAAACAAATTTTGATCACTCTTAGCATAAAACAAACAAAAAAAATTCAGAATATCCCACTGGGTATGCTCACATGAGGAAAGAATATTTCCATTAAAAATTATGATCTCATCCTGACTATAATGTGAAGAAAAGACCAAGAGTTCACAGAAGCATGCAGATAACTGGTAAGAATCTTAGGTCTTTCACCTACTAAGTCATGTGACCAAGGGCAAGATAAAAAACTTATCTGATCTCAGCTTCCTTATCTGGTAAATGGACACAGTGAACATAACTGTGTCATGTGTATTAAAAAGTGAATAACAACATAATTAGAATGCTAATTAGGATAAAATAGATATACAAGAAATAATTGCATCTTTTCCTTTTTCATGTAAAAAGTTTTCATTTACAGAATACATAACACCTAGAGAAAGGGAGAAAGGACATTTGCTCTTGTCTCACTAATTTACTGACACAAGGCTATATTGTGTAATAAAAAAATATTGTGAATCATTCAAATAATGAAGATTGGACAAGATCCAATTTATATTACACAATCCAATAGCTACAACACTTGGGTTTCCTTAAATATGTCTCCTAAATGACACCCGGGAGATATGGAGAATACTTGGTTTAAAATAAAATTTAAATTATATTTGGCAGTTTACAATACTACTAAGTCCCTTTTCTTTTGGAAAGGTTGTAGTAATGAAAATCTCTCCTTTTCCACGAGTTTGGTAGGACTACCATCACAAAATACTACACACTAGGTATCTTAAAGAATCAACTTTATCTTCTCACAATTCTGGGGACTGGAAATTCAATATCAAAGTGTCAGCAGGTTTAATCACTGCTGAGGTCCCTCTCCTTGACTTGGAGATTGTCCCTGTCTTGGAGATGTGTCCCTGACACAACAGTCCCTTAGGTTGTGTCCTAGTCTCCTCTTCTCATAAGAATATCAGTCATTTTGGATTAGGGCCCACCCTTAAGACCTCATTTTACCTTAACTGCCTTATAAAGGTTCTATATCCAAATGCAGTCACATTCTAAGGTACTGGGGGTTATAACTTTAACACATAAATGGGGAGGAGGGCAAGGGCACAATTCGGCCCATAACACTTTCCCATCATTATCCATAGAAGACAGGACAAAATAAATGGAATAATTAATTATTTTCAGACGTTGGATTTCAGGCAGCACAGGAATATATTTCTGAGAGAAACAAATATGGTGAACGGCATTTCTTAGACCACTGAACATGACTCAACAATAAAAGGAAACCAACTACTACTAAGAGGTGGGGAAATAAATTGTGCTAGAAAAACAGAAAAGGGACTTTTCGGTATGGACAGTAACTGATACAGTAGCCTTGGTTCAAAGAAAAGTCATGGAATATTCCTTAAGACAAATTATTTCGGTTTTCTGTGTCTGCAATTCTTGAGGGTGGGTGATAGTCACGAAAATGAATACACAGTAAGGGAGGTTTTGCAGGTACCCTGGTGAGATCCAGTGCAGGTCTTCAATTTGTGGTCATAATAGGAAACAGTGTAATGAACGTATTTTAATATATAAAGAGTTTAAAATACACTTATCTACATATCTACATTGATGTAGATATAGAAGATAGATAGAAGTATGATATGAATGTATATGAGCATAGATACAGGTAGGGATAGAAATATAGATATAAAGTTGATAAGCCTTCCTTATGATTTGAATGCAGGTCATTAAAGATGTGGAATCAAATATGCTAGAAAATTTCTGTCTTGAGGATTTGAGGGGTATGGATCAATTTAAAAATTGTGGAATACTGAGGGATAGTGTAGGACAATTAAAAACCTTGTTGTCTTAGGGTTACAACAATACTAACCAAAAAAAAAAAAAAAAAAAAAAAAGAATGAAATACCAAAGCCCAAAGCTATTTCTGAGCAGAATTAGGAAAAAAAAGCTTCATCTATTGCAAGGGTCCCAGAAGTGATAATTCTATCAATTCTTGATAGAGATTACCACGGATGCATATACAATTTGGGTCCCACTTCTGAGATAGCAATTGATCAATCAAATTAATGATACAAAGGAGCAGAATAAAGTTTGAATCTACATGTTTATGAGTGTCAGGTGGGCCTGAAATAAAATCAAAACAAATCCATCCAGGATCTGGACTTCTGAAAATACCGTCACAATCAGAATCGATTTTTCTACTAATCTGTATAAAAATAAGCAAACAAGTAAGCCTATTTAAAGTCAGGTGAAAAAGAAAATAAAGCCAGGTGACTACCAAGAGGAACATTTGCTCTACCATGAAAAAAAAAGCAAACTCAGACTGGTAAACTAACTCTAACTGGGGAATTCAGAGAGATCCATGCAAGTTTCTGAGACCTCTGCAAAATCACTAGATGAAACTGACCAACATTAAAGATCCTTTTCCATGACTCTCAATTTTCATGTAAAGATGGAAACATTTACTCTCTGGCTACTTGATAAAAACTCTCAATTTATTCAAGAGGTAATTAAATTTGGTGGTTTTGAAATCCCTGGGATGGTCTCCAATTTGTTTAGGAAATCAGGCACATCATCCTCAAGTCCATTTTAGGTGATATAAAGGACTGGAGAAAGTTACCTCTTAGAGAAGACAACAGAAAACACCAAAAACCATGGGCCATGGGTTCTACATCTAGCTCCTCTACTCACCTAACAAGTACAAGTTGTTTAATACTTCTACCTCTCAATTTCCTTATTTATGAAATGGAAATAAAGTTCACATGGAGAACTATAAAGATTATATTGTTTTGAGAATTTAAACAATAAATAATATTATTTTCTCTAATATCAATTTATTTAACAAACACTTACAGGGTTCTTACTGTGTGGAGGCCGAATTTAATGGTAATAATCACGATACAAAAGTCCCTATCCATGAGGATATTTGAAGAGAAAAAAAATAGACCATAATCAGAAATTAATTAACAAAAATATAGTGGAAAAATATAAAGGTGAGTGAAATAAAAATTTATAAAAGCGAAAGGGATTTGTAAAAAGAAAAAAAAAAGATGTATATTTTAGAACTGGAGTGAGCACAAATGAGTGTAGGAGGGGCAGAGAGAGAGAGAATCGTAAGTAGACTTCTTACAGAACATGGAGCCTGACACAGGGCTTGATCTCACCACTCTCATGACCTGAGCAGAAACCAAGAGTAAGACGCTCGACCTACTACGCATGAAGGCTCCCCACAATGGGATAATTTTGATAAATTTTGTCATGACTATACCCTGAAAACAAACCTGGATAAAATCTAGGATCAAATCATTCAGTGGTCCAGAGGAAGAATGTAACAAGTAGAACAAAGAGCTAAAGCAATAGTTTTGAAATAGAAGCCACTTTGGTGTCTTCAGGAATAGCTAGTGCCCTAGGCTGGTGGGCAATAGATTATAGATGAGAAAAAAGAGTATTAGATCTCTGAGCTTTTGATTTCAGTGATTTAAATGGAGATGAAGGGGCCTTTGCTTTTGGTAGTGGGAAGTTATGACAGGAGTCTTACTCATATTTTGAATGGTTTTTCTTAAGTTTGAAGAAACAAGTGGCTTGGATTACATATGTTAGAGAAACACAAGAATAAAAGTTATTTACCAGGTACTGAGTTTAGCCAAATAGTGAATTATTTAATAGGAGAGATACTTCTTAGCTGACCTCACCAAGCAATATCCAGGGTTAAATTTGATAGTATCTAAGAACTTCTAGGAAGTTAAAATATTTTTTGGACATTAGATGATGTCATGTAAACACTAAATGTATAATACCCCACAGTGTTCCATAATTTAAAAAATAATTATACAACTAATACAATCTAATTGTAAAATAAGTAGCATAAGAAAAAAACCCAATAACCATAAACCTACCACCCAAATACAACCACTATTAAGAAATGGATGGATAGGGGCAGCCCAGGTGGCTCAGTGGTTTAGCGCCGCCTTCAGCCCAGAGCCTGATCCTGGAGACCCTGGATGGAGCCCCACGTCGGGCTCCCTGCATGGAGCCTGCTTCTCCCTCTGCCTGTGTCTCTGCCTCTCTCTCTGTGTCTCTCATGAATAAATAAATAAAATCTTAAAAAAAAAGAGAAATGGAAGGATAGATAGATAGATAGATAGATAGATAGATAGATAGATAGATAATCTGCAGTTACAAATACCTTAACATTTTCAGGAATTTGCTTTGAGTAAACTATAAATGCATGTAGACATACATATATGTATATATGTTTAAGATTAGAATAATAAAATTTATCACATCAGTTCATTCATCTATACATCCCTCTAGTCATCCATATTGATTAATAAATGTATTTAAGCTAATTAACAATATAGCAATTTTCATTTTTGAAGATAGGACTTTTGAAGTATCCAGATGACCTGACTTTATGACTGTCTTCTTCCCTCTTCATTTCCATCTATAGAAACAACAAAAGTGCTTTGCAGGACAGGATGACCTTAATGAGGACATAGAGTAACTGATATATAGAAACCATTCTGACTCTACAAAAGATTAGAAAAAAAATTATCATCGCTATTTTTTTGTTCTTGCTACCATTGACTTGAGAAATTTGTTGTAACATGAAAATTTAAAAAACCCTGCAGACTTTGAGGGAGGAATTTCATCAAATGCTAATGTTCAGGTAATAGCACATACAAATAGAATACATGCATCTGTGAAATATTAAATATCAGTGCAACGTATAGTTATTCCAAAGTCATTCATTTTATATAAGATGTTAGGTCTTGATCCTCCTTCCAATTTGACTTTGCTACTCTGCTCCTGATAGAATTTTTTTCAAGTAATGGCTATGCATATGGATATAACAGCAGTGTAGATTTTAGCTTCACACTACGCATTACCCAAGTCAGACTCTAATGAGTTAAAAAGAAAACAGTATAAAATCTGATATTTTAGTATTTTAGTTAAGTATCCATTTTTGGTACGTTTGTATATGCGATTAACCATTACAAGGAAAGAGAGAGAAATCCTAGTTTTTATAAGTTTTAATTAAGTCAGAAATAACATCACTGAGCATGAAGAATCAAAGTTGATCAAGTCAAGTCGTCTGTTGTATGGAGAAGGACTAGACAGTTGCTGAACCGTTGTGAGGATTGTATTTAAGTGCTAGCTTTATTTTGTGGTACTTGGCAACTTAGTTAAACACAGAAAATCAAAGTTTCTTTACCACTAACCTGAGAGAAGTAATTAGTTCAAGCACATTAAGATAAAAATATTAATTGTTCAAACACTTTCAATTAATTTAGCAAACACTATATAAAACAAAGCATCAGTGAATTCAAACAAAGGCAAGGCTTCCTGAAAGATGGGAGATGAGCTATGGCCTTAAGGATGAAGAGGAGGTGGCTTGATTGATAAAAAGGATGGGGGAAGAAGAAGGCTTTCTAGGTATCCACACAAGGACACAAAGAGTATAATGCTTTAGAACGTACTAGTATTTTAGGACCACTCATAGAGTTCAGGTCACCAAAGAGATTACAGTCATAAGTAGAAGCCTGGCTAGGAATGGTGTCTGGCCCACAGTGGACCTTTCATCAGACATATTTGATTAATAAGCCCATGTCGTAGGGTCATGTAATATAAAAGCCAAAATTGCATGATTAGATGAACCTTATTTATCTTGAAGCGTGATTGTTGTTGGTAATACTCTTGGCCCTGATATCAGAGCGCTGATATTTAGAAATTAATGAGACAGGATCCTGATACTGTTTTATCTGTTAATATTCTTTGGGTTTTTGAAAAGGTGTCTTAAGGCCTATAGTTCTAAGTGATAAGCAACTGTGCCTTTACATCACTTCTTCTGGTCAGATGTGTATCTCCTACTCTCTGTGAATCTAAATTACTCTTTCTTGGAGGTAAAATAATTATTTCCAAGTTAAATCTCTTGAGCAATATTTTATTCAATTTTCTTATCTTTATCAAGATTTCTTTTTCTCTCTCATTTTCTCTGTTTTAACACTAACAGAAGCTAGAGTTAAAGGGAGAAATAGATTCCCTCAATAATACTCCCATATAAAGGTCACTTATTTACAGAGACATATTTCAGATACTGTATTAATACTTTCAAGCCAATTTGTTGTTGTTGTTGTCATTTTTCTCTCATTAAGAAAATCCCAAATATGGGGCACCTGGCTGGCTCATCTGTGTTTTTCTTGGTTGTGATCTTAGGGTCTTGGGATTTAGCCCCATGTCTGACTGTCTGACTCCCAGCCAGTGGGGAATCTGCTTCTACTCCCTCTGCCTGCCACTGTGCCTATTTGTGCTCACGTTCTCTCTTTCTGTCAAATGAATAAATAAAAATCTTTTTTTTTTAAAGAGAAAAATCCCAAATGTAATGAGAACAGTAAAATAAATATCCTAATGCTTGAATAATGATTTTAGGGCTTCTTATTCTCTAAACTGTTTCTTCTAATACATGATGATGAAATTTTACTGTAATGAAATGAAACACACCATCCATAAACCAATATTGTTCAGTTTAAAAGACTCTACAAAGGGTCTAAAAAGAGCTGAATGTTGGATATTCCCCCATTTTTAATGACTCCAAACCAGTCCAAATGCATTGCATAAATAGAGTACTTTTGCCTGTGTTTGTAAATTTGTAAATACAAAGACTTAGCATATCGCCAATTGCTGTGTCTCCACTCACTCATTTTTCATTAATGTATTCCATGCTTCAGGGGCGGCAGAGGATAGAGAAGGAGAGCTGGACTTTGACCAAACTGAAGGATTTTTCATTACTTATGTAGAGCTCGAACTCTTTGTTCTCCTGTGTAGTTGAAGAACTGAGATGTGATAACAAGGGAATGGTCTGGTCATTTGTTGTTTCTCAATCAGCTTGCTCTTGCTGAAGGAGGGAAAGTGGATTAATGAATCTGGAGGTGGGGATGAGCAGTAAAACTGATAAAACGGATATAGATTAAGAGAACATTAGATTCGTCTGAAGGCAAAATAATGAAGTCTTAAAATTAGGTCGTGACAGAATGATTAGAAATGAGGGGCAGTATTCAGAACACTTATATGGAAGAAATTGTAATGTGGAGCTATGGCAGGAGAGAGGAGGAACGGCAAGTTTTGTGTTGCCTTCCAAGTAACAGGTGATCATATTTACAAACCTATGGAACTATACTATGTATTTATTCTACGAGACTGTGAGGAAGGAGTTAGTTGTGGGATATAATATCTCAATGCTTAATGAGTAACAATTTGACAATCTTAAATTCTTAGGCTATGGAAGAAAGATGACCACGTAAGAATGAAACTAAAGTTAGAATATATGGTGTGGGAAGGGGGTCAGGGCAATGTCATCAACAACCTTGATGACCTTTCTTCTTTAAACTGCAAAAATAAAAACAAATAACAAACCATAAAAAAAAAAACTTTATGGCAGTTGGTGGTTTTATAAATTCAAACGTAGTTGAATGTGGTTTGAATTTTAAGGAGAGTGTCACCCAGTTTGGTGGTATCGATTCTTCAGGAAACACAAACTGAGGATTTTGATGTGAATTTGCAGGAACTGAAAACTTCTGAGATAGGAAGGAGAAACCAGAGGACAATAAAAATAGGAATAGACCAAGATTCTGTACATTTCTTTAATAGATTTTATTTATTTATTTGACAGAGACAGAGATAGCAAGAGCGAGCATGAGGAGAGGTAGAAATAGGCCCCCTGCTGAGCAAGGAGCCTGATGCAGGGCTTCATCCAAGGACCCAGGGATCATGACCTGAGCTGAAGGCAGACACTTAACCTACTGAGTTACCCAGGCAGCCTGATTCTGTACATTTCTAATGTGAGCTTCATTCCATACTGTAGACTTACGTTGGCAGTCTCAAATTCTGAAAGGATCAGAATCTACCCGGTGCTAAGTAGTGTGTGTGTGTGTGTGTGTGTGTGTGTGTACTCACCACTCTTTTCCATATTCCCATTGTGCTCAATAACAGAAATAGCAGGCCAGCTAACAAAGTCAGAGAGTGTTGTATTCTAACTCACTTCAGAGTGCTATATATATCAGGAAAGTAGCACCATGATAGGGCATTTTCTGATAAATAGTAAGCACTCACATGACTTAGTTCAGTAGTGGTTGTTGCCACAGTCCAAATTCTTTGCCTCCATGATAGATAATGATGAAATGGAAATTGGCCATAGAGGTGTCTTGTATTTCTATCCTATTTAATCACCTTGACTATTGAAATCAACTATGGACTCAAGGCTGAGGCAATGGTAACACAGAAAATACATCAAGAAGCTGAAAATAAATCTCATGGTAAAAACCAAGATCAGGTCCTGAGTATGTGATCCATCATAGTCTAATATTGACAAAATGGACTGAATTCAAGTTTTATTTACTAGTTTTGAGTACAAAGGTTATACGAAGCTATATGGAACTGTCATCAGAGTCGGCATCATGGATGGGTATGTCAGATAATAGGAATTTAATAAGCAAGTGTTTGGAGATCCAAAGAAGAGCGAATTTGATCATTGGATATCTAATTTTGTAAATGATCTCCTTTGTCTTTAATAATCTACTTATTCTCTTATAATTCAGAAGGAAAGTCAAGTAGTTTGAAAAGTATACTGCATTTTTAATTTAAAAAAGGCAGGGGAGGGGTTTATACCCTGTTTGACTCACCATATGGGAGTTGAGTAAATTTACTTAAATTATCTGAGTTCTGGTTTCTTCTTTTGTAAGCTAAGGATAATAAAACCCAGCCTGTCTCTTTCTTGGCCATTGTATTATTTTATTTTTTTTAAGATTTTATTTATTTATTCACGATAGACATAGAGAGAGAGAGAGAGGCAGAGACACACGCAGAGGGAGAAGCAGGCTCCATGCAGGGAGCCTGACACGGGACTCGATCCCGGGACTTCAGGATCATGCCCTGGGCCAAAGGCAGGCGTGAAACCGCTGAGCCACCCAGGGATCCCCCTTGGCCATTGTTTTAAAGACACGGAGGGAAAATACTATACAAGCATGGCATCGATGTTATTATTGAATGATTTGTCTTGTTTTATCCTCTAAATTTGAATGCGTGAGATCTTTTTGAAGGTATAGTATAGTGAGGACACTTTGGGAAAGTCCAAAATTCTACAGGCATTTCAATGTTAGTTCTTCTATACAGTGAGGCTTTTATTTTTCTTTTGCAAGTGTTAACACCAGTATTAATCATAAAATCATTTGGAGCCTTCAAGGTTTCAAGAGTCATGGGATAAAAATGAGACTATTCATAAATTTAATGTATGTTTGAGTCATTACCAAACATAAAAAACTCCTCTGGTAATTAAAAAGGTACATTTATGCATATATGTGTGGGTGTACATATGTATGTATGAAGTGAGTGTGCATGTATGTGGATTTTCGCTGTACAGAGATCGCTTTTAAAATTAGTGATAATAATGAGATTGACCTATCACATAAACATCTGCCTATCCCAATCAATATTGCTCTTTTAACATGCATATAGACGGATTTAAAATCGAGTATTTGTTAAGAATATTCAAAACTATGGAATAAATATGTAGAATTACACAGATGGTATAAATCTTTTGACAGAGCTCAGTAACTTTTGTGATTAACTGGCAATTGAGTTGGCTCAGAATATGAAAATAAACATTTCTGGCTGGATTACGTATACCATAAGCAAAAGACCATTTTGAACTAAATGTATTCCAATGCCCACACCAGATAAATATTGTATGAGTATCATTCAAAGGTGCTAGTTCAGCAGGAAGCCTGGGCGGAGGAAATGACTTCCTTAGGTAAAATGATGAGCTCATTTAATCAGCTTCCAAATTCTTGACAGGGATTAATCTTCCATTAAGAAAGCAGGAAACTCCTCCAAATCAAACACATGGAGGGTTGTTCACCATTTTAGCAAAGAGGTTTCCTTTTTTATTGTGGTCATCAAATACCTTCTATATTAGCGCTTTATACACTGATAGTTATTTGCAGCTGAATCAAAACTAAATTCTATTACTATGAGTAATAAATAAATATGATTTATTGAGCACAAATTATATGTTAGGCACTATGCTATGCAGCTTGCATGCCTAACCACATGCTAAAATAAACTGAGTGTTAGGTCTTATTTATATACTAATATTAGCCCTGACTTGCTAAAGTTGACGATGTTAATATGTGGTAGTGCTGGGATTTGAATCCTTTTAGTTCACCCCAGAGGTGAAACTCCTAATTAGGTAGCCATTTTTCTTACTCTCTCTTTTCTTTGTGATGATAGGGCATAATGAAAGCAACTCCAGAACAGAGCTAAAAAAAAATTGGATTTGTAACCTGATTTCACTATTTTTCAATTCCATGAACTTGGTTCCTTAATGTTATAAACTCAAGTCAGCTTGTAGGATGATACTATGGGAGTGAGAAACTCTTGTATCTATGTCAACCATGGTTTTAAATACTGTCCGTCAAGTGATAACACATCTCCGTATTTATATTGTGCAAATTACTTAATTTCTGTAATAAATTTCCTCATTGGTAAAATGAGTATTAAAAACTTGTGGCTGTGATGATATATTCAGGTAATGGCTATGAAAGTATCTGACATAATGCCTGGCGCCTACTAGCCACTAATAAAACATTAGATTATTCACCTCTTTCTAGGAACAATAAACAAAAGATAATCTAGAATCTATCCATGAATAGGTTAGGGAGCAAATAAACTATGGTTCCTCAACCTGGGATTAATGTAATGTGTTCACCAGTGAGTAATGGAGGGAGAATCACGGGGCCTGAAGAGATAATCATAGGGCATGTGGTCAGAGTCAAGGTGTTGCCATGGCACAGACCTTTGGCCTAGAAGTAATGGTAATTCAGTTCAAAAAGAAAGGAAAGCTATGGACAGACTTGTGTAACAAGCTTTAGCATGTTTCTCAGTATTCAACTCAGAGCTCTTGGCTAAAGACTTCTTTTCCTGGGACCCAGTGAGGCTGCAAAGTATAGCAAGCCTCATCTGGGTTTAATAAATAGAAGGATTCCTGATAAATCTCAATATTAATTTTCTTGAATGGTACATGAATGATACCTACAAAGAAGTAGCTATAATGCATTGTTTCATTTGCACTTAATTAATAAAATTAATTAATAAAAGGGTTTCATCATGATCATTTAAATTCCTCTAATCCCCACACCACAAGAATAAACCCACCCCCACACACACATTCTTACACACCCTCTATGTTTTGTAACTATATGGAAATTTAGGTGAAATCTATTGAATCGAATTCACTAAAGTGAGATCAGTACATCATAAAATGAATTTTCTTTTAAACCAATTAGCCCTCTTCAGTACTATGCCAAAGTTTTACAGCAGATGACACGGTTAGAAACCCAAGGCAGAGCCTTGAGAAAACAAGTGCCCTCTTACAGAGTGGGGAGATGGAGGTGAAGAGGTATTAATTTGTGACTATGTGAGCTTAATCAATGTCACATCTTCTAGTGAACCAGTAGGCATAATTCACTGATACCTCCTGGGAAGAAGTTGGAGGCACGAGAAGCCATGGGTTAGGAGATCATGACACAGGGACCAAGTTATTTACTCCTGGAGTAGGTAACTGGAGCTAGAGAAACATGTTATATTTATAAGACCTTGATGATAACATGGTATGTGTTGGGCAAAGAGGGTACCATGTTACATCTGCTCAGGCCTGAGACAGCAACAATAGCCACTGCCAGGGCAGATGGGACCAGAAAAAATGGTGGCTTCCCGCTGGATGGAGAATAAACCCTCTATGTTCAGATAAATGCTCCTCCATGCCAATCTTAGATGATTAGGGCCCCGTGCTATGCTGTGTAGCACCTAAAACCCTACTTCTGTTTTCCAATTCATTTACTCAAGAATTTAGTTACTAGTCTATCCATTAATTAATTCATTACTTTGACAAGGATTAATTCATTACTTTGACCAAGTATCTACTTTGTGTGAGACACTATTTAAGCACATTCCTCTGCTTATACTCAATGGCGAATGAAATATGTGCATCATTTACCCCGATGAAATTTGTGGATTTAAAGGAACATTTTATCCGTGAGTCTCCAAAGGTTAGAGGCTATACATTTTTCATACATCAGTCACCAGTGTCAACCACATTTTCCGATATGTGGGAAATGGTCTTTATAAGATGATAGAATTTAACTAAGTGATCCCTAAGGACTGCCCAAGCTCTACTATTCTAAAATGATGAGGATAATAGTAATGATACTAATGACAACAGTGACGATGATAATTTAATGATAATAAATAACACTTTTTGTTGTTCACTAAATAGTAGGCTCTCTGCTAATTACTTCACATAAATTTGCTCAGGCAATAGAAGCATATGAGTCGGATACATTCATCTTCATGTCTTACATATAAGAAAGATGAGTCTCAGGTTCATAAAATTGGGCGGAATCTTGAAAACCGATCACTGGGCAACTAGTGTCCAAATCCAAGATGTCTGACTCTAAAACTATCATATGATACTTGCTCCTTTCTGCAGAAACATCTGCCAGTGATAAATAAATACTACAGTGGGAAGCAGCAGCGCTGGAGTAAAAACACAGTCTTAGTAAGTAAAGATCTTAAAGATAGAAAAAAATGCCTGCTAAATACAATTTGGGATTTTTCTTCCTTCCATCACACTCAATGCAGTTAAAAACACAGGCAACTTTTTATAGCCTCCCTTGCCATTTAACTTACCTCTCCATTACGTTGGCAAAAGCATCGCCATGGCAACTGGTCTCTTCCAATTGTGTTTACAGCAATGTCTCCATTTTAACTGCTCCATTTCAAACTCCATTTGAAAGTACTAAGTCTGGCCCAACTATATGGTTGGAGGACACGGTTGTAAATGGTAACACACACACACACACACACACACACACACACACACACACACATACATACAAATAAATAAATAAGCAAACAACCAAAACGACTTCGGGCAGAGCTAGAATCATTCACAGAGAAACAACAGTAGTAGTGATAGTAATAGTAATAACAGAGGCTGCTCTCTATTAAATTGATGTGCATGCGATATCTGGGGGGACCCCTATTTATTTCATTTCTCCAACTAGTCCTTTGAGATAAGGAAACTGGCCCACGAGGTGAAATAACTTTCCCAAAGTCAAAAGCTTAGTAGCGGACGTAGCATATATACCCAAAATATATTCAAAGCTTTATCCCAAAACTAAATTCTAGGAGAAAAAAAAATCTGTATCATTCAATTGAGATCAAGAAGCCACCTCTGGTTCCATGAAATCTGGCCACAAGGACAGGATGATCTAGTAAACACATTGATGCCAGTACTTCAGATAAGGGTTAATTTTCAATAAAGACTGACAAACATCTGAAAAAACATTCTTCACGTCTAGCCTAAAATAAGTATCTTAATACATAACAGGTTATAACTGTTGTCACAGTAGATCCATAAACTGTGTTAACAGTTTTAATGCAGTTTGCATTATTTAACCACCTGACCAGCCCTATGAGGTGGGTGTTATTGTCCTCATTTTACAAATAAGTAAAGAACCCAAAGAGCCAAATAGTGTGCCCAAGGTCACACGGCTGCAGCAGCAAAGTAGTATTTCAAGTGCTTCTTACCACACCACGCATACTCACATTCTGGCTGCCTTAACAGATCCAATATTTCCAGGGGAACTTCTGTGGGAGTGTGAGAGTGTGTGTTCCCTTTATGATTCTCCTCATCCTTCCTCCTACATTAAAATAGGGTCAAGAAGGCCAGCTCTGGCCACAGCAGGCTCCTTTTAAGGAGCAGCACTAGGGTTCTCCGGAAACCATTCATCTTCCCTCCCATACTGGGAGACCATCTAGAGCCTGCCACTCTCACTGCCAGGCTGTTTAGATAAATATCTCACAGATAATCTTTTTTTTCCCTTCTCTCTTCTTTTCTACTTACACCCCCTCCATCCCTCTTCCCTCTTCAATTTCCAAGGAATTAATCTTAGATAAGGGCAAGATTTTTTTTCTTTTAGGTTAAAAAGAATTTCCACGGATTCATTTAACGTTTAAGCAGCTCTCAGAAATTCAATTTCCTTACAGCATACAGAGCACCTACAATAAGGCCCAAGTTCCAGAGTAAGATTCAGAAAGGAAAAGGAAATGGGGTGCCTTAATGTTGAGCAACATCGAGGACCTATTTAAAAACAAACTTTTGTAAACAAGAACAAAATGAGTTTTTAAATACTCAGAGCTTCCCATGTTCCTGCTACTGCACTTCCTTTATAAATGTTCTTATCTAATCCATGTAAGAGCTCTGTTAGATACATACCATGTTTACCATTTTACTAATGAAATATCAAAGTCATGGTAATATGGCTAAACAAGAATGCCATGTGGGATCTAGATCTGCATTCCTCTGACACTTTTTAATACCCTCTCTTATCTGTTCTACAGCTCAGTGAGATATAATAAAATATCAAACAGAAGGTGTAGTAAAACTCACTAAAATGCCACACGAGACATGCAGATGTATAAAACGTCACATCTGAATGCAGAGTTATGAATTCCTTTTTGTATCCCGCTCTTCATTACGGGATTGGCAGAGGTTAGGATCCTCAGGCAAGACTTCAATAAAAGTCACAGATCACATGCTTTCATCTATTTGTGGTAGCCGTGATTCTGTGTTCTGGGGAGCTAGGAGACCAGTACCTAGAGTCAAGGCAAGAAACTAAGGGGCTGGTATAGCATAAAGTTGCCAAGAACAAGTCAGAGGAACGTGGAAGGTCACTGCCAGTATTCATAGAGAATGGGAAATGAGGAAGAAGAAGAAAGCAGGTGGCAGCTCCACACATCAAAAGGTGCTACACTACACAGTTTAAGAGCCTCAACTTTGAGTTAAAAAAAAAAAAATCTCAGTTCAACTCTTCATTCCGCATCTTGCTCCCTATCTGGCTTTAACTAAGATATTTACCACCTATGGCTCCAGTTGCCTCATCTTCACTTTTATTGTGAGCAATCGAATGTAAATTGCAGTGACTGGTATTAATGAGATAGGCATTTAAAACATAGTGTCTGGGTTTCTTGGAATAAATCTGCAAATTTATCCCATAGCTAGTTTCTATTTCACTTAGATTTGAGCCCCACCTGCCTCTATTTGTTGAAGGTGCCAGATTCTGTGTCCTGTAGGTGCCAGCAGCCTTAGAGAATGAAAGAGACAGATAATTGAATTCCTAGGAGGAGGAGGCAAGGGCACATATATAGCATATTGTACATGACTTACCCATTTTTATCCCAATAAATGTGCACAAAGATAAATTAGTGCAGTCGCTTGGGTAATGGGATCTTTTGCCTTGACTTTCTCCTTTTTATAGAACCGCTTTCCTGATGCTGGTCATCAGGAAAGGATAGGAGGGATCCCATTTTTTGCAAAGCCTTTCAGGGCATGAGAGTTGTAACAGAGCTGTAAACCATGCTACAGAGCCAGTCAGAGTTCATCACAGCAGCCGCACATGGACGTTGATGAATTTGGCAATTAGACCATCCCAGCATCTCATATGTAAAAGGAGCATATTTCTGGCTCTCTTAAAGACTTCATGGGATGCTAAACATGGCACAGTCTCTCCTCTGTCCCCGCGACAGTAAATTGCAGTGGGATTAATAGCTGAGCTTGCTGGATGGAGTTGGCTTCCTGATAGGGCAATTTTACAGGACAGCAGTAAGCTGCATATTACAACTTTCGCATGATGGCCCCTTCTTCCCCACACATGCTCCGGAGATGGCTGATGAAGAATGCATCATGTGATGATGAAGCTCTGATGGTGTCCTTAAAGGTACCACATTGCCTAAGGGCAGAGTTCTGAGCAAGATCCGGGCTCCCCGGGTAGAGGTGAAAATGTGGAATGGAATAATAAATAATTGAGTAAGATTTTAAAAGATTTATAAAGAGAAAATCTAATGTTTGAATTCCTTATTAGTAGGAAAGTAGATATTTTCACTGTTTCAACAAGTGTTATCAGGGCTGGAACACTGGCTCAGATGACGAATATACTGGTTATGGTGTCTATTCTTTTGGCTGAAGTTGTGTCAACTGCTTGTGGAAGTCCTGGTAGTCTCCTGTCGAGGCAGCTGTGACAGGCGGTGATAAATGTCTTTGATTAATAAAACATTAGGAATCAAATTAAATATTACTGAATACATGTAGTGTCTTTGGTAGACAAGCTCTTTCAATATATGCCGCCTTTTCATGGGTGGAAAATAGTTACAACTTACAGCAAAAGTTAAGGTTTACTGGGCACCTGTTGCGTGATGGGCACTTGTCTAAGTGCTCACATGTATTATCTCTTAAATCCTTAAAACAATCCTATAAGATAGGTTCAGTTTCCTTTTTCCATTTTACAGATGGGAAAAGTTTGCTATTTTGCCCAGTGTTTTGTAACTGGATCCATCAAAACTTTTGAATATGGATCAAGATCCTGTCCTCTTACCCATTATAATATATTTTAAAAGTATAATAATAATAATAATAACAATAGTGATAATATCTTCAGGACTGTAGCAGGCTGACTGAAGGCCGCCCAAAGATACCAGCTCTTAATCCCTGGAACCTGTAAATGTTCGGAGATTGGAAGATTTCCTTGATTATCCAGAAGGCTCCTAAATTCAATCCCAAGTCACTTCATAAGAGAGAGAGCCAGAGAGGGACCGTACACACAGAAGAGAAGAAAACGTGAAAATGAAGATGAAGGTTGGAGGGATGGGGCCACGAGCAAAGAAGTGCCACCAGCCACAATAAACGAGAAGAGACGAGGGATGGATCTGCCCTCAGTTTCCAGAAAAAGGATGGCGCTGCCCACACTTGACATCTTGATTTCACCGTAACAAAACTGATGTTAACCTCCAGCCTCTCGAACTGTGAAAAAGCAAGTTTCTGTTGTTTTAAGTCACGAGTTTGGTGGCTATTTGTTGTTGCAGCAGCCGCAGGAAACGAAGGCACATTGTGAGAGAGAGTTACCACAGAACTCCTCGAGCACTTCCTTTAAGTTTGGGGAAGATATTTGGGCGAGAACCGTTCAGGGAGAACTCCTGCTAGTAGAGGCCACATTTGCTGACTCCTAGCCCAACCTTTTTGGGAGCATCTCCAAACTTTCAACTAGAATCTCCCCTTGATTAATTGCATCAAACCCTCTTTCCCCTCCAGGGAGCTTTTCCTGGTTTAGAGAACTTTTAATCTGCAGAGAGCTGAGCTTCTTTCTTGCTGTGCTTCAACACAGAACTTCACACAGACTATCTTGTTTAGATACTCCTATGACTTTTGAAAGGAAATGGATTTGGGGCACCTGGTGGCTCAGTCAGTTAAGTGTCTGCCTTCAGCTCAGGTCATGATCTCAGGGTCCTGGGGTTGAGCCTCCCAGCAGGCTCTCCACTCAGTGGGGAGTCTGCTTCTCCCTCCCTCCCTGTCCTTGCTTGCTCTGTCTCTCACTTTCTCTCTCAAATCTTTATTAAAAGGAAATGGACTTCTAAATTGTCTAAAAGGTAATCCTTTTATGTTAAAAATGTGGCTAATTACCTACTTTTCATGGTTTTTGAATGAAAAGGTATATATATATATATATAAAAGCAAGACCCATTTAATTTTTTTTAACTTTATTGACTTCCTTATCAAGTTATTATCATTCTTCAGAGAGATAAAACACTAACTTTTTTCGGAAGGACATTGTTTTCTGATTTAAATCACTCTTTTAATTTAAGTGCATCAGAGATCCATGGAAAGGCAGCCTATTGCACAAGGAAGAAAAGAGAGTTTCTAGTGGAAAATTCTTTGAAACACAGGATATGCTGCTTACAGAATTACATTAGACAATACCTATATTCTTTGATCTTTGGTTTCTTCATCTCTAGACCAGAGATAATTGTGTTTACCTGATCTTTTCCAAGAAGGCTTTGTGGGGATGAGGGTAGGAGAGAGGAAATGATAATGGATCCGCCTGTATTTTTTTTAAACTGAAGAAATCTATGTACATATGAAGGATGGTAACTGAAGTTATTAAGCCCATAGTTTTAAAGATATATCTTGTTTGTGCTAATCCCCCATGTGTCAAAACAGGAAACATGAAATTATAAAGTCATTTAAGAAGCATTTATAGATACTATGTTAGGATCCTAAAGAGAAACTTCTAGATCTTAGGGATGAATCTACATTGGATAGCATTAAAATAAAATAACCATTTTTCTCAACATCCTCTCCCCTTTCAAAAATTTAATATATTGATCTCTTACTCATTCTTCATGACCTCATTCAACTGTTGCCTCTTTGGTGACAGCTCCCACAATCCACCAAGGTAGATTGTTTTGGGGAGTTTTTGTTTGTTTGTTTGTTTGTTATTTGCTCCACATCCCACAGTGCTTATCCCATGTTCCTACAATAGCACTTGCAACTGCCCTGCAATGGGTCTGTTTTTCAAGGCAACCTTTCCTGCTAATTCTCTGACCCCCTGACTTAGCTTATTTAATTCAGCCCGTAGCATCCATCTACTAATCATGCAACCAGAATATTAAAACGTGACAAGCCATTTTCAGTAATGACATCCAGAGATATCCATAAAAGCCGAACTCTAACGTCATCTTTCCATTCATTTGCGCTGCTGAACAGCATTCAGAGATGACTCCTGACTCAATTAATTTCCTTAAATATCTCTTTACCTGATCTGCCTTGGCACTACTTTCCCCAGTTGGTCTTGTTTCTCTCCTTGACTATGGTTTGAATTCTACCCCTATGTAGATTACTAGCTTAAAAGCAAATACTCGTAGCAATCATACCTGGCACCAGGAGCCTCAAAGGAGGATATTTAAAGGAGTCCTTCATAGAAAACTCATACATTGGCCTAATTATAAAACTAGAGAGCCTGTGTACAATCTCCTCTCCCTATATCCTTAATCCCTTTGATCAGGACCACTGATATATTTACTACATGATCACTTAGCACATGATGAGATTAAACCTTAGAACAGTAGAGTATTATCCTCTGATAATCGCATTAAAATATCTTTATTTACTCTAATGACCTCCATTAACCTCATCTCAATAAAGATACAATGAGTATCAACTGTATGCTAGACAATAGAGTTATAGTTCTTTTTGTTAAAGATTTTTATTTATTTATTTGAAAGAGAGAGAGCAAGAGCAAGCACAGTGGGGGTGGGGAGAGAGAGAAGCAGGCTCTCCAATGAGCAGTTTGCCCAATGAGGGTCTTGACTTCAGGAATCGTAAGGCATGACCTGAGCTATAGACAAATGCTTAACTGAGTCACCCAGGCACGCCTAGAGCTGTAGTTCTAAACAACACATCCTGGAGATGCTTACAATATGGTCCTAGAGACAAAGGAGCAAACAGAGAGCCACAATACAGCCCACTGTGAAGGTGTTTTAACGGGAAAATCTCAGATGCTAAGAGCATAGAGGAAGAGAATGTATATACAAGACAAGGAATAGTACAAGGGTAAATTCTAAAAGGAAATGACTTATAAAGACTGAGACTTAGCCCGGTGAAGAGAGGGAGAGCAATCCTCAGTGCTGCTCTCTTTTCTCTTTTTTTACGATACTTTTCAGGCATATTGAACACCCTGCAGTGTTTTAAACTATTTCTGCATAATCTCCTCACTTTTCTCTATCTTCTTCTACCTTATGTGTCATTTGTAAAATCTACTCTGTAATTAGTCAGGTAGCCTAAGTAATATAGCAACTCTATCTCAACATTGCTGGTTATGAAATCAAGTAGATTTTATCACTAGGCCTGTAACAAAAACTATGAGTTGTGTTAGAAACTGTTTAACATGTGATCTTTGGGCATGTTCCTCCCACCATCAATTTTATTTAAAAGATACAATTGGGTGTTCATAAGAAAATTGGTAAGATTATACCATTTAGTGACTGCAGAAGCTCAGTTCCTCGAAACTTAAACCCAAGTATCAACTAATGTGTGACATTATATTACATGTCTGCTCTTATCTAAATAAGGCTGGTCTTAAGGACCTCCATGGGCCAAAAAGTCAGACTAAGTTTACAACCCCTCTTTGAGTTGAAGAAATGCAGAAACTCTCTTGCCCACTGAGAACATGTCCTGCCTTGGCTTGACTATCACCAAAAACAAAAGGAAAGTGACTGAATTAGCACCAAGTTAATAAGGTGAAGTAAAGATAGTGAAACAGAACCTTGAATCTGGAGGTACTGGTAGGCGGCATGGTGACCTTGGACCTTGAAATTGGTTGAGCCTTTTCTCATCACATAGGTCTTGGTTTCCACAAGATAGTCATTTTCCACCTCTTCCTGAGCATAACTTTTGTCCTCACTTCTGACTCTTTACTCCTATAGGCTAAACTAAAAACTATCAGCTTCTCTTTTTGTCCAGACTCCAGGGCAATGCTTCCATTCTTTTGGGCCCATCTTGACCATTTAAATGCTTAGACTAGGAAACAAAAACAAAGCAGTCACAATTACTTATTTTATGGTATCTGAAGTCTTGTGCTAAACTCAACTCATTAATTATTGTTACTATTATCTCCATATCCTTGATTAGGAAACTAAAGAGCTAAACTTAATGTATACTAATGGTCATTACCTTAGCTTGGATTCAGAATCCATTTTCTCTGATTGCAAATGTCACACTCTATACTGGAAGAAGTCATTCTCTGTGACCTTATATATCTACATAATGGAAACCAAATCCCTACCTTGTACTATTGTTACAAGAAATAGATTAAGGGCAGCCCGGGTGGCTCAGCAGTTTACTGCTGCCTTCAACCCAGGGCATGATCCTGGAGACCCCAGATCCAGTCCCAGTCCCAGTCCCACATCAGGTTTCCTTCATGGAACCTGCTTCTCCCTCTGCCTGTGTCTCTGCCTCTCTCTCTCTGTCTCTCTCATGAATAAATAAGTAAAATCTTAAAAAGAAGAAGAAAGAAGAAGAAGAAGAAGAAGAAGAAGAAGAAGAAGAAGAAGAAGAAGAAGAAATAGATTAACATGGTAAACAAAACACACTAATGCTCAATAAATAGCATTTAAAAATTTTTCTTTACCAGACTCCTTGCTAACAAGTAATATATTTTGTCATTTACTAGAGTGCCCACTATATGTCAAATCCTTAAGAAACATTATTGCTATAAAGAAGTAATTGATAAAATGAATAAATTAAAATAACAAATAGATGAATGGATTTAAATCTCTTGATAGTCTTTTTTCCCCCTTGAGTTTTTCTAGATGTGTAATACCTTCAGTCTTCCAGAGACCAGGCAATAGAAGATTTGAAAGGAAGGGTCTACCAGACATCCTTATGCTCCCTGGGTGAAGAATTATAATGTTTCTTAGTCTTTCAATCATTTGCCCTTTCTCATGATCTTAGTTGATGCTGGCTCCCTGGATCCTTCCAGTAATAGAATAAAAGGTAAATAGTGTCAGAGAAGCCTATTTCTACCACTATAGATGTAAATTCATTCTTAAGGTAACTTATAAAAATATCTTTCCATGAATTAATCATCAGGTATATATTGAGTCACTACTCATATGCCAGGGAGCTCTTTCAAATAAAAACATGAAAAAAAAAAACACAATTGGAATTGGAAAAAAGAAATTTCTAGCATTTTCATTATTGTAAAATTTTGTAGAAATTACAAATCTAAATGTGTATCAACAGATGGATACATTAAATTGTGGTACATTTATATCATCAATTACCATGCATCATAAGTAGAATGATTGTGATATCTATATGCTGATATGGACAGCACTACAAAGCATAGTGCTAAATGAGAAAAAAAAGAGTATATTATGGATATTAACACAGGAAATTTTTTTAGAAAATATAGACCTATAATATGATTCTGTGCCCATGTACAACTTCATGGTCACAAATAATGTGCAAAATACAACCCTATTAATGTAAAACAAAGGTAAACACCATAGCATCCATACATATATGCATAAAAAGGAAAGTGATGGGATGCATACTAAGCTGTTGTAGGTGCTTCCCCCTGGAGGGAATTAGGAAATTTTAAGGAATTAGGTGACCTTTTCATATCACGTGCTACATATTTATGATGTTTATGATTAAACAAACAAATAAAAGTGTTAGACCTTACTCCAAGATTTCACATTTTATAGGGATGATATGGTATGTGGGCATAAAATCACCTTATAGGTCTATATTCCCTGTAGAAAAATCCCTTGTTCATATTCATAACACAGTCCTCTCATCTGCATTTTTTTGTGTGTGAAATAAAAACAGTTATGATAACAAGTAAATTAATTTGGTGCATCACCTGAATATCAAAGCAGGTCTTTAACTTGCTAATGGAAATGTCAAAAATGATCAAGTTCCTATTCTTTCATTTTACCTGTGTGAAAACCTAGGCACAGTGAAGGAATGTTACCTGACCAGATCACACAGCAAATTACTAGCAGAATCTAGGGAAATACGTGGATTGCAACCCACATTTGGATCGATTATTTGGGGGTTTCTTCTGATTCTAAAATCAAAGAGTAAATATAATTTGATGTACAACATATTAAGAGACTTGGTTATCTCAGCGGCTCCAGGATGTTTATTCCACAATACAGAAGTGATAGTTTACAATTAAAAAACACTAAGGTAGGATCATGTTTTGCTGCCACTGTTAGGCTGCTGAATACCAGTCCTCCCATTTTCCTTTGATCTCAGTCTTGCAATTTGAAAGCCAGAAGAGTGATAAATGGCCATGAAATGCAGACAAAGATTCCTTTTGTTTGTCTCACAAAATAGGAAGATGGTCGAATTGATCAGTCTTCAAGGTATAATGATCTGAAATAAATACCAGCTCCTTTGATGTGGCTTAGGGTGCCAGCATTGCGGAAAAGGATCATTCTCCTGACTTTCACATAATTGAATGACTATGTTGGTTTGTGAATGGGCTTCCTTAATTGCGCACTGGTAATTTGGCATCCTGACATAAGTGTACGGGAACTGTGATCCCTCACCCTGCACAAGGGAGAGAAGATTGAACTGAGAGGGATGAATGAGGAGAGAGGCTTCCAAATTAGAAATAATTGGAGCAGAGAGCAGGTGACAGGAAAAGGTACAGGAATTACTCCACCTTCCCTCAAAGAAATGACACTGAGTCATCTGTGCGAGGCCGTAGCCTCGATCTCTGACAGGTGTGTATTTGTTTTTAGAAACCATCAAGCAAAGACTATAGCCTCTGGGATGTTTCCATTCAGAAGAAGGATGTACTCTAAAGGCTTAGCCATCTCGGTCTTGAGGAAGCCTTAACATGAAAACACAAAGCCCCATGAGCTAATAGGTGAAAGGCATCCAAAAAGGTCAGGAAATATGAGCGATGTTAAAGATCAATAATTTGGAAGAGTATAGATGTTAGAGCCAGCAAATATTGTTTGGGGAATGTGCCATTTTTATGTACCTACTGTGCAACACTGGACAAATTAATTTACTTTCCATAATCCATTTTCTTCCTCCTTTTCAAAAAGATGACAATGGGATCACAATGGTCCTTTTGTGATGATTGAAAGAGTTTACAAAGGTGGGTACTTTCCAGGAAAATGGTCGAAGTGGTCATTGGGCCCTCCTCTTCCTTCCTCTCTTTTAGATTAGAATAAGATAAATTTTATGATGTCAAAATTTTACCAAGTTTGAAAGGCCAATTGGTAGTCCCCACTTATTTATAAACACTTTTCTGGGGAATCTCTCCTTCTTCAACACACACACACCCTAAGCATCATTTGTGACATAATATTTCTTGTAATTGGATATATAGAACCTCCATGACCGTGATCATTTCAGTCTGTTATAGTTTTTACAAACAGTCTCAGACCCTACTGTCTAGTTTCATAATCTTCTCACTAGTATTTGAACATTTTCAAAGTTAGCTATCTTATCATTAATTCACGTATACCGAGATTAAATTTTTCCAACAATAGCCAAAATTTTTTCCGGGATTATCATTAATTTATTTATACCTGTGTTCTTTGATTCATGAACTCCAAATGATTTTCCAAGTACTTCCTATGAGCCAAGGACTGGCCAAGGCACAGAACCAGGGATGTCTCCTACCTTCATCAAGCTTACTATCCAGAAGAAAATATAAATAAATACAAAAATGACCATGAAAGGAAAAAATATCTTAATATCTCTGTAATGAAGTCATAAAATACCAGGAGGACACTTGATGGGGAGAACTCTAGTGGTGTGCAGGGGTTACGCCCTTGAGTAAAGATGTGTATGTGATGATGACGGTGAGGATGACGATGCTACCCCAGGGAGAAGGCTAAGCTTGTGCAAAGGTTCTTTAACTAGAGGTGAAATGGCAGAGTCACATGAAAGGCGGATCGGCATGCTGGAGAACAAATGGCTAAAGGGGTTATGGTAGGGGAGTAGGTTGGAGGCATGAAACATATTAATCTCTCCAAGACTCAAGACTCAACCTCAGGTGACTTTGGCAGGGAGACCATTCATCCCCCCATCCCTGTAACCACGAATAACGTGCCTATGATAACTATCGTTTTGCTGACTCAGACAAAATTCTGCATTGCTTTTAGTTAAAATTGCAAATTCTACCCAAGAACACGGGCCCTTTCACACTCTTGCCTGTATCTTCTGGCAGAAAAAAAAAAACTAAATAAATGTGTATTAGATGAAAGTATCAATTATGGCTAACTAACGTCCTTCCCTTCTTCCTTGATAGGTGACCACTGCCAGTGGTTCTCAAACCACAGGGTTCTTCACATTACGCCTTTAAAGTGCCTTAATATTCAGACATGCAAGGCTTTTATTCTCAAATTAGGTATAAAAAGTCGAGGTTAGGCCTGACAGTATGAATGTTTAACAAGGAGATTCTCTGTTGGCAAACTACAATTTGAGAACTAGCGTACTGTGTGAATTAATACTCTTACAATTTCTGAATGAGAATTTGTTGATTGAATTATTTTATTCTAATAATAAGCCAACAGTTTTATCATTACCCCTGACTTGCCCAGTTCCTGGCTCATAGGAAGTACTTGAGAAATCATTTTAACCAAAGGTTAAACATTATTTTTATCTGCTCGTGTCGTAAGAAGAAGACTCTTAAAATCGCACGTGTCCCATAGGGATCCTGGACGCCGTCCCCTGGAGTGGTAGATACGGCCCATGTTGGGGATAGAGACTCTAAAGGAGGTTGGATCACACACCCGTGAGACATGAGTTTTCTTTCATTACCTGAGCTTTCACCTGGTGGAGACAAGGGGAGCTGGCCAACAAGTACCTGGACTTCTGCGAGGACATACTGACTGGCTAGTATGCTGTGCTTCCTGGCCTAAATCCTTCTGAGTAGCCGGCAATAGATGGGCCTTGTGATCACCTTGTAATTCTTAATATTTATTTGAAAGTAAGAAGACGAGTCCCTGGCGGGCATGTCCCTGATACTCCTCTGCATGCTTTCTCAAACTGCCTAATCCCATACCTTTCTCTCCATGTTCCCAGGGTCTCTCCCTCGTAGGAAGAGTTCCCCACCCTTGTCCACCAGATAGGCTACAACCTCTCTTTCAAGGCTCAATTTAAACAATTCTTTAACTTTTTGTTCCTTCTCAAGGAAGAAGAATGTGTCGCCTTCTCTGTGTTCACGTGGCACCACGTCTGCGTTCTTGTTTTAGCACTTCGCTATCTGAGTTGCTGTCCTCTTTGAGGTGTCTGTGTCTCCTCCTGGGGGCACAGTGTGTCTATGCATTTTGCATATCCACTGTCTTGCACAATTCTTGAAGCAGGAAAAAAAATGATCGACTTTTTATGAAACTCCACTAAATCGCAGGGCTATAGCCGTATGTCTTGGGATCAAGTATAAATTATACCACTTCTTCAAGATTTAGGCAATAGCTAAATTTTACCTTAAGGGCTGTTATTCCTAAAATTCTTTATGTACCTCACCCATGGGATTTGGTCTCTGTCTTTTAAGAATTCCTATTGCTGTAATTGTTGTGTGGTTGAATTATCATGACTATACTTCAAGAAATTATTGTATGCCTACCTTTGTCCCCTCAGAATATCACACTCTTGAGAGAAGCAGCAATATCTTACTATTTACGTGGTTTAAAATACAAAACTGAGGTGTGAATGTAAAGGAAACATGCAAGGAAAGTTTGTTAAAATACATTCAACTGCAGCTTTATAATTTAATGATTTAGAATTGTTGTTGGATAGGAATCTGCTTATGTAGGTTGTTAAAATGGGTCTGATTTTGCTAATTTTAAAGAAATATATTTCACTCTGTTCTACAACCATCATTTCCATGTAAGCAGAAGTTTGTAGCTCACAAACCACCTTCTTATGCATTGTCATC
Organism: Vulpes lagopus; assembly: GCF_018345385.1. Taxonomy (NCBI): domain Eukaryota; kingdom Metazoa; phylum Chordata; class Mammalia; order Carnivora; family Canidae; genus Vulpes; species Vulpes lagopus. The sequence continues at coordinate 112,052,576 of NC_054833.1, read as the reverse complement.
TGATCCAGATACTAGTTTCTTATAAACATGGAGAAGGCATGGAATAAAGGACAGAGTGATGGTTTAGAGCCACACCGAGCTGTGTTCCACTCTGACTCCAGCCCTTGGAAAAGCCATGGAAATTATTTCATGCAATTTCGTATATAAAATGAAGATATCGGAGCCTGTTATTATTGACAATATTGTGAAGTTCTGTCAGCGGTTACCTTCTTTTGGAAAGTAAGCAAAGAAAAAAATATTTCAGCCTCGTTACGGTTGCAATTACTTGGATGAAAGGGAAAAGCAATAATCAATTACCGTTGAGTATAAGAACACGAGTCCCTAGCGTTAAACAATGTCATTCTTCGAGCAACATCAAGGGATTTTAATAAATAGGAATTAGATTTCTACTTCTGTTATGCACATTTTCAGAGATCCTAAGCAGACACAGTGACAACGTCATTTTGTGAGTGAAGAATTTTGGAAGAAAGGGTAAAACGAAGGGTAGACTCATCCTGCCACAGAGCAGGACCAGAGCTGGCACTAGAAGACCAGCCCGAGGAACTGGGAAGAACCATAAGTTCTGACGATAACTTGACTCCCTGGTTTTCCTTTTAACTTTAGCTGGAAACGAGAGCTTAGTACTCACTATTTGCTACTCACTTCACTTACAAAACTAAATGTCCTTAGTAAGTTAGAGTATCATGTCTACAGTCTAAGGAGGAGATTAGGTGGCCCAAGGTGTAGATGCTATTCCTATCTCCTATGTCCAATTCACAACACACATGGGGAAAAAACACACACAAAAAAAACAAAACAAACCTTCTATTCTGATTTCAAAGAGTCTACTGTGAAAAAGACATAATGATAAAGCACATCTAATTTGATCCTTGTGTGGATTGGCGGCAATACGAAATTGAAATGCCTGTGTCCCCTACCACCCCGCCCCTGAAGCATCAGGGATTTCATTTAAGCAGATAGATCGATAAGTAAGGAGGCAGGTAGCTGGCTAGCTGGGTAAGTAACTATCTAGCCAGACAGATAGATATAAAGATAAGGCCAGAGGTATTTAGTTTCCCTACATCATGGCCTCAAAGTTGTTCTGTAATAGTAATCCCTACACCCACTCACACACATGCACACTACACTGCCTGAATTTCCCTGTTTTGTCTCTGTCACTACTGTGTCCCCCCCCCACCCCCCATATGCTTCCTATTTTAGTGAATGTGTCACTTCTCTGGGTCTGTTGATTTACTTATAAATTTGAATATAATTCCATATGTATTAGTCTTATAATAATTTAATAAATATGGAACAAGAAGGGGGCAGATAATTTCAGCAGGTTTCAGTTCACCATCTTGAAACAAGTATGCTCTTTTCCATAATCAATATATTTTTGATTAATGAGTATAAAAAGTAACAATCTCTACTTATCACCCCTTGCATATTTCTCTGTAGATATTGAAGATTTATTTTTTTGATTGTTCATTTTCCCATTTGTGGGTTAATTATTTCCCTTTGAGGTCCCACAAAAACGTGGGAGGTGACTCTCCTGGTAGCCCTCCAGCCTTCCAGCTGAGAAGCACACAGGGCCCTTTGTAAATAATGAACTAATCAATTTTCACTTTACCGTTCTCATTTTAATTCATATAGCTAGGTTTTTCAGATCTGAGTGATTGTAAAAATTAAGATTTGATTAAATGTATTAAATAAATGAGTAAGATGTTTCTCCAGCTCTTTCGTGATTAAAATAAGGGGAAAAAAAAGTGTGTTTCTCAAAATGATACAGAAGCAAAGTTAATGAGTTTACGTGTATTACTATTGTTTGCATTAATTATAGCTATTCTCTTTTCATTTTTAATTTCTTTTTTAAAAAAAATATATTTTTTTATTTATTCATGAGAGGCAGAAGGAGAGAGGCAGAGACACAGGCAGAGGGAGAAGCAGGCTCCTTGCAGGGAGCCCGATGTGGGGCTCGATGCAGGGACTCCAGGATCACTCCCTGAACCAAAGGCAGATGCTCAACCACTGAGAACCTTCATTTTTAATTTCAAAATACTTTCTATCAATGATAATTAATTGGAAAGACCACTCTGAGGCTTTCTGACACAGACCTGGAAAAGAGATCTGATTTTAGTTTTACCTCTTCATTGGAATACAAGCCAATAATTTACATGCCTCATGATATCTTGCGGCTTTGGAAAGGTACCTCCAGGTTTTACATCATCTTGTATGTACACAGAGTATAATGAATTAGTCAATTCAAAAATATTTGAAACTAGTTTCAGAGGGAAAAAGGAAGAAATAGGAATAGAAGAAAAAAACCCACACCTCTTGACATACTTCTGAAATACTGACAGTAAAACAACAACCAATGTTACCTCATTTACAAAAGATGTCAGGTTTTCTGTGACATTTCTCCAAGCCTAGTATTAAAAAAAAAAATAAGTTGCATAGAATTCTATAATGGATGAAAGTTGGTGTATATAACTATCTCATTACCAATGTGAGCATTTAGTCCAGTTCCAATTTTGCTATTGAAAGTTTTTAATAAAATGCCCCTTTGCTTTTTGTTCTACATAGACAAGGTTTTGAGTTGATTATTGCTTTTGTTTTGATTGATGTTGCGATTTTTCTTTCCTCTTGGATAGATATCTGTGAATATAAACACTGAACAAAAGCAATGCGTATTGAAAATATCTACAGATGCTGACAAGTTTTCGTCTAAAAATACTGGGCCAATTTTCATTTCCATTACATATTTATGAAACTATGCTGTACCCCACACTGTTTCCACTACTGAGTATTAATAATATTGCCTTTATTTATTTTTAAATAATATTTCCTTTAAAATTTTTTTCAATTGTACCTATAGTTAATAATGACATAAATTAAAAAAAAAATGTTAGGAAAGGTAGACTTCATGCTAACTGTGCTTACGACATTAAAATAAATTTTAAAACAAACAAACATACAAACAACACAGCTGTTGATATATTATGCATTTCTTTAATTACTATTGAAGTTCAACCTCTCCAGTGCTTATGGTTTTTTAATATATCCTTGTCACTCTGTAGACTGTTTATGTGATGTTTTCTGTTTTTATTGGTATGTTGCTTATTTTCCTTTTGATTTTTTATTTGTCCTTTAAAATTATAGTAAGTAGTCAACCAATGTTATACAAGTTTATAGTGCTCCCAAGGAAGGGGATCTCTTATATACTAACACATGCTAGCCAGTGTCAACTCCTCCCTATTTCTTATAAAATAAAGTCTCATCCTTTTTTTTTTTTAAGATGTATTTATCTATTTGAGAGAGAGAGTGTGCACATGCTTGTGCACATATGTGTGAGGAGGGGCAGAAGCAGGAGGAGAGAGAGAATCCTCAAGCAGCTGAGCATGGAGTGTGGCATAGGGCTTGATCCCAGGACCCTGAGATCATGACCTGAGCTGAAACCAAGAGTCAGATACTTAACAGACTGAGCCACACAGATGCCCCAAAGTCTCAACTTTTTAATCTTCCATTTTTTAAAAATTATTTTATTTATTTATTCATGAGAGACATGGAAAGAGGAAGAGACACAGGCAGAGGGAGAGGCAGGGTCCCCCCTCGATCCCATGGGACTCAATCCTGTGACCCCAGGGTCACGATCTGAGCCAAAGGAAGACACTCAACCAGAGTCACCTAGGTGCCCCTTAATCTTCTATTAAAGTGTTTCTGTGATCTTTTCTATTTTATTATTTCATTTCATTTTATTTTAAGTTTTAGCTTTCTCTTTTGTTAACATCCTTACTGAATCTTGTGATGTTTCTGAACTTGCTTTTTTTTTTTTTTAAGGTTTTATCTATTTATGCATGAGAAACACAGAGAAAGGCAGAGCCAGGGGCAGAGGGAGAAGCAGGTTCCATGCAGGGAGCCCGACATGCGACCCGATCCCAGGACCCGGGGGTCACACTCTGAGCCGAAGGCGGACGCTTAACAACAGAGCCACCCAGGTGCCCCTAAACTTGCTTTTAAATTCCATCTGGCATAAACCTAGGATAACACTGGTTTGCAAGAAATCTTTGTTGAATGAATCAACTCAAATTGGCCGTCGTCTACTCAAGAGTCAGCCAACATTCTCTCACAGGTAGTACCCAGTTCCTAGTTTGCACACTTTTGACATATTTCTCTATTGATGTTTCAAGAAATTTTAACAGAGTGCCTGGAAGAAATCAGTTGTTCTAATATAGATTATTCTGAGCAGCCCCAGTAAAAGAACTGTCATGTCATAAATGTGTTTCTCAGAGCAGGAAAAGTTGAAAGCAGTCCTCATCAGATCATAATAACGAATGATGGTTTTTCATTCTCAGATCCCCAAAGAATAATCTGTATGAAGTGCTTGGCATAGGACATGGTAAATTTGCAGTCTCACAAAAAAATATTAAAGGACATCATTTTCATTTGTTGAGAATCATAGTTTTTGCTACTTTAGATTATTTTTGCATATATTTCCACTCTCTCTGCCCCTAATTAATCACATGTTGATAAATTGACTTTCTCTATCAAATGATGTGGCCTTGATTGTGTGACTAGTTTGACCAAAGGGTGTTGGCAAAAGTGATGCAAGTAGAAGACTCCTATGTGTTTGACCAGAGTTTGAATTGGCTTTTGCACATCAGTGACCCACCATGAGCAAAGTACGCCATAGGCATCGGCTGGCCCTGGATTCTGGGCCCCAGAACAAAAGCTCATAGAGCATATCTGAACCTAATCCAGAGCCTAAAGCCATGCTTAACTGCATCTTCATGCTGAAGTGGCTGAGATGCAGATAAGCTCAGCCAAATCACAGTTGACCTGTAACGCCTTGAGTGTAAGAACAAATGCAGATTGTCATAAGCCACTGAGTTTTGGGATCATCTGTTATATCAAGTGTACAATAGCTAGAAGGTATATTACTGGTGCTCCCATAATAATAGTAATAGATTGCCAAGTGACTCCTATAGGTTTTCTCATGTAATTTTCCCATAATTACAGAATGCTTTATCATCCTCAGACACAGAGTTTAAAAAACATGCTAAAAAAAAAGGTGATGCACTAAAGATTGGAACCCAGGCTTTCTGAACCCATGTTCTCTATGACCATATCACATAGCCCCTTTAAATATCCAAAATGTGACTTCCCAAGGAGATAATACAAGGTGTGTGTGTGTGTGTGTGTTTAGACTTTATTTTTATTTATGAGAGAGAGAGAGAGAGAGACTAACCATGAGTGAGCAGAGGGAGGTGCAGAGGGGAAGGGAGAGAAAATCTGAAGCAGACTCTGTGCTCAGTGCAGAGCTGACTCAGAGCTCAATGTCACGATGGCGAGATCACGAACTGAACCAAAACCAAGAGTAAGAGGCTCAACCAACTGAGCACTCAGGCCCCTCAACATGAGGTGTTTTAAGGGCTTTGCAAGCATTTCTGATATTTTGTGAATATCGGGAATCTGACTCAATCTGACATTAAGAATGTGGGGGGAAGAAGTAACCCCCAATCTCAGCCACTCATATCACCTGGGAGTGGTAGTGCGGGAAGGGGAGTAAAGATATTCGGGGTCCAACACAGACATTCTGAAGTAAAAGCCCCATGGGCAGAGACCATGGATATTTATATGGGATATACTCCTTAGGTAATCTGGAAGGAGTTAGGTTTGCATCTCACCAAGGGACCCTTAGGCTAGGAATGACAATCTTTATTAAGAAAATAATTCTATTTATATTTTCTTTCCTAAATGACAAAGTTATTTGAATCTCCATCTTTACCTGGAAGGAATGTCATACCTAGTATACTTAGCTAACTTGATCCATCAAGAAAAACTCCTTGTTCCCCATCTTGTCCTTCTTAGCAGTATGACATCATGAAAAGATCATGACATGAGGACTCAAAAGCTGGTTTTCAACCCAGACTCTGCTTTACTAGGTGTGTGACTTTAAACATGCCAGTTAAATTCACTTTCCTTATTTAAAACAAACAAAACCCAGCATAATAATCCTTCCTGAGTAAGGTTTTTGAGAGATTCACTGAGCTAACATGTCCTAGAACATTCTGTCCAATGACACAATGTGTCGTGAGCGCTCAGTACACATCCAGGGCTGTGTTCCCTTCTTTTGTGCATCAAGCTGTATGGAAGGTTTGTGGCAGCAAGAAAACAAAGAATTCTGTTTTAAATGCTCATTTTTTGAGAGTTCTCTGAGCAGCAGATGCTACATGAGTGCTTTCCCTTCAACATCACAATCTGAGGCAGTCTCTGCAAATATGGGATTAAGCCTCAGGATAGCACTGCCTTCACGTCTTTGATTAGAAAGAGGAACCACTCACTTGAGTGTCTGATCCCAAAGCCTTGACAGGCTTACAAATCATGAAATTGTCTCCAGGTAGTAAATCTAATCTGGAATCCCCCTTCTTTATTTTCTACCTTCACTTAGAAATGTGATAATGGAAGATGACCATATCCACTCATTTATATATTGGGTATGCCGGCCGACCTGCCTATGTTTAATTTTTAGAGGAATATTTTTTGATATTTAAAAGACTTTCTTTTGGTTTGTTTTTGTTTTGGTAAATTCAAAAGATAAGCATATTGAACATTAAGCAAGAAAAAAACCCACAATTATTTGTTTATAAAACCATTTTCTCTCTCATTTCAAACTATCTGCCTTGTTTCCCAGATAGGCAAAGCAATTTGTCAGCTCTAAACTCTTACTGGGAAATTGAACTTTAAAGCTGTTCAGTGATATGCCCAAGGACCTATAAGGAACATAGGTAAGAATAGCACAGGGTTCATTCCATTGAAACTTGCCGAGCCACTTGGTTACACCATACACGAAAATAAACTCCAATGGATTAAAGTCATAAATGTGAGACCTAAAACCATAAAAATCTTAGAAAAGAACATAGATAGTAATTTCTTTGACATTAGCCATAGATATATTTTTCCAGATATGTCTCCTCTAGGAAATGGGGAAAAAAAAAACAAAACACAAAACAAAATTAAAGCTGCTGGGACTATATCAGATAAAAAGCTTTTGCACAGGAAGGAAACCATCAACAAAACAAAAAGGCAACCTACTACATGGGAGAAGATATTTCCAAATGATTTATGTAATAAAAGGTTAATATCCAAAATATATAAAGTCATATGACTTAAGAACAAAGGGGAAAAAATAATCTGATTCAAAAATAGGCAGAGGACTTGAATAGAATTTTTTTTCCCAAAGAAGACAGACAGATAGCTAACAGACACATGAAGACACTCGTCACTAATCATCAGGAAATGCAAATTAAAGCCACTGTAGGATATCACCTCTACTTGCCAGAATTGCCAGAGTCAAAACAAGAAGAAATAACAAGGGGATCCCTGCGGGGCTCAGTGGTTTGGCACCTACCTTTGGCCCAGGACGTGATCCTGGAGACCCGGGATCGAGTCCCACGTCGGGCTCCCTGCATGGAGGCTGCTTCTCCCTCTGCCTGTGTCTCTGCCTCTCTCTCTCTCTCTCTCATGAATAAATAAATAAAATCTTAAAAAGAAGAAGAAGAAGAAGAAGAAGAAGAAGAAGAAGAAGAAGAAGAAGAAGAAGAAATAACAAGTTTTGGGGAGGACACAGGAAAATAGGAACCCTCATGCACTGCTGGTGGGCGTGCAAAGTGGTGCAGCCATTGTGGAAAACAGTACGAGATTCCTCAAAAAAATTAAAAACAGAATTACTATAGGATCCAGTAACTCTACTACTGTTTACCTCATAAAATAAAAACACTAACTTGCAAAGACCTATGTAGCTCTGTGCTTATTGCAGCATTATTTACAACAGCCACAGTATGGAAGCAACCTACATTTATCCTGATGAGCACTGAGCAATGTAGAGAATTGTGGAATGTTGTATACCTGAAACTAATAAAACTATGCAAATTTTACTGCAATTCAGGAAAAGCTTGCTGATTTTTTTGAGAGCAGAAATTATGTCTTTTTGGAATTAGCATGAGTATCAATGTGCAGAACTTCAGAATCTGATTTCTTTTCTAAGTTATCACCACTCAGTTCATTGGACACTATTCAGTTACATTATTCTCTAGTAGATGAGCATCCAAACAACAACAAACAAACAAAATCCTCCTCTGATTTCAGTGTGTTAGCAATTTTTTAAAGCCCTTTGAACTATAGTCTCATCACCCTTTTGTTATGAGGTATCTCATGATACCATACACAGGAGCCCACCAGTGCCTGTGAATGGACACAGGGCTGAGAGTTGCCCAGTTCTTATTTCTTCTGTTTTCTTTCTTTTCCTTTTCCTTTTTTTTTTTTTTACATTTTTTATTTCCCTGCCTCCTCCTACTCCTTTTCTCCTCCTCATCCTCCTCGTCCTTCTTCTTCTTCTTCTTCTTCTTCTTCTTCTTCTTCTTCTTCTTCTTTCTTCCTCTTCCTTTTCCTTCTTTTCTTCTCTGTCTTCTTTTTCCTCTTCCCCTTCCCTTCCCTTCCCTTCTTTTTCTCTTCCCTTCCCTCTCTGTCTCTGTCTCTCTTTTTTCTTTTGAGTGACTGTAGGCCTCTCCAGGCCTCTGCACACTGGAGAGGGCCAGGACAGGTCATCAGCTCTGGTCCCTCAGACCAACAGTCTTATCCCTCTCCTCCACTGACAGGCAAAAGCTATGGCTGAGGAAACCAAATCGATGTACACACAGACAAAAAGGAAAACAGGACCCCAGCCTGCCACCCACCCCCAACAAAGTATTTCTACTTCTCAATGAAGTATCCAGGGACAAACCCTTTGGAAGCAGGGAGAAGAGAGATCATGCCCTGTAACCAGTAAAAAGACATGAGTAAGAAGCCAAGGCTGATTACCAGGAAGGGAAATTTTTAATGAACAAAGTGCCAGAAGGAAAATAACAGATCAGAGAACTAGGTATTAAACTGAGTTTAGATAGGTTCAAGATCATGCCAAGGCCCCAAGGTCCGTAAGAGTTTGAAGCCATATTCTTAACTACTATGATCAGATGTGCTAGACAGTGTTGTGATATTTAGATACCAAGCTGTATGGGTAGGATGCCTGCATGGAGGTGCAAATACATTTTTATTTAATAATCTGTAATGTACATAACATCAATAGTCATAACAGAGGGTATTTATGGGAGGAGGTACATGAAAAACACTTTGTCTTCTCCATAAAAAATCATTTAGAAAAAAAATTATAAAAAATGTTGCAGTGAAGTTTGCACACATTTTTATGTTTGGCATCTAAACATCCTTACTTTAGAGCAAATTGGTAACCTTAAATAGATGATGCAAGCAAGGAAGAGCTCTTTTCCTGTAAGAATGTGAACAGTATGGCTGTCCTATTGATTTTAGTAAAAGGGAAAGAAAGGCTGCTTTCAGCAAGGACTTAGCTTTGGCTGTGGCCATAATATTCTGGGAAGCATCTAATTCTTAGAGTCATGTGTGTGTGTGTGTGTGTGTGTGTGTGTGTCCCTATCTTGGTCCTGTTGATTCCTTTTCATTTCCAAAAATTACTCACTGCTACCATTACTGGGAACTGGTTCCTTAGAAAAGAAAGAAGAAAGAAAGAAATAAAGAAAGAAAGAAAGAAAGAAAGAAAGAAAGAAAGAAGAAAGAAAGAAAGAAAGAGAAAGAAAGAAAGAAAGAAAGAAAGAAAGAAAGAAAGAAAGAAGAAAGAAAGAAAGAAAGAAAGAAAGAAGAAAGAAAGAAAGAAAGAAAGAAAGAAGAAAGAAAGAAAGAAAGAAGAAAGAAAGAAAGAAAGAAAGAAAGAAAGAAAGAAAGAAAGAAAGAAAGAAAAAGAAAGGAAGGAAGGAAGGAAGGAAGGAAGGAAGGAAGGAAGGAAGAAAAAAAAGAAAAAGAAAGAAAGGAGAAAGAAGAAAAGAAAAAGAAAGAAAGAAGAAAAAGAAAGAAAGAAGAAAAGAAAGAAAGAAAGAAAGAAAGAAAAAGAAAGAAAAGAAAGAGGAAAGAAAGACAAGAAACAAAGAAAAGAAAGAAAGGCTAATTTGGTGATTTCTAAAGTCATAAGCTTAGTGTACACTAGGCTCTATTCTTGACAAAGAGACCTAGAGCTTTATGAAAAAAAAAAAGAAAGAAAAAGAAAACACCCTTAACTTGCCTATAGAATAATTTTTGTTTTGACACACCATGACTTCAGCTCTGGCTTCAAAATATTTCCATTCCTTCATATAATCACATTCAATAATCATTTTTAAAAAATGTTTTCTTTGCACGCCAGCTGTTTTGTGTCCTTCATTCTTGTCTGCACGTAATTTGAGGGCAAACTACAGTCAGGAATATAGAAAGATCCTCCTCCAGCCATTGCATTAATTGATGTCTGGGAGTCAGGTAATGCTATCTAATGAGACTGAATCAAGTGATCAGTGTAAAAATACAGATTTTCAAATACATTTTATCTAACCATTTGAGCTGCTTGAAAATTGGCATAATTACACACTCTGAGACTCTAAGATATGGTAATTCTTGATTCAGATATTTCATTTCACAGGAGAGGGAATGAGAAGGCAAGGTTTGATGTGAGTGACTTCAGTACCCATTGACTAGAACAGAGCACACTTTTCAAACACACATGAAAGAAATGTAAATTATTAAATTACCTGAAGTGATTCTGAACAACTAGACCCACCTTAACATTCTCATACTACAAATAAAGCCTTCATTTTTTTTTTCTTTTACAGGAAAAGAATCTCATAATCAAAAGACTATGAATATTCAGAACAAAAATGAGATTAGAAAATTTATGGTGCTTATACAAGGAGAGGGAAGAAATTAGATTTTTAATTCACGTCATACCCATTTCACATTCCATGGTTGGGTACTTTGTCCTCAAAACAGAGGATTCATTATGAAGTGAGAGCAATTTTAAAAATACATTTTACTGAGTTACGGCAAGAAAAACACCATAAAATGGCAGGGAGCTAAAAACTGAAGTAATGTGTGTCTGTGTGTGTGTGTGTGTGAACACATACACGCACCTGCTCACCCCTTCTGCATGCCTGGTGCAGGCGCAGGCATAGAGGAGAGGCACCGTCAATGTGTGAATCCTGTTTCCGGATAGCAAACCCGGTTGTACGTGACTTTATGATTTCAGTGAGGACAAATCATCTCTCAAAATGGGACATTATTGTGGGCCTACTCTGTTCCAGCCGCTGCCTATGCCATGGTTCTGCCCGGAGGACTTAGCAAGTAGAAGATACACACGTGTAAAAAGGTCAACTCACTATATTGTAAAACATGCCATGATCCAGACCGCTCTACCCGGGGAGTCTACATTAGTCCAAGGTCCCCACTTTCCAATATGTTTCCATTTTATCATTTTCTAAACTTTCTTCCATTTGTCCCATCAGAGTAATTATTTTTCTATGATGCGAAAAGCTGGGCATATCTCCTCCCCAACATTTCTTTTGGAAAAACAAATCTGGTTATGGAATTTTCTGAAACTGTGCAGACATTGCTGATAGGTCACCAAAGAGAAAAACAAACTGCAGTTTCTGAGAAAAATAACTTTTCTTCTCGATTTTCAATATTAGAAAATGGTTTTATATAAAGTACTTGATACAGAGATATATAAATCAAGCCATTGATTTTTATCCTCACAAACAACAATATTTATGAGATAACATGAAGAGGAAGAAAGCTGACTGCTCATGGAAAAAAATACCATAAAGTCACAGAAAATGACTATGAGAGAGAAGTCTTTTTTCATATCTTAGCACCTCCCCAGAAGAGAGTATTTTATATACATTTTATGCTACACAATATATTTTATATTTTATATTTTATTTTTATGCTACACAATTTTATTTTATTTTATAAAATATATGTGTTTATATGTTTATAAAATATGTGTATATATGTTTATAAACATATAAAATTTATAAGTATATAATAAACATATATTAATTTATATCAAAAATATACATAAACACCCTATATATGTACTTTGTGCATGTCCTTAAAACACTTGCAACATCATCTTAGAGATCTAAATAAAGAAAAAATGCATTAAGTTTTCAAAATAAGGCAGTTTTTACTCAATATTACATCAACAGATATAAATTGCAAGAAATGCATAGTATTTCAGAATGTCCGAAACAGGAAAACTGGAGCTCAGAAAAAAAGATAACAAAGAGAAAGAAAGATGGCATTGTTGAAGGAATTTCAAAACATGTCTAGAGATTCTAAATCCAACTACATCCCAGCTGGTTTGCTCATCATGTGCTAATGCTTCCTAATAGGGCCTTAACTCTAACAGTAATAAGAATATGAGTGGCTCCTATTCCATTTATCATTAAACACATGCAGGGAAGTGAAAATGGGCTCTTTACACGGCTCACCATTATTTTTTTCGCTTTTCTCCATTATGTTGCTATATTTTTTTATTCTATATTTTTATTTAGAACGCAATTTTGGTGCTTAATTTCGTGTGTCAACTATGATGTTAATTTTATGTGGGTCAAGGGAAGTCCAGATAGCTGGTAAAACATATTTCTGAGTGTGTCTGTGAGGGTATCTCCGGAAAAGACTGGCACTGAGTCAGTAGACTGTGTAAAAGGATTGCCCTCACCAGAGCAGGTGGGAAACATCTATCCATTGAAGGCCTGAGTAGAACAAAAAGGTGAAGGAAAAGCAAATTCACTCTCTCTGAGCTGAGACATCCATCTTCTTCTGCCCTCAGACATCAGTGCTCCTGGTTCCTGGGCTTTAGGGCGCAGGGCAGGATTTACATCCCTGGCCTCCGAAATCTCAAGGTTTTGGTGTCCTATTTGCTGATAGTGATTGTTGGGGCTTCTCAGCCTCCGTAATCATGTGAGCCAGTTCCTATAATAAATCTCTCTCTCTCTCTCTCTCTCTCTCCCTCTCTCTCTCTCTCTCTCACACACACACACAAACACACACACACACACACACACACACACAGATAGATAGATTACCACCTGAGGCATATTTTCCTTCATTCTCTCACTTCCTGATTCAATATTTATGGATCTACTGTACTTATATCTGCCGGCTGGGTGTCCGAATCATTGCAGGTTTTCCCATCACTTTTTGGATGCATTTAATTCACATCAACAGAGAAAATTTCCTGCATGTCCCAGAAATTACCAAGGAAGAGTTTTCATATCTGCTTTATTAACAACACGTAAAAGGAAAAAGGCTTATTTTAAGGTCTGTCACAAAACTTCGAACGCAGCAATAAGAGGATAAAGGTAGTGCCCTTTCCTTTCTTTGACTTTCACCGATTTATAAGCCATTCAAGGTTCCGGTCATCCGTTCTGACCTGCCTGCCTCTGATTCACATGATGTCAGAGAAGAGGAAAAGAATTCACAAACAACCCATTACCTTTTTCCCCTTCTCTTATTTTCTCTAGCAAATATGTATAGTGCAAATTCATGTCAAAAGCCATTTCCACTATAATTTAGACTATAAATCCTCAAGGCATAAAAGTGTAGTCATTAGTTCATGCTAAGCCACACAGAAATTGAAGGACGAGAGAATTGCCTCGTGAGGAAAAGTAAAAATGAGAGGGAGAGGTAAATAGATTGCAATTATTTTGCAAGGATCAAACCTATTCAAGGCCATTTAAGATTCATCTTCTAGTCTGGGAAAGGTTACAGCATAGACAAGATTGAACAGGGATCTGTTTAATTCAACATATCCACAATTTTTGAAAAAAGGATATTTTCTTAAACTTGAGCAACTTAGCTTACACTTAAGGAATAATATTCTGAGAAGTTTTATAATTTGGAAAGAATATTCAAGAAGGTTATGGGATGCATTGCTGAAGGGTCATCATGATATAAAGTCTTCCACCATTTTGAGTGCCATTACACTAAATGTTTTAACTATCCCTTCTCCAAATATATATTTATTGAGAATCTACTATATGCTAGTGTGTCACACATAGACAAATATCTATTTGTCATTTCAAAATCCATTTGATTACTCAATCACTCGAACATACTAAGTAAGCTCCTTTCTGTCATGTGGTGTGTATTTAAAAAAAAAATTTAACCAGGTATAGGATACATAAAGAGTGGTGTAAAAAGCAAGTTTTACATTTGATAAATTCAGGGATTTCTGGGGCAGACAAATAAAAATTGTTTCAATACAGAGTAACATAGGATAAAGTAGGGGGATAGGCACAAACAATAGCAGAAGGACCACAGAAAATATCACAAGAATGTGATATGGGTTAGATGGATAAGTAAAAATATGTTTAGTGGATACAGAAATTCATGTGTATATGATTTTGTGTATTTAAGGATACACAATGAGTTCCACGAAACCCGTGCTAGGATTCTCAGTAAGGGAAAATTGTGAACCCATTGAACATCTGCCAATGCCGGGGGCAATGTTTAATTATTACGACTTGTTGGACAGTGCTTTAGGAATCTGGAGAGTAGAGGTCAGGCCTGCTGCTAACCACTGTATAATGCACAGACAAGTTACTCGTCAAATATTAAAAGTTATTCAACCTAAAATGGAAGTAATGATTTAAAGGAAGTGGGTAAAGGATGAAGAGGGATCAGAAATGAAGTCAATGATCTAAATATGGAATTTTGATGTTTTATTATGGGTAATGAGAGGACATATAGTTTTCATAGGATAATTACATTTTAATATTTGCTAAAAAAAAGCTATACAAGTCAAGGTGTGGAAGATAAATTTGTTGGCACTGAAATTGAATGGTGTGATATCAAGAGTAGATTATTGCAGTAATTCCTGTGTTAATTCTGGTGAGTAATAATAAGAGCATGAAACAAGACCACGGAGATACAGCAAGTTACAGCATAGAAAATCAAAAGGATGCTGAGTGAAATAAGCCAATCGGAGAAGGACAAACGTTATATGGTCTCATTCATTTGGGGAATATAAATAATAGTGAAAGGGAATAGAAGGGAAGGGAGAAGAAATGGGTAGGAAATATCAGAAAGGGAGATAGAACATGAGAGACTCCTAACTTTGGGAAACGAACTAGGGGTGGTGGAAGGGGAGGAGAGCGGGGGGTGGGGGTGAATGGGTGACGGGCACTGGGTGAGGGAGGCACTTGACGGGATGAGCACTGGGTGTTATTCTGTATGTTGGCAAATTGAACACCAATAAAAAATAAATTAATTATTAAAAAGAAAGAAAATCAAAAGGAAGTACATACAATAGTGTGTAGTGGGGAAAAAAAGTTTAACTTTTATGAAAAGATTTACATTTGAGGCAAGATGTAAAGAAATACATATGCTTAGAGGAGTAACTGCAACTCAGCTTGAATTCTCCTATCTGCTGTTTTTTTCCCCCTTCTTATTCTTTTGAATAGTTTACATTTTGAAAAATCTAGATCTTTGGCAATTTGTTGAACCATATCATCACTGATAGTGCTCGAATTTAATAATATCTGTTCACATTATTGACCCCAAATTGGCCTTGTTAGCATGATGTTATTGAGGAAATTCTCCCACAAATCAATGCCTACTGTTCAGAATGTAATATATTCCAGTGGATACTTAAATCTTACAGAGACAAAAATATGTGCATAGGCTTCTCCAGGCAATTTTTAGTATTTTATGTTTTTAAAAATTTCTTTTAGTATGAAAATTTTGAAACCCTCCCTGACTCTTTCGTGTGCTTAACACAAAGTAAGTGTCTGTGATTCCTTTGGAAGCTGCTTTACAGATGGACAGGGCCTCTGTTTTTTTTTTTTTTTTTTTTTTTTTGCATTAAATAGAACCAAATGCCGTGTTACATTTGTACAGCGATGAACATTTATGCAAATCCAAAGAGTAGGCAGGTGCAAGAGCAAATTTCTTAATGCCATTTGCTCTGAAAATTATATAAAGCTTCTAAATCTATGCTTTTTATAGTAGCTAAAGGAGTTTTGTTTGGTATTTTTAAACAATAACACCTGCTCTGGGCAGAAAAGTGAGTTCCCATACAGCAGGAAGTGGGCTGCTTTTGGTGGGGAGAGAGTTCCAGAGCTTGTCTCCAATAAGTAATGAGATAATAAAATAAAATTTATTTTGAAAGGGCTGGAGTGGGTGGTGGAGGGAGAAGTGGGGGGGTGGGGGGAGAGATTTCGCCTTTTGCACTGACAGATGCAGACAAATGGCAGAGATTCAGCCCAGCCAAGGAGATGGCGTAAGTCCACAGGACTCCATCTGGGGCCTGTTTCTTTGGCCTCTGAAAACCTGGCATGTCTAAATTTCCCTTTCTCTTTCCACAGTAGCTTAAAATGAGAGGACCTTTGTGTCAAAGTCTCCGAGTGACTGTCAGAAGCTAGGGACTGCCATTTCTCTCGTGCTTGATGAATGTGCCTCTATTATTTTCAACCCAATGCCATAGAATCAATAGTGATTAATTAAGGTCAATGATGTGTTCATTCGAATCCCTTTTACCAAAGCTGAAATCTGCCTGATGATAGATGTTGATAATGTCCTTATTTCCAAAAAGATGTAGAGTATCTGTTTTTCTTCTTTTGGCATAATTTTAATCCACGATTTGTTAATGTATTTACCTGCCCTTGAGGATGCTAGTAATTCCCTGATATGTACATCATTCTCTTAAAGAGGTCTTGCCTCGTGTTGGCAGGAAACAGTGGTGCCAAAGACGGAGAAACTCCTCTTTCATCCTAGCTGTGCCATTAACTTCCTTCACTCACCCAGTCACTTAATATAGTTTCATTGATTTCCCCGCGTATAATGATCTTACGGCTATGACAGCATCACCCCATTCATCTCAAGGTTTGTCGGTGGTTGCAACTTTCTGGACTGATGTCCCATTCTCGTTGACACCTCCCTGTACATCCCGCAGGAAACTGGATGCATAATCTTTAGAGGGAGGCAGGTTAACTACTCTTTCGCAAAGGATAAGCAAGGAAGAAAGAGGGCATTAACCAAAGGAAGAGCAAGGAATAAGAAACTGGCTCCATGTCCAGCACCCCCACCCCCCCAGTGTTAGAATTTCTGAAGTGAGTGCATTTAACCTCAAATCTTAGGAAGCTGAAATCTTCCTCATATACGAGTATAGAAATGGCAATAATAAAATAGAATATACCTGTTTATGATATCTATCGGTGGAACAGGCATTCTTGCCTGGTGGTTCTGTAGTGACAGCATAATTTACTAACTCTGTGGCCTTAAGCAAGATACCTGTGCCCCCGAGGCATTATTGTCTCTTCCATTTGCCTCCAGATCTACCCATGCCTTAATCTCAGCCTTGATATATTTGCTTTTCCAGATGCTTCCACGCAGTGTACATTTAAACCAACTATTTCTCTCAACTAACAACCCCAACCCTTTTGAATGCGGTCTTCTCTGGAGGCTTTTCTTCTATGTTCTTTCATTACCCTTGTTCCATTGGAGTCCAGGGCGGCATCATCACTGTTCCACAGTGCAGCAAGGAATCTCTCTGGCATTTTCTGTATATTTTATCTATATCTTTTAAAATAAGCCCTTTAATAAGCCCTCTTAAAACTATAATAGCTTCAATATGTCAATTATTTTCTACTGGTATCCTAACTAATGCACAGTTGAAGCTGAGTGATATAAAGTTGTCTACGGAAGAAGGATGGCCCAAAAGGTATCATTTCAGTCATAAGTATATAGGACAAGAAAGCGCCGGAGGGGAATAACTAGTAATTTGACACCTTAATCAGATTCCTAGGATAAGAGGCTCAGAGCTGGAGACTTACACACTAGGAGCATCCTCAAGGTCAACACCTGTAGTGGAATGAAGGTAGTGGGGTTGATCAGAGGAGGAATCTAATTGTGACTAATTGCAGTTAAAGAATCAGATGTTACCTCGGGAGTTCTGGTGATGGGTTGGCCCTTCAGAATTGTTTTGTCTTAAGGTAAAGCATCTAGACCCTGACAATGCCCATCAGAGGATGCAGGTATGGGTAGGAGTCGGCATCCGCTTGGGGGAGGTGGCTCTGTTTGGCTAAGGAAAATTCTCCGCATTGCCCACTGCCATTGAGGAAAGAGTGCCTTGGTGCAAAATAGATCTGAAGGCTGGCACAACACAATATCCTTTGGTATGGAAGGATATTTTAAGTCATGTTTTGGGGAGTATCAAAGGAAAAGGAGGAGACATTTACAAGTGTCTTATCGTGAAAGTCTTGCTAGAAGAGATAATTAATTTTAATTAGTAGTAAGTTATTTACCTTTGGGGGGAGTCACATGACCATGAACACCAAGAGTTGGCTATCTACCTGAGATTTTTAGAATTTTAACTTATTTGCATGTACGTAGTTGCTACTCTCATACGTCAAGATGAAAATAATTACAAAGTCAAATATGTTCATAACCACCAGTCTGCTTAAATGAGCCCTTTATTAACTCCCCATTTAAAAGCAAACAGGAAGTAGGTGACTTTTATTAAATGCCTACACAGGCTGGTCACTGTGGCATTTTCCAACCTGCTTAAATTTGTTGTGCCTCTATACTGGAGTGTCTTTGTCTTGTTTGTATTATCATTTTACATGCACATTTTTCAATCCGCTCTGCTTTCAAGGTAAAACCAATTATTTTTTTTAAAGAAAGACTGACATGGATTAGGATTCTTATATTACTATTTAGTTGTTATGGAACCCCTGAGTGATTCATTAATTAACTCAACCTGTTTCCTCATGCAAAATAAATTCTCCTAAATTCTATAATGTACATAAATGTCCTGCCGAGTGCATGAAAGATAAAAGGTACTCAGTATTGTATGTTATCTCTCCCTCTCTTGATATGTGCTTTCTTTGTTCAGTTACTTTTACGCTTCCCTCTTCTCTGGCTTTCTCCTTTCTTCTCTGGTGTGCTCCTTGAGAACAGAATATATGCATAGCACATCTTATTTTTATAGAGGCTAAAATAATGTCTCATCTTTAACAGTGTTTCTCTAAGTGCAGTCTTTGTGCCATCAACAACAGAGTCACAGTGTCTCTAGCTCAACCAACCTGATTCAGAATATCTGAGGTTATACCTATGGATTTTATCATCATTCCAAAGTTAGTCTAAAAACTATAAAATACTGATGAAATAAATTGAAGATGACACAAGAAATGGAAGACATTCTATGCCCATAGATTGGAAGAACAAATATTGTTAAAATGTCTACTGCCAAAGCATTCTGTATATTTAATGCAATCCCTATCAGGATACCAACAGGATTTTTCAGAGACCTTGAACAAACAAACCTACAATTTGTATGAAACCACAAAAGACCTAGAATAACCAAGAAATCTTGAAAAAGAAAAGCAAAGCCAGAGGTACCACAATTCTGGACAACAAGTTATGTTACAAAGTTGTGGTGATCAAATAGTATGGTAATAACACAAAAACAGAAATAGATCAATAGACCAGAAGAGAAAACCCAGAAAAGAATCCACCACTATATAGTCATTAATCTTTGACAAAGCAGGAGAGAATATCCAATGAAGGAAATACTGTGTCTTCAACAAGCATTGTTGGCAAAACTGGACAGCAAAACATATAAATCAATTAATCAATAAATAAATCTGGACCACTATACACAAAATAGATTCAAAATGGACGATAAACCTAAATTTGAGACAGAAAATCATCAAAATCCTAGAGGATATCACAGTCAGTTACCTATTTGACCTTGGCCACACCAATATCTTACTAGACATATCTCTGGAGGCAAGGGAAATAAAAGCAAAAATGAACTATTGGGACTTCATCAAGATTAAAAGCTTCTGCGCGGCAAAGGAAACAATCAATAAAAATAAAAGGCAACCTACAGAAGTGGAGAAGAGATTTGCAAATGACATATCAGATAAAGGGCTAGTATCCAAGATCTATAAAGAACTTATAAAATTCAACACCCCAAAACCAAATAATCCAGTTAAGAAATGAACAAAAGATGTGAATAGATATTTTTTTCAAAGAAGACATCCAGGTTGCCAACTGACACATGAAAAGATGCTCAATACCACTCATCATCAGGGAAATACAAATCAAAACCACAGTGATAATGAAATGAAAAAAAAAAAAACAAAACAAAACAGTGATACACTGCTTTACACAGGTAAGAATGGCTAAAAGTAACAGCATAGGAAACAAGATGTGGGTGAGGATGTAGAGAAAAGGGAACCCTGTTACACTGTTTGTAGAAATGCAACCACTCTGGGAAACAGTATGGAGGTTCCTCAAAAAGTTAAAAATAGAACACCCAGCAATTTCACTACTAGGTATTTACCCAAAGGATACAGAAAATGCTGTTTCAAAATGATACATTCATCCCAATGCTTATTGCAGCATTGTCAACAATAGCCAAATTTTGGAAAGAGCCTCAATGGATAAAGATGTGGGCATCCATATGCAATGGAATATCACTCATTCATAAAAAGGGATGGAATCTTTCCATTTGCAAGGACGAGGACAGAGCTAGAGGGTATTACACTAAGTGAAAAGTCAGAGAAGGACAAATACTATAAGATTTCACTCATAAGTGCAATTTAAAAAACAAGTGAGGAAAGAGAAAAAGAGAGAGGAAGAGAGAAAGAGAGAGAGAGAGAGAAGCAAAGCAAGAAACAGACTCCTAACCGTAGAGAACAAACTGATGGTTACCAGAGGAGAGGTTGGTGGGGCGATGGGTTGAATAGGTGATGAGGATTAAGGAACACACTCGTTGTGACGACCACCAGGTATTGTATGGAAGTGTTGAATCACCAGAGACTAATATGACACTGCATATTTTCTAACAGGAATTTAAATAAAAAAAATTTTTTAAAGATTTTATTTAATTCTTCATGAGAGACACAGAGAGAGGCAGAGACACAGGCAGAGAGAAGCAGGCTCCATGCAGGGAGCCCGAGGTGGGACTCGATCCTGGGACTCCGGGATCACACGCTGAGCAGAAGGCAGATGCTCAACCCCTGAGCCACCCAGACATCCTATTAAATAAAAACTTAAAAAGAAAAGACTAAGCTAGTTTTATGTAGGTGAAAACTTAGGAACCATTGCAGGTTATTCATGATAAATACTTGCATAAATATGTATGCTATGGTATCAATGTTCTTCTTCAAGGAAATGTTGGTAGTCAGCAATAGAAAGAGAGCCAGATAAAAAATGCTTCTTTTAATATCCTGGTCCTTTTGCATAAATTCTATTAAAATAAAATAATGAGCATGGATGCTCATGCTAGCTTCAGTTAACCATGGGCTGTGATATCATAAACCAGAAGGATGCTGGATCAAATTAGAATCCCCACACACTACGTCATCCAGACAATTTGAAGAATTAATTTGACTCTTCTCAAAATTTTCTTATTTAAGAAATGAGAAATATAAACAAACAAACAAACAAACAAATAAATAAGAGAAATAAAGATTCCTGGTGTCTTTGACACTATCCTCCTGCAATAAAGAGACACAACATAAATGAGACTCAAAGGATAGAAACTAGAGAGTTACAGACATTTATATTATTAAAGACCTTTGTTAATAGACATTTCTGTAATCTCACTTCATCATTTCTCTGCATTGAGGATTGAGCGGCTATCACTTAATGTTTTTAAAATCTTGATCAATTTCCCTTCTTTCTTCTCGGTTTTTCATTTTTTTTTGTTTTGTTTTCTGCTTTGGATCTAAAGTAATTCCAAGGAATATGATAGTCTTCCTTGTTTATTTCTGTGTATTTCACTCTAAATTTCGATGTTTTGTGTATTAGTTTATCTTTAATATAGAACCTTTTTTTTTTAATTCTTCACATGGATTGAGTCTGGTCCTTCCACATCATATGGTATATAATTTCTAGAACTATGATTCCACCACTTTGGAGAACAGGTTGTTGTTATTTCCCAGCTGAACATGATTATAACTTTCATAGTAATAATTAACTACCTTTATTTCCAGCATTCTGAGGGATCTTTAAAACCAGGAAGCCCTAGTGACTGGTGTTGGGACCATTCTCTGCTGGACAATGGAAATAAACCATGACTCCTCATCAGAAAAATGTATAAAAATCAAAAGAATAAGTAAAAACAAATAAAAATTCTGTTGTCAGAATCTTCACTATTGCAAACTGAGTTAATAATACTCATTTCCAGTTTCTAATATATTGCTGATCATGTACAACAGCAGAATAAACCCGTATATGTGTTTTTCCATCTTGTTTAAACATTACCTACCCAAACTTATCCCTAATCAGCCATACTTTTTACTTAATAAGTACTGTTTTGTCTATGGTCCCAAATCTGTATGTTTTATATTATTTGTGTTTATTTACATCTTTTCCAGTATATAACTGTTCTTTTTCTTTTTCTTTTTTTTCTTATCTAATCCCTAAGATTTCCTCCATTTCTCAGCCGCAATTCTATAGAATGCAACCCATATTATGGCCAATCACTTAGTATTCAGCTAGAAATGCACCAGCACCTCAAATAAGAAGGACTGTAAGACCCATGGCCAAATGGTATTCCTGTTCATCCTTCAATGTATAAACTACATAGATAAAGGAGCTTCTTTATATATGACCCATTTTCCCATGCTGAGCCCTATTTAAATGCAAAGTACAAACCCAAAACATGTCTTTGAATTCTATGTCTAATTGCACATCCTCATACCTCACAATGGACTATGTGAAAACCTACCCAGATATTTCAGCATATGGATCATTAAGGAAAGAGACAAGGTTGACCTTGGCATTCTGGACAATTCTTGAGTGGTCTAGATAATTTAAGAAACGAAGTTGATATGATAGGAAGTCATTACAGTATCCTTGAAAAGTATCATTCTGGAAAACTATGTTTTCTACAGTGTTGTTTTGAGTCAAGGGAGATGAAGAAGTTGTATACGGTTTATAAAATAGACTTCAACTACATTGAAAAAAAAAAGAACTAAACCAGTAGAAACAAATCATGATAGTTATCTTCTTAACACATTGTTTGCTTGTTCTTATTTCTTTAAACCATCTTTATAGGGGATCCCTGGGTGGCGCAGCGGTTTGGCGCCTGCCTTTGGCCCAGGGCGCGATCCTGGAGACCCGGGATTGAATCCCACATCAGGCTCCGGTGCATGGAGCCTGCTTCTCCCTCTGCCTGTGTCTCTGCCTCTCTCTCTCTCTCTCTCTGTGTGTGTGTTACTATCATAAATAAATAAAAATTAAAAAAAAATAAAATAAACCATCTTTATAAGTAAATTATATTATAAATCAGCTATATGAGAAATCTTCCAGGAACTAGATATTAAAAGAAAACTGTCTGAAAGGAGAAGCGCAGAACAAATTTTACTTCAAAAAAAAAAAAAACAAACAGAAATATAAGCACGTGATCATAAAAATATATTATATATATTTATATACTATATAATATATATATAACACATGTATATAATTGCAGCACCAAAGCTGTAGTATGGATTCTTGTTGGTAATCAGACTCACAAAACAAAAATAGGCTTTAATCAAGCATTATGTTTACTTATCTTTATAAAATATAGCAGGCAATAGATGCTGTAGCGTGGCCACCTCACTGAGAGACCAGACAACTTCTGCAGGGAGTACAGTTTCTTTTGCCTCCTTACCTGTGCAGGCTGCATATGGCTTTCACGAAGACCCGAGGTGTCTGTGAGTGAACAGCGAAGCCATCCCCTCAGTTCTCCATCAAACTTCTATAGCATCGGAGAGATTTAGGTCCAAGACTTGTTTGACTACCCAGCTTCACAAAACCAGATCTGTTCCCAAATCCACGTGAAGCAGAACAACATTCTACATTTATCTTAACTCTAAAATCTCTAAAGAAACATTACTGAGTGGTGAGGAACACCAAGGTCAAGGTTACTCCAGCTAGGCCTACAGAGACCAAGCCTGTCAGTCACAATTATAAAACAATAATGCAGTATGGTAAATGCTAAAACATGGGTACGTGAAATTCTATCAGAGAAAAAAATGAAAAATGGATTAATCTTAAGTGGAGCACTTAGGAAAAGCTTCATACAAAAGGTCATATTTGAGGGGAATTTTTTTTGAAAGAATGAAGAGAATTTTTAAACGCCGGACAATAAGGCAAAGGACAATTGAGACACAAGACAGAATAGGTCGGAAACTAGAGAGACTTGCAAATATTTGGGGGGAAAGGAGGATTTAAAGATGTTAGAAATGTTTTGAGTACAACATTCAAGGGAAGTGAAACTAGAAGGGCTGGGCCCAACTGATCTTACCAGGTGGAACTGAAAACATCAATACGATTTTCTGTAATTAATTAATTTACATGTTTAAAACTGCCTTGATTGAGGGTTACATTATAAGAAATATCAACCTGGCTCCCTATCATAATATTATTTAAAATTACAGACAATAAAAAACCTTAATTCACAAAAGAGAAAAATATTGAGTCCATTTGACCACGTCCACTTGAAGGACTGTGCACATTCATCGATAAAGAATGCACGCGATGGTTATATGTAATGAAAGCTAATACTACATAGTGTATCAGGCCTCCTTGAAATAAGCGGGGGTGGAAAGAGCTAAAACAAGCAGACTAGAAGTACCGCAATTTCCAAATTAGGAGTTATGCTCCCCGATGCATTGTTATCATAAAGGAATTCTTTCGTGTTTTATCATTTACTGATGTAACTTGTCTTGGGGCACAATAAGAGGCTTTGTATACACTGGATATATCTGTTCAGCCCTCCAATTTTTTTTAAGATTTTATGTATTTATTCATGAGAGGCACACAGAGAGGCAGAGACACAGGCAGAGGGAGAAGGAGAAGCAGGCTCCACGCAGGGAGCCCAATGTGGGACTTGATCCCAGGACCCCAGGATCATGCCCTGGGCCAAAGGCAGACGCTCAACCACTGAGCCCTCCGGTGGTCCCAACCCCCAAAATATTTTAAAAGTGTTTTTCTCACCTTTACCTGAATATTAACATCAAGCCAAATCCCTATGATTTCTCTGACAATATTGAAATAAGAATATGTCAAAGGAACAAAAAAGCCTATGAGTTAAATCCCAGGGAATTAAGATGATTTTGTTCTGAAATTTCCTGCATTGTTATCTTAGTACTTCTATGTCTTTGAAAATGTTATACTGAACTGATGTGAATTTTTTTATGAAAATGATTTGGTTCTAAGAGATAATACTAAGATCAGTGCATTAATTAGGTATAATTTAGAGGAATTCGGGTGATACCTGTTACATTTTTCTCATCTAAGCTTCTATGTCTAAAATAAGGTCTTTATGTTTTTTTTTTTTAAGTAGTAATTTTGGAGCTATTCACTTCATTCTTTAAAATTCCAAAGTCAAACTAGTTTAGATATATCTAAATATAAATAACCCCTCAGGTACATTTAAAAGAAAAAAAAATACTTACATAAATAAATAATCTCTTTTTTCACTAATTGTTTTATTTTATTTTTTAAATATTTTATTTATCTATGCATGACAGACACAGAGAGAGAGAGAGACAGAGACACAGGCAGAGGGAGAAACAAGCTCCTTACAAGGAGCCCAATGTGGGACTCGATCCTGGACCCCGGGATCACGCCCTGGGCCGAAGGCAGAAGCTCAACTGCTGAGCCACCCAAGCATCCCCCTAATTGTTTTATTTTAGGAATTAGAAAAATGTGTATTTTTTTTCTGACAGTGACTTCTATGCTTATTATTGACAACTTAAGAGTGCAAAAAATTTGAAGTAGCACATAATGCTATCCATGCCCTACATCTTGGATGCAATCACATCAATAGTTATGTATTTTTTTCTACAAATTTGACATTTTAAAATGAATGTCTTTTTTTTTCTCACCTAACAAGAAGACATATCTTTCACTGAAGTAATACTATTCTTTTTCATAAAAATATTTTGGTGCCTACATAATATTATAGTGGTTGAGTGTACCATGCTTTATATTGTGATTTTTATTTTTATTTTATTTTTTGGATTTTCAGTCATTTTTCAGTATTGGGCAAGTTGTAGTGAACATATTTGAGAATATAGATATTCTTTTCCTGCTTTATTTTTCCTTAATATTTATAAGTTAGCCAAAACTATATGTATATTGTGTGTGTTTGTGTGTGTGTGTGTGTGTGTGTGAGAGAGAGAGAGAGAGAGAGAGTAAGTGTGTGTGTTTATGTAGATAAAGAAATGTCATTTGTCACTATGGGTGAATGCTTTGGTTGAGGTCTTTTAATTTTAAAATTACTTTTGCCAATTGTGATTATTTGTGATTATAATACAAGATTATTTCACAAATAAAAATCACAGAGATTTCACACTGAATACAGCTCAGATAATTTGCTTTAAAATTCCACATGATGAGGAAAAGTGATTCTGAAAAAAAATTGATGAAAATATAATTTTTCAAATAAAAAGACATTTTTCATACCCAGTTAAACTCTCGTAGGTTAGTCAAGGTCTTAGTAGTAGGAGGAGAGAGATGGACTATTCAAGGTGGCTAATTTGCAACAAACTCAATTAAGCCACTATTTATTCAAGATATGGTCAGAGTAAAGAATCAAGGGACAGTGAGATGCTCTAGATCTAATAACAGCAGAAAGATATGACAAATACCAGGAATGAGGAAACAAGGGGAGATGGTGATTATTGGAACAAGAAGTGAGCTGGGTGGACAAAGGGACCTGATATCAGCTCATGTTAAGCGACATTGTGGCCCATAGTCAACTGGCATGAAAGGATTTGTGGTAGATAAATACCGCGTTTCCTCCCACCCTCTAGGCTCATTTGGCATCTCTCGTTGGTCAAACTGATATGGCAGGCGAAGGGCAGGAGATGCCAACATAAACCGGTCTCTGAGGCAGAACAAGTTAAGGAGAGTCAAGAATGCATCTGAGTTGGCAAATGAAGTCACCCTCATCTTAAAAGAATTTCATTATGAACCTTTGGAGGAGGGGGTTATTGTTTTGTGAATAAATAATTACTCTGTGTATTCTTTGCTTTGGTAAATCTTAGAGCTCTATATGATAAAGCGAAATGGAAAAAAATATTCAAAAGATGCATTGCTGAATTTCAGCTCTGGGAGTAATTTAGATGCTAACAGTTACAGCTTTTAACAAATTACTTATTTGTTCATTTATTTAGTGTTTGCTATGGACCAGACACAATGCCATGTGTGCTTGCACTTTCTCATCTGATCCGCCATAAGTAGTGGAGAGTTTGCGTGTCTTGCCCACAGTCATACAAGCTAGCAGAGGCAGAGCCAAAATTTGAGCATATGTGGTGTCTAGCACCAGCACGATTGAATCTATTGCTCTGTGTGCATTTGACAATATCCCTCCCTCGGAAAAGACAACTTCACTTTGTTTTATCATATTTCCTCTTTCATTAACCTTCTCTCCCTCCACCAAAAAAAAAAAAAAAAAAAAAGAAAAGAAAAGAAAAGGAAAAAAAAAAGGCAATAATCATATTCTGTTTTTGTTTCTGTTGTTGTTAACTCTCCCTCTTTCCACATTACAGCCAACTCTGCCTTCCAGGCATTTGTTTCTGGTATTTATCCTTGGAAAGCAGATTCTGAGATGCAGGATTTTTAGAAGGGAGTATTGTTCCTAGGGTTAACATCCGAGAAAGGAGAGTGTTTATCTGATGAAGAGCTGAATGTCTGCTCAGAAATGAGGGCTGAGCTTTGCATCCTTGTGCTGATCATGTGCAGTACAGTGAGTACTGTAGGGGAGAGGCTTGACCCTAGATATTGTCCTTTTCTTTAGCTGAAATAATCACAAGAAGGACTGACAACTGAGGGCCAAGGGTCATCTTGGCGGCACTTCCATCAGGTGAAAGAAGGAGCCTTTCACTCCTAATGGGAGACTGCGCAGTGCGTGACACCATCCTCCACAGTAATTATGAATCTCTTCTTTAATTTATAAGCAAAATAATATAAATTATGCACACACATGCTTATACACATGTATTCTATTATATGCATAAATGTATTGTTATAAATAACAAATAAGGAGATTACAGCATAGTCGATTAGACAGTTCCTGCAGTAACACCTTATAAAATATTTAATCTACATACTTACAAACACAAATGTATGTGAATTTTTTTAGCTAAAGCTGCATTATTCCTAGATAGAAAGGACTCATAGAAAAGTTTATGAATTGCTCAACCACAGAAATCAATGTGTTTATACACTAAATTTGTTTTAGATTCTTGAGTTAGGGAAATTGATTGCTGTGCATTAGAGGCACAATTTCTGAGTTTTCTGGCATCCAAATGATTAATGATAGTGTAGATTCTACATGTTTATCATTCATTACTTAAGAAAAAAAAGAAAGCCTCTGTGAGTGGTCCTGAAATTCTCCCCCTAGTTAGACAAATTGTTCATTTTTATATTCAAGGTTGCAAACTATCATACATGAGTTTGACCCCTCCCTAACTATGGATCTTTTGTAGCCAACGACAATGATATAGAGAAGTCAAGCTGCTCCTTGAAGGTGAGTTCTGGGAGGCAAAACCAGACCAGAGTAAAAGCCAGAAGAGCAGAGGTTACAGAGGGGAGAAAGGGAAACAAATGCTCTCTGTATATTTTATTTATCTTAGTCTTCACAAGAGGTGTTTTCAAGTGAAAACCAGTTTAGGTGAACTTGCTCGTGGTCACACGAAATATTTTTTATAGAGAGGATTTAAACCTGGTTCTATTGACCACAAGTGCAAGTTTTAATCCACTATTCCAGCTCATCAGCTAGAAAACTCTTTCAAGGGCATGCCTGCATGTGGGAGATCTAACTGGGAGCACACACATGATCCGTGCACTAGCATAACACCAGTCTGCCTTCGTTTTCCACTTTCCCATGTGCAATTCTTGATGCAGATTTGTGACTATCCCTTTTTGGAAACGAATGGGTAGAGATGTATGAAAAACATGAACTCTAAAAAATGTTAAAATCTAGAGCAAATGGACCATTAAAGTGTTCAGACAAAAGTCAAATGAAGCTCCTTGCGATTCACTTGGAGATTCGGTTTAAGATTTTTCAATTTCTGGACAAGTTTGCACCTGTCCACAGATTCTGCTTCTCCTCCTTTAATAATTCAGCTGCTGACAGTTGGAGCTTTGCTTCTGCTTCATTAATCTGCTCCTGGGAAGTAGTATTTTCTCAAAATTTTGGTGACATTTTCATTTCTCATCTTAAAGGATCCCTCTCCACCTCTTCCAGAGGTCGCACATTTCTACCAACTCAGACAGATGGACTGGCTCATTCTTATTCAACCTGGCAGTGTTCAAAATCAAGTGCTCATTTTTTCCCTTTGATTTACTACTGCTCATTTACATCTTTGCCCATTAGATAGAAGTGCCAGTCTCTTTCCTTTTCCTTTTGTCTCTAAATCACAATTCACTGAGTTTACATCCTCAGAGATATTCTGGATTTTTCTAAGGATGTAAGAAGTTCTTCTTATTATCAAGGAAATGCTAATCAAATAAAAGTAATATTACTAGAACATGCTCACTTCTCAAACAAATTGCAATGTGAAAAGATCGTGGCATATTTTAAATGTATTTTTTTTTCAGTTTCAAACGTCTATTTAAATACTGATTTTTCCCCCCTTTAATTCTGGAGATTTAATTCTGGGCCCTCACTTGGATGCCAGTGTGTTCAATAAGTAACCTTTTATGTTTGTTTTCCAAACTCCCGAACATACTAATGTCACCCATATCGAATCATATTTATAAAGTCAAACATTATAACACATGCTGATTTTTATCATGAGTCAGAATATTTGAAACTATCAAATTCCACAAAAGAAAGAATGGATTTGGAGCACAAAAAAAAAATTAAAGCAAGACTCTGGTACTGGTACTGAGTATGTGACGTTGAGTGGGTAGCTCAATCATTCTAAGACTCATTTTTTTTTTCCCTCAGCTCTAAAATAGTATGGTTGTCAATGCCCATCTCATTGCACAGTTGTGAGTATCAAATGAATCACTGCATATAAATTCTTAACACAGAATGTGAAACATGGTGGCTTCGTGAAAATGCTGTTCTCATTGATATGAAGAGTTTGGGAGCGTAAGAAACATTGCTCTCCAATGGGAACTTGGTTATCCACGTTGAGTTTCAGTTTCCATCTTTGACTTGAGAAAAAAGTAAACTTAATGTTATTGGTTGGATTGTGTCCTCCCTCCCCAATCATATCCTGAAATCCTGAACCCTCCACTACCTCAGAATGTAACCACATTTAGAGATATAATCTTGAAAAATAAATATTTATTTACTTAATCAAAAGAGAGAGTGAGCACGAGCAGGAGTGGGGGCAGGTAAAGACAGGGAGAGGGAGAAGCATCATCTCCCCTGAGCAGGGAGTCTGATTCAGGGTTCAATCCCAGGACCCCAGGATCATGACCTCAGCCAAAGGCAGACATTTAACTGACTGAGCCAACCCAGGAGCCCCTAAGATAGGGTCTTTAAATAGATGATTAAGTTAAAATGAGGTCTGTAGGGTAAGCCCTAAGCCAATATGACGGTTATTAGTAAAGGAGTAAATAAGGACACAGACACACACAAATCAAGGGGGAACCATATAAGGGCGCAGTGAGAAGGCGGCCTCTGCAAAAGCCAAAGTAAGTCTCAGATGAAACCAAATCTGCCAACACCTTAATCTTGGATGCTTACCCTCCAAAACTGTGAGAAAATAAAGATCTGTTATTTAAACCACCAGTCCGTGGTGTTTTTTATGGGAGTTTTAGGAAATCAATATGTTTACTTCTAATTATGAAGTATAGCATACTGCCCATACATAGGAGGCACTTAATATTTATTTCACGTCCCTAAATTATGAGATTTATGACTTTATAATTATTTGTATAAATATTTTTCTCATAAGAATATAACCTCTTGGTTTCAGTAACCATGTAACTCCTACTTAGCACTCTTCCTTCCGTAGTAAAAATCGCTCATTTGCAACTAGTGCATTGATGATTATTAAGTAAATAAATGGACATATGAATGATAGTGAGGCTGAGATATCTATAGGAAAACTAAAAATTCTGCTTGGACCCCGTGTGATTAAATTTAGTGACAACTTTATCTTCAATATCCTGCAATTGCCAGATGGTTGTAGCCATTTTAACATAATACTAATTGGCAGCCTGGAAGCAACGCATTACAGGAATATTTTCCCATGTCACTTTCTCTATTTGGGCAGTGTGGAAATGTTTACCTCTCATGGACCTTAAAGCCCATGAATGTGGACTATTTAATATATTATTTATGTCTTTTCTTTTGTTATTTGGGGTGAGATTATTAACATAGCATAAACAGTTTAGCTAAATATTCTTGCCAGCCACAAAATACATGCAAACATGCATAGATCGATGATGCCCTACTTGAAAAATGTTCTATCAATATTTTGCAGAGAAAATGAAGGGATTTGTGCAACTTATCCGAGTTGATTTGAGACTACCAAAGAATATCCGCATAGCTGCTCCTGTGCCTGTATGTGCAGAGCCAATGAGAGGTTTAGAACGCCAACATACATACCAGCACCGAGAGTGCTGTGACACATTAGACTGAGTTTTCATCACTGAGAAATCACAATCTTTCTCAAATTGATTCAGCAAGCCTATCTGAAGATTGTAAGAGAGGTATTTGATTTCATAAGATCACAGCTTGTCTTGCCCATTTGTAGTTGAATCAGTTGTCAATAAGTTCATTTTGAATCAGGCTACATGAAAAATTTTATAATATAGGCACCAGCACAGCATTTTCTGATGAATGTTCTGTAGAATACCAATTTCTCCACTCATTAGTTGGTAAAAATAAAAAAGAAATAGTGGGATATTTTCTCGTCAATTCTATTTGGGAGACCATGAATTCTGACTTTCATAAATTTGCAGAAATTTTGACGTATCAACATATGTTGATTATCCAGACATGTTATTTTCAAAATGTACTTGATCATGAAACCCTAAATTTAGAGAGTGACTTACAGGCTCATCCTACCGTACAACATACCAAAGAAACTGCTAAATTTAACAGTAAATATTGACAGAAATATAAAATTTTTTTTTATAGTGAGAAATAAATGTCACAGGAAGATTGAAACTTAGGAAGAAGAAATCTTGAGAATCCCTATTCATAAGTCTAAGGAGTTAGGAATTTAGGAAATCTCCTGACTTCGGGACAAGACTAGATTTATTGTGTGTGTTTGCTTGGTTTGATTTGGTTTGGTTTGGTTTTTGTTTTGCGGCTTAGATATGATTGATATATATGTATATATATATCTCAAAAGGTTTATTGAGGTATAACTTTAGAATAAATTTATCACTCAAAAAAGAAATCCTTTACTTTTTAGTTGTCAGTCTCTAATCTCCCTCTCCGATCTGCGTCTAGGCAACTACTAATCTACTTTCTTTGAATGTTAATTTTTTTTTGGAACAAGTCATAAATAAAATAACGTAATATGTGATCATTTATGATTGTCTCCTTTCACTTATCATAGTTTTCAAAATGTGTGCATTTTGTAACATACATAAGTATGTCATTTCAGTTTATGGTTGAATAATATTCTATTGCGTGGATATGCCACACAATATTTATCCACTCACTAGTTGGTGTACATGTGGTTTGTATCCACCATTTAACTATTTTTAACAACACCACTATGAACACCTACGTACAAGTTTTGTTTGTACATTCACTTTCATTTCTGTTTGGTATGTACCTAGAATTTCTGGGTCAAATAACTCTGCTCAACTTTTTGAGGAACTAAGAGACTGTTTTCCAAAGCAACGGAACCATTATAGACCCATTAGCTGTGTATGAGGGTTTTGATTTCTCCACATCCTTACCACCACTTGTTCTGTGTTCTGCTTTGTTTTGTTTTATTTTAAAATAAAAGCCATCCTGTAATGTGAAGTGGTATCTCATGGCGATTTTGATTTTCATCTCCTTAATGATTACTGATGTTCAAGGATCTTCCCATGCACTTTTTGACTATTATTTGTACATTTTCTTTGGAGAAATGTTTATTGGAGTTCATTGCCCATGTTTTAGACTGGGTTGTTTTCTTGCTATTGAATTCCAGCAGTTCTTTTTATACCATGGATGTTAATTACTTATCATATATGATTTTCAAAATTTTCTCCAGTTATATGTTTTCAACATCAATCATGATATCCTTTAAAGCACTAGAGTTTTTCATTGAGATGAAGTCCAGTTCCTCTCCCATCCCCACCATCACCACTCTGGCCTTTGGTCACTTGTGTTTTTGGTGTCATATATGAGATACTACTACCTGATCAAAGATTATAGAGATTTACCCTTACCATTTTTATTAAGAGTTTTATAGATTTAGCACTTACAGATAAATCAATGATCCACTTTTAGTTAATTTTTGTGTTTTGTGTGAGGTATGAGTTATCTTCATTCTTTTGCTTGAGGATATACAGTTGAGCTATTTGAAAAAAAAAAAATATTCTTTCCCAGTTGGATGGTCTTGGCATTTTGTTAACAGTCAGTTGACCATAGATATATTTTATTTCTGACTCTCACTTCTGTCTTATTCATGTCTATATCTATCCTTATGCTAGTACAACACTATCTTTATTACTACCGTTTTATAGTAAGTTTTTAAATCAGGAAGGATCAGTTCTCCATTTTTTATTTTTCCAGATTGTTTTGGCTATTCTGGGTACCTTGGGTTTCCATTGTGAATTCAGGATCAGCTTGTAAACTTACAAATAAGCTAGCTGGTATCATGATAGAGATTGCATTGGATATGTAGATTGATTTGATAATAATTTCCTTCTTTACAATATTAAGCCTTCTAATTTATGAACATAAAATGTCTCTTCCTTTATTTGCTTTTTAACTTCTTAAAAAATTAATAATTTTCATAGTATGAGTTTTGCACTTCTTTTGTAAAATTTGTTCTTAGGTATTGTATTCTTTAAGATGTTGAAAATTGATAGTTTTTTGAAGTTAGTTTTTGGATTGTTTATTGCAAGTGCACAAAAATATAAGTGATTTTTGCATTTTGATCGTGTATCCTGCAAATTTCTTGAATTTGTTTACTAATATTTTTAAAGATTTTATTTATTTATTCATGAGAGACACAGAGAGAGAGAGGCAGAGACACAGGCAGAGGGAGAAGCAGGCTCCATACAGGGGGCCCCACGTGGGACTCGATCCTGGGTCTCCAGGATGGGGCCTTGGCCAAAGGCAGTGCTAAACTGCTGAGCCACCCGGGCTGCCCTTGTGTACTAATTTTAATATATTTTTCAAATTGATTCATTAGAAATTTCTATGTAAAGATCACATCATCTTTGAATAAAGTGTTGCTTTTTTTTCTTTTATTATAAATAATTTTTATCTTGTTTTCTTGGCTAATTGATGTTGCTATAACCTCTAGTACAATGTTCAATAGAAGTGGTGGAAGCAGATATCCTTGTGATGTTTGTTGTGAGTATTGCATAGATGCTCTTTATCAAGTTAAATCCTTTTTATACATATATTGTTCAGTGTTTTTATTCAGAAAGATTGTTAGATTTTCGTAAATGCTTTTCTACATCAATGGATATGATCGTGTTTTGTTTGTTTTGTTTTTTAGTTTTTTATTATATCAGTATGCAGTATCACATCATTGATTTATGGTTGTTAAACCACATTGCATTCCTGAGATAAATCCCACTTGGTCATGTGCTTTTGTTTTAGTTTAGTTTTGTTTTTTTAAGACTTTCTTTATTAATTTGAGGAAGAAAGAGAACATGCATGTGTGCACCAGTGGGGCAAGGGAGTTGGGTAGAGAGAGAAGAAGTAGGCCCCCTGCTGATCAGGGAGCCCAATGTTGGGCCTGGTTCCAGGACCCTGGCATCACCATCTAAGCCAGAAGGCAAACACTGAACCGGACTGAGCCACCCAGGTGCCTCCAGACTTGATCACATTATATAAAACTTGCTATATGTTGCCGGGTTTTATTATTAGTGTTTTGTAGAGGATGTTTGTGTATTTTGAGGATAGTTTTAACATTATTAATTCAATCTCTTTAATTGTTATAGGTCTATTCAGATGTTCTCTTTCTTTTTAAGTCAGTTTAGGTAATTTGTGTCTTTCTAGAAAATAGTGCATTTCATCTGAATGCCTATTTTATTGGCATACTATTGTTTTAAGATTTATTTACTTATTTGCTCATGAGAGACACAGAGAGAGAGGCAGAGCCACAGGCAGGGGGAGAAGCAGGCTCCACGCAGGGAGCCCCATGCAGGACTGGGTCCTGGGATCACAGCCTGAGCTGAAGGCAAACGCTCAATCGCTGAGCCACCCAGGAGGCCCTATTGGCATAGTATTATTCATAGTACTCCTTTGTAATCCTTTTGTTACTTTAAGGTAGTATTACCTACTCTTTTTATTCTGATTTTAATAAGTTAAGCCTTGTACTTTTTTTTTCTTGATCAATCTACTGAAAAAAATGTCCATTTTATTGCCTTTTTTAAAGAAAAAAAACAACTTTTGGTTTCATTGACTTTTCTCTATTGTTTTTTCTGTTTTCTCTTTCATTAATTTCCACTCTAATCTTTAGTATTCCCTTCTCTTTGTTGGTTTTGGATTTATTTTCTTATATTTTTCCACTCTCTTAGGAAGGGAAGGTTTGGTTTTTGATGTTTAGATTTTTCTTTTTCTTAAATTTTTTTTAAAGATTTTATTTATTTATTCATGAGAGACACGGAGAGAGCAGCAGAGACACCAGGCAGAGGGAGAAGCAGACTCCTTGCAGGGAGCCTGACGTGGGACTTGATCCCAGGACCCCAGGATCATGACCTGAGACAAAGGCAGATAGACACTCAACCACTGAGCCACCCAGGTGCCCCAACATTTTTTTCAATTATAATATAGGCATTTACAGCTATAAAATTCTATGAATTTCTTTAGCTGAACCCTATAATGTTATGTTTCATTTTATTCCTCTCAGTATTTTCCATCTTGTCTTGTGATTTTCTCTCTGACCATTGCTTAATAGTATATTAATTAATTTCTATATATTTGTGAGTTTCTCAAATTTCCATCTATTATTGACTTCTAATTTTATTCCATTGTAGTTGTAGACCATATTTTGTTTTTTTTTTATGGATTGACCCTTTTATTGTTATTATTGATACAGCTGCATATAATTTTACGTTTATTTTTGTTTTTATTATGTATCATGTGTTCTTTGTTGTTGTATTTTATCCTTTTTGGGTGCTCTTTTTTTAAGTAAATTTATTTATTTATTTATTTATTTTTATTTATTTATTTACAAAAGTGTTTAAGTGTGTGGGCAACTCTTACAACAATTTCACTGGTGTGGCTGGAATCAAATAACTATATAGTTTTCCTGAAGCTAAAATAAATAACTATTTTCACCAACAGATTTATTGGGATTCACGGAATTATTTGGTGAGCAGGTCCCTAAGAAAAGAGTAGGTTTTATGCCACTATGTTTGGTAGGAGCACAAAATCATTGTAATTTGATTAAATAAATAATATATCCTAATTATGTACTCCAAGATTGCAGGTCAAGGCTTTATGCTACACTAACTTGAATAGTTTTATGCATGGGGGTTTCCATTCACAGATAAGTGCTGCAGGAGACAAATCTGGACCTTGTGTTAAGCTAAAGGGATGTAGAATTTACAGTATTCTTGGTATATCCAAAAATATATGCCTCTTAGTCATTGGAATGCTGTAGTAAGGCTTAAGGTAACTAAAAGGAGGCCATCTGTGCCCACTGTATTCGGTACCTATGGTCTCAACCAGGTATGAGATAAGGTCTATGACTGCAAAATCATTCCTAATCACTAGAGATCAGATTAAATGTATAGTTCTCAGCATTATCCTGGTTAGGTCTGTCTAAAAAAAATTAAAATAAAAAAAAAAACTGGGCAGAGATAATTCTGAGGAGTCACAGGACAGTGATATTGGATGAGCTAAAGTACTAAAGAACAGGGACTGATGCTTCCAATGAGTTTACATTTATCTGGTTAAGATAAGAAAGCATTTAATGGAGAGCTTTGTGCTGTGGCTGAGTACAAAATGTTGATATCGCTGTGTATAGGGGTCTCCTGTGAAAGTCAATATGGATCAACAATGCACTTCAAGTTCCATTTGTTGGAGGAACAAAATAACTGTAGATTCTATTTTTTGTTCTCCTGAGGGCAGATGTTTCTGATGAACAGGCATTAACGTTTCTTCCATTAGGAACTTTTAAAAATATAAATTAATGTCTTGGTATTGTGGCTTCTGTAGCAGTCTCTTGTGTTTTAGAAGAGCATGAATCAATTCACCAAGGCTACAGCCCTCTCACATTGTAAACCAGTGAAATTAAGTTTGTGAATCTGAAAAGCTGAAAAATTACTCCTGAGACTGAGGAAAATGTGAGAATAAGACTGAGAAGCCATGATTCCCTATCCATCTTCCTACACACTTACATAGCCTCTGTCATCTGGGAAAGGAAGAAAGGTTTTTACCAGGCCGGTTAAAAACTGTGAATGTGACCTAGATAATTCTTGAAGAATTTAGGTTGAACCACTGCTTTTAATGTCTACTGGAAAGGAAACTAAACCTTCACTCCTTAGAATGAAATTGTGGTAAAACAAATGTATCAAAAGGGCTAAATCGAGATCTTAAAAAAATCTGTACTTCCAGCTAAGCTGTCTGAATATATTTGGTCATTCTCTAAAATAGTCTTATCATATTTAAATCACAGGAAATACTGTGCGTGTGTGTGTGCGTGTGTGTGTGTGTAGTGGTAGTTTAAATAACAACCGAACATTATTCTCAGCCATAGGAATAAACAACTTCTCCACAAGAATAAAAACTTGGCATTCAAGAACTATCCAACCTGGAATTATAATGCTATAAATAATTTTTTTCACCCAAAATATGATATTTTATCCCTTACTAGAGTTCTCCTTTGCTATGTTACTCAAGAAAATAAATTATGTAATAAATTTTAATATTCTCAGCTTCCTTTTTTAATTAGAACAGGAACAGAGGATAAGCAGGATGACTGTCTGGCTTGATGCCTAGCTCTTTTATAGATCTCCAATAAATTTTTTGTGAATGGTTCACAATTGGTATTGAAACAACATCAGAAAAATGAAAGTGGAAGAAACTTGAACTGTTTAGCACATAAAGATAAAATCTCTATGTTGGCATTCCCAATATCCACAATTTAATGGAAAGAGCTGTTGGATATGATTTGTCCTGCTTCTAAGGAAAGCAAATTTAAAAGAAGGAGAGATTTGGTTTAAAAAAAAAAAAACAGTAAGAACTGCCCCACAGTAGTTTAGCTTTTTGAGCTTCACTCAGTAAGGTGGTTCACTGACTAAAAACAGTGAAATGCCATTTTTTTTCCTTAGAGATCTTAACTAGTTGACCTAAAATGTTTCCTCTAGTATCAAGCCTATAAAATGTAAATATCTTATGCTCTCAATTAATTTGTTTATTCACCCATTAATTCATTCTCATTTAATTTTGAGTATCTCCTTTTTTCGCCCTACTTATGTTAGTTACTAATGATCAGCATTTTGGAAGCTGCACATTGCCCTTGCCCCCTCATGGCTTCAAGAATAGTAGAGACAAGAAGTAGATAGCAGTGTCAATATTACGTGTGAAGAGCTATAACTGAGAAAGGGGAAGTTAGGGAAGCAGAGAGCAGAGGCTTTTCAGCCCAAATACTCTTGACAACAGTGTGGAGGATTCAGGTACCACCAAGGAAAATTCATATGGTTCCAGATACTTACGTCAAATATCCGGAGACCAAAGTAATGTATGGACCATCAAAGAATCAAGAGGCCAGAGTCATGTTTAGATGGAGGGAAGAGGAAGAACAGAAAGTCCATTCTCACTGAGACTCCTACTTCAATTAATTCCCCCAGAGGTTATTCAATTGTAGTAAAGTATTTTCTACATAAGTGACATACTACCCAGTTACACTCATTACTGAATTGCCATGAAGTAAGGTGATCTGAGATCATGAAGAGATGGAAGTTTTAGGTTTAGCTGTGCAAGTGTTTTCTGAAATTTAATTGACATTTGAGATGTACCCAGCCCGCATAATACACTCTGCAGCTCCAAAGGTTGGATAACATTAACTTTGAAGTCTCCATATCAAGGGATGGAGAAAGCTCACTTAGCTTTTCCGTAAATACTTTCCTAAAAAAGTCTTCCCGTATGATGCAACAGTTTTTCCCGGTGGTGGTAGGCAGTATGTCGAGGTAAAAGATTTTGCCCCAAGAGGCATCATGAAGTAGCAAAGTAGAATGAATGTAGACATTCTCGTTCTGGGCACACTCCCTGTACTTCTTATTCCTGTCCAGGCTCTTTTGTAAATGAACTATCCTGGACATTTTTGTAAAATACAGTCACATAAGTCTATATGAACACACTAT
Source organism: Vulpes lagopus (assembly GCF_018345385.1). Lineage (NCBI taxonomy): Eukaryota > Metazoa > Chordata > Mammalia > Carnivora > Canidae > Vulpes > Vulpes lagopus. The sequence goes on along the minus strand of NC_054833.1, from coordinate 112,013,249 downwards.
GAATAACGGCTCTTGATGGATTTCTACCTTCCTAATTTCAAAGGTTACAGGTATGTGAAATTAGGTTAATGGCTCAAAAAGTTTATTTTACAATTGGTGCCTAAAGGGTCGGGGTGGGGAAAGTAACACACACACACACACACACACACACACACACACACACTTCCATATTAAATTTGGGCAAAGTTGGCGAATCATTAATTGACAATATAAAAACAGATGACAGTCACAGGAAATTAAGCCACACTTATACACTTTTACTTGGCCCCAGAATTTTGAGGGAGACATCAGTCACTTATGCTACCCACAAAGAGGAGGGCCGGTGAGAGGTTAAATATGTAATATGTGTTCCCTTGTTGTGCCCCTTTTATGTGTGTCGCTCAACAAAGTATGTCCGTTATTTGAATCATTATTTGAGAATATATACAAATATCTAAGACCTTCTTTCTTTTTCTCCCACTCCAGTTTTACTGAAATATAGTTCACATAACAGAAATTCACCAAATTTAAGTATACAAATCCAACTTTATCCATATCCAATTTTAAAATATTTCTATTACCGGTAAAAACAAATTTTAAAATATTAGGGTTATTTTCCTTATCTTCTTGTCCTCAGTCTTAGAAAAATACAAGTCTACTTCCTGTCTGTATGGATTTGCCTATTCACAACATAGTTTCAAGGTTTATCTCTGTTGCAATATATATCAGTACTTCACTTCAATTTATGGCTGAATAATATTCCATTGTGTGAGAATATCACTTACTATTTATCCATTTAGCAGGTGGGAGGTATTTGAATTGTTTCCACCTTATGTACAATACTTTTTTGAACATTTGTGTACACTTCTTCTTTTTTGGTAGACATACATTTTTGTTCCACTTGGCTATTATAGCTAGGAGTGGATCTGCTGGGCTATACAGTAACTTTGTAATTAGCATTTTGTAGAACTGGCAACATGTTTTCCAAATTGGCACCATTTTACATCCCCACCAGCAATGTTTATGGGTTCAAAATCCTTCTCATCATAGTCAACATCTGTTTTGTCTATTTTTATTATAATGATCCTAGTTAGTATGGAGCGGTATCTAATTAAGGTTTTGATTTGTGTTCCTTAATTACTAATAATATTGCATGGGCTTATTAGACATTATATATCTTTTTTGTAAAAATGTCTGTCTAAATCCCTTGGCTATTTTTTATTTGGTTTTGTATCTATTTATTTTTGAATTGTAACACATACTTATATATACAAGAGCCTCCACAGCTATAGGATGTTCAAATGTGTTCTCCCATTCTTTAAATTGTCTTTCCACATTCTTGATGGTTTCATTCACAGCACAAAACTATTATGTTTGATATGGAGCCGTATACTTGTTTTCTTTTGCCCATTATGCTTTTGGTGTCATATCTAAGAACCAGTGCATAATCTGAGATCGCAAAGATGTGTTCCAATATTTTCTTGTAATAATTATTTTAGTTGTAGCTCTTACACTAAAATTAGTGCTGGAATTAATTTTTGCAATGACAAAAAGATGGCCAGATAGAGGCCATCTTCATTATTTTAAAATATATAGATAACATATCGTCACTTTACCATTTTTTGAAAAGATGAATCTTGCCTCCATGGACATGTCTAAGCACTCTTTCAAAAAATTATTGACCAGAAAGTTAGGGGTTTATTTCTGGACTGTCGATTCTATTTTATTAATACAGACATCTGTTCTTAAGGCAGAATGACACTATATTGATCACTGCAGCTTCTTTGTAAATTTTGAAATAAGAAGTAGGAGGCCTCCAAGTTTATATCTTTCTCCAAGATAAATTTGACTCTTTCAGATCACTTGTATTTCCATATGAATTTTGGGATAATTTTGTCACTTTATGCCAAAAAGCCAGATGGGAGTTTGATACAGATTGCATTGAATCTGTAGATCAATTTTAGGTATGTCCCCATTTTAACAATATTAAGTCTTCCAATCTGTGAAAATGGGATATATTTCCATTTATTTAAATCTTCTTCAATTTCTCAGCAATGCTTTTGTAGTTTTCAGGCCTTCATTATTAGTTTTATTCCTAAGTATTGTATTTTATTCTTTTAGATGCTATTGTAAATGGAATTGCTTTCTTCATTTGATCTTCACATTTTGCTCATTGCTTATGTATAGAGCTAAAATGGACTTTTGTATATTGAGCTTGTATCTTGTATCTTAGCTTACTTATCAGTTCTAATTATGTACGTGTGTTAGTGAACTCCTTAGGGTAGTCTATATAAAAGATCATGCCATCCACAAATAGAGATAATTTATCCCTTTTAAATCTAGATGTCACTTATGTTTCTTTCTTAATTGTCCTAGGATATCCTGTACAACATAAAAGAAAAGTGGTGAAATCAGGTATTTTTGTCTTGTTCGTAATCACAGGATATGATATTCATTTTTTCACCACTGAATGAGATTTTAGCTGTGGAGTGTTTTCCGCAAAGTCTTTTACCAGGTTGAAATGTTTCCATATTTTTACTAGGTTTTTGAGTATATTTATCATGAATGAATGTTGGATTTTGTGATATACTTTTCTATGCTTCTGCTGAGATAAGAATTTAGTGGGGTTTTCTTGTTTTGTTTTTATTCTTTTAATAACTTATATTACATTACTTGATTTTTAGATATTTGGTTTTTAGATATTAAATCAATCACAGAATCCTGAGATAAATCCCTCTTGGTCATGGTGTATAATACTTTTATACATTGCATTCATTCCTTTTTAATATTTTATTTATTTATTGGAAAGAGAGAGAGAGAGCACTGGAGAGGCAGAATAAGTATGGGTGAGGGGCATAAGGAGAGGGAGAAGCAGGCTCCCCGCTGAGCAAGGAGCCTGATGCAAGGCTCATCCTAGGACCCCGGGATCCTCACCTAAGCTGAAGGCAGCCTCTTAACCTATTGAGCGACTCAGGCAAGCCCATTGCATTCATTTGTTAATTACTTTGTTGAAATGTTTTGCATTCATTCCCATTCAGGGCATTGGTTTGTTGTTTTGTTTTCTTGTGTGATTTTTGTCTCTTTTGGAGATGAGGTTAGTCTGTCCTCAAAGAGTAAATTCAGAAATGATTTTATTCAAAAGTTTCATAAAATTCACCAATGAAACCATCTGGTCTTGGACTTTATGGAAAGTTTGAATTTACTAATTTAATATCGGTATATTTTATATGTGTATTTAGAGTTTATTCTTGTTAAGTCAGTTTAGTTACTTTGTGTTCTTCTAGGAATTTTCTCATTTTATATAATTTATCTAATTTGTAGGCACCAAATTCATTTGTGACCTTGTATGTCCTTTATATTTTGAAGATTAGTAGTTATGCTCTTTTTGGATGATTTTTGAATGTTATTCTTCTATATTTTCTTCTCCTTTAAGAGTTGAAGTAAAGTTCATCCATTCATAGGATCAAGCCTGTGTCAATCTCTGAGCTCATTGGGGATTCTCCTTGAGATTCTCTCCTTCCTCTCCCTTTGCCCCTCTGCTACTGTCTCATCCATCCATCCATCCATCCATCCATCCATCCATCCATCAAAAAACATGCTTCCTGCTATGGGCATGCATATAGACTTCTAGATACCAAATATATTTAGGAGTTTCCCAATGCTCTTATTCTCCAAATTTGTCAGTCTTCAATTTTCCTCATATGCTTTCAGCATGTCAATTGTTTGTTCCACCCGCAATCTTGTTCAAGTAGCAGCAAACAACTTTTTCATGCTTTTCCTTATTTTTGAGGAATAACCTCCATGGAGCTATTTTTTACCCTGAGAGAGTCCAATTTAAGTAAAGGCAAGTCCTTTGCATCAATCCTTAAGGGAGTCCCAATACATGTCAAAACAGTGTACTAAGAACAAAGTCAGCTCTGCTACCTCCAGAATCAGGGAATCACACCAGGAATGGAGGCTGCTTGGAAGACAAACCATTATCTTCAAGAGAGCTACAGAGGTAGGGAGGGGGTGAGGTAAGAGTAGGTTAAAATGCCACAAAGTTCTCCTATCGTGTTTCAGTCACCTTACTCTTTGTGTTTTCTTGGTTGTTATAAACTTTTGACAATTTCCCAGAGTTCTGCCAACAAACTTAGTTTTTGCTTGCTTTTTTGGAGGGATGGACTATTGGAATCCCTTTTTGTACCATTATCACTCAGAAATTGTTCTTAAGACCCATTGTGTTGTGAGACTTTTGTCCTTTGTTGATGGATTTGTGTGTGGCTTGGGTACTGCTTCACATCTTCCCCACATCCTACTCTGGGTATTCCTCAGTGGGTATAGCCTAGTACATTCATGAAGCCACCGGACCTCCAAATTTTGTGTGATCCTATGAATGCGCTCTTTATGACTATATCCCTTATTCTTTCTTTTATCATTCTGAATTGTCTGTTGTCTGGGGGTTTTTGGTTTTGTTTCGTTTTGCTTTGTTTTTTTTTTTTTCTGGTTGTTCTGAATATCATGAAGCTACCAGTCTCCTATTTATTGTACTCTACCAAGTACTCCATTGTTTTCAACAATTTTCTTACACATGCAATTAATTCTCCGTAGTCTGTTTCAAATATAATCAGTCCCTTCAGTGAGATCTGTATCTTTCAATCTTTAATGCTGCTTTGACCTCTGGGCACAACCTCTCCATCACTGCACCAGAGCTATGGGGAGAGACATTAACCTCTTTCTTCCAGAATGAGTCTCATTCTATGAGCCAAATCAGGTCAGGATGTTATTCCTTGTTCTTGGCTTGCCTTTCCCAATCTGAAGCCTCAGCCTTACAAGCATTTGAGAGTGAGTGTGATCAGAGCCCCAGTATTCTCAGATTACCACACTTAACCTAGAGTTTCCACCCAAAAATTTGGGCTCTGTGCTAAGTGCAGAGTCTGCTCGGTATTCTGTCTCCCTGGCCCTTTCCGCCTCCCACTCATGTAAGCTCGCTCTCTCTCTAAAGTAAATAAATAAATTAAAAAAAAAAAAAACAAGAGCCATATAATATCTATATTATCTATAAACAGGCATACACACATATGCTGCATAAGTGCATACATTTTTTTCTCATTAAGATGACAGAAAACAAGAATCACGACTAAATGTACATTTGTGTAAACACACCTACACACAAATATACACATATTCTTTCGTCCTAAGAGGAAAATGACAATGTCGTATGATACAGTTTGTTAAGTATTGTGTTTTCACTGACAGGACAAACCACCAATGTTGTATTTTTAAAGCCATCTCATTGAACTTAGGAATCTGTGAACCTCAGTTAAGATACTCAAGAAACAAAAACAACTGGTATACATGTATTATCTTTTTTTTTTTAAGATTTATTTATTTATTCATGAGAGACACAGAGAGAGAGAGAGAGAGAGAGAGAGAGAGAGAGAGACAGAGACATAAGCAGAGAAGCAGGCTCCATGCAGGGAGCCCATCGCGGGACTCGATACCGGGTCTCCAGGATCAGGCCCTGGGCTGAAAGTGGCGCTAAACCACTGAGCCACCCAGGCTGCCCCAAATGTATTGTCTTAAACAACTTTCAATTGTTGAGTTACATATGAATTAAAGCAGCCAGATTCAAAGTTCAAATGGTGGCAACAAATCTCAGGTAATTTCAACTTTTAGCTGCTTTCCTGTTCTGCAGTCTTAGTCTCTATAGCCACATAGTAGTAGGTGAAGGAAGAACTCTAATAGACTCAGAGATTCATGTCCATATGGGAAGAGTTTTTTTCTGAAAGCCAAATATCTATTAGTCCCATTGGCTTGATTTTAAGATAAGCTTATTCCCAAGCTCTAAGGAGAAGAAAAATTCTAGATGGTCAGGCTGTGCTCTAGTCTCTAGGGTCTTGCTGCTCTATTCCAACCTGGGTCTCTTGATAATTATGATAACTATGATACCTTGATGACCTTGATAAGAATATAGCTTTGAACAAATTACTTAATCCTTTTGCTTCTAATTTGCATTTATAAATAGTGAATAATAACAATGCTTGAGTCACAGATTGTTTTATCAAAATTATGAGATCATGACCTGAGCTAAAACCAAGAATCAGATGTTTAATGGACTATGTATCCAGACACCCCAGTTATTATGGTTCTTGTTTGTTTGCTTTCATATTGGCAAAAAATAAAGTTCAGGTTCACGATACTATTGTGAACACCAACACATTCCCATGCCACTAAGAAATACATCTATTCTGAATGATTTATAAAATTAATGAGACCCATTAATATGAGTTGAAAGACCGATATTCTCTATTTTACTATACAAAAGAAAATTATTACATAAAATGTGGTTTGTAATGTACAGTTTGCTTTATCCGACACTAAAAACACAGAACTCCCAAAGTTGGAAGGAGTATGCCCTGGAGTTACTTGCTTATCCTGTCATGGTACATTTAATTTAAAGGTCTGTATAACTCAGAGAGATACTTTCATGTTTGTTCTGTTTGACTTCTGATATGTCTCTCCTAATCTTGACAACAAGAACAAGATTGTGGGGAGATCAAAATAAAATGTATATCATTCATCATGTTACTTGCAAGGAACCACAGAAAAAGGAACAATCAATTATGGTTTCTGAGTCCCTGTCTCTGATACCTCTCTCTCCCACCTCTTTTCCTATGCAGCCTAGTAAGAATACAAACATGCTTGCAACAATATGAGGAACCTTTTTCTGCAGACATGAACGAAATATTCATCATCTTTGCATATCCTACGATGCCTTTTCAGGGCCTTTTACAAGGAAGAAGTCACTAAATGGTGCTTGATTAATATTTGTAAAATGTAGTAGGTTTACAATGCTGGTAACAATCCACTACATTGATAAACCTGTCTCTATGTCTAAAGACTCCATATGGAATGAGGTTTATCTGTCTATCATCTATTCCTCTATCTATCTATCTATCTATCTATCTATCTATCTATCTATCTTAACTTGAAAAGTTTTATTTTCTTTAATTCAGAAAAATCATATAATGATAATGTTTTCCCGTCTTATCTTTGCATTTCAATCAAAACCTAATGGAATCATCACAGTAACCATCACCTCAGGTAAACTGTTTTATTTATATATGATATATATAAATACATAAAATGTGATATATAATATATAAAATAATTATGTATATAAATTCATATATAATGTATAAATTATAGTATTACAATATTGTAACTAATATTTAAATATATATTTGTATATAATTTCTATATTGTATATAAATAATACCAATTTTTCCATTGCATTTACATTTCTATATTTTATTTCCTAAGCACCAAAAAATTCTACCTAGGTCTTATATTTCTTCTGTTTTAAAGAGTCTTATAATTTAACAGACATTGAATGACAACCCAGATGCTTTTCTTTGTGGTTTAGGTTGTTCCCTTCTAGAACTCAATCAGAGATAACACAGACCTTCAGATGCAAGCACGTCCATCTTTACCACTATAGTAATTAAAAGGGGTATTGTTATCCACTGTGGATATGGTACAAGTGATCTTCTGGCTCCAAAGTTCCAAGTTAATTTTATTTCTAAACTTGAATTCAAAAAGAAAGAGTATAATATCACTTTCACACACAAAGACTCATTACCTATTGGAATCATTCTTGTTGAAATCTCACAGCTCATTGATGTCTGCCTTCGGCTCCAGGCATGATCCCGGAGTCATGGGATCGAGTCCCAAATCCCACTCCTTAGGCTCTTTACAGGAAGTCTGCTTCTCTTTCTGCTTATGCCTCTGGCTCTCTCTCTGTGTCTCTCATGAATAAATAAATAAATAAAATCTTTTAAAAAATGTCAGCTCATTGAGATTCTAGTCTTGATGCTAGCACTGATTCACTAATGATCATGCATGAGTCTTTATGTCTCCAAAGCAAAGGACATTGGCCAGTAGCCAGACAATTCACTGTTAGAACTCTCCATTCATTCATAGGAGGGGGAAAATGACCTTGTTGGTCTTTACTCCATGTTGATATTCTAATTCCTAATAATCTTTGTTACAAAATGCTGATAATATTTTGTCTCATTGGTTGTACACAGATTTATTTCAAAGATTCAAATAAGATAATGGATATGGAATTACTTTGAGAATGTAAAAATAGGCTTTGTTTTCCTGATTATAACTTGACAACAAAGGTAATTGTTAAAAGAATGAATAAAGGTATGGTTCTTTGTATTTTTACATTGTGCTACTGGCTAAAGATTTCTGAGGCAATACAAGAAAGTGTTAACTGCGCAACACTTACTGCATTAAGCCAAGTCATAGAGTCAAATGGAGCCATGCCCAACTTTGCTTGTTTGTGCATTCAAGCTTGGGCCGATGTCTGTAGGAATTTCCATCCATATGTTAGGCAATGGCCTGGAGTAAAACATGCTCAGGATCAGGGTTATTTGCCAGGTTAGGTTGCTGTAATACTTTATAGAACAGCTGGAATATGTTTTCCAAGAGTACACAATAGCTCCTAAATAGCTGTCGTGCCATGATTTAGAGATTTTAAACTCATTCCCATGTTTAATTCATCATACAACTCTGTTTTGACATGGTAATATACATTTCTTCATTTTTTTTCTTTTTCTTTCCTTCTTTCTTTCCTTCCTTTTATTATTATTATTTTTTTTTTTGGATGATGTCTATTTTTTGCAAGTTGCCTTTCCCAATTTGGTATATTTTTTGATGGATCTCAACAACAAAACCAGCATTTGGATTCCTTTTAGAGAAAGAAAAGGCAACAAAGTGAGTAAAGCAGACAGCAGGGTTAGAGAACTCTGTGATGGAATACTAGCAATCCATGAAGGAAGGGAAAGGATGAGTGTTCAAGGATACTAAATTAAAACAAAACAAAAGAAAAACCAACCAAATAAAACAAAAACAGATTTGGCAAAATCAAATTCAGAATTGCAGCTCCTCTAAACTACTGGGTGCCTGTACACCTGTATAAAGTGACATAGAAAGTAGTTGCATTCCTCAGTAACTTTAGCTTCTTTCTTTCTTCCTTTTTTTTTAAGAGGGGGGAGGGGCAGAGGCAGAAGAGAGAGAATCTTAAGCAGGCTCCATGCCCAGTGCGGAATCCAATGCAGGGCTCAATCTCAGGATCTTGAGATTAGGACCTGAGCAGCAATCAAGAGTGGGATGCTTAACTGACTAAGCCACCAGCTGCCCTAACTTTAGCTTCATTTAATAGGAATTTATTAGTCTTTATAAAATTAGAAGGTGCAAGGAAGCGATCCAGAGCTAGAACAGGGATTAAATGGTGTCATCTAAGACTCTAACTCTTCCAATTATTCTATTCCATCATCTTAGGAGTTATGGCTTTACATATTTCTGATTTTCACCTCATAGTTCCATGGTATCACTAAAGATGATTACTAAACCTCTGGATATGTTAATGTTTTCTACAATAAGAAGGAAGAAATATGGCAAAAGTGTAACATAGTTTACTCTAGGAGGGGTTATCTTTTCATATCAGAAAATAAGTTCACCCTACCTAATTTATTCCTGTTTAATATTATCTAGAAGTGGGTAAGATGTGTGTCCTTAGACCAACTGGTCAAAGGAATACAACTTCTAAAAATTGTAGATTAATTGTTCTTTGGGATGAGGACCAGAAGTCTGTGTTTAACCAATATTCCATGTGATTGTGACGCTGGCTAAAGTTTGAGAATCACTCACGTATGATTGCAGGTTGGGTGGAGCCTAGCATTCCTAAGTCAAGAACACTTTACTTTTGATCTAAATAGACCAAAAAATACGACAACAAGCTAGAAATAGGGCTGGAAAGGTGTTGGCGATTGGAAACCTACATCCCAAATCTCTTAGGAATTCAACTAAACTCTTTAGGTTTCAGAGTCTTCTTCCTATTTAATATGAGGTTAATTTCCCTTATATAATAATATAAGCACAAGTGGAAATAATGAAATGGTAGTATGCTCAATATTAACATAGAATGATGAAATGATGAACAGCAAATAAACAAGGAAAGAAACAAACCTGACTTGATACTACAGTGGAATTCGAACGTGAAGGTGAGGATCAGAATGAGAAACATAAGAGATAAATAAATGTTGAAAGATAACAGACAAGAAGGGTTATGGTATCCAAGAGTTTTTATCATTGTCCAATAAGAAATGCATCCTTTAGCCTGAACAACATTCAGAGTGTGACTCTGCTCTGCTATAGCATGACACATATTGTGAATCGACCCACAATCAAGAAAAAGCAATTAAATTGCTTAGAGAAGCTTTTTTCCTGAATGAATAGTGAGAGCAAAGCATTTTGCTAAATTAATTGAAGAAGCAAATATCCACAGAAATCAGCTGATTAAATCCAACATTGGAATGGGAGACATTTATAAATTATAGTTGATATTAAGGATAAACTTCTAATAGGAATAAAAGCTTTTTAAAATTGACCAATAAAAACATAGATGGTATGGGAAAAGAAAGTCTGGGACACAAAAGGATGACAGAGGAACATGGACAAAGGAATTGAGACCACACTGTGCTTTCTTGGGCCTTATTGTTCAAAAATTCCCATTAATCCCTTAGTAGAGGAAGAATTAAACCTTATTATTATAATAAATTGGATAATATTAAAATTTTGAATTTTATAATTATGCAACATTAAGCACATTATGAACTCTGTCTGATTATCATTCTAAAGTGAAAGTCAAGTCATTCTCAATTTATAATTTTGTTATCTTTATAATGTTGTGAATTAAAGAATCCCTCCAGACAGCATAGGTAATAACAGCGAGAAGCACACGTGAATGCTAAGTATAAATCCAAGAGCTCAGAAGGAGTTAAAAAAGAGAAACGAAGCCCCTCTACCCCCAAAAGAATGTTATTTCAACAGCATTGTTTCCGACTGGACTTTTTGAAACACTAAATGGATGTCAGAGTAGTACATAAGAGAAACAGTTAATAATTTAAAATACCATGAAATGCTAGGGTAGACAGTAAAGGGAATCTATTTGTGGTCTTTCATGACTTATGTAATGCAAAAAAAAAATCCCTATGGATAAGTGTCTTTGTAATTATTTCAGTCGGAAAGATAGTTTACACCTGACCAGCTGGTAACCAGCAGGAAAAGAAATCCATAGACACTGATACTGGGTCTATTTTGTGCCTGACCAGGCTAATTTGTCAAGGACAATCAATTTGGTCACTGAAGAGAAACAGGGCATGTCTAAGGAAAACTGGTAATATATTTGTCCTTCAGAGCTTATACCTGTCAAATGGGATATTTTTGTAGTCAACTCATTGTTGCTCTGATTTAAATTCTTTCCACAGTGGAACAGCAGTACAGTAATTTTGAAAATGACATATTAAGTGAAGCTATTTATTTACGCTTTACTCTATATTATTATATTTGGAAACCAGAAAGAATCATGTGATATAAAAAATGCAGTATGTTTTCTGTTTAAAGAAATGCACATTTTATATCACAATCTGATGGGTAGAACTATGAGATTCTGAATCATATAAATATGTGCAACACCCAGAAAGCAAGTTACATGGGAAAAACATCAACCTCCATAGAATCCCAAGGTCACCATTATCTTTTCCTCTAGCTCATTGTCCTACATTATGACCTAGGAGAAGCTCCTTTTTATTGCTAAATGAGAGGACTGGACTCACATAAACTTTTTCTCAATTATTCCAGATTTAAGTTTATGAACACTCTATTTGGAAGTACATATGAATGTATGTGTGCTTTAAAATATAGTTATTTTCTTATAAAAAATTTCTATAAGGCTTGAAGCAGGCAGTTCTTTAAAAAAATAAAATAAATAAATATGTTATTTATGTGATAAATATAAATTTATATTTGTTTTATGTAACAAATATGAATAAATATAAATACATATATTATACTTCTATATTAATAAATATTTATAAAATAAATATAAACAAATACACACATTTTTATATATAAGTAGAAAGGAGCAATCAGAAAACAGAAATTACAAGATTTTAAGAATTTATTAATACAGACACTATTTAAACATACGTAGAGAAGTTTAAGTTACACCACAAAGGATGGTTCATTATTCCAAGGTTATAACCACTTGAAGGTATAAAAAGGTAACTGAATAGAAGAAATTAAAGGAACCTAATAGGTGAATGTTTTATATTATAGGCAACTTTGAAAGGAGATTTCATTTAATTCAGAAACAACCAGTCAGACGTGATTGTGTAGAGAGGAAATACACACTCTCTCACCTGCCCCGCAGGCTTCTGTCTTGGCTCCCGTGGGCCAAGCCAATAAAAGCCTGAGTGTAAAGGCGCTCCACTGGCTAGCTCCATACTTGGCAGTCTCAGTGGGGGTAGAGTGAGTCTGCGGAAGAATAGAGCAGATTGGACAAGATTGGGCAGTGGATCTGGAGGGTCAAAAGAAAGATATTTCACTTCATTGGCTTTGCATTTAAATTCAACGATTGGATTGTATTCCAACAAATTACTGCTATACTGAATTACTGTTAGCTTTTCTATAGTCTTTGTGTATAACTTAATCTATGTGACCCTAGTTTACCTTGATTTATAAAAAGGTATATTTGTATTATCTCAAAACCATTTGCTTCCCCCAAAAAAGTAAAAATGACTATGAATGCATAAATAAGATCTTCCTTATGCCTAAAACTGTTCTTGGACATTCATTTATTACTACTGCTTCGTATGAGAAAAGTTGATACAATTGTTGGATATATGTGCTGACTCTACCTCTATTATTATAAACACTTAAAAGAATGGTGTCTGGCTGGCTCAGTTTGCAGAGTATCTGACTCTTGATCTCCAGGTCGTGATCTCAAGCCCCATGTCAGGTGTAGAGATTACTTAAAAAAAAAAAATTAAAAAAATTTAAAAATATATTTAATAAAAGTCAGGTAAGAATAAATGTCATTGTGTGTCCCTGTGTGATTTTACTGAAATCTGGAATGCAGTTAAAATGGAATAATGTGGGAATTCCACATATCAGTCTCCAATTGAAAAGTAGCAGCTAGGATAGATTATACCAACTAAAACAACTTTCCTTATATACAGTTACATGCCTTAAACAATAAAAAAACGCTGAAGAAAAAAACTGTCTTTATGAGTCACACTCTACATTCATCTGCTTACTTGAAACTCCTAACGTGATCCCACCAGAGTACTGGGTAAAACTGAGATCGACACCTCTTTCACTAGGGAACATTTTCTCTTAGTGTTGGTCCGTTTTTGTTTGGTTTGGTGCGGGGAGTTGTTTTTGTTGTTCTTATTTGAATTTTGGAAATATAAAGGGGATCAGGAATATTCATGAAGTATAAGGTTTGAGATCATTGATTTGGAAATGAAGCCAAATAAAACAAATTCTATATCACCTGGTGTAAGAAATAAGAGAGGTCACTGAACACCTAACAAGAGGCCAGGAAGAGCTTTGAGGCCTGGTTTCTGCTCCAGCTTAATGATCTGGCAGCTCATGTTTAAATGGAAACAGAGGTCACGTCAATTTATGGATACATCTGAAATATGGATATAGCCCAGTGCAACACACCTTGACATGGTAAATCTAATTCAATTATGGAGAGAACTGTTTTTCCATTTCCTACTTCCTCTGCAAATCTTATGAGGAAAAAGAACTAATAATTAAGTGTTTTATATGTGCGTATACATGCATATATATATGTTACATATAATGTGTTACATATGTTATATGATGTTACACACACATACACACATATATATTACATATCATTGTTCAAACACAATGATAATTACTTAAATAATTTTGCTTGTAAGGATTTAAATGAGGGGCACTTGAGTGGCTCAATTGGTTGGGTGGCCGCCTCTTGATTTTGCACAGGTCATGATCTCAGGTTCATGAGGTTGAGCCCCCACATCAAGCTTCATGCTCAGCGCCAAGTCTGCTTGAGATTCTTCTTCTCTCTCCCTCTGCTTTTCTCTTCATTCATGTGTTCTCTCAAAATAGATAAATAAGTAAAATCTTTTTTGAAAAGGATTTAAATGAATAGGTGAGGGAGGTATCACTATAAATGATGGCTTTACTCTATGTCTGGGTGAATGGAGACACTTTCTAGACACTAAGAACTTTGTTAGTTTAAGATGGTAAACAGAGCAATAATTGTTAACTGAGAGACAGTGTAATTTAGCCAAGTAGTTTAGGTATGTCCCGTTCAGCCTGTAGTTGAGGCAAAACAGGGAAATCCGAATTCTCACCTCTTCAAACTTTTTTCCATTGTCTAAAAAAAAAAGAATCTTACCAAGAGTACTTAAATAACCCATACTTCTGCTATAATATAAACACTACTGCATTCATACAAAGATCATAAAATCTATATCAGATACAAATGGGTTCAAATACAAGTTCTACTCTTCATTAATTGCATGAACAATGTCGACTACATTAACCTATGTGCCTGTTTTCTAATCTATGAGCAGAAATAAAAATACAAAGGATATTTGAGAAATTCAGCAAATGAGAAATATTGCAACCATATCTAGCATTATATATTTCAGAACTATTTCCAAATAAAATTATTTCAAAAGGTAAGCTCAGCTTTTGGATCCACCAAAATGGACTAGCCCCATTCTTCCTAGGTCTTCTTCCTTACGATTAAAGTACCCTGGGAATACCATAAAATACAAGAATAGACAAACTCTGAAAGGTAGAAAGGTGGTTGGCTGCTTAAAGTGTTTGACATTTGAACTGCACAGCAGCAAATTTTCTGGGTTGCTTTACTGACTCCCATACATCCTACACAGGGAGTTGGAGAAGACTCCAACCTTGAAACACTAATAGGTACAGACTCAAAAAAAGCTCTCTGCAAAAGTTTTCTTTTCCCCCCTCAGTCATTGGATAGGGAAAAGGGTGACCTTAAAAAAGGAAACATTTTTGGCAATACACAATCAACTCAGCCAAATACCAACAGAAAGCATATATCAAAGAATAAGTGTGGATTTGATTTTTCACCCTACCCTCTGACTTGCAGAAAATGTCAGCCATGTTCCTAATTTCCAACCTGTACATGTCAGCAGGACCAAGCACAGATCTGATCTTCCATCCCTTGTCCATCACAATCAGGTGGTGGCATTCCAGTTCCTCTGCTGAGATTATGATAATCAGGCTGAGCAAGGAGTTCACCTTCCGTCCACACATAGTAGAACCAGACAGTGTTCTGTTTTAATTTGCCAAGGTAGTGACAGTGCAGTTCAGGGGAGAACTGACCTACATAAACATCAACAAGTCTGAAGGAGATGGTATGAGTAGGGCCAGTAGGCACTCAGTTTTCATCCACCCTTAGAGTCAATGGGCTCAGTGGGGAGCTAAGCTCTTCCCCCATCCATCACCAACAAGATACAACAAAGTGATGGAAGGTGTGGCTCTTTGTCACTCCTCTTCCACTCTCCACCTTTGGTGGCAATGGGTCTCAGCAGAGAGCTGAGCCTCCATCACCACTGTGCAGAAGTGGTAAGAGTTAGGCCTCCTTGTCTACCCAGGCCATAGTGGCCTACCTCCCTTCCTCAGAGAAACTGAGATGGCACAAGTCAGTGCTCCAGTACCACTGGAAAACTATCAATGGGATTCCACTGATATCAGATTCCACACCACCCGTCTGCAAAAAGACCATGTCCTTCAGTGCCCACTTATGCTGGGATGAATTTGGAGAGTCCCAATAGGAAGTTAGTTGAACATAAACACCTACCCATCCTTCCCACTACACTTCAAAAGGGGGACTAATTATTTAAAAAGAACATTTTCTAGAACCTGGAGCCTAATACATACGAAATAAAAAAATATCCAAGATACAATAAAAGACGTCACTCAGCATACCAAGAACCAGGATAATCACCACATGCATAAGAAAATACAATCAACAGACATCAAAACAGAGATGAACCAGATGTTGGAATTATCTGATAAGGATTTTGCTTTTGTTTTCCAGCCTTGAGACATAATTGACATAATGTTGTGTAAGTTTAAGGGGTACTATTTGATGATTTAATGATGTAGATATTGCAAAATGTTTACTTTAATACAACTATCATAAACCATTCTTAAAAGGCAATCTTGCATTACCTTCAAACAAGCAAAACATAAATCTCAGCAAAGATTTAGCAGTTATAAAAATAATAAATCTATTGTTCCCCCTTGCCACCAGCCTGGGAACTCTTCAAAGTCACAGATCATTTGGTAATCATTTATGTGCCCCCTAACTACAGGCAAAGGGCATGATAAGGGGCTTAACAACCTTATGTTCGACAAAGAATGGGTAGATGGATGATTAGATGAATGCATGGGTGATCCTCACGCAAAAATATTTCAAAATATTTATGTTTGGGAGAAAGAATACTAAAAAAAAGTCAGCCTGTCAGTTAGTTTATAAATAAATCTTTCACTATTATTACAGAATATTAATACTTGGTTAAGAGTTTCTAAACATAAAAAAGATATAATTGAGCCATTCTGGTCTTCTTCTATAGTAAATAAAGTATGACTATTTTTTTTTTCAGAATTACTTTAGTAACACCTATGACCAATGTGTAATGTATGTTAACTTTAGAACATATAATAATATAAAAATATACAAAATATGCAAAAGAAAAGAATCATGTGAAATACCACCACCTTCTAATCACCACTAATATTTTATTGTTGTTGTTCACTGGAAACATAAATAGTTATCAAACTCAATATTATTTATTTTCAAAAGAGAAGACAATTCCCCAAATCAGATACTGGTAAATATTGTACTTCACTGATAAATACGGTTGCCTAACTCAGGAGTTCTTATGTCAGAACCACAGGCACCTAAAATTGTATTAAAAGGTTGGCAGTTTTACATTGAAATTTGATCCCTACCTCACATCATATACAAAAATTAAAAGCTAAAACTATAAATTCCTAAAGCATAAGAAATAGAAGAGTAGTTAGTATTATGGCCTTGGGTTAGGAAAAGTTAGCAAGGACACAAAAAGCTCTAAATATTAAACTAAAAGATAAACGGGACATGATCAAATTTTTAAAACTTCCTATTAATAGATGTCATAAAGGAACTGAAAGAAAAAAACATGACACATATAGGAGGATTATATTCACAACACCTATATGTGACAAAGGATTTATATCTAGAACATACTAATTATTCTTATGATCAAATAATAAAAAAAAAGGTAAGAACACAGTTAAAAGCAGGAAAAAGTCTTGAACAAATGGACAATAAATGAAGGGAAATGCGCCTAATATAATTAGTTATCAGACAAATAAAACTAAAATATGATAATATTTCACTTCCAACAACACGACTTAAAATTAAAAGAATGGCAACATTAAATGTTGGCAAGAATTTGAAACACTTAAATTCTTACATGTTGCTGATGGGAGTGAGAGTAAATTGCTATGCTTTAAAAGATGTGTGAGCTCCTTATAGTTGATTATATACCTACCATATGACTTAGCTTCTTCACTCATGGATATTGCATTACTTTCCTGTTGCCGCTGTAATAAATGATTTCACAAAATTAGTGGCTCAAATGAAACCAAAGCTATTATCTCACACTTTTGGAATTCAAGATCCTAAAGTGGGTCTCACAGAGCTAAAATCAAGGTGATGAGAGGGCCCCACTCATTTCTGGAAGCTTGGGAAGAAAACTCATTTTCATCCTCTTTTCCAGATTCTAGAGGCCACTCCCATTTCTTGGCTTTGGCCCCCTTCTACCTTCTGAGCCAGCAATGGCCAAGTCTGTTCACATTATTGTGACACTAACCATCCTGTCCCCCTCTTCTACATTTAAGGATACTTGTGATTATGTTGGGCCTACTGGATAACCAGAAAACCACCCTCTATTAGGGCAAACTGAATAGTAACTTTAATTCCATCTTCAAACTCAGTTCCCCTTTGCCAATGAAACTAACTTATTCATGGGTTCTGGAGACTAGATATGGTATCTCTGAGAGGCTGTTATTCTGCCTACAATAGGTATTTATCTAAAACAAATGAAAACATGTTCATGATACTCCTGCACAAGATGGTTTAAAACAGCTTTATTCGTAACAGCCTGAAACTAGAAACAACTCTAATGTATATCATTAAGGGAATGCACTTTTTAAAAATGATGATAAATTATTAGAAGGAAAAACTTCAAAAACTTTTAGATGATTTGATACATTAAACAATCCCCAACACATTACATTGACAAAAGAAGTAAGATAACAGAGTCAATACTACGTGATTACATTTCATGGCACTCAAGAAGACCCAAAGGAAACTATGGTGATAAAAATAAGAATACTGGTACTTTTTGCAAGGCAAGATTGATTGGAAAGAAGCAGAAGGAAAATTTCTGAGACAGATGATGGAAATATCTTATATTTTGCTTGAGGCTGTAATTATACAGGTGTGTGTACATATGTGTTTTGTGTACGTATTTGTCTACAGATACTAAGATCTGTACATTTCACTTTGTATAAATTTTACTTGATAACACAAACTAAAAATATATTGGAGTAATAAATAACCCATCTACATTTCTATAATCAAACTGCAATAAAAAACAAAGAAGAAGAAAACAAATAATAGTGGCTAAAACGCCACTGTTGCTTGCTGTGAATTTGCAAATTCAATTTATTTAAAGTATACTCTTTAAGTTTACTATCTAGGTCAATGTTTTCAACACAACAGAACACAGAAATTATATGCTTTTACCTTAGTGGAGAAACTTCACAGCTTTTCAAAACTGTACATCAGACAATGTTTTTCAATTTCATTGAGGTATATTTGACAAATAAACTGGTAATATATTTATAATTGGAATTTTTACACATGTGACTTAATGTGTAAAGATTACCCTGATTTTTATCCATATTTTAAAGCATCTTTTACACTTTTCCAAAATAATTAATCACTCTTCAGATTGAGCCCATATTTACGATCCGTTAATTGGTAATAATATTAAAAAAATGAAGTAATACATTTTATGAGTGTTACCAGTTGTTTATACTTGAGGAGAAACATAATCACTAGGTCATGTCAGCCATTTCCAGGACTGCTTTGAAATTTGAGCTAAGACTAAGACAGTCCTTCAGTTTTAATATAATTCAAAGGGGCTCAGCCCAATTTTGACAGAATTTGAACTGAACTTTTAAGCAATTTTAATACTTTCATTCTCAAATCTTTACACTGCCTGAATCTCTGAGTACTAAACCAAGGCATATAGCCTGAAGACATGAGATACTATACGCCACTATTTTTGCATAATCAACTCTGAACAGATTGTAATAGTGTCCCACAGTTTAATTTGCTGCTTTTGAATCATTTAGCAGAAACTTAAAGTAGGCCTCGATATTTAAATATGTTTTCAACAGTGAGATACTGGAAAATAAAAAATGTGTTTTTATGAGAATCTATTAAATGTTAAAGTGTTGTTAACTCTCCATTATCAGTTTCTGGAGAACCTTAATTATTTTAACTGCTACTTACGAGCCAGGGTACCCCATTTGCATGAGTGTTTTTTTTTGTTGTTGTTGTTGTTGTTTTGTTTTGCTTTTGGAACTCATTATATGGAAGTGATCTTTCACTGCATTCAGAAAATGAACTTGTAGCACAGAACTTAGGTCCATTTAGAGGAAAAAACACTGTTTCTGAGAAGTGATAAAGTGATATGGATAGAGGCGGTGGTGAACATTGAAAATGTGAGTAAAAATTATATTATGCAATATTCAACTTTACTTCCTTATTTTCATTTCCTTCCTTACCTCCCTCCTTACTTCCCTCCCTCCCTCCTCCTTTCCTCCCTCTGTCTCCCTTCCTCCATGAGTTTCTCATTAGGATCATCCTCTCCAACATATTATTCACACACATTTTAAAGGAAATAAAAGAAAAAAAAATAAAAGAAAATTTTAACATTTCTATAGTTGCTACATCTTTCTTTCTTTTCTTCTTTCTTCCTACTCTTTTCATTAGTTCCTTCATTTATTTTCTTTCATCCATCCAAACAGTACCCCAACAATTTTGTTGAAACCTACTAGGGGTGGTGGAAGGGGAGGAGGGTGGGGGGGTGAATGGGTGACGGGCACTGAGGGGGTCACTTGACGGGATGAGCACTGGGTGTTATTCTGTATGTTGGCAAATTAAACACCAATAAAAAATAAATTTATTATTTAAAAAAATCAGAAAAAAACCCTACTATGTTCTAAACTCTGTGCTAAATCCTGGCAATACAAGGATTTCGCATAGTCACTAAGCATTAGATATGTATTCTTTTGTGCATTACAAATGTATAAAATGGTAAGCACTGTATGTAATGGTACCCACTGCAACTGCCTTGTGAACAAGGCTTGGGAATTCAGAAATACTGAAAGGAACACTGAAGGTGATACAGACCCGGGTTTATAGCGTGTCTTCATAACTGAAGTAGGTTAGTTCCCTTTCCAGGTTCACATATCATGGGGATGTTAGGGATGAGCACTGATAGTACATGCTGAGCTTAGAGTGATTAGTAGCTCTGCGTCCAGTTAAGGAAGATCTACTGAACAGACTTCACATAGCCTCTGACCTTTATTTTAATTATGAACACCTCCTACTCGGTGCTGAAAATTACACAAGTTAGTGTGCTGGACATAGCATATATTTTCATCTGGGTGGTGGTACCGTGTTTATGCTCCGTGAACTCATTAACTCATTCAGCTATACACTTAAGTTTAGTGGTCTTATGTGGTGTGTGTGTGTGTGTGTGTGTGTGTGTGTGTGCGAATGTTAATTCAAAATAGATGGAGAGAGAGACAGAGAGAAAGGGGAAGGAAGAAGGACAAAGATGAGAAGCAGAAAAGAAAACTCTTGGTGGTAAATATGAGTTTTGAAACACAGAATGATTTTTAAAAGATACCAGATGTCATCAGACTTGGTTTAATAGGAAGCTAATATGGATTTTGATACAGTTATAATACCACAATATTTGTGAATTGTGTTTACATTATCTTTATGTTTGTTTATTTTTTGAGATAAGCATGATAATAAGACATTTCACAGCACTGTCTCATTTGATTCTTTTTTTTTTATTGGAGTTCGATTTGCCAACATATAGCATAACACCCAGTGCTCATGCCCCTCTCAGTGCCCATCACCCAGTCATCCCAACCCCCTGCCAACATTCCCTTCCACTACCCCTTGTTCCTTTCCCAGACTTAGGAGTCTCTCATGCTCTGAGATACTTACTCACTGATATTTTTACTCTCCTTTTAGTCCCTTTCACTAATTTTTATATTCCCCAAATGAATGAGACCATACACTGTTTGTCCTTCTCCGATTGACTTACTTCACTCAGCATAATACCCTCCAGTTCCATCCACGTTGAAGCAAATGGTGGGTATTTGTCATTTCTAATGGCTGAGGAATATTCCATTGTATACATAGACCACAGCTTCTCTATCCATTCATCTTTGATCGACACCGAGGCTCCTTCCACAGTTTGGCTATTGTGGACATTGCTGCTAGAAACATCGGGGTGCAGGTGTCCCAGCGTTTCACTGCATCTGAATCTTTGGGGTCAATCCCCAACAGTGCAATTGCTGGGTCGTAGGGCAAGGGCAGGTCTATTTTTAACTCTTTGAGGAACCTCCACACAGTTCTCCAGAGTAGCTGCACCAGTTCACATTCCCACCAACAGTGCAGGAGGATTCCCCTTTCTCCACATCCTCTCCAACATTTGTGGTTTCCTGCCTTGTTAATTTTCCCCATTCTCACTGGTGTGAGGTGGTATCTCATTGTGGTTGTGATTTGTATCTCCCTGATGGCAAGTGATGCGGAGCATTTTCTCATGTGCATGTTGGCCATGTCCATGTCTTCCTCTGTGAGATTTCTCTTCATGTCTTTTGCCCATTTCATGATTGGATTGTTTGTTTCTTTGCTGTTGAGTTTAATAAGTTCTTTATAGATCTTGGAAACTAGCCCTTTATCTGATAGGTCATTTGCAGATATCTTCTCCCATTCTGTAGGTTGTCTTTGAGTTTTGCTGACTGTTTCCTTTGCTGTGCAGAAGGTTTTTGTCCTGATTAAGTCCCAACCTTTCATTTTTGCTTTGTTTCCCTTGCCTTCATAAATGTGTTTCGCAAGAAGGTGCTGTGGCCAAGTTCAAAAGGGTGTTGCCTGTGTTCTCCTCTAGGATTTTGATGGAATCTTGTGTCACATTTAGATCTTTCATCCATTTTGAGTTTATCTTTGTGTCTGGTGTAAGAGAATGGTCTAGTTTCATTCTTCTGCACGCGGCTGTCCAATTTTCCCAGAACCATTTATTGAAGAGACTGTCATTTTTCCAGTGGATAGTCTTTCCTGCTTTGTCGAATATTAGTTGACCATAGAGTTGAGGGCCTATGTCTGGGTTCTCTATTCTGTTCCATCGATCTGTGTGTCTGTTTTTGTGCCAGGACCACACTGTCTTGATGACCACAGCTTTGTAGTACAACCTGAAATCCGGCATTGTGATGCCCTGACTCTGGTTTTCTTTTTCAATATTCCCCTGGCTATTCGGGGTCTTTTCTGATTCCACACAAATCTTAAGATGCTTTTTTCCAATTCTCTGAAGAAAGTCCATGGTATTTTGATAGGGATTGCATTGAACGTGTACATTGCCCTGGGCAGCATTGACATTTTCACAGTATTAATTCTTCCAATCCATGAGCATGGAATATTTTTCCATCTCTTCATGTATTCCTCAATTTCTTTCAGAAGTGTTCTGTAGTTTTCAGGATATAGATCCTTTACCTCTTTGGTTAGTCCTTGCCTCAGCAATCAGACAACAAAAAGAAATAAAAGGCATTCAAATTGTCAAAGAAGAAGTCAAACTCTCCCTCTTCGCCAATGACATGATACTTACTCTATATAGAAAACCCAAAAGCCTCCACCCCAAGATTGCTAGAACTCATACAGCAATTTGGTTGTGTGGCAGGATACAAAATCAATGCCCAGAAGTCAGTGGCATTTCTACACACTAACAATGAGACTGAAGAAGGAGAAATTAAGGAGTCAACCCCATTTACAATTGCACCCAAAAGCATAAGATGTCTCATTTGAGTCAATCGTTCTTCCCACCAGCCAGGTACAGGAGAGATTCACATTTTTGTTTATGAGTTTAATGATGCTCTGGGACATGATAATAGAAAAAAAATGGCAAGAGGTGATGATTCCTGGACTGGGAAATTACCATGTTGATGGAGAAGAGTATGTAATGTGTCTGCACTATCACAGAATAACATGCACTCATTTCGATATTCTTCCTTTGGGTCTACTCAAACAGTTAGTCTTTAATGTCCTATTTTCTTGGTCTTAGTTCAAGGAAAACTCTGAAGCTACCTTGACTTTTTTTCTTAGTACATTACCTACTTAAAAAATGCATTCATATTTGTAATTTTTTCTCTTCATCCTGAAATCCATCATTTATATCAAGGCATGTCTTGAGTGGCTGATTTCATCAAGCCGTCTTTGTTTTCTGGGAAGAATGCCAAGGTAGCTCACAGATTGAAAGGGAGAATTACACGCTCTTTCTTCTCACAGTTTGGAACTGGGTCATGAAGGGACAGGCCTCCCTCCGTCTTCTCTTTCTGCTTAGCTCTATCCAGTTTTACTCTGAAAACAAGCTTTCCACATATAGTAGTTAAAAAGGATGTCACAGTTCTGTAGTCACACTCTTCAGCCTTAGACTCTGCCTTGTAAAAATAGAGCTTCTTCATCCAATTGCTGCAGATCAACTTCTGAGAAGACTCCTCTGCTTGGTGTAGCCCCAGTAATGCAACTGCCTTTGAGTTAATACTTAACAATGAGAATCACTGGTGGAATAGAGAGTGAGTTTTGCCAGGCCATAGGGTATGGTCTATCTTCACAGAGCTCGATAAGTTGCTAAGATTGGCAGCTCAGTTAGGGCCCCATGGAATGGGAGAAAGACAGTTTTCTGTAAGATGGAATATTGAAAAATTGGAATGAATATGTATCTACTAATGTTTCTACCATGTAGGCCCTTTAGGTTCATTTACTTACTAAACAAATAAGATTCTTTTGAATTATTTTATTATTTATTATTATCATTTTTAACATAGAGGGTACACTTCTATTATTTCTTTAGGTACTTTTGTCTTCCCATGTTTTCTGATCTCACTTTTTGAAATAAAACCTATCAGTGCATTGGTTGTCCTGAATACATCCTTCATGTATTCTTTTTCACTCTCTCACTTTAAACACTAAATTTATTCCTATAGTCACTGCCCACACCCTAGACATAAGCATTTTACCTGAGTCGTTGCAATTCATTCCCTCTCTTACCTTCTCTTTAGTCTTAGGAAGAAAGCATCAGATGTCTAGTACAACCAATAGGAACTAACAAGCTGAGTGAGTCATATAGACATGAATTTAATCCTCACAATTTGCTAGTTAAATAACCTAGAAAAATGTACTTTAATCCTCATTTATAAAGTAGAAAAATAATTCTCATATCTTGGCTTTTTGAGGAGGTAAGTGAGGTGGAACATCTAGCTATGCTTATGAACATCTGTATAACTACATCTACGACATATATATTTGACAAATTCCAATAGTTTTACTGAAGTGATCCACCAAAAGACAAAAGTGTTTCTTCACTCATCCTGACACAGTTGGAAGGTTCTAGAGAGGACAAAGTCATAACTTCTTTGCGTGGTTTATAATGAAGTGCTCAAGATAATACCACCACATTTTTTATTCAAGACAACAATAAATTGCTATCCATTGCTATGTACCCCATCTTGAACATATTTGCTTTTCTTTTGAAGAACTTTTGTTTTTGCCTGAAATGTTCTTGCCCTCTTTTTCCCCAAATCCATGCTCATTCCTTAGCCAGTTTGTGTGACACTTACTTATTCCACAAAATGTTTCCTAATGTCATAATCCAGTTGCAAATGTTGTGCTAAAACACTAAACATGTACTTCTCAGGGTGTTTAACAATTTGAATCATACTTATTTCTATTTATGTGTATCTCTTCTTTGGATAGTCGGTATGTTTCATTTATTTTATCATGTGTCCTTTACAATAAGTTACAGTAAAGAATGTGGGTTATTACTTGATAAACTCTCCATCAAAGAGAGGAATCAACTATTTTTGTCTAATATAGTATTTGTACCATCCAATCCAGTATCTAAAATAAAAGCATTTCTCAAAAGTATGTTAAAGACCTAAGTAAATAGGTGGATATATGAATAAATACGTAGATGAATAAATACTTTATTGATTAAAATAGCCTCTGATATATGTATTCATTCAGTAAATATGCACCAGATTCATCCTTCAAAGAAAGCCCTGTTTTTCTTTACTGATATTCTCACCAATTTACCATGAGACACTTATCATTCTAATTGTCTTGGAGGATGAATCCTTTCACAAATTTTCATTATGAGCTTTTCTTAGATTTTGAACTCTTCCACTAACTGTGTCTGTCATTAATTTGCATTACATATCATGGTACAGAAATATGCGGGTTTCTTCTTCTCTGCCACTTTTGGAATGGTAAAGAGCTGCCAATGTCCAGCTAATGGCCCCTTGATCCTCTTTATATTGTGCTCACAGTGTTGGAAAAGAAAAGAACCTGGGTTGCTTTCTGGCCCCTTAGGGAATCTTTTTAGTGTAGTTTGTCCTGAAAAGTCTTATCCAAACATGACACGTATCTGATTTCCTAAGAGGACGTTACACACAGAGAATATATAACTCTTAGTAAAGTAGAAAAAAATAATTTTAGTATCTTTTTAGGAGTGATACTTTTCTTTAATTAATATAATTACATGTACACATTACAGGTAGCATACATTTATAGGGAAGATCAATGTTATTCATATAAATATAATAGAAGTTTTATTAATTTCAAAGCAAAATTATTTATGACCCTTTAAACAATAAGCCCATGGAGAGGAATGCTCAAGGATTACGTATATGTTGTGAACCATCTGCATTTTGTTGGCCAATGAAGATGATCTTGAAATGGATGAGAATATAGGTGATGATTAGAAGTTGGACCCTGAACTTTACAGCTCTGCCATTGCAACAGCATGCGTATATACTGAATTAAATCCATATCAGCACTCAGACACCTTTATAATAATGTGGTTGCTAGTATGTCCAAGACAATGGTTCATTTGTTCTTTTACTTATTAAATCAAGCAATGCTTACTAGTGCCTAATATATGCTAAGAACTAACTTATATAATTGGTATAGTAGTTAGTAAGATAAAGATCACCCCTGACCTCACAGAACAAATGTTTATTGAAGAAAGAATGCCAACAGGTAGGTAACCAACACTATTCAGTTAGATAGCGAGAAATGAATCCCATGATATTATAAACAAAATACTATCCTGATAGAGATCAATTAAAGAAAGCCACTGGAATATGTTTAATTTGGAAGACCTGATAAGAGAGCAACAACAACAAAATCAATGGAAGATTCATAGGAAGAGAGGGACATGAAATTGCAAGATGAAGAGAGTATGTACAAAGTTTCTGAAACAAACAAAAAAACGTGTATTTTAAAAATTGAAAGGAAAATTGGAGAACTAAGTTGTAGTGAAGAATGAGTGTCTCAAATTTGTTAGAGAGTTTCAAGATTAAATGAAAACTTGCTGATGATAAGGAATTTGAGTATAATTATATGTTCTACAGATACTGAGATTATCTTTACGTAAAGCCAAGTAAGAACATAATCCAATTTATATTGTAAAATATGACTGACTCCTTTGTGGAAAATGATTTAAAAAGAACAAACAAACAATATCAAAAATGCAGAGGCAACAAAAGTAGAAATAGAAAGGTTTGGGTCTGTCCCCAGAGATTTCAAAATCAAGAAAAGGAAAGCCAAGACATTAATAGTCAATCTCTATGAATTTTTGTCATTGAAATGTAGTTTAGAAGGGACATTGACATCAAGATAAGAATTCAATAAAATATTGCTAGCCTGGAATATATATATATATATATATATATATATATATATATATATATATATCAGTGTGTCTATCTATTTTTATTTATTATTTATTTATTATTTATTTATTTATTTGTTCATGATTTATTTATTTATTTATTTATTTATTTATTTATTTATTTATACAGTCACATTCTACTATCTGAGGTTGAAATCAAGACATTTCTCATCCTTATGTGGTCAAAGAAATCTCTTTGTCCAGTCTCAAAGGAATGTTTTAAATTATTTTTGAAAATTTAGAAGGTACAAGTCTTGGATAGAAGAGGCCAACACTGGAATAAACCATTATCTTGGGAAATAATTCATTTCTGTTTCTTTCTTATACACTTTACAGACATTGGAAGTTTTTATACACTTTCTGACAGACAAATGACACCCTATCCTATTAGATTTCAATTGCTTAATATCAAGTATAAAGCAACGTTACTGGGACGCCTGGGTGGCTCAGTGGTTAAGCGCCTGCCTTCAGCCCAGGGCGTGATCCTGGAGTCCTGGGATCGAGTCCCACATTGGGCTCCCTGCATGGAGCCTGCTTCTCCCTCTGCCTATGTGTCTGCTTCTCTCTTTCTCTCTCTGTGTCTCTCATAAATAAATAAATAAAATCTTTAAAAATAATAACAATAAAACAGCTTTATTTTGAGCATATTTGGATAATGTACATGTTATTAGCTAGCTATGTCTTCTTTAATAAAACACTTAAAACTCATTCTTCTCAATTTGTGCTTCTGCCCGAAGAAGAGTTGATATTAACAATATATAAAATCATTAAGCTTTAATTTTTTATTAAAATTTTTTTTGAGAATAGAAAAGGGCTTGTTCTTCTTCTGCTTTATAGCTTGGAAATAATTCTATTTATAAATTTCCTCCCGAGAAAAATCTTGATCTATATGATTACTGAGAAAAAAAATCAAATGTGTGGAATGAGAACATATTCTATACTTTCCAAGGCTCTAAAGAATGCCAGATTCTTTATTCAACTTAATTTACATCTATCACTCTCTACTATATGTCAGATATTGACTCTATAGAGCATCAAAATACAGCTTCTATTCCCAAGGTATTCATGGTCTAGTAGGATTAACTGATGAGTAAATGATAATGACAATCCAGAGTGATAAGGGGAATAATTGAGCCATTAATAAAACCATCATTCTATCAGATTACAAGCATGGGTTTTATTTTCTTTGAAATTCCAAATAAATATGATTCTTCTGGAGTCTATCCCAGACAAATTGCTTTCTTAGCAATTCTCCACCATCTCTAATGACAGCTCCTATGTAAAAAACAAAACACTGATACAAGAACTATCTCTTGCCACATAGAGTTGAAAGTAGTTTTGAGGTCATTTTCTGAAAGCTGATCAATACGAATTGCACATCACACGTCCACCCTGAATTTATTCCTGTAATTTATCTTAGCTTTGAGTGTAGCCATGGTTAATTGCTAATCCATATTCATTGAACATCACAAATGAGGGCATAGTCAGGAGATACTTCATGTACCAACTCATCTACTGTGGAGGGAAAAGTTATGGGCTTAAATTTCCATCTATTTTTACAGTTGTTTGGTCTCTCTACACTTCTCAAAAAATTTTTTTAAAAACAATTACTGCTGGAGAAGATCACATAATTTGCATCGTGATGCTTAGCAGGTAATGAATTCATTAAAAATAGGAACATAATTTAAATTGCCACCATATAGCAATTGAATTGGTTTAATTGGACTGAGTTAAAGATATCTTTTTAGTTGTGAAATTATTTGTACTTCCAAAGGCATCAACTCCAACACTGAACATATAATTATTTGGATTATCTCATGAACTCTACTTGAAATGATCTCTAAATTAATGTGTGGCATAATGTGCATAATGATATTAATTATGTTATAAAAGAAAAGTCTCCCCCAAATCTCCAATCTTTACTTGAAGATATTTAATTGGATATTGAAAAATGATACAAAGGAAGAGAGGAGAAATAGAGTGATAACTACTAATACATCATTTAGACTTTTGCTTAACATTTAGCATTAAAAAGTTTATATTAATATTTCTCTTTTTTATTTAAATTCAATTAACCAGCATATAGTACATAGTTTTTGATGTAGTATTCAATAATTCATCAGTTGTGTATGACACCTCACACACATCTCATGCCCTCCTTAATGCCCATCGCCCAATTACCCCATTCTCCCATCCACCTCCCCACCAGCAACTGAAAGCTGACTCTTAACTATAGATTCTATCATGGTTTTTCTCCCTCACTGATGACTTCCCATTCAGTTTTTCTTCTCTTACCCAATGGTCCTCTGCACTGTTTCTTACATTCCACATATAAGTGAAACCATATGATAAATGTCTTTCTCTGATTGACTTATTTCACTCAGCATAATATCCTCCAGTTGCATCCACATTGATGTAAATGTAAGTATTCATCCTTTCTGATGGCTTAGTAATATTCCATTTTTTTATATATACCACATCATGTGATTTAAGGGTCAACTATATTCTCAATCTTAATTTATACAGTACTTTCCACAAAAACTTAAAATATTTATAAAGTCTCTACCAGAATCTACATTTTTAGTCTCTCCACAACTTCTAATGAAGCTTCCCTAGACAGCTGTATTTGTATCTAATTTTTCTCTTAATATGTTTATTATTTTAATTCCAATCATTAAGATGATAATTGCTCCCCCAGATCAACTGAATATGTTGTAGACTGCTGGTTCTTGCCATATGAAATATAATCCCTATTAAGTCCTCAAGTCTTTATAATTATCTTTTATGTTACCGATTCACTAACAATTCTCAATTTTACTCTATCCAAGCTTCCTGAGACCTTGATTAATAAAAACACTACACTCATCTTGGCCTCCAACTATGTTTCCATTTTCCTGATAGGTTGAGTTATCAGTGTAGTGAAAGCAAATGAAAAAAAACAAAAGAGGGAGAGAGAGAGAGATATGAGATTATTATTTTTTTGGGGGGGGTAATTTTTTTTAAATTTTTATTTATTTATGATAGTCACAGAGATAGAGAGAGAGGCAGAGACACAGGCAGAGGGAGAAGCGGGCTCCATGCACCGGGAGCCCGATGTGGGCTTCAATCCCGGGTCTCCGGGATCGCACACTGGGCCAAAGGCAGGTGCTAAACTGCTGGCGCCACCCAGGGATCCCGAGATATGAGATTAAAGCCATTTACCCAACATTGCATAAGCAACATCAACCCTTTGATCTTCTCTTATCACTCTTATAAAATCGTCCTGTCTAAAATTTAAGAACAAAAACAAAAAAAAAATCTCAGTCTTCTGGATTTCAGTGTTATATGCATTAGTCTCTGGACCAAAAATTTGAGTATAATCTTTTTGAAGTCATGAAATAAACTAGACAACTCCTTGCTTATAAAAGTAGCTTCTCGATGCTGTGGACAAAGTCAAAACTTTTTTCCATGACTTTCCAGATCTTATGATTTTATAGCTGGGAAGACTAAGCTTTAGAGAGACCAGTATAAATTCCTCACAGTATTAAGCTGTACACTCTGCATCTTAACTTGAGTTTATTTAACTATAACACTAACATTCTTCAGTGTTGTAATCTACAGATTATCCAGGGCTATCTGTTTTAAGGAACTCTCTCATCTAGAACCTGGACGGATATTATGGCACATTCAGAATGATTTAACTAAAGAGAATGTAATTGAGGAGCTACTTACAGTTTTTTGTAACAAGGCTATGAGAACCAAAAAGAGATGGTGATACATGCGCTGACCATAGCTAGGTTTTAACACTGCTAAATGGGTAAGGTAAGATGAATGACTGAGTTATCTAGAACCTGGTATGAAAGGGAGTTTTGGGGGAAATGCCACTCCACTATATTCATAGGGGAATTAAGCCATTTCCAGAACCACAGAAAAGCACAGAGGAAGGCAGAGACATAATACAAACACTCTCTCTTCTTGTGCCTTTTTTATTCTCCTGCTGATACCTCCCATTGGCCAAATCCAACCAGAAGTTAGAAAGTATGGGAACTCAGGAGATGCCATCTTTAGGCAGCACAGAGCAAGACAAAACAGAGAAGGGTAGGGTAGGAAATGGATCTGGAGGACAAATAAAGAATAACTAAGCCAGAAGCCTTTATTTTTTACTCCCCAGTGGTGTTAGGTGTCCCTCTTAGGAGCTTTCTTTACATTTTATGATTTCTTCACTTAAATTCTTATCATATTCTATAAAGATATCTTTTTAAAAAGATTTTTAAAAATCAATTGTTTTTTTTTTTTTAAGATTTTATTTATTTATTCATGAGAGACACACAAAGAGAGGCAGAGACACAGGCAGAGGGAGAAGCAGGCTCCATGCAGGGAGCCTGATGGGGGACTCAATCCGGGGACTCTCTCTGGGCCTTAATCCAGGGACTCCAGGATCACGCACTGAGCTGAAGGCAGACTCTTAACTGCTGAGCCACGCAGACATCCCGATTGATTGATTTAATAGGAAGAGAGAAAGCCCACGGGGAGGAACAGAGGAGGAGGGAGAAAGAATCTTAAGCAGACTCAGCACTGAGTGTGGAGCTCTAGTGGGGCTCAATCTCACAAACCTGAGATTATGACTTGAGCCAAAACCAGGAGTCAATGGCTTAACCTACTGAGCCACCTAGGCACCCCTAAAAATACACTTTTCAATTATCCTAACCCTCACCCTCCCCTCACCATGTGAGACCCTTATGAAAATAGATAGATTTTGACTTTATTTTACCAATTGCATCCCAGGTGACTACAATAAAGCATGGGGTGTGTTTAGTACTTAA
Source organism: Vulpes lagopus (assembly GCF_018345385.1). Classification (NCBI taxonomy): domain Eukaryota; kingdom Metazoa; phylum Chordata; class Mammalia; order Carnivora; family Canidae; genus Vulpes; species Vulpes lagopus. The sequence continues at coordinate 111,981,448 of NC_054833.1, read as the reverse complement.
GCAATGTTGGCTAAACAAATAAATGAGAATGAATATATGTAAATTTCCAAACTTTCAAAATTCCAAGCTTTCAAAAATCCAAACAAATTTTGCCTTGATCAGTATTAATAGCTCATGAAGATTACCAAATCTAACAACATATCCATGTAAGAGGACCTCAGAGTTGTCAATTTGTGTATTAGTGATTTTTCCTGGAAGCTACATTTGCATAGTAAACTCTTTTATTACTTGGATTATTTGTTTATCTTGCATGGATTGGGGAATCATCACTGACAAAATTATAAGAGGAGCTGCTACATTACATTGCATAATTCCAGGAGGGACCATTTGTATTATAATACACATTAGTGGTACCCTCCTGACAGTAATGTTGGAGTCCTAACAAAGTAGCTAAAGTTCCCCCAAACCACCCTTTGGCCACTATCCCTGGTACCACTGGCTTCAACGTTTTCATTGTATTCAAGGAACTGCTGACAGTGTGTTTATGTATTTGTTAAATAAATAAACGAACTAGTAGTGTGGTGCTGATAAATCCATACATTTAATTTAAAGAACCGGCACCAAAAAAAAAAAAAAAAAAAAGAACCTGGTACCTGGTACACTCTCCACTAACATGTTACTTACATGTCATCTTGGAATCTGCCCAATTAATTAACACTTTTATCAAAATGTAGTTGCCTAACCAAAGCCCAGTTTTCCTCTTGTTAAAAATAGGAGAAAAAAAAAAAAAAGAAATAGAAGAAGAAGGAGGAGGAAGATGGGGAGGAGGAAGAGGAGAGGAAGGAAGAAGAGGAAGAGAAAAATGTTTGACCAACTACAATAGGCCTGGTAATAAGAAAATTAGATAGCACTTATAAAGCATAGAATCTAATATAAGTACAACTAACACAATTATTCTATTCTAGATCATTTCTAAATTCTGGAAAAAGAATAAAACTAAGGGCATATTTTTAATTATACAGTAAAACATCTCTTTAATACCATCACTTTTTATCTAGTTAAGATAGTCTGATAAAACACCATACCAAATCTGTCATTTCCCATACCCAGGGCATTTGTTTACCGGTATTATTTTCTAAAAAGTTTGACATTTAAGACATTTATAGTCAGATAAGTAATATTTGTTCCAGAATATTCCTATATTCCATTCTGTAAACTGTGAATTTTCCATATATATTATTTTAAGAATATTTATTTCTCTATTTATATTGTGAAGAATTTATAAGCTTACTTCTTTGAAAAAAGGAAGCAAGCAAGCAGATTTGGGAGAAGTCCACTTTATGACTTCAGTGAACTGGTTGTGTTCTGATTAAAGAATAATGCTGAGAACTTCATATTGTCAACACAAGGGAAATTAGCATGTCCATATTTGAATTTAGTGCATCATTTGGCATGCAGTATAATACCATAAATATGCTAGTACATGGATATATAACAATTTGTGGTATGAATCACATGTAATTTTTTTTCTGAGTTGGTTATAAAGTACATTTGGAAACCAAAATTAACCAGATGACATTTTATTATGCATTTGGACTGATGTAATGTAAAATTTAATTACATAATATTTCACACACAGCTGTGACAAAACACATATGAACTTCCCAGATTCACCAGAGATGCTGAAATGGAGATCTTTTGGGGAGGTGATTGAAGTGGGTGGTAAGCAAGAACATCTTCCAAAGTGGATTCTCTTCTGGATAAATGAGAGTCTATTTATACATCCGGAGGCTCTTTTCTTAAATATGCCACTTGCACCAAGTTCCTCTGAGAGAGCAGATATGCTTCAGAGCATCTTTTACAACAAAACAAAGCAAGCAATACAAAACAAGATAGTTCATCTGAATCACTTTGAAAAAAAATCACAAATAGTTGGTGAGCTTGCCCTACTTTAATTCCTCTTGTGTTTACAAAAGCTTCAGATTTTTGGTATCTAATTGCTAGCTAACAGCAGATAATAAAATGCACTCATCAAATCAAACAGGATTTTAGTTCATTTTGTGGCTGCATTGTTTCTGCCTAAAAAGTTCTATCTGAAATGTGCTCAATGAAAAGCCGTCTTACACCTAGAGAGAGAAATTTAATTAGAATGAAGTGAATGAGCTGCCAATATCATCAATTAAAGAAGCATTTGTTGAGTCTTACTATTTACCCAGCACTGTGCAAGAAAATGAGGAGATATGGGAGCATGATTTTTTTTTAAGTCTTATATATCTAGTATATTTCTTCTTTAAGATTATGTGGTACTGTGGGAAACATTCTCATGGGCTACACATGAGGACATTTGATGCTTACTAAATCCATATTTTAAAAATAAGACTTTAATGAGGCCCCTCCCAGACAGGGCCTTATCTGTAGTCAGCATCTCCATCTAGCACAAGGCCTTCTTACGAGCTTTCAGGGTCTTCTTTCAGACGTTTGGGCAGAGAATGGAAAGAACTGGAAGAGCCAAATCACCCTCACAGTCTTTGTAAAGGGAGCTTCTTCTCCCTTCAATCTTAGGACATCTTGACTTGCAACTCAAAGATGCAAAGCTGGCCGGATATGTGATAAATATGTCAGTAGAGTTGACTCTCAGAAGAATTCTGGGATGAAATTACACACAAAGTGCTCTCAATTCATTAAAGGTAGCAAAATTCTGACAGCAAATCCATTGCGAGAAGATTAAGGGGAGCCAAGTCAAACTTTATTTTCAGTTTCTCCTTAGCAGATCGTCTTAATTCAACAAAATTAATCTAAATGCACACTGGGGTAATTTATTGTCTCCCACCCCAAAACCATCCTTGCGACTACAAAACTGACCTTTCTCTAACACTCTATGGCCAACCCTACTCATGTTATACGTTTATGTTTCTATCCTTGGTGCAATTCTCCCTCATATGGAGAGGAGCATTCCTCATATGGAACTCCATTGCCTATTAGTATATTACCACATTATCTCTTTAGGATATCCCTCACTGAAGCTTTCTCAGTTGTTCCATGATTAGAGTTTATTATGGTTATTACAATAAAACATAGGTGTTGCTTATTTTTTCTTTTTCTGCTACCACATTGTAGACCTCTTAAGAATATTTCAGCCTTTTCGGCTGTGTGTCACTAGTTTTAAACACCATGTCTGGCACAAGCTAAGTGCCGAACTGAAGAAAAAAGAACAGACAAACAAAAACAACTGAGATATCCCTTCTGCAGAAGTTGTCTTGTAGCTTCATAAAACTCCAAATCCCAAAGGAAAGGTAGGGATCATTATCATTACATTTAGGGGTTGCCAATCATTCTGTTTGCAAGACAACTAACCATATTTGCAAACACCACATATGGGAAATGTCTATTTGGATAAAAAAGCAACATTATAAATCACTACAGTAACACCAAATGACCACACTCAGTAAGAACAAACTAATAGGAACGCCAAGGTGACTCGGTGGTTGGCATCTGCCTTTGGCTGATCCCGGGGTCCAGTATCCAGATGGAGTCCCGCATCGGGCTCCTTGAGGGGGGCCTGCTTCTCCTTCTGCCTGTGTCTCTCAAAAATAAATAAATAAATCTTTTAAAACATCCTAATAACATCGCTCTGTTTACCACAGATATAGATAAGGTAAACTTCAAATTTTTCACAATTCAAATTTTTTTTTAATTTTTTTTACAATTAAATTTTAATTATAGATCTACATATTAAGATACCACATCAGGATGGTCAGCTATTGCCTATTTTTTTTCCCAGTTTACAGGCCATGCGTAGGCAACTTTGTGGACCAGAAAATTCATTAGCTTAATAGGTATCTCTCTATTGAGAATATAAGCTAAGTTGTACAAACATTCATATACATGTAGAATAAGGAGCTAAGCCATATATGAACTTACACAGGGCAAGGCAGGAGAAAGAGTCACACTATGGAAAAAGTTTGAATGTACATCTTGAGAGATGGAGAAAATGTCTGATCAGTGATAGGGTTCCACTTTCCACATCCTCTAGCTATAGTACTTTGGAGTCTGTGTAAATTGTTATAATAAAATCCTCTTTTCTTTTGAGCCAGCTTAAAATGTTCTCTTGTTTTTTTAAATAATAAGTATTTTAAAGTGGAAAATTGAATCCATTCATTTTATTTTTTAAAGTAAACCATTTCCAAATCTTGACAGTTTTACTTTCATTGTTGTATTATTATTTCATTATCTTTGGATTCTTGACAAATTATCTCACCATATTAGTGTGCTGTTCCACCTTCAAAAATACTGATTTCACCCAACACATTCACTTTGTACATGACAAAAACTGATGCCCAATAAGGTTGGTGGCTTAACAAGGCAGGCCAGGTAATACTAAAATGTGAGTTATAGCACATTATCTCATGCTTGGTCCTGAGATTTGGCATAAAAGGTCTGTTCCTTGCTTTTCTATTAAATTGCCTTTCAAAGCCAAGTCTTCTCTTCCTTGTATGAATAGAGACAGGGACTGAGCATGAAGGTATATTTTGCATACTTGAAGATAAAGTAATTTTAATGATAGAAAATCCATTGGAAGAAATGTGGTTTTGTTTTTCTGTTCCAGCACCAAATCTTGATCTATGAAGAATATTGTAAGCTGTATTTTGCTGTATGTGGGAAAAGAGAATATGGCTGAATTCCTTGTTTTATTTCAGTCCACTACCGCATGTGGACTTCACTGGAAGAAACGGAGTGCTTGAAAAGTAATTTATTAATAGTGGATGAGTTGTGTGTGCTGAGCTCCAGCTGGCACAGCTTACCCTAGCCCTGAATGAGTGCTGAAGGGAGGATGAGCTGATAATGCTCTGTGAGCAGGCTACCCTTGTTTCTAGACAGTTATAGATAACAGAGCAAAGGTGCCAACCATATTTATTGGGTTATTTTTAAGTATGGTGAAGTTGAAGTAGACAAAAGAGTGCTAGATGCCCACTCTCCCTCCTGCCTAGATGGATGATATATAGATAGATGGATAGATGATAGATAATAGATGATAGATGATAGATTGATAGGTAGATGATAGATAGATAGATAGATAGATGATAGATAGATAGATAGATGATAGACAGACAGATAGATAGATATCCAAAGAAAAATTATCTGAATAGATGGTTGTCAGCTCAGCATCGTGTCATCATGGGAATCTCTACCTGATGGAGTGATGCCCCTAGACCAAGAGGAAAGAAAGAGTTACTGTTACAAGTGGCACCTACTTGTGCCACAAATAGATGGGGGCCTTTCTGGGAAGGGGTGTTCAATGCCTTCTAGTGCTGTGTATCCCTCTGCTTCCAACGAATGTTTTGAATCAGATCTAGTATCATATCTTAACTTTTCTAACTCTGTGGCATAAACTTCGATAAGTTGCTCAACTACTCTAAGCATCGGTACTTCCCTTATAATGCTGCTGTAATAATTGAATCAGGTAATAGCCGCTTCTAGCCTAGTGACTGATGTAAACTAGATGTTGAATAATGGGTAGTAGTAGCTTCTAATATAAATGAGGATATCATAACCATAACAAAAAGCTTATTTAAAAAGAGCTGAATTCACACCTTATTGAATACCTACCAAATGCTTTATATATATCCATATATATTTACATATATTATACATATTTACATATGTAAATGTATATATATATGGTGTATATTTACACACACATATATATATATGGTGTATATTTAGCTCTTCCGTGTTTTCCTGTCATTTCATTGATGATTGGGTTTGGTATAGAAATACAAGAAGCAGCTATTTTTTATAAGAATTCTGAAGACATTGCTGCAATATTTTATCATCCAATATTGCTGTTGACAAGCCCAACACTATGTGCATTGACACTGTTTTGCACATGACCTGTTTGTCTCTTTAGAAGGCACTAAGGATTATTTTCTTATCCTTGGTGTTCTAAAACTTCACAGTTCTATGCCTTGATGTGCATGCTTGCATATTACTGTGTGTGGGTGTGGGTGTATGCCTGCAAAAGTTTGTTTTTCTTTAGGTTCTTGCTGATCCTTTCAAATTTCCTACCCTTTATTTTCACTGTTTTCTCTGTCTATAACTTGTTAAATTAAATGTTGAGCCTCCCGATCAAATTTTTTGTTTGTTTCTTCTATTTTCCATATCTCTCTGCTTGGCTTATCTTTCAATCTTTTTTTTTTTTTTAATTTTTATTTTTGATAGTCACAGAGAGAGAGAGAGAGAGAGAGAGAGAGAGAGGCAGACAGGCAGAGGGAGAAACAGGCTCCATGCACCGGGAGCCCGATGTGGGATTCGATCCCGGGTCTCCAGGATCGCGCCCTGGGCCAAAGGCAGGCGCCAAACCGCTGCGCCACCCAGGGATCCCTGGCTTATCTTTCAATGCTATCTTTCAAACTTTCTAATGATTAAGGACATAATTTATCCATAATTTTATTTTATTTATGTATAAAACTTTTTCGTATTTACGGTTTTTTGTCTTTTATTTATTTTTTGCATTTTAGTTTTTCTGTTTGCTTATATTGATATTTTTAATGTTAGAAGATTTCCTGAAATATCTGGTGATTCTTGGCTGTCCATTCAACAAAGTACTAACACTTGTGCATGTTTCCCTATGGTCAGAGACGGTCAGAGATCTTCCGTTTATTGTCTGCATATAGATGCCTGGCATCGTCCTGGAGATATCATGTAGAGTTATTTACTGGGACCATTCAAATTGCTTGCTTTGGCGTGCATAAGCCATGTTTCCTAACTTCTGTGATTAGGATGGATAATGAGGAAAGCATCCCATAGTATAATATATAGACTCTTAATTTTCTTACTTTTCTTTAACTGTCTTACCCTCTCTTTCGATCTTAGCTTTGAATTTTGCCTAGCATGGCTGAATGTAGTTCTTTTGATTAAATATTTCTATATAGCAAGCTTCCTTTCTCTGGTGAGAAGGAAGAATCAGTGGGGGATGTAGGAGTAATCTCCCAGGAGTGTGGCATGAAAGGAAAACCGAGAGATATCAACTGCTCAGTAAAAGAAAAGAATATATATATATATATATTGTATGTATATATATATATACATACAATATATATATAATGTATATATACACATAGATAAAGAATCCCCATGATTTCACACCTTCGTCACCTCCAAATTCTAAGCCCCTCAAGGGTTCTGCAGGGCAGATTTCTCAACGTTTTAATAGTCTTCCTCCTCAGAAGCCTTCATGTTTAAATCTCTCCGTTTTATGGCAGCTACAACTCCTTCTGACAAATTTGTTGAAAAAATTAGTCTGCTCTTTTCTCTTTATCTGTCACTTTGTCATTTCAGTAAGTGGTAACTTTACCTAACTCTCTTCTTAATTTTAATTTAAAAAATTCCAGTATAGTTAATGTACAATGTTATCATAGTTTCAGGTGTATAATATAGTGATTCAACAATCCTATACATTACTCAGCGCTCATTGTGTAAGTGCCCACCTTCACCTAATTAACCCAACCTCCACTCACCTCCCCTCTAGTAACCATCTCTTTGTTCTTTATAGTTCAGAGTGCTTTTTGGTTTGCCTCTTCTTGTTCATTTATTTTGTTCCTTAAATTGTACATATGAGTAAAATCATATGATATTTGTCTTTCTCTGATTGACTTATTTTGCTTAGTATTATACTTTCAGGGTCCATCCATGTCATTGTAAACAACAAAATTTCATTCTTTTTTTGTGGCTGAGTAATTTTCATACACACACACACTCACACACACACACACATCCATCTTTATCCATCTGTCTATTGATAGACACTTGGGTGGCTTTCATATTTTATCTAATGTAAATAATTCTGCAATAAACATAAGGGATTATTTTAACTGCTCTTTCTCTTCTTTACTATTAGTCTATAGAAATGCAATAGACGTCTTTATATTGGTTTTGTATCCTGCAATGTTACAGAATTCATTTATCAGTTCTAGTAGTTTTTTTGGTGGAGTCTTTAGGGGTTTATATATGGTACCATGTCACCTGCAATTAGTGAAAGATTTACTTCTTCCTTAACCAACTTGGATTCCTTTTATTTCTTTTTCTTGCCTGATTGGCGTGGCTAGGAGTTTTAGTTCTATGTTGAATACAGCTGATAAGAGTGGACATCCTTGTTTTATTTCTGATCCAGGGGAAAGCTCTCAGCTTTTCATGATTAAGGATGATGTTAACTGTGTGTTTTTTTCATGCGTGGCTTTTATTATGTTGAGGTATGCTCCATCTAAACCTACTTTGTTGAGGATTTTCACCACGAATGGACATTGTGCTTTGTCAAATGGTTTTCCCTGCATCTGCTCAAATGATCATGTTTTTTTATCCTTTCCCTTGTTGATGTGATGTATGACACTGATTGATTTGTGAATATTGAACCACCCTTGTATCCCAGAAATAACCCCTTTTTGATTGTGGTGAATGTTTTTTTTTTAACATATTGCTGGATTCAATTTACTAATATGTTGTTGAGAGTCTGGTTCTCCTGACCCAGAGATCATGACCTGAGCCATAATCAAAAATCCGACTCTTAACCAATTGAGCTACCCAGGCATCCCAAGAATACTTTTTATACTATTTTTTAAATCCTGATTCTGGCAATCTGTTTTATAGAGTGGTAGGTACAAGATTTTACTAATGTTGTAATAATAAGTAAATTACATTTAAAGAGGGAAGGAAGGAAGACGGAAAGACAAAAACGGAAAATGAAAGAAAGAAAAAAAAATGGATACCACCTAATGACTAAGGCATTTTACTACACAGAAATAATGTATCTTGTATATGGAAAATTAAAAGAATTTGTTTAAAATAGTGATTTCACATATAAAATAATACCGTGTACTACTGTTATTTTTTTTAATTAGACACTAAATTCCAGCATGCTTGAGTAAGCCATCAGAATCAGTGCTGAAGAGAGAGATGAGAAAGAAATAAAATATATCCAATGGGTGGCTTTGTGTAGTTAAATAATTGGGTGGTTTCTATTTTTCAGCTCTTCTGCATTTTTCCAATATCACCTGGACATTTATGTTACTACTAACATTGAAACAGTAAGCTAGATTTAAAAAAATAGTGTTAGAATAAAAAAAACCAATGAGGTTTTTAAGGAAAAGTAGGCCCCTCTCCCACCTTTTTACTTATGCTCTCCTGACCACTTACACACAAACTCAGAACTCTAGCTCCTATTCAGGCAAGAAGTCCTCCTCCTACTGATTTTGTCTTTTAGTAGTTGAGAACATGGGTCTCAGGGTTAGTCTGACTTGTTTCAAGGCCTGGATTATACTCTTATACCAAGAGTTCTCAACCCTGGTATTGTTGACATTTTGGGTTCTTAGCTATTGGGGCAAGGATGCCTTTCTGTGCATTTTAAGTTTAGCAGCATTCCTGGACTCTACCCACTAGATTCTAGTTAAATATCTTCAATGACAACTGAAATGTTTCCAGTCTGCCAAATGTGATTTGATGTGCAAACCCACCATCATTTGCAAATGAATATCTTGCTAGTTATGTGGCTTTAGAAAAGTTATCAACTTTCCTCATCTCCTTTTATAAAATTATGCTACTAGTATATTACTCTCAGAGTTGTGATTTTTTAAAATATTTTATTTATTTATTTGTGAGAGACAGAGAGAGAGAGAGAGAGAGAGAGAGAGAGAGAGAGAGAAAGGCAGAGGAAGAAGCAGGCTCCATGCAGGAAGCCCAACGTGGGACTCCATCCTGAGTCTCCAGGATCGTGCCCTGAGCCGAAGGTGGCACTAAACCCCCGAGCCACCAGGGCTGTCCAGAGTTGCGATTATTAAACATGTATAATATATGGGATATAATCTGGCACATTATCTAATAAATATTTAGGAATTCTAGTTATTATTATTGTTCTTTTACTCACTATTATTTTTACAGGTTGAATGTGTCCCTCAAAAATTCATATGTTGAAGCCCTAACCCTCAGTAACTCACAATGTGGCCTTATTAGAGATAGTGTCTTCATAGCTGTAATGGAGTTAAAATTGGATTTTTATGGCGGACCCTTGTTAAATATGTTTGGTGTTGTCATTATCAAGGAGGGAAGTTTGAAGATAGATATTCACATAAGAAAAACACCTGGAGATGAAGGCAGCTATCAGAGTAATATTTCTATAAACAAAGGAATGTCAAAGGTTGTCAGAAAACCACCAGAATCTAGATGAGAGGCATGGAATGATTCACGTCCCTCAGAAGGAAGAAAACCTGTGGACACTTTGGGTTTGGACATCTAACCTTTATAACAGAGACAATAAATGTTTGTTGTATAAGGCACCCATTTTATGGTACTGTTACAGCAACCCTAGCAAACTAATAGAAGTACTATGTTAAATACAATAAGTGTTTATTGTTGTTATTGTTATCATCACTACTTCTTCATTAATCCATTTGTATTCCATAGCAGCTAACTACTATACATAGTGCATATTAGTAGAGTGTTAGAGATGCTTTTTGCTTGGCTGGAAAGACAAGAGAAAGAAAATAAAACTCCTTGAATTCCATTATGGTTCTTCAACATCCAGCATCAGGATTTATTCTAAAAGTATAAAATGCTGCTGCATCCTAATTCAGGTTATCAATGATAAAAAATTAAAATTTTGTCTTCATTTCCTTAGAGTTACTGAGCTTTAGAAAAAGTCACAAGAACTTGAAGAGTTGCCTCAGAAATTTTTTGGATAGAGAGTAATTGTAGATCACAGATAAAGTCTTTGAGGAAAATGGCTCTTGGGGGTAGTTGGAGTGGTAACTCAGCACACTGCATTCTAGTCCTGCTATAGGACTTGCCACAAGTCAGTTTATTTTTATGGACATTAATTTTGCCACCAATATAGTGCGAGATGCCGGTACTAAATGATCTATAGGTTTCTTTGAAGCACTGATGTGTTATATTTTTATAGAGTGAAATAGTGAACAGGAAAGAAACAAGAGTCAATGATACCAACTTGGTTGTCTCTCTGACAGGCAAGTACATATATAATACTTATTTTTATCAATTATGTTTCTTGAAAGATATAAGCATGTCTCACACACACGTATACACACACACACAAGCTAATCACAGATTGTGCAATCATCCTTACCTACGTATCATAGAACAGATGAGTAAAGGCCCCTTGGGAGAAAAGCACTGATGTTCTTTCACAGAAAATGCATGTAGTCTGTCCAGAGCGCTGGCACAATGCAAGACTACATAAACCGAGAAGCCTCCAGAATGACTGTATTAAGGATCAACTTTATAAATGTCATCATCTTCAGTTCAGGGTAATAAAATAAATACATTAACTTTCCAGTTTTACATAATTTAATCACCCTCTGGTTCTTGGGGTTAAAATCACTTCTTTGGTGATATGAAAAAAAGTATGTTGATATGTCCTCAAAGCAGAAATCAACTAAAAATCCCTCACAAAAGACCCATCTACCAAAACTGATGTGATAAATGCTATATATATATATATATATATACATATCTGCCATCCAAATAACATTATTTACAAGAAACTAAGGTGTCACCTGGCGATATTCTAAAGTTATCAAATATTTTGTTTTTTTTTCTTCCCTTGGATACTGCATTAAAAGGAAAATAAATTATAATGGTGATGGTTACAGTAATGGATGGATGGATGGATGGATGAACAGATGATAGATAGATAGATAGACCCAGTCACCAAACACTTTGTTTGCATAACGCCATTTAGAACTATTTGGAGGTAACATCTTTTTGTTTTAACTTTTCTTTTAGGATCAAAAAAGGATTCAGACAAAGCTCACATGCACAGAAACTGAAACTGCACAGTTATACTGGTCCGAACATGATGTGTTTCTGTTTTGACTGAAATTTAACCTTTTAATCTAACATTTTAATTATCCTATGTACCTGATCTGGACCTACTGCTGTGGTCTCTGGAAAAACAAACAAAAACAAGCAAAATAAACAAACTAAAAAATGTAAAATCTAGGGACACCTGGGTGGCTCAGTGGTTGACTGTCGGCCTTCAGCTCAGAGGGTGATCCCGGAGACCCAGGATCGAGTCCCGCATCAGGCTCCCTGCAAGGAGCTTGCTTCTCCCTCTGCCTGTGTCTCTACCTCTCTCTGTGTGTCTCTCTCATGAATAAATAAATAAAATCATTAAAAAATAAAATAAGTAAAATCCGACCCTGATGTGAGAAATCTGTCTGCATCTCTTGCTGTTTCTCTGCCCCAAAAATATGCACACACACAAAGAGACACACAGGAAGAAAAGCAAAGAGGCAAAAATGCCCACCAAACACATAGTCTTAGCAGAGCTGGTAATTTTCTCATGTTGGAGTGCTACCATCTGCCACAGATTTCTACCTCACCCGTCTCTCTGGATTTTGAGATATGCCATCCATTTGGACTTTCCTTCCCTCGGTGTCCTTCCTTAGCTAGGACCTCTTGGTTCCCCAATGATAACTAAACCCTCTTGCTCCGTACTAACCTAGAATTGCATTTGCTATCAAATTTGAAATTTGAAATTTGAAACCCAGCAACCTGGGCTTATTTGTCTTAAGTTTATTCCAACACATCTTAATGAAACATCCCTACTACATGATATTAGACTATGCTTGGAAGACCACAGATGCTGAGGGTATCCAGTTAGGCAAAATAATCAACCAACATTTTGTTGTTATTGTTCTTGTTCTTCCTTCTCTTCCTCTTCCCATTAAACAAAGTATCATTTTCATAAGTAGGAGTTGAAATAGGATAAAATCTGCACCTATGTCATAACAGAGACAACTAGAAGCAGTTCATATAGATTTTTATTTAATGTCAGTAAAGTTGTATCCTGGAAGAGCATGATTTTTAGCTATAGCACGCACTGGAGTATTCATGTCATGAGGGTGAACATCCAGCCTACATGATAATCACTTATGGCATCAACTGTCTTCTCTAGTAGAAGTCTAAAGGACAATGCAATTGAAATCATACTCACTCTGTTCCCAATCGACTGGTTTTCTCTCTCAAGAGGCAAATTACCTCAGAAGATAAAGTAAGTTTTTATTTGAATGCATGGATTTACCCACATAACCCCAGCACTGAGACATGCAATGCATATTTTTGTGTCTCTCTCATAATCCTCATTATGTTGTCAGATTTTATTTTTCTAGTTATTGATTATAGCACCCATTAGTCCACAAGTGTCAACAGCATGTGCCAGAGATTATAATTTGGTGACGTCATGTGATACTACAAAAACAAGAGGAAAACACCAAAAGGCTGAGAGGCAAGTGTGGTTCGTTCACTGCTGCATCCAAATTGCCTGGTATAGTATCTAACAAAATAAAATGATGAATGAATAAGTGAACTTTGGTGTTGGTATTTTTGTATTTTGTTCCTATTTTCAAATATGCTAAATGTGAAATTCTTTCTTTTTGCAATGCTTCCACCCCTCTTTGGTTGGAGGCTTGAGGATATACCAATTCTGGGCCTAGAAAAGGTTTATCAATAAATATTGAATGAATGGTGGCTCATAATTCTTAGACTGTACCCCTGAAATGCTGTTCTCACTCAAGATATTCCTCTTAATCTGAATGATGCCCTTGGTCTCAGCTATTATGCCCATGCAGATAACTTTCAAATAAAGGTCTTCAAGATTCTCTCTGGCCTCCAAATCTGTATGCAGTGCTGCCAAATTGCTATTTATGACTTTGGCTCCACAGATAATATTTTCAAAACCCACTTTCTTCATGCCTTCCATTCCTAACAACTGTGTTGTATTTCAGACCCTTGTCATTTAGCCTTTAGACTCTGGTCATTGTCTCTTGCTTCTGCTTTTTTTTTTTTTTTTTAAATCCATCTTCTTTGAATTGATGACTCTTACAGTTGGTCAATTCACTGTCCTGTTGGCATTCCTTAGTTGTTCATAATTCTTCCTCCTTTGGGAAGACTTGACTGACTCTAGGGAAGATTGTCAGATTATAATTCTATACATTGTGTGTATTTACCCAAACCTCTAAAATATAACAAGTTTAAGTAGAGATGGATGAATTTAGGGAGTCCTTGGATGAATGTATCTCTGCATTTTCCCCAGAAAATTTGGCATATAAATCCACATGTTCATACTTAAAAATTTGCATGAAACTGTGCCAAGATTGAAATCAGAAAAAAAATATTTGAAACTCAAATTGAGAGGATCACAGTCGCTGAGTTATAGAGCCAAAGGAATTAGCCAAGGGGAGAAACCAGAAAAGTCAAGTGAATAAATTAGCAGAAGGAGGCAAACACCGGGGGTTGTACACAAGTTGTGAACTTAACATTATCTAATGCTATTGCAAATATTGTCCCCTTCCTTATCTGTGTCTATTTGTTGAGAAATGTTCACATAGAGAGTGAGATACATAGCAAACAGATGCTTCCATTACATAACCATCTTCATGGTGGATTTTATAATCCCTAATTCATGTATTCCTCTCAAATAGAATATGAACTCCTTGTAAAAATAGATGGCATTTTATTTATCATGTTAATTCTCTATTCATCCAAGATCTGAGCCAGACTAAGTGGCAGTGAATGTTGGTTAAATTAATGAATGAAAACCTATTATCAGATCACAAGAAAATCACCTAAATAACTGAATGACAGTACAGTAATAAGAACACTTCCTGGAAGGTTCTCCTGAGATGTTTCCCTGATCTAGCTTAATTAGGGTGATGCTAGCTCCTCCCTCCTCCTATCTATGTCTCTGCATCTCTTCACCACATCTCACGTAAGCAGCATCCTAAGAGGCACTCAGTAAACTCTTAATGACTCTGGAGATGCATCCCCACAGAAGTGAAGTTGTGAGAAGAATGATTTCATGCTGAATTGCACTCACTTCTGGCGGAGACTTACACTATTCCTTTAAACAGTGGGCACTCCGAAACTGCAGCCAAGAAAGGAAGCAACTGCAGGGAGATTCCTCTCCCTGCTGATGATGGAAGAGTTTTCAGAATGAAGCTTATTGATCCTTGATAAGTGAATGTTGCAACTATGAATTCTCACTCCATGATATTGAAGTTTAAAGCTCATTCTAAAAGATGTTGCGCCTAACCCACTGACTCTATTGAAAAAAATTAATGAGGCATCCCATCTCCTACTGATATATTCCTGGAAAAGGTTTTTTGTGGTTGTTTGGTTTTTTTGTTTTTGTTTTTCCCCCAGGATGTGAGCTCATTTTGAGAAAGCCACATTGTTACCTTTTTCTTAGGGAAGGAGATCAAGTAGGCAATTCTCTTTAAGGATGGGAGATGCCATGCTCCCACTTGCCAAAATAAATTTCTTGCTAATATTTCTGCTTTGAAATCTCTTTAGGTAGTTTTAGCTTTGAACTTAGCTGTTATCAAAACTTAGAAGGTATATTACTGGTAATTACATTTTCTAAAAGCAAAAAGAGATGTGATTCATGATCATAGAATTTCATGTTGAAGAGGAGCCTCCAATATTACCTCGTGCTGTTGGGGTACGGGAATTCCTTCCTAGACACTCCTCTGTGACACTTGGGTCAGGGTCCCACCACTGACAGGCGGTACTATAGCTGACTAAATCACAGCTGATCTGTGATTTTAGGCAAAATGGCCTTATTGCTGTAGATACAGACAAAATTTGTGGCATACAGGTCAGTTTCAGTGACTGAAATGCTCATATCTTCTGTGTAATCTCTCTGATTGAGATTTAGCTGCTGTTTATTGAATGCTTATTGTATGGCAGGCACAAAGTTGATGCATTTCCATATGGTTACATTTAACTTCCACAACCATTTTGGAAGTTTCTAATATTGTTCCCATTTTGAAAATGATGAAATTTAAGCATAGATGATTGAAGCATTTTGCCTAAAATCACAAAGATGCAGTATCAGAAAAAGGACTAGGGACTAAGTTTCCTGATTGCAATCTTAATGTTATTTGCTATGCTCTCAGCACATGACCTCTATTCACCCTCTTTTTATTTGATAGGATTTAACATATCATGCTCAGCTCATGCCCAGTAATTTCTGTTCGTTATCTCTATTTTCCAAACTTTTTATCAAAAAATGTAATACATACCTCAAATATGTGCATATTATATATAATATATTATAAGTGTACATATATATGTAATCTCATATTACAAAAATTATTTTCCTCATTATTAAAACTAGGGGTTGGGAAGTTATCAACTGCTTTTGTAAATAAAACTTTATTGAAACACAGCCACACATTCATTTATTTATTTTCTCTGTCTGCATTTGTCCTATAATGTTAGAGCTGAGTAGTTCCAATGGAGACTTGGAGACTTTATAGCCTGCAAAGCCTTTAGGCTTTAGGCTTTATTTATCATTGCTGCCTTTCCAGGATTTTTCCACCGAGTTGAGAATTCTGACCCTAAACACAGCCTCTGAATTGGTGTTACTTCACTTGTTTGTCTTCTTTGCTTGACTGTACCTAGATGGCCCTGGATAATAATGATATACTTTGCACATTTTAAATTAATGTATTATCTGAAATGTTTGCTCACATTGGTTTAAAACAAGGGAAATCATCCATTTCCCATGGAAAATCATTTTCATTCGTGTATGTACATACAGGGATGCATGCACATGTACTTTAAAATGTTGATGAATCCTTTTTGGAAAAAGACTGGGTAGAAACAAATGCTTACATATGGAGGTCTTATCTATATAAGGATATAAAAGCCTATCTATCATCTATCTATCTATCTATCTATCTATCTATCTATCTATCATTTCTCTATCATCTATCTTGACCTCTGTATTTCAGCCATCTCTCAGGGTCCAGCTTCTATTCCAACCATTGCTGCAAAAACAAGCTTTGTAAGTTAGAGTTGTTTGTCTCAGCTAAACTATATTTCTCTCTCTTACTGTCCTAGGATTTCTCTAATGTCAAAGTATGGACTATCTGGAGGAAACTAACCCCATGAATGTACAAACTTGGAAGATCAAAGGCAATAACAATCCATGCTCAATTCTGGACTAATGTGTTAGAAGAACTGGGTACTACTTTTTTTGTCCTCAGGATGGACAATGCTGAGGTGCATTCCACATGAGTCTTTAAATGTTCTCACAAATAGAGGTTTAGGTGTGTAGCTATAATGATGACCAGTTTGATGATGTACCTTTAGATTGGCTTTTCTTTCTTCCTTATTTTCCCTACTTCCTTATTACTAATCTCTATGATCATTTCTGGAAAATGAACTAACTGTATACACACCCACTCAATCACACAGGAAATGGAACAGTATATGCACCTACGTTGCATATAGTTAGTTGAAAAGTGGAAATACACTTCCAGCAATTTCCCTTTACTGTGACCATAGTATCCTTTAATATGCATGTATTCTCGCATGGCAGTAGGATGAGCCATTTGGATCTTTTTCAAAATAGCATTTTAGAAAATAGCCATTAAATACCCAAATTTGCCACTGAAAATAAAAACTATGTTCAATTCCCAGCATCTACAGTATTAAATAGATTAACTGTAATGTGTGTGTTGGTAGAGGTGGGTGAGGGTAAGTACTCACAAGCATGCACATACACCACAGCATAACACAAAATGCATTTTCAATTATATGCTTATTCTTGCATACATTAAAAATACTATAATTCCACGTTGTATAATAAGATATTTTGTCATAATATGTGAAATAAAATCATTTGAAACATACATAAATCAGATAGATAGATAGATATTGAAAGATGACATATAACACTGGATAAAACACAAAACAAATTTAAAATAGAACAAAATACTAATATAAAAACAGTGATACACTTGACTAAGCCTATGTGATTAGATTTATATATTAGAATTTTATTTTTTAAACTTTTGTTGCTAGGTTCACATACTTTAAAAATTGTTACTATTGTTCATTTTTTAGAGACAGAAATAAAGGTAATATAAAATACACTGTGCTATAAAGTAGCTGTTTTGTGGTAATATTAAAGTGCCTTCTAGTTGCTCAATGTCTCCTATCAATGAAGACTAAGATGGTATTTATCAGTCATGTGTGAATACAACTGGCATTGCCAAGCATAATAGACAATAGCTTCTACCCAAGTTTAGAGAAGACACAGGTATGTTCCTCAAAATGATGTTTCTTATACTCACCTTCCATAAAATCTGATGTTGTAGTATTATATCTTTACTCTGTGTAAGTATTTTCATGTCAGACCCAGAAATTATGTCTACCACTGCTATAAAATCTGTCCTTGGTCCACAAAAGAGAAGCTTCTGGAGAAAATATGGTTCTCCAACACGGGTTAGTGTGATGGACAGATTACAGAGCCTAGAATGAGATCTCTCATAAGTCTATGTCTGGAGTGTATGAATGTGCATCCTTCTCTGACCCTCTGTCTCAATTTCAGTGGGTTAGTTTTCTATTGCTGCTGTAACAAATTACCAGAAAATTGGTGGTTTATTTTTTTTAAAAGGTTTTATTTATTTATTTATTCATGAGAGGCACAGAGAGAGAGAGGTAGAGACACAGGCGGAGGGAGAAACAGGCTCCATGCCCCGGGAGCCCAACGTGGGACTTGATCCTGGGTCCCCAGGATCACGCTCTGGGCCGAAGGCAGGCGCTGAACCACTGAGCCACCCGGGGATCCCCAAAATTAGTGGTTTAAAACAATATACATTTATTATCTTACAGTAATGAAAGTCAAAATCAGACACAGATCTCATTGGGTTAAAATCAATGTTATTAAGAAGATTACATTCCTTTCTGTAAGCTCTGTGACAGAAGTGTTTTCCTAAACTATTTTATTTTCTAGAGGACATCCACATACCTTGGCTCCTTGGATCCCATGGTCTATAGTAAAGTCAGTAACATAGCATCTCTCTCACCATTCTTCCATAGTAACACCTCTCTCTGACCACAGCTGGGGAAGGTTCTCCACTTTTAAAAACTCATGTAATTACATTGTGTTCACTGACCCATGTAATTAGAGATCTCACCCAGGAGAATTTTCCCAGGTCATGGTCCATAATTGTAATCACTTTGAATAAGTCATTTTTGTCATGTAAAGTAACATAGTAACATGATATGTAGACTAGAATGTAAACATCTTTGGTGAGGGGGGCATGATTCTACTTACCTCCCTCTGTGCTGAGATTTAAAATATTTGTTTCTAGTCAGCTGGGAAGATGGTGGAGTAGGAGGACCCTATGCTTGCCTTGTCCCACAAATGCAACTAGCTAACACCCATATCAGTGTATATAACTCAGAAAATGACCTGAAGACTGGCAGGACAAACCCCACAATTAAAAGCAGGGAAGGAGCCACATCAAAGAAGGAAGGAAGGGCAAAAACATTGCCTAAGAATGGGACATACTGTGGCCATCCATGGTAGGGAGGGGGCCAATGGCATGAAGAAGGACAGAAAACAGACTTTCACACTGGGAAGCCCATAACTGGGGAGGATTAATGGCCATAATACATACCTTTGAAACTGAGAGTGACCAAATTTCATGAGTTCTTAAAACCAGTGGAACTTAAAACCCGGAATTTTAAAAATCAGTGAACTCATTTCTGGGAGAGCCTAGACTGCATTTGGAAACAGAGATCTCACCCTCAAAGAGACAGAATGGCGAACAACCTGTACAGATACAGCACAGAACCAGCAGTTTGAAAAATACTGGGGCAGATGGAAGGGAAAGTGATTTGCTCATCTCAGAATGCTGCCCAGAGAGACAGGGCTCATGAGAAGACACCTCCAGGAACAAAGAAGGGGGCAGGCACCATTTCCCTCCACTATCCCCACACTCTTTGTAAACACCTTCAGGAACCAGAACAGCACCAACACTCCTTATCTAACTTGCTTGCACCAAGCCCCTCTACCCACATTTTGTGGGATCTGCCTTCCCAGCCATACTCTCCACAGTCCTGGCATTTCAGACCCCTTGCTAGAAGACTTGCACAACCATGCCAACAACACATCTCTTTACTTGTGCATTTTGCCAGACCTCAGTTCTGGTGGCAGCAGGTGCAGTTCTTGTTTTGCAAGCAGATCACTGCACACATCACTGCCCATAATAGGAAAAGAGAGCCTCTGCAGAGAACTGGACTGAAGGAAAAAGAGGCCAAGACTCAACAGCAGAGTATATGCAACACACATGAGACACTCCCTGAAGCACCAGGCTATGGGAACAAGGGACACTGCCTTGCAGGGCACTTAAGAACTTCTTCTTCAGTAGGCTGCTACTATTAAGAGCAAGAGAAAGAGCTGACTTTCCTAACACAAAGAAACAGACAAAATGAAGAGAGCGAGAAATATCTCCCAGATGAAAGAACAGGACTGAATCACAGTAAGAGACAAAGTGAAACAAGTGAATATGCCTGTTAAAGAATTTAAAGTAATGTTCATGGGACGCCTGGGTGGCTCAGTGGTTGAGCGTCTGCCTTTGGCTCAGGTCATGATCCTGGAGTCCCGGGATCAAGTCCCACATCGGGCTCCCTGCATGGAGCCTGCTTCTCCCTCTGCCTGTGTCTCTGCCTCTCTCTGTGTCTCTCATGAATAAATAAATAAAATCTTTAGAAATAAATAAATAAAGTAATGTTCATGAAGATACTCGCTGGACTGGAGAAAGATTAGAAGACATAAGTGAAACCTTTAACACAGAAATGGAAAGGACCAATCAGAGATCAAGAACATAATAAATGAAATTAAAAATAAACTTGATGGAATAAATAGCAGCTAAGCTGAAGCAGAGGTACAAATTAATGATCTAAAAGACATAGTAATGGAAAGTAGCCAAGCTGGGCAAATAGCTGAAAGAAAATTATGCAAATTGAGAACAGTCTTAGGAACTCAGTGACTCCATCAAGCATAATAAGTTCTACAATGCAGGGATCTCAGAAGAAGACAGAAATAAGGCACAGAAAATTTATTTGAAGAAATAATAGCTGAAAATTTCCCTAATCTGGAGAAGAAAACAGATATCCAGATCTAGGAGGCACAAATATGCCTCCCCCTCAAAAAAATAATAATAAGTAAATAAATAAATAAAAACAAACAAACAAACAAAAACAAGGAGGTCCACACCAAGATATACAGTAATTAAAACGGCAAAATATAGTGATTGTGAATGAAATACTCATTTCATTTATATGAAAGCATCAAGAGAAATAAAGACAGCTACATAGAAAAGAAACCACATAAGTCTATCAGTGGATTTTTCATCCGAAACTTTGCAGACCAGGGATGCCTGGATAGCTCAGTGGTTGAGCATCTGCCTTCAGCCCAGAGTGTGATCCTGTCCCGGGATCGAGTCCTATATTGGACTCCCTACAGGGAGCCTGCTTCTCCCTCTGCCTGTGTCTCTGCCTCTCTCTGTGTGTCTCTCATGAATAAATAAATAAAATCTGAAAAAAAAAAAGGGAAAAAGAAGAAACTTTGCAGACCAGAAGTGAGTGTCATGACATATTCCAAATGCTGAAATGGAAAAGTTTGCAGCTAAGGATATTCTATCCAGCCAGGGTATCATTCAGAATAGAAGGAGAGATAAAGAGTTTCTCATATAAACAGAAACTAAAGGAGTTCATAACCACTAAACCAGCACAAGAGATATCAAAGGAAGGTTGATTGAGTGGAAAGGAAAAACTATGAGTGAGAGGATGAAGAGTAAAAAGCAAAAGAGAAGAAAAAGAAAATAAATAAAAAGCACAAGAAAACACACACACAAACACAAAAGCAGTAAAAATAAATATTTCAGTAAAAATCAGTCAAGGGATTCAAACAAATGAAAGGATGTAAAATATGATACCACATATATAAAAGGTAGTGAAGGGAGAGGAGGAAAGAATGGGCTCAAACTTGAGACCATCAACTTAAAACAGTCTGCTATATGCAGAAAATGTTGTATACAAATCTGATAGTTGGGAATCCCTGGGTGGCTCAGCAGTTTAGCGCCGCCTTGGACCCAGGGCGTGATCCTGGAGACCCCGGATCGAGTCCCACGTCAGGCTCCCTGTGTGGAGCCTGCTTCTCCCTCTGCCTGTGTCTCTGCCTCTCTCTGTGTGTGTCTTTCTGGTCTTTCATGAATAAATAAATAAAATCTTAAAAAATATCTGATAGTAACCACAAATCAAAGCCAGTAATAGATACGCAAAGAATAATGAGACAGGAATCCAAGTATATCACTAAAGGAAGCTAGCAAATCATAAGAGTTCAAGAACAAATCAGAGTAAATCTTTAGAAATGTCCACAAAACAAATAGAAAAAATGGTAATAAGTACATATCTATCAATAATTACTAAGAATGTAATTGTAGTAAATGTTTCAAACAAAAGACCAAGGGTGACAGAGTGGATAAAAACACCACACCCATCTATATGCTGCCAACAAGATATTCATTTCAGGCCAAAAGACATCTGCAAAATGAAAGTGTGGGGATGGAGAAACAATTATCATGTAAGAGATTTAACAGATATATTCAGAACATTCCATCCTAAAACAGCATAATACAGATCCTTTACAAGTGCACATGGAACATTCTCTAGATTACCTACTAGGCTACAAAACAAGTCTCAACAAATTCCCAAAAACTGAATCATAGCAGGCATCTTTTCTGACCACAATGTTATGAAACTACAAACGAACTACAAAAAAAAAAAAAGGCACAAATTCATGGAGATTAAATAACATGCTATAAAACAATGAATAGCTCAACCAAGAAATTAAAGAAAAAAATGAAAAATTACATGTAAACAAAAATAAAAACACAACTGTCCAAAATATGTGGGATGCAGCAAATGTGGTTCTAAGAGGGAAGTTTTTAGCAATATAGGCCTATCTCAAGAAGCAAGAGAAATCTCAAGTAAATAACCTAACTTTACACCTAAAGGAGCTAGAAAAAAGAAACAAACAAACAAAACCACCAAAACCCCAAACACAGCAAAAGGAAGGAAATCATAAAGAATAGAGCAGAAATAAATATATAGACATTAAAAACAAAAACAGTATATCAATGAAACCAAGACCTGGTTCTTTGAAAAGATCAACAAAATTGTTAAACCTCTAGCAAGACTCATTTAGAAAGAGAGACAGATAGGGACGCCTGGGTGGCTCAGCAGTTGAGCATCTGTCTTTGGCTCAGGGCTTGCTCCCGGGGTCCAGGAGTCCCGGATCAGGCTCCTTGTGGGGAGCCTGCGTCTCCCTCTGCCTGTGTCTCTGACTCTGTCTGTGTGTCTCTCATGAATAAATAAATAAACATTGAAAAAAAAAAAAGAAATAGAGAGACACACACAGAAATGGAGACAAAGAGAAATCCAAATAAGTGAAATAACTGATGAAAGAGGAAAAATAACAACCAACACCACAGAAAGACAATCGTAACAGATTATTATGAAAACTTACACGTAACAACTCAGACAACCTAGAAGAAATAGATAAATTCCTAGAAATGTGTAACCTACTAAACCTAAAGCAGGAAGGAATTGTAAATTTGAACAGACTAATTGCCAGCAATGAAATGGAATCAGTAATCCAAAAACTCCCAAAGAACAAAACTCCACGATCAGATGACCTCACAGGGAATTCTACCAAAAATTTAAAGAAGAGTCAATATCTATTCTTCTGTATCTATTACAAAAATTATAAGAGGAAGGGAAACTTCAGTTTCATTCTCTGAGGCCAGTATTACCTGGATAACAAAACCAGATAAAGATATCACACACAAAAAAGGTGAAGTAAAGGCCAACATCTCTCATGAATATAGATGCAAAGGTCCTCAACAAAACATTAGCAAACCAAATCCAAAAACATATTAAATCATACACTACGTTCAAGTCAGATTTATTCCTGGGCTACAAGGGTGGTTCAATATTCACAAAACAATCAATCAATGTAACACATCACATCAATTAGAAAAAGGATTAAAACCATATGTTCATTCCAAAAGATGCAGGAAAAGCATGTGACAAAGTACCACATCCATTCATGATAAAAACCCTATGCAAGATGGGTCTAGAGGGGATATACCTTGACATATTAAAGCCTTATATGAAAAACCCAAAGCCAATATCACACTCAGTGGTGAATAACTGAAAGCTGTTGCTGTAAGGTCAGAAAAAATGACAAGGGTGACCACTCTCACCACTTTTACTCAACAAAGTCCTGGAACTCCTAACCATACCGATGAGATAAGAAAAAGAAGTAAAAGGAGTCCAAATGGTAAGGAAAAAATGAAACTCTCACTATATTATATGACATGATACTATGTATAGGAAAGTCTGAAGATTCCACAAAAAATGTTAAAACTGGTGAAAGAATCCAGTAAAGTCACAGGATATAAAATCAATGTACAGAAATCAGTTGCATTTTATACACTAATAATGAATTAGCAGAAAATTAAATTAAGAAAACAATCTCCTTTACAATTGCACCAAAAACAATAAAATATCTAAGGGATTAATCAAAATGGTAAAAGACCTGTACTCTGAAAACTATAAAACACTCATGAAAGAAGTGTCTATACCACCCAAAGCAGGCAACAATCTCTCTGACGTCTGCTGTAGCAATATTTTTAAATGTCTCCTGGCAAGGGACATAAAAGAAAACTACTGGGCCTGGGTGGCTCAGTGGTTGAGCGTCTGACTTCGGCTCAGGGCATGATCCTGGGGTCCCAGGATCAAGTCCTACATCAGGCTCCCTGCATAGACCTGCTTCTCCCTTTGCCTGTGTCTCTGCTTCTCTCTCTGTGTGTCTCATGAATAAATAAATAAAATATTAAAAAAAAAAAGCAAACTACTGGGACTATATCAAAATGAAAATCTTCTGCACAGTGAAGAAAACAATCTACAAAACAAAAAGGCAACCTACTGAACGGGAGAAGATATTTGTAAATGACATATTAAGAAAGGGTTAGTATGCAAAGTATATAAAGAACTTATACAATGCCACACCCCAAAAACAAATTACTCAATTAAAAAATAAAAAATGGGCAGAAGAAAACAAAAATTTCCTCAGAGAAGACATGCAGATGTCAGACAGACACATGCAAAGATGCTCAATATCACTCATCATCAGGGAAATGCAAATCAAAACTACGAAGGATATCACCTCGCACTGCTCAGAATGGCTGAGATCAAAAACACAAATAGGTACTGGCAAGGACTGGAGAGAAGGGAACCTCATACAGTGTTGGTGGGAATGCAAATAGGTGCAGTCACTCTGTAAAACATTACAGAGGTTTCTCAAAAATTTTTTTAAAAAAAGAGAACTAGTCTATGATCTAGTAATTGTACTACTGGGTATTTCCCAAAGAGTTTAAGAACACTAATTCAAAGGATAGATGCACCCTTATGTTCATAGAAGCATAATTTATGGCCAAACTATGGAAGCAGGCCAAGTATCCATTGGTTAGCGAATGGATAAAAATATGGCACCCACCCCCCACCCCCCCACACCCACACCCACACCCACACACACACACACACACACACACACACAATTACCAGATTATTTTACTGCTTTAAAACAAAGATATCTTGCCATTTGCAACAACATGGATGGAGCTTGAAATTATAACACTAAGCAAAATAAGTAGAAAAATACAAATACCATATGATCTCATGCATATGTGGAATTTAAGAAACAAAACAAAGGGGGCAGCTGGGTGGCTCAGTGGTTGAGCGGCTGCTTTTGGCTCAGGTCGTGATCCTGGAGTCCCGGGATTGAGTTCCACATTGGGCTCCCCATGGGAGCCTGCTTCTCCCTCTCCCTGTGTCTCTGCCTCTCTGTGTCTCTCATGGATAAATAAATAAATAAATAAATAAATAAATAAATAAATAAATTCTTTTAAAAAAGTAAATAAACAAAACAAAAGACCAAAGGAAAATAAGACAGAGAGAAAAAGGGAGTGAGAAATCAAGAAAGTGACTTTAAACTAAGAAGAACAAACTGATGGTTACCAGAGAGGAAATGGATGAGGGGATGGGGGAAATAGGGAATATGGATTAAGGAGTAAATTTATAATGATAAAAATAAATAAATAGGAAAAAAAGAATGAAAGAAAGGATGGAAGACATAATGCATGAAAAACTAAAAACCAACCACGTGCTCTGCAGTAAGTCATCCCTTGTTGAAACACAATGTCAGTAATAAAGGCTGATTTAGTTATTTCATGCATAAAATAAAGTAAAATAGTACTTGTTTCATAGAACTACAAGATTGATTCAATAAGTCGACATTAAAGTTAAATGCACACATACATAATTAATATTTGCCTATTACCTATGGGTTTACACACATGCTTAGTTTACTTTTGTCACTGAATATGTGTCATGGCTTTTGTTCAGTCAAACACCCGAATCACAAGACATAGTAAAATGGTGATTTTAAGCTGTTAAGTTTCAAAGTAATTTATTTCATGCAATTGATAGTTATGTAAGAGTGAAGTCAAGGACAATCTTGAACTCCTAAGCAATTCATGGAAGGTGGTGGAGTATAAGGCAGTATTTCAGGCTATGAATCAAGTTAGACTCAAATTGGGAGTAACAAGATCATACATTCTCAAAATGGAAAGATTGAGGGACGTCTGAGTGGCTCAGTGGTTTAGCACCACATTCAGCCCAGGGCATGATCCCGGGGTCCCAGGATCAAATCCCACATCGGGCTCCCTGTGTGGAGCCTGCTTCTCCTTCCTCTGCCTGTGTCTCTGCCTCTCTCTGTGTCTCTCATGAATAAATAAATAAAATCCTTTTTTTTTAATGGAAAAATTGAGTCCTAAGTTTTATATTTAGTTTTAAGAAATTCTGGCCCTTTGAGATTTCAACATAGCAAGGGCATATATGTGCTATGTGAGCTTTGTTTATGTATTAGCTAGGAGGATAGTAGCCTGAAAGGAGGGAAGGAAGGAAGCGAGCAAGCAAGGAAGAAAAGGTAGGGGGCAGGAAAGGATGGAAGGAAAGTCAGATAGATGCTTAGGTTGAGAAGCAAATAAGGAGGTAGGACAAATGGACTATGATCTAAATAATCAGTTTTCTACTGGCTGAAAGGGTCAGTTCTTGGACTCTGTCTTCTAGCAGATATACCAGACTTCTAAATCATCAAGATGTACAGGATGTCATTAAAACTTTATAGAAAGTGTGGTGCCTCTCAAGGACTGCACAGATGCTTTCAGGTAAATGACTTTTGTGTATTTAACTGTTTTCTAACGTCACTGCTAACTTATCCCACAGGACATTATAGAACATGGTTTGGAAACACCACCACTAACTACCCCCAAGACTCTCAGCTACAGCACATGCTTGTCCTTTGCATTAGAATCCTTCGTTACCTTTACCTTTTCTTCCTTACAATGAACTCATATGCTGTCAGTAAGAGTTAGTTTAGCATGGAGCGCTGGATCATGAGCTCATTTTGCCTGGATCCAAATCCTGCTCCTGGCTCTTAGTGGCAGTGAGACACTGACAAAGTCACTTAACCTCTCTTGGCCTCTGTTTATTACTTAATGCGTTAAAAATTGCAGTGATTATTTAGGGTTCATGGTTATTATAAGGAATTAGGCAGTTCATGTACGTGAAGCAATTAGAAGAGTACCAGGCATGTAGTATGAACTCAACACATACTCAAGACCATCAGACGCAACTCCAATGCTTCTTTGAGGACTTCTTAGAACCCTCAAGTCAGCTTCATTTCCTCATCCTATCTTTTACCATAGCACATTTTGAAACATCGGTCATTGTACAATATTATTGTCTCTCTGGCTAGAGACTAAATCCTTGAAATGAAGAGTCACTTCATTATTGCTATATTCTTGGTGGCTTGCAAATCTGGGAAACAGATTTGGTGCTCACAAAACAGAATCCAAGTGAATGAATAAATTATTTAATACATCCATCAATGAATTTGAGCTGATTACGTGGGATTTTTTCATTTTTTCAACAAAAACTCCCCCTTCTCTCTATATATAAATATGTGGATACACATATATAATATACAATCTATCTATCTATCTATATATAATATATATATATATATTATATATATAAGGGCAGGAATCATTAGTTGAAAAAACGGAGGAGCTGAAATCATACAGAGCAGGATTAAAACAAACAATCTTTGGCACCAAGAACTTGCCGTTTGACCTTCAAAAAGTAACTTAACCAACTGGAGTCTCTTATCTACCTACATTGCATTGACATGAAAATTCATATAAAATGTATAAAGGACCCGCCACCTTCAAGATACCTAATAGCTAACAGCTATTGTATTGGCATTGCCAAAGGTTATAGGCTTGGCTACTCATAGGGCACATTATGGATCTTCGGAATAAACAATCTTGCCTAGACAGAGCTACATTATTATTCTGTTTTTTAAACAAAAGTAGTGAAGTAATTTAGTGCCTTGCAGATAAGCTCAACTTTCATATATTGTTACCTGGGGCCAGGGAAAATATCAGTGGGAAAGCAACTGGTAGAAATAGATAGGGCTATTTGCTTTTTAAGTGTCTCTGGGCCTGTGAAATGATAGTTCTACAGGCAGATTTCCCAAAGCCCGTGAGAGGATTACTGCTCTGCTGGAGTCTTTTACCTGTACACTAAAACAGCCAGAGTAGCTTCTTTATATAAGAAGTCTTAAATTTGTCCATTTGCTCCAAGAGATCAATAATCCCAGTTTCTGATTTTATTCTAAGTACTCATTTGCCACTAACATAAAATCAAAAGTTTTACTCTCAAAGAAGAAATCATCATCGTAACAGATGTTACATGGGCAGTGGTGCCAACAAAGCCACATTAAGCATTTTATTTAATCCATGCAAAGACCTTTATGACTTAGATTCTATTATCGTTGGCATCATTTTATAGAAGAGGATTCCTAAATTTGGAATAGTAGATTAATATTCACAGCAAATAAAGGGTAGAAAAGAGATTTAAGCTCAGATTTTCCAGCTCCAAGACCTTGTTCTTTCCTTGAATCACACTTTCAAAAATATTAAGTAATTAATTGTCACAATCACAAGTTAGCCGGAAATAGCTAGACTGGGCATTGAACTATGTGAGCTAAATGGCCTTACTTTAATTGTACAGTGAAAGGAAATGTGATCAGAGGGTGGCAGGAGCAAAAGTCCACAGGATAAGTACAATTCTTGAGGCTGAAAATTAGGGTTGTGTTTGGGGTAATCCAGGTATCACTGCCCCACATTTATCAATTCTTTGCTGTGATCTATGTGTCTGTACCACACTGTCTTGATGGTCACAGCTTTGTAATATAGCTTGAAGCCAGGCATTGTGATGTCCCCAGCTTTGGTTTTTCTCTTTCAACACTTCCCTGGCTATTCAGAGTTTTTTCTGGTTCCATACTAATCTTAGGATTATTTGTTCCAACTCTGTGAAAAATTTCCATGGTATTTTGATAGGGATTGCAATTGAATGTGTAGATTGTTCTGGGCAGCATAGACATTTTTACAATATTAATTCTTCCAATTCATGAGCATGCAATGTTTTTCCATCTCTTTGTGTCTTCCTCAATTTCTCTCATAAGTGTTCTGTAGTTTTTAGGGTATATAGATCCTTTACCTCTTTGGTTAGGTTTCTTCCTAGGTATCTTATGCTTAGGGTACAATTGTAAATGAGACTGATTCCTTAAGTTCTCTTTCTTCAGTCTCATTGTTAGTGTATAGAAATGCCACTGACTTCTGGGCATTGATTTAGTATCCTGCCACACTGTCGAATTGCTGTCTGGCAATTTTGGGGTGGTTGTGGGTTATCCACATAATGTATCATGTCATCTGCTAAGAGTGAGAGTTTGACTTCTTCTTTGCCAATTTGAATGCCTTTTATTTCTTTAGGGTGTCTGATTGGTGAGGCTAGGATGTCTAGTACTGTGTTGAACAGCAGTGGTGAGAGTGGGCATCCCTGTTGTGTTCCTGACTTTAGGGAAAAAGCTCTTAGTTTTTCCCCTTTGAGAATGATATTCATTATGGCTTTTCATAGATTTATTTTTATGATATTGAGGTATGTTCCCTCTGTTCCTACAATTTGAAGAGTTTTAATCAAGAAAGGATGCTGTACTTTTGTCCAATGATTTTTCTGCATCAATTAAGAAGGTCATAAATTCTTGTCTTTTCTTTTATTAATGTGATCTATCACGTTGATTGATTTCGGAATGTTGTAAGTTGGTACAGCCACTCTGGAAAACAGTATGAAGGTTCCTCAAGAACTTAAAAATAGAGCTATCCTAGGACCCAGCAATTGCACTACTGGGTATATACCCCAAAGATATATATTAGTGAAATGCAGGGGCACCTGCACCCCAATGTTCATAGCAGCAATGTCCACAATAGCCAAAATGTGGAAGGAGCTGAGAAATCCTTCAACAGATGAATGGATAAAGAAGATGTGAGATAGATATAGGTATAGAATGGAATATATATATAATATATAATGGAATGTTATATATATTATATAATATGTAATATAATATAATGGAATGTTACTGAGCCATCAGAAAGGATGAGTATCTACCATTTACCTTGATGTGGATGGAACTGGAGAGTATAATGCTAACTGAAATAAGTGAATTAAAGAAAGACAATTGTTATATGTTTCATGCATATGTGGAATATAAGAAATAGTGCAAGGGACCAAAAGAGAAGGAGAGGAAGCTGAATGGGGAAAAATTAGAGAGGAAGACAAACCATGAGAGGCTCTTAACTCTGGGAAACAAACTGAGGGTTGCTCAAGGGGAGGTGGAGGGGGATGAGGTAGCTAGGTGACAGGGACCAAGCAGGGCACATGATGTGATGAGCACTGGGTGTTATACTAGATGTTGGAAAATTGAACTTAAATTTAAAAAATAAAATAAAGAAGCACAGTTTTCTCAACTTACTCTTTTTAAAATTTTTTATTATACTTTTTCATTCTGTTCTCTTATTTGGAATTTTCTAGAAGAATATTCTTTAAACACTTTTTCTCATATTTAATTCATTACTTCAGAAGAATAACTGGGTGTGGAGGCTCCTTAAGATTCTCACTCTCCCTCTCCCTCTCCCTCTTTACCCCACTTGCACTGTCTGTCTCTCTCTCTCTCTCTCCCAAAAACAAAACATATGAAACTATATATACATATATATATATATATTCCTTCCCTGGAACACAGGAAAGCTTGGCATCATTTGTTTATCTAACAGATACTGTTGATTGACATTTGGTCATTTACTACTTAGAATATTTAAACCATTATTTCTCCCCTTCTTTAGGATTCACAGAACTTGTGTTCACTTAGTTAATGCATACTTCAGTATACCTACCATTGCTACATGGGGCAAACAAATTTAAATGATATCATAGCTTTTGGGGGATATTAACCAGCCATTTCAAACGTATAAATTGGGGTGTCAACAAAACATTTGTGTTGGCATCAGTGGAGGCTAGAAACAGCATGGTATTTTTAAGGAATTTAGAATTTCACAAATGAGATTTAAAAAAGATAGAGTAAACTCACAGAGTCAAGCATAAAGTGCCTTGAAAAATATGTAAACAGATTGTGATGCATACAATTTAAAAGACTTTCACATGGGGACAACACAGCTAAAATTATACTATAAAATATAT
This sequence comes from Vulpes lagopus, assembly GCF_018345385.1. Lineage (NCBI taxonomy): Eukaryota > Metazoa > Chordata > Mammalia > Carnivora > Canidae > Vulpes > Vulpes lagopus. The sequence continues at coordinate 111,949,909 of NC_054833.1, read as the reverse complement.
GTGCCAGGTAGTTCCAGATCCCAGGCTAGCCCTTCTATCGTGAGACCTGTAGAACTGAACAAGATCTACGAGGTGACCTTTCTCAGGCTCAGGCGGTTGGCAGGGCAACCATGTTGCGTCTGAGAAAAGGAGAGCTCACAAGGTGAGTCCCATTGCTCAGATATATGTCTAGAGAAAATTTCTCATCAGAAATCTGAGCAGAGCACAGTTGTCTCCTGAACTGAGGAAGTGGAAATTTCAGATAAGGGCAGCTGAGCCTGCAAGGTGAAGCATCAAAGAGAGGCCTCTGAAGTCCATGTGGGATGTCTTGCTCATTTGTGGCTGAGGGTTTGACTGAATATTTGCAGGTAGGACCACCTTAGGTTAATCAGAAAGCATCTGCTATGAGGCTGAAAGCAGGAAGGGATGGAAGAGACAGTGCATAGGGAAGGGTAGTGTCTGAGGACTTAGAGTTCCAGCCCCAACAGAATGGAGAAATTTCATTATCTTATTCTCAACTATTTAGGATACACTTAGTATACAATAAAGGCTGTGCCTTAGGAGCAAAGACCACACACAGAAAGAGAAACCCATACAAGTTCCAAATGATCAGATCGAAGCTGAACGTATCATTCCACTCCTAGATATTTACCTAAATGAAATAAAAATGCACACCCACTCAAAGATTTGTATACAAATGTTTATAGAAGCTGTATTAGTAATGGTTCCAAATTGGAAAGAATCCAGTCACCTATTACCGGATGAATGGATAAATAAATTATGGTATATTCATACAATGACATAGTACTTGTTCAGAAAAAGAAAGAAAGAAAGAAAGAAAGAAAGAAGAAAGAAAGAAAGAAGAAAGAAAGAAAGAAAGCTACTAAACCAGACAAAATGGACAAATTTTCAAAACCATCATGCAAAGTAAAACAAGCGAAACACAAGAGTAAACACCATTTGATCCACTTTCGTGGAACTTCAGAGAAGATCAAGTAATATGCAGAGACAAAAAGCAGATCATTGGTTTACTAGATTTATTTATTTTTTAGACTGTGAGTGTATTGAATGCACAGACTCAAAATCATTTTCCATAGTTGAAGAGGTGTTAAATATCTTGATTGAGGTGGTGAAAACATGGGTGCTACGGAAAATTCATATGCTGAACATCTAACCCCTGATGTCACTGTATTTAGTGGTAGAGCCGCAAGAAGCAAGTGAAGGTCAAGAAGTCCACTGGGTGGCACTTCTTGGTAGAAAGAGTGAAGAAAACAGCAGAGAGCTCAGTCTTCCTTTTCACCACATGAGATCACAGCGGGAGGGCAACCAGCAGCGAGCCAGGGAGAGGGCTCTCACCGGAAACCAGAGAGACCAGAACCTTAATCTTTAACATCTAGCTCCAGAGTGTGAGAAAAGAAATTTCTATTTTTTAAGTCATCCAATCTATAGTCCTTTTGTTATAGCAACTCAAGTTGACTAATACAATTGGTATTTACATGTACTAACACTTAGTAACCGCTATATTTAAACATGTGTAGAATTTGTTATATATATAAATTATATTTCCATAAAGTTGATTAGAAATATTATTGAGGCAGCACACAAAGAGAAATGTAGTTGACTGAGGAAGACGGATGGATGCAAATAAAAGGCAGGATGCGTACTGTGCGTACACAAGTCCAAGGAACTTGGGAATTACCAAACAAAACATTAAAAAAAAAAAAAAAAAGACTGAAACCTTAGCCGAGCTTTTGGGAGACAGAGTAAAATGGGCTAAAAGATGCCCATATTATCCGGAAGTTAAAATGAACACATTTTGAAGTTTGATAGATTGTGTTGTGATGACAAAGATGGATAGGTTTTGGGTAATGTCCAAGTTTCTGGATTAAGTTGCTAGGTGAATGATTATATTTATTGTAAAACAGGGAACCATGGAACATGCAGATTGGGAAGAAGGATGTATTTCTTTCGGGTATGATAGGTTGAATTGTCACGTGGACATTCAAAAGGAGATACATCTATCTTACAAGATACAGAGCTCTGAATTTCCGAATGAGCTCATACTTACCTATAAATTAGAATCATTAGCATAAAAATGAGAATTACAACCATAAGAGTGGGTGAGATCACTCAGTTAGAAATGTTAGAGAAAAGAAAAGAAATTATCTGAGAATACATAAAAATATGAATATTTAAGAGACAGGCAGAGGAAGTGAAGTAAATGAAGAAAGACAGATAAAAGAGTGAATAAAGAAAAGTGGTGTCACAGAAGTCAAAGGAATAGAGAATTTTGTGGAGGGCAGCATCAATAATGTCAACTGCAGCTGAAAAGCCCAGTAAAAGAGTCCATTTAGGTCTGAAGCACATTTATTGGATTTGGCACCAAGGACCAGGACTGGCCCGGGGTGAGAGAAAGAAATCTTGGCCTAAAAGCTGGATGATCGGCCTTCGCACCCAGTCTCCAGGGACACACAGCCAACTCCCCTACCTCTATGCACCTGAACACCACGATTTACCAAATGGGACAATAAAAAATAGGTTGTTGGAAGATGAAATACAACAAGTGTGGAAACGACTTCTTACTTTTAGTATTTTCCCCCAAATAAGCTATTGTATATGTTACTGTACTTTGTGAAGAAAGAATAATAAATCAGAAATATAATCATTCTAGCATATCTTCATTAGCCAAGAGAGGATAAATTATGTCACAGTAACAAAATATCAAAAGTCGTCATGGTTTAGCACAACTAAATTATATTTCTCATATCCATGCTATATGTCCAACACAAGCTGGTGCTGAGTTTGGGTCCATACAATCACCCCATGCCATCTTATGATGTGACACCATCTTATGATAGGCTTTCACATGCAAAAACCTTCATGTTCCTTGGGGTATAAAAGGAGAAAGCTGAAAAATCAAATACTGACAAGTAAATGTTTTGTCCTGGAAGTGAAGTCCACTTCTTTTCAAATATCCTATTACATAATTAGATACTTAACAGTTCCCACATTCAAAGGTTTAGGGAAATCCAATTTTCCCATGTTCCCTCACAGGAATAAGAATTAAAAATATTAGCATATAATTACAAGACTCTAGAATGATAATAGGATACAAGTTCTACAGAATGATACCTTTTAGCAAGAGACATACATACTTTTGGCCTCTTTCAGTTCAGGACTTTCTTTTGTCCCCAACTTTGTCACTTATAATATCTGACAACATTAACAAGTCAATATCCACAGACCTGTTAGGAAAGCATAGCCATTCCTTTATGGTGTATGATTATTTTATTTATTATATAGGGAGACACTATTGTTCAGTGAAAAGAGCATGTGTATTGGGAAAAGAGATGTGGCGTTCTGGATATGTGTAGCAACTACAGGCAAAATACTGGAACTCTCCACTATTGTCATTTTTATTTACATGATAAAAGCAATATATAACCATTAGAATATTTTTTTCTTAAAATGAAATGAGATAAATAAAATCACTGAACACATATCTTAGAATAGGTAAAGCAATTTCTTCATTTTCTTTTTTTTTTTTAATTGCCAAAACTAGTCAGAGCCATTGAGTTTAGAGATGACTTTGTATCTTTAGTCTCTACTTATAGAATAGGTTCACTTCAGCTTCCTTGAACAACTGATTAAAAATACCATTAAATAGACATACTTTGAATGTCAGAACAAATGGTCCTACTAGTCATCCGTGTTCCATCTTCCTCTAGCTCCTGGTGACACACTGTCTAGGTAAGAAGGACAGGTTGTCATCTCCAGGATATCAAGTTTCTGATTCAAAAGGACTTCCACAGGCTTTTTCTAGCTCTCTGCTCTGTGTCTTCTGTGGAACTGAAGGGATTCAGACTCAGGGCTCACAGTAGTGCCATCCCCTCCCTAATCTCAATCACTGTACACACCTTACACAGACTCTTCTACATGTAGGAAGGGATACAAAATAAATACTTTTTGTCATTATGGCTTGTGTGTTGCTCTCATTTAACTGCCATTTTCCCAGAACCCATAACTAAAAGTCAATACCTTCATCAAAGTGTTAGCCAAACATATTGCCAATAATCAGGCAACCCAGTTGTTTTGTGTCTTACTGAATGAAACCATCGGAGGCAACATCCACAGTTCTGTGGTGAAATGGATTGTGCTTTTTGAGGGAAATTAATTATATCACATGCCATAGCTCAGTTCTTATCTAATTTATTCCACTAGAGTAACTCAGGAGTGACTGTTAATAAAATGGCAAGCAATTTCTCATGACCAAAGAAGTGTTGTTGGCAAATGATGTTGCTTGAGTCTGATATACTCTCATTTGCTTTGACCAGTGAGAAGGAAATATGTTTAGACATCTGGGTCATGGTTTGATTTATTTAATGTGTGATGATATGTCTCAGCTTATCATAGATACTCAAAAGTAAGTCTTGCTCCTATTTCCAAAGGATTGACTTAGAATCAAGAATCAAGGACTAGGCCATTTGCCACTGACTGTCAATGAAATATATCTATAGTGATTCATCCTCCCTGAAAGGAAAATCACTTCTTTGAATGTTCTTTGGAAAATGAATAAATAAACTTATATTACTACTGTAGGAAAATAGCGGAATTGTAAAAGCATACTAACCTTCCTTTAGAAATAATTTATTGAAGTAATGTAAGTCACAAACTAAAAGGAAAAAAGAAGATATACAGCATCAAAATATGTCAACCCTTAAAAATCAGATCAACTCTATATTAGTGTTTTGTGCCAAACAGCACTTTCAATTTTAAAAATGCAATCACAGATAGTAACAACCATGAACACAAGTCAAAATCCAGTCTCATTTCCACAAATGCCTTTCTTGCTTATTTTTAAAAAATTAAAAATAGCCTACCTTTATTCTAGTGAAGCCGGTTTTAAATAAAATTAAAGCTGAAGGGTTGATTAATAAGAAGCAATGACTAATCCCTGTAATCCTTAAGCAGATTATCTGAAAACAGATTGAATTCTTATGGCCAAAGACAGTGTATCATGAAAATATTGGAGTTTTTATTTTTTTAATTGTTACTATGCTTTTAAAAATAAATAAAATTCTGAAACCAAAACCAAAACAACTCCCATCAATCTACTTAAACTACAATAATCTAAATTCGAATTGGGTAAATCATGTTTTATCATGTTTTATCATTTAAAGTCATGTGTTACAATGATATAAATTTGAATTTGGCTTCTCTAGAATTATTTCTAGAATTATTCTTTTATAGGATTATTTGAATCAGGTTTCATGGGGAAACAGAAACAATAGATTGGGCATATGTACAGAAATATGGAGAGAGAGAGAGAGAGAGGGAGAGAGAGAGAGAGAGAGAGAGAGAGAGAGAGAGAAGGAAGGAGGAAGGGAATGAAGGAGAAAGAGAGAAATTTAGGGAGAGAAAGAGAGAGAAAGAGATTTTAAGGAATTGGCTCACACAATTAAGGGAGCCGGCAAGGCTGAAATTTGTAGGGCAGCTCTCCAAGCTGGAAACCCATAGAAAAACTGATGTTGAAACCTCAAGTCTCAATTCTGTCTACAGAATGTCTTCTTTCTCTTTGAATCTCAGCATGTTTGTATTTCCAGTAGTCCAGCATGCTGATCATTCAGCAGTTCAATCCCCCTAGATCGATCTTAATAGATGGAAGCCCATGCTGCTGGCCCTCACAGTCTCTATTCTAGCACTTTGCCTACTGCATTCATGTAACAAGATGCATCTCAAAATGACCAGTAAAGGAAGCTGAGGTCAGTTGGCTTGTTCATGCCATCTTCTTAATTTTTAGGGTCTTTCCCAGAGTGGATACTCTCTGATGGTTTTATGGGTTTTTTTTTTTTTTAAGATTTATTTATTTATTTTAGAGAGAGCGTGAGCATGCAAGCAGGAGGCGAGGCAGATGGAGAGAATCCTAAATGGACTCTAAGTGGAGTACAGAGTCCTACAAGAGGCTCAATATCATGACCCTGAGATCATGACCTGAGCCGAAAGCAAGTTGGACACTTAACAGGCTGAGCCACCCAGGCAACCCTCTCCTGGGTGTTTACATCCAATAAAAAAAGTATTTTCTGTGTTCAATAATATATGTGATTGCATACTTGCTCTCTTGATCTCCTTATACATAATCATCCAATCATTTTCTTTCTAGGCCCCTGACCAGTTAGGTTAGTCATTTGCTAGAAGTCCACGTATATTTTTGTTCCAGGCCATTACCCGTTTCACACATATCAAATGACCATGTGCAACATCCAGAGATCTTCCCACTGTAGGTTGTTTCCCCCTCTGCTGTGTTTCATGACCACATACTAGTGGGATGTACTAAAGCAGTCAATATTTTTCTCACATACACATACTGAGCCAACCTTTATAAATACCACACTCATCCTATATCCTTTTTCATCAGATTGTGATTAGAGACATTGGCCTTCAAGGGAGGATCTTGGTGTGACTAGAGAATCCACTACAAAGAATATGCAGCATATTACTGACCACCAGGTCAAAGAAGATGGCATCAATACCCCTGATTAAATAGTTTTAAAAAACTCATAAAGGGATTTATATTTTCACTTGATCTTGATAAATTAATAGCAGAAGATTGTAGAACAGATGAAAGGATGTAGAGTCAAAATGATCAATATTTGAAATCTATGGAAGCATTAAGGGGTGTTGCGTATTTCAATAGTAGAAAACTCCCATCCTCTTCCACATGTCTAAATTTTTTTTAACTAATGCATTGAGGGACCTCTCCTTTATATCAAACAGACTAATCAAAATACTTCTTCATACTTAATTTCTTCTCTGAACATATATCCTAGACTAATTTATTTTTACAGTTTTATTTGCCTATAATTGATATACAAAACTGCACATCTCTAATGTCTACAATTTGATCCAGTTTGAACATATCCATATACACATGCTGCCTTCACCACGATCAAGGTAACAAACACATCTATTACCTTATAAGTTTCCTCGTGTCTCTTTGCATTGTGTGCGTGCTGCTACGTGTGTTAAGAACATTTAACATGAGATCTACCCTTTGACAATTTTTTAAGCGCATAATACCATGTTGCTAATTATAGGCACTATATTGTACAGCAGATCTCTAGCATTTATTCATCTTGTTCTAGTCTAATTTGAATGCATATTTCTCTTGTTCCAATACTTGCTTCAGGATTCCTAATGTTCAGTTACCTCTCTACTGCTGCAGCCACACTATAATCCCATTGAGAATACAGAATTTTCTTATTCATCAATAACTACTCACTATCTGGCACAGTAACATGCCCATAATTTTTGTCATGGTATTTTTGATGATTGAAAAAAATGCATGTAACTTTCTTGGCCAGAATATAGAGACTACATGAATGAACTGAAATACAGTAGGATATAAATCTTACCTTCTGTTGTTTAGCTTTGGGACTAAACAATGTTCACTGATGAGTATTTAGAAATTTTAAAGGAGGGAGAGCAAATGTTGTGTTAAAGCAAGAAAAGATGGATAAACTGTTTCGAAGAGTTTATGAAAGATACCCTCTTGACTGCTTTGACTTCATCTAGATTTTATTTCCAAATCTCATCAGGAAAAAAAAAAAAACTGATTTCAAAATATCGCAAACATACTGAAATATCTGGAAGCCATAAAAACATAGTCCTTTAAATTTTATCTAAAGCAAAATTATATGAAAATGTAAATGGTCTATATTGTTTACCCTCTCTTGCATAATTCTCATTTTGAAACATATGCACATATTTTCATTTATGTCACTTTTTCAACAGCGTGTAAGATATTCACAGTGACGTGTATTTCATAGATGAAATTAATACAGATTTCACTGAAACACCCAAAAAACTTTCTGGAGAAAACAAAGCAAGCCATTTGTATACTGTGTTTAGGGAAATATGTGAGACCATAACACTTGCTAAATTAGAGCTTTATCTTGCAACTAATTGTGACAATGGAATTGTTCTCTGCAGTGTCTGCATCAAAGCTAATCATTTAGTGTATAGGTGTGATTTAGGACTCTGCAGATAAATAATGCAATATTAGCATAATTTGGGAGCTTGTTAGAGTCACATTACACAAATATATCAAATCAATAGTCTGTATACCCTAAACATACACAAGGTTATGTGTCAATTATATTTCAATAAAGCTGGAGGGAAAGAAGAAGAAAAAAAAGGGGAGAAGGAGGAGGAGGAAGAGGAAGGAAGGAAGGAAGGAAGGAAGGAAGGAAGGAAGGAAGGGAGGAAGGGAGGGAGGGAGGGAAGGAGGGAGGGAGGGAGGGAGAAGGAAGGAAGGAAGGGAAGGAGGGAGGGAGGGAGGAAGGAAGGGAGGAAGGAAGGAAGGAAGGAAGGAAGGAAGGAAGGAAGGAAGGAAGGGGAAATAATAAGAGAAAAGAAATACAGAATGTCAGGCTCCACTCCAGAGCTACTGAATCAAAATCTGAACTTTAGAAAGATGTCCAGGCAAGCCACAGGCACACTGAGCTTGAGAAGCACTATTCTTTAATATATAGGGCTGGGTCTTCTTGCTGCCATTAATTTGCTTTGTAACTTTAGCAAGTTTCTTTCCCACTCTTTCAGTTTCTTTACCTCTAAAATAAAATAGTGACCCTTTCAAACAAACAAACAAAAACAAACAAACAAACAAAAAATGACAAGCAGATCATATTAACTCCAGACCAATTAAATCAGAATCTCTATAGGTGGAACTGGGCAATGGTGTGGTTTACAAAATCATACTAGGTAAACTAAAGGTTCAGCCTGGATAAAATCCACCGGACTATACAATCTTGAAGGATTTTTCCAAGTCTTGGAATTTTTTTTTCTGTAAATTGTTAAATTCAGCACCCATCTGTAATCCAAATGTCATGACATGAGGTGTAGTAGACACAAGGTGTACTAAGTTGTAGAGTGTAGCTCCTAGAGTGTAGTAGCTACACTCTACAACTTACAAAGTTGCTGCTGGTACTAATTACTTTTAAAAACAACAACAAAACAGCATTTGTCAGAGTGAAGACATAAGATTTTAAAAAGTCATATAGAAGAACTACGAAGAAGAGTCTTAAATTTTTTAATACGAAAACATGGAAGACAGAGGTGGAAAACACAGGAGATAAATAGAAGACAAAAAAGGTAAAATAGAGATTCTCTCTACTGTCTGAACCTGGCTTTATTAAGCCATTGTAGCAGCTCTTATTTTAAGCATGAATTGCATTTGATTGGTGATACATTTCATAGTTCAAATGTGGGAAATTCAGAGTATTCATTCTAGGTGTTTAACATTCATCCCTGCTGGTTTTCATGGCAATATTCATACTTGGAATACATCTTTCCCTCGCAGGACCTCTCGTGTTGACTGCAGCTATTGTCTGTTCACACCTAGACTGGAGGCTGATCACTATGAAGCTATTTGACTCTTATTTCCAACAGTTACTCTCTTTGTCATATTCTCTATTCATCTTAATTGTCATAGACTTTTATTTAAATCTATGGTGTATGTGATCTTTCTTCAAACATGTTATATAGCATGATACCTATTTTATATTTTTCAAATATCTAAATCCTTTATGAAAAATCAAATTTCTTAAATAATTTTAAATATTTGATTAATTAAATTAAAAATTAAAAGTGCACGCAATTCTCCTAAACAACTGTTAGGTACTCTGCAATTCTGTAAAGTTACATATTATGGGAATTCTTGGATTTTTTTTTTAATTAAATGAACAGCATTGCAGAAGTTTCCACTAAGCATTTCTTGTCTATCCATTGGCTCTCTTTGCCCAGAAATTATCATGAATTTATGTGAGATTTTCCATATCGTCACTGTGTATGTAAGTTCTTTAGAGGATTGATCATATGACAGCCATGGGCAGATGGACTAAGGCTTGGACAAATATACGTAAGCAGGGTTTAGGCAGAATTAAGGTCAGAGAGGGAGGTGGAAATATGATGACATGAGAGTCTAAGTAGAAGGGGATAGATTGACAGTGAAGTGAGAGAAAAGTGTGGCCTTGTCTAGAACATTATAGTCGATACTAAGTTCATGCATCAAAAAATTACTAAGCATTTACTATGCTCTGAGCATATATGCCAACAATGGAAACAGAGAGGGCAATATGCACACTGTCCTCAAGATGGTCATGATCCACTGTGAGACAAAACATTTTTAAACAGATTAGCATGTGCATGTTTTACTGCAAAATGTAGAAGCAAATAACTGAACACATAGTGGGTGAGACTCGTTTTGACTGAAGAGTCTAATAAGATTTCTCAAATGAGTTGGTGAGGCCGTGGGTTTTCATTTCATGGCTTTCTATACAACAGAAAGTCTAGGTCCTCAATTTCAGGCCAACGAAATTGTATTCCCAGTGGCATAGGAACACACAGCTGCCTAGAATTCAGCCTCTGTATTCAGTATTGTTCTCAATATACATGAAACAGAGACGGGAGGTTTTTGTCAAATTGTGAAATAGTCTACAGTTTATCCTATGAGCGACAGAGAGCTGTCTGGGGGTTACAAGGGAAAGGCCTTTCTGTAGTCTGTATTCGGGAAGGTCAGCCTGGCAGCGCTGGGGATGAAGGAGTGAAGGAGACAGTGGTAACACACGATGGTTAGAGAGAGAAGACAAGCCTGAGAAACTTCTCTGAGCCATAAGCAATAGCGATGTTTGGATAGGAGAGATGACCTCTTCCTTATAGTGTAGACAGAACTCTGGTGTAAGATAGAAACTGTAGATTAACAAAATGTATTATCCTTTTCAGCCCTAGAATTTTAAGAATTTTAAGATTTTATAATCCTCCAAAATGCAATAGAGTGTGCATAGGTTTAAAGTTAGAGCTCTGGATTAAAATCCCACCTTTGCCACTTTTTAATATGTAAATTAGGTAAATTCTTTAACCACTTGGAGTCTAGTTCCTCTTGTTAAATGAGCACAAGCACTGGATCTTGTCGTGAAGACTATGCCTACTCCAGTGTCTGGGACATGAGAAAGGTTTAGGCAAGAGATTCTACGGTCCCTTAAAAATAAAGCTAAACTAGCCTAGCCCTCGTCTTATTGCATTTTGCCTTAAGAGGTCATCACCAATCTTGGACATTTACTGCAAAGCCCTGGGTCTATCCTCCGTTGAGTAAATGCCTCTCTTATCTGTCACACTTCCATTACCTGTGACCAGGTGTGCATTTGGATCCTCTCCATATTTTAGCAGCAAACTCTCAGAAATGCTCTCAGGTCCATCTGGCATTAATCCTAGGAAATGACAGATACTTAGATCAAATTATAGAATATTGAAAATGCCATTTGTTCAGCTATTAAAGCAATGAAGGGACACTTTTGTTAAGAAAAAACAATGTTCAGTAAGGTAAAAATCTGTATAAGATAAACATCTTTATTCTGTGTCCTGGGAGAATAAAAATAGTAGCTCATGTCATCAATATTTGAAGATGCTTTGAAACGTGTTTAAATCAGAAATACAAGGAACATCTGAAATAGTGCATTCTTCTCCGATTTATACTTCTAATTCCCCTTATTTAAAATCTTTCTTTCCTAACAGCTGTTGAAACAAAGAACACAAGGTTTGCTTTGACTTAAGAATATTTAAGTGACATATTCATAGTTTCCCTCCAGTCCCCAAATTAACAGTGTTCAGTAAGATGATATTTAAGAAAATATCATTTAAGAAATGATACTGGTGCTACATTTAAGGAAAAAGTCATTCTAAATTTTTGTTACAACCTGAGCCAAAATCTGTTTTAGGTGGTCACCTACCTATTCTTACTTAAAACTCCTCAAGGTCAAAGGGAAACACAACAACAACAACACAATAAAACAAAACAAAACAAAACAAAAAACAATTCTTCTCCGTTGTTTCAACTTCCTTTCACTTTCAGCTCAGAGAGCAGGTAATGTTTATTTGAGGTCTGTTGCAGAGCATGACATTAGTGTATATTATAAAGAGAGTGTGTTTTGATAAAATTCTAGGAATTTCTTTCTCAGGGAGGATAGAGTGAATCAGGCTTTGCTTTTTGTCTAACTTCTGCTTTTTGACTCTCCTGATGGTCTCAATATAGGTTTCCTGAAGGTGATTTACAAGAGAAGAGAGAGATGTAATCACTTTTATTCATTGTTCTAGAGCTTCTCACGTTAGTACTCAGCAAGAATTGGAGGGATGTAGGTTGGAGAGGTGGCACACAGACATGTTTAGAATCATTCCTTCCTTTGGACCCAGGTCTCTTTCTCTGTCTTAGCTCTCGCCCTTCCTGTGAGAAATGTTCAGCAGAACCAAATGTACAGGAGAGCGGAATGGAGCAGACTGAGCGGAGTTTACCCCGGACTCAAGCTGGAGCTTTGCTCCACTTCAAGTACCCAATCTGTCATTTCCTATTGAAACCATGTCCTTGTGTTCTTTCTTCTGTAAAGGTTGTGAACTGTGCTTCCCATCTCTGTATCCTTTGGGCATAGAACCAGGTCAGGCATGAGGTGGGTACCTGGTAAATATTTATAGATGCGCGCATCCGCCCAGGCATACATGGACAAATGAGTGGTGCCATTTAGAAGATAACACGGCATATATTACTAAGAATTGGTCGTAGTAAAATAATGTTGGTCTTTGCATGCAAATAGGTGTTCCAGGAAAGAAATCATATTGCAACCGTAGCAGTTTTCCACCATTTTCCTCTTGCGTTTTTATTGTCAATTAGTAATAATAGTAATAAGTTATCCTTAAAACATAATGATACCAGATATTAAATAGTATATAATGGGGATCCCTGGGTGGCTCAGTGGTTTGGCGCCTGCCTTTGGCCCAGGGCATGATCCTGGAGTCCCAGGATCGAGTCTCGCGTCAGGCTCCCTGCATGGAGCCTGCTTCTCCCTCTGCCTGTGTCTCTGCCTCTCTCTCTTCATGAATAAGTAAATTAAAAAAAAAAAAAAAAACTTAAAAAAAATAAATAGTATATAATGAAGACAGAAAGTATCCCCATGACTCCAACCTATTTGAAAATATTTGTACAGAAACAGTACTAAGGATGTTGAAATATAGGTGTTTCTTTAAAATGCCAAAATTCCCTCTTTTGCTACAAATGCTGAGGTTTTGGGCTCTGGAGTATCTTTTTGTTAGTGGCAACCGTTATCACCAATCAATAAACATGAAAGAATACTCAGAAGCATTGGAGGATAAAATTGCAAACTCATTGTGCAAACACACAACTAGAAAAATTATTATCTCATACTGGTCTGGTCATTTTTGTGCACATTTAAAAAATTATTTTTTTTTCCCTAGGGACAGAGAATAAAATTCTGCTACAATGGAAATCACTGTAAGAGGCTAGCCTTTTTGTATTTTCTTGTAGTTTTTCTCAACCCGTTGAACTGCAAGGCTATTGCCATAATGTCTAAGGGAGCTGAAGGCTCTTAGGACTGCACCTCTGAGATCAGACCATCCCAGGGACTGGTGCAGGCCACTGCATCTGAAATGGGCCCATTTGTCTGGAAGTAGGAGACGGAGCAGCAGGAGTAGAAGGGCTCAACAGCAACAACAAAGTCTTGTATCTCAGTTAACTAGGACTAGAAGGATTGTCTGTATGGAAGTGGTAGTGTTTCCCAGAGGCAGTCACATACTACTCAACATCAGATGTGATTCTTTTCACTACCATCTGTTGATACCATTATTTCCTTAAACCTTGCTCTCTTCCTACCAAACTTTGCCACACAATGTGTCTATAGGAAGCAGATGAAAGAATAGATTTCATACCATCAATGTTTAGTGAGGTTGAAATCTCATCCTCCATATGCTATCAGTTAACAAATTCCCTTGTATTTGCTATTCTACAATCTTATTGATGGTACTTAAAAAAATAAACACCTAATTGGTTTAAAAGTACTAATCAGGGATCCCTGGGTGGCGCAGTGGTTTGGCGCCTGCCTTTGGCCCAGGGCGCGATCCTGGAGACCCGGGATCGAATCCCACATCAGGCTCCCGGTGCATGGAGCCTGCTTCTCCCTCTGCCTGTGTCTCTGCCTCTCTCTCTTTCTCTCTGTATGACTATCATAAATAAATAAAAAAATTTAAAAAAAAAATAAAAAAAAATAAAAAAAAAATAAAAGTACTAATCAAATTTTTACAATATAAAACCATAGTCCAATAATTTACTTTCCCCATCCTTATCTGGCTACCAGAAGCAGGGAACTCCCCCAACCATTTTTTTTTAATTTCATTTAGCTTTTTGTATTGGTATTTACCTCTGTACATTTGAAAAATATGTGCATCCCGTTGTCTTCTGACTAATCATATTTAATTTCTTTTTTATTTTTTATTATTTTTTTTTATTTTAAAGATTTATTTATTTATTTATTTATTTATTTATTTATTTATTTATTTATGAGAGAGAGAGAGAGAGAGAGAGAGAGAGGCAGAGACACAGGAGGAGGAAGAAGCAGGCTCCTTGGAGCCCAACGTGGGACTCGATCCCGGGACTCCAGGATCACACCCTAGGCCAAAGGCAGGCACTAAACCACTGAGCCACCCAGGGATCCCCTCATTTCCTTTTTTTAGATAAAAATTGAGCTATTTCCACTCCCGTCCTTTCTCCCTCCTACCAAATAAATTTTGCCTCAATTTTCAGATAAATATTTTTGTTGTTGTTGCTGTATCTATATAAATAGTGCTCATTACTGAGCCAAGAAATGTACTATGACTTAATTCTCTTTATATTTGTTTTGCTTATTGATAAAAACTGTCTCATATTTTCTTTTCTCAATTTTCTTTGAAAATCTAAGGAATTTCTACACTTTCCAGGGCTCTTTAAAACATCTTTCAGGACACCTAGGTGACTCAGTTGGTTAAGCATATGCCTTGGACTCAGTCATGATCCCGGGGTCCTGGGATCAAGTGCGGCATCTGACTTCGTGCTCAGTGAGGAGTCTGCTTTGCCCTCTCCCTCTGCCCCACCTCCACTCATGTGCTCGCACGTGTTCTCTCTTTCTCTCACACATAAATAAATAAAACCTTTAAACTATTAAAAAATAAAAACAATAAAAATACATTTAAATATAACTCATTAGATTGTCCAAAAGTCAGATAATTTCTTAGTTTTTTTCTTCTTTCCCCTCAAGACCTCCCGCTAGACACACAGTCTCCTGCTCCAGCCTAGGGTAGTTGCTTCCCAGGCCTGGCCATGAAACTTCGAATCCTCCTCACTTCTGTTCAACAATGGATTTCTCGTCAGACATTTCCCTTGTATTTATTTTTCCTCAGTATATTTCTTGATTTTGGAAGAGCATATTCTAAAATAAGTTTCTTGCAAACTGTCTAAGACATGTGAAAGAAACATGTTGTGAAGAGTTAAAATGAAGTTTGGTGGGAAGCCATGCCTCTGGGAGGACACAATGAAGTATAAATGATGAGGTTCTACAGCTGAAAGCTCCGTGAACTTGAAGAACGCAAAGGGCCTCTCTTAGCACCCAGCACCCATTTCTCATTAGATCACAAGGAGGAATGATCAAAAGCCAGTTAGCAGCAGAACCACAACTGGAGTTCCCATCTCCTAATTAACCATCCAGGCTTTTCCTTGCTGTATATATGTCACTGTGTGTGCTTGGTAACTTTTGTGTTTCTTTGCAATAATACTGTGGTATTTGCCTCACAGTGACTATGACAATTTTACACATGATAGGGAAGAGGATTACAGGAATTGATCAAACTGTACAACTAATAAGTGACTGTGGAGACTTCCAAAGCCACACACACACACACACACCCTACATTTAAATATTCACTGTGTTTAAGAGTCTATTTCTATTCATGAGCTTAAAAAATAAAAATTAAGTAACCAAGGCCACTGTTTTAAATGTTTCATGAGTTTTCCTTTGTTCAAAATTGGTAATAGGAGTAGCAACACTTTATGTTATTACTGCTGAGCCCCAAAAGCTCAGCTTTCTCTAAAGGTCAGCTAGAAATTTTCAAAAGGGCAAAGCTGATTCTACACATGTGGTATCTGTGCAGGAGGATGTCGGCGACGGCTTTCTGAATTGTTTCCCTCCTTTCAATGAACCAATGTTCAAAGTACCTCAAATTTCTAATCTGTCTCTCTCTCTCTTTCTTTAACCACACTGAGTTCAATAAAATTTGTTTTACAATTTAAGGTGAATAGTATCGTCCCTACAAAGCTGAAACCTTACTATAATAGTTATTAGAATTTCCTGAGCAATGTTGATTCAGTGTGAACATTACCCATTGAAATAAAAGTACATTAATGAGGAGAAAATAAACCCAATTTCATTTGTTCAACCACTATATCCTGAATGTCCCTGTGCCCACTGTCCTGTTAACATTCCAGCTACACAGATGAGCAAGCTATCTCCTGTCTTCAAAGGAGGAAATTGTTCGAACGGATAAACCGATAACGTAAATGCATTGTGAGAATTATGATCTTTGTTTTATGAAGTACTGTGTGATATGGAACAACCTCCAAAATGAACAACTAGGAAATAAAAACAGGAATAAAGCATATACAGTTTAGTTGGATTAGCAAATATAAAGTACAATGACCTAAATGCACTTACTTAGGTTATTTCTCTTGGGTATACAGGAAGCTTTTGAAAGACTGTATCTGGAATATAGATTAAAAAGTTTAAGACAATCGATTTACTTTCTATTGTGTATGACTTGTATGCCAACTATTAAAATGGACTATTTGCCCAAGATGAAAGATGGACATTTAGGTAAGTTTTGGGGACCCAAGAAGTCTTTGTAGAACGTGTCCATTTCACACCAATTGTCACGGATGAAGAACAGGAAGGCAACAAAACATAAGAATGGTTTCAAGATAAAGGGGAAAATATGGCACACGTATCCAAGTGGGAAATACCGGTCATGCCTGTTGCCAGGGAATGAGGCAAGTCCTGCTCAGAGCAATGTGGAATGGGAAGCAGAGGAGCATGGGGAAGCATTTCAGTACTCAGGTAAGACCTTGCAATTTGTCATGAAGATGTGAAAAAAATCACATGCCTAGAGATGGGTACTACTCACCAGAGATAATTTCATTGATTAAAAAGAGCAATGAGGGATCCCTGGGTGGCGCAGCGGTTTGGCGCCTGCCTTTGGCCCAGGGCGCGATCCTGGAGACCCGGGATCGAATCCCACATCAGGCTCCCGGCGCATGGAGCCTGCTTCTCCCTCTGCCTGTGTCTCTGCCTCTCTCTCTTTCTCTCTGTATGACTATCATAAATAAATAAAATTAAAAAAAAAAAAAAAAAAAAAAAAGAGCAATGAATTTTCCAGGAATTTCACTTTGTAAAAAGTTCTATATGTGGTAATGTCTTTTTTAGGATGAAGAAATATATTATTGGTTTTGTTAGGAGAAGTAGAATAGTTTGACTTCATTTTTAGCAATATGGCAGATGAGATTCTTGAAAACTCAGCCTTACAGAATCTTTAAAATACCGGATAAACAGTAAAAATGTGTTGCATTGCCTAGTCGAACTTACAAGAAATTAAGGGCAATTCCCAAGGGCCAAACTTTGAGTAGAAGCTGAAAATTGGAATGGCAAACGGCCATTGACACTTCAACTACCCTGGGGCCATCAGTGAATTCTGAACCAATGAGCCTCAGGGGGAAAATGGAAAAAAACAACAGCAACAACAATGAATCAGATAGGGTCAAGTGTCAAAACTTTAGTGAAAGATAAATAAAAATATTTAAGTGTGTGTGTATGTGTGTTTATTTGACTCGGAACTCTGGGAATAAAACAACTCTTCCTTGGGAATGCTTTAACTTCAGCCTTTCCCTCAGACTTACCCATGGGAGAGTATTTATACCACACGTCATGGAGTATCTGGGAAGCAGTACCAGCTTATCATTGCTCCACCTGGCACAGTCATGAGCATCTTAAATAAGCCATATGTTCATGAAAGCCACATTGCCTTATTTCATCATCATATGGAAGAAACACTCAGAAGCGGTCTGGAAAGGGAAGGAACACACACTTGCTGAGACTATGAGTGGCCACTGAAACCTGGAGATGGAGTGAGATAGCTCAGCCCTGTTGCTACCAGTTTGGTTAATTAGCAAGGGGACACGCTGGTCCACCGCATTTGAACAAATTGCCTATGTGACACTAAAGTACAAATGAACACCCCCCCCCCCCGTAAATACATGGCTTTTTAAATCAGTTGTATTTACTTACAGTGCCCAGTTCCAAAAGAATTTTCCTCGCTTAAATCTGGAAGTTTATAAATTTTCTGCTACCTTGTACCTCATGTCTTCAATAAATTCCTAATACTGAGACTTTAAGGAGAGGTATAAGTGGCCTCAGAGATTTTGGATTTTTCACACATCAGTATATGGTACAAACTGAAATGTGGGAGGAGAAAGAGTGGGCACAGCTGATTTATACTTGAAATAGGTAAACAGCACAAATAACATTTGGGATGATGAACACGACAATTTCATTTCCAGATAAAAGATAGGTTGGGGCGCCTGGGTGGCTCAGTTGGTTAAACGTCGGACGACTGATTTTGGCTCAGGTCATGATCTCAGGGTCCGGGGATTGAGCTCCCTGTTTGGCTCCACTCTCTCCTTCTCCCTCTACCCTCCCCCTCCACCAGGCTTGTGGACACAAATGCACTTTCTCTCTCTCTCTCTAAAATACATAAATATGTTTAAAAAGGAAAAAAAAAGAGATAGGCTATTTCTCCCTCTGTGCCCTCCTTTTTACTTTTACTTCTTTTTATTGTATTCATTTATTTAGGCCTTGTGTTATAAATGCTGAGGTTCATTTGGTATGATTGTATCCTCCGTTAGTCATCATCATTGATTTCCCTGCTTTTTCATCAAAAGGTTTTGCACTTAGTGTTAAACCATAACTGCTTCATGTGGGCCATTCCCTATTGTAATTGGCAACGTACTTTTCTTAAGATAGCAAAAGTTGAAAAGCTCCTGAAGACCTGAGGACACCTTATTTAATCAGAGTGTATGAAATATAGAGACCAATAATTTCCCAGGCTACTGCTTTACAAGTTACTATGTTTGCTGCTCCCAATCATATGTGTCTCCTGCAGTCAGGGAAGCCGACTACAAAAGGATCTTATACCAATGTAATGTGCCTTATAAAACATGCAAATTTCCCATACATGGGGCTCAATTTCACAACACTGAGATCAGGACCAGAGCCTAAATCAAGAGTCAGACACTTAACTGATTGAGCCAACCAGGTGCCCCTCAAGTCTGTTGTTTTACACATAATCTAAGGTTTGCAAATACACAATATTTTGGTCATGCCTCCATATAGAAATTCAGATTCCAACCATATGTTTGATATCTTTCTGGTATTTTGTTCTGGTATATATCCAACAAATGAGATCAGGATGCCCAAAAGGTATTCTCACACCTATGTCCATTGTCGTAATTTTCACAATAGCCAAGAGAAAGAAGAACTCAATCCCAGCGCCCATAGATGCATGACTAGATAAACAAAATATGGCATATGCATGCAGTGGAATATTAAGCAGTCTTTTTTTTATCAGTCTTTATAAAAAGGACAATCTGTCACATGTCACAACATGGACAACTCTTGAGGCTGTTATGCTGAATACAATAAACCAGTTCACAAAGAGACAAATACTGTATGATTCCACTTAAATGAAATATCTAGAGAGGTCAAAGTCACGGAAACTGATATTTTCAGTCAAGAATATATTAAGTTCTGAGGTCTTACGTGTTGATTTCCTGGCATCATTTTCCTAATTTGGCATTTTCAGGGGAGGAAAAGTAAGAACTCACACTGAATTAGTATCTACTATATGTCATATACTATAGTGAGCAACTGCCACCACCACCCCCTCACCCGCACACAAAGAAATGCATTTTCACCTCCAGGTTGTGCAACTCAAATCCAATTCCCTTGTCAATTAGCAAGGAAGAAGTAAGCACCATGCCACAAGCCACAGACTAAGGAGAGACAGCCCTAGCTATGAATAGTTCCTGAGTCATGGAGCAAACCTGTAAGAAATTTCTGAACTCTGGGAACCGGATCTAGCCCCATTTAAATAGGACGAGTATATAACATACCCTTTAAAATGGGGCCACTTCTGAGAGTTAAAGTTGACCCTAATATAATACTTAGATCTGGAGAAGAGGCGTAAGCCAGGACTGTTCCAGCAAAGTCCGGTGTGTGTTGAGCATGCATATACAATACTATGCCATCCCTCAGAGGGCTCCAGGGTTTGTTCCGATGCCGGTTATTACCTATCCCATTTTGCCAGTTTCCCAGGTCATTTTTATTCCCAAACCTGTGCCCTAGACAAACTTACAAAACCTGTTTACCCAAAGGTCAACGTTTCCTCATGCTCTAAATTATTTTCTATCACAAGGAAAGCAAGCTTGCTTTGAGACAATGAGCCCCCTCCACCACTGGGGGAGAATGACAAGTTTCAGAAATAGAATATTTTATCTCCTGCATAGAGTCAACAAATTAAAAAAAACAAAAAAAGAGTCAACAAATTAGTTCTAAAGGCATAAGAAAAATCCATGCGGAGCTTCTAAAATCTCGGAGATGGATCCTCCCCCTCCATAGGACGCTTCAATGGAAAGAATGACAAGGCGGCCCCAGATTCCCGATTGTGTCTTTCCCTCTCACTAATGAACACTTCATAACATTAACTCTTAACGATTCTGCTGAGGAAATCTTCCGGTAAGTGCCTCTTTGAGGCTGTCAAGCCCAAACTGTGTTGTTTGCCTTCCCTAAAAAGATCTAAGAAATCGAATATAAGAGCTGGAATCATCTTCATCCGTCATTTTGATCCCAAACTCCGAGCGCATCTCTCAGGCATCTCTTTGGTTCTGTGCGTTTCCCCTCTGTTCCCTGTTTGGTCAATTTCTGTCTGGGAAATTAAATAATTTCAGCGTGGCAATAATGCTTTCACTTTTGTGAACCCCAAACATATGCTCACTAATCAGAGCCATCAATAGCACAAAACGACCAAGCGTTTACATTTTTCAGACATCTAAAAAGAACCCTGAGGTCGTGGATAATTGCTGCAGCATCATCGTGGGAAAACACAGAATTTCTTTGAGAGTTTTAAAATATTGAATGCAGTTTTCAGGGCTTTTTCACTACTTGAAAGTATTTTAGGAAGCAGGCCCTGATTTTCATAACACATTGAGGCCAACGCCTTCTTTTCTAGAGATAAAGCAAGCGAACTTGAAGGAAGGAAGGACACTCACTCCATATCATGGGATCTCTCTACTGCGGATCAGAGTCAGAACAACATTGTGGTTTTGATTTGTATTTCCCTGATGGCAGGTGATGCAGAGCATTTCCTCATGTGCGTGTTGGCCATGTCTAGGTCTTCCTCTGTGAGATTTCTCTTCATGTCTTTTGCCCATTTCATGATTGGATTGTTTGTTTCTTTGGTGTTGAGTTGAAAGCCAATAAAAAATAAATTTATTAAAAAAAAAAAAAAAAAAAAACAGAGTCAGAACAACAGCCCGGGCAGGCCCGAGCCTTGGCTCACGGCGCTTGTACCAGCGTCCTTGCTCTCATACCCATCCTTGTCCTCCTGATGCCTGCCAGTACTCCTAATTTTAATATCACCGGTTTTCTTCTATCCATGCCCTCCTATAATCTCTATTTGAGTCTCATATGGTAATAGTGACCTTCTCTTGCCCTCCGCTTCCTCTGGCCTTAGTTTTTCTATGTGTATAATCTTGGTCTCTTTTTATCCTCTATTTAAAAATGCATTTATATAGTTTAACCTTTGGTAACATGCATATTAAATAGAACAGGCTTAAGAAAATGTCTCTGATCCTTCTTATTCCTCTTTCTCTTTACATAGCCCTACATTCATAAACCATGAATAAAAATTATCGAGGATACTACAAAATTTTTTTTTTCAAAAGAAACAAAATAGGAGGACAATAGTTTTAAGGCTTACTGTAACACTAAGATGCTGAGGCCTTCATATAAAAGACAATAAAACTGAGAGTCACATAGGAGATGTTTCTGGAATACTCCCTGGAATTTGGCAAGAGTCTTCTCGTTGGTCTCTTGGCCAGGATCCACTTTCTCTTCCGTTATAGTCCCATTCAACTGCTGAACTGATATTCCTAAAAGGCAGTGCATCATTTCCTTTACCAATCCCGATGTCTTCTGTGACTTCCTATTGCTCAGAGAAGAAAAAACATATTTATTGACTTTGAGGCCCTTCCCTAATCTGCCTTGTGTCTTTCACCTTTCCACTTTTGCAGCACATGCCTGGCCCCTGACCATAACACGTATATGATGTTTCAGGGGTGAGAAAGAAATCCTCCAGTATACCATGATTCCTTGATGTCCCAATGGTTCTGCACACACTTCCTTCTGCCTCAACTCTGTCCCTTGTTTTTTTGACTAGGAAATTCTTTTCACGCTTTAAGGTCAAGTTCAGACTTTAGAATTCTTACAACGTCTTTTTGCCTTTGCATTCATCCTTTCTCTAGGCATCTCTTCACTCGAAATATATTATTGTGTGTGTCTATGTGCTAAATCCTTGTTGAGATGTCAGAGAGACCATGTTGAAAAGACACGTGTCTCTCCTCTTGGCACTTACACTTTAGAGAAAAAGTAGAAGATTAAACAGCAATAATAAACAGATAATAAGTTTTTAAATAGTAATATGTGCAATGAAAAATAAGAACAGGGCAATGGTGGAAAGTGCCGGGGAAGAGTGAGGAATACCATAAACCTGACTGTTAGGGAGATGACTTTTAGGAAATGATCCTTGAGAGAAGAGCAAAATGAGTAGAGGAAAAAAGGTTCAAGTGTATAAAATAAAATGCAAGGGACCTAAGTGGAACCAAGCCTGTCCTTTTTGAAAGACAGGTGCCTAAAAACAGAAAGAAAAACGTTTTGGCTAGACTGTGGTAAGCCAATGGAAACTGGAAACCTTGCTGTCAAGGGAGTTGAAAAAATCTATATATCCTCCTCCCTCAGTAGTCTTATAACTATTTTATATAACATTATTAAACCATTTTTCATATTTGTTTTGCTTTGTGTGCTCAAATATCTAAATCCCCCACTAGATTATGAAGCACTTCCACAAGAGTACATCTTATATTTTATCATGTTTCTCTCTGCCCAGAAAAGGCCTAAGAAAACGCATAGGATGGACAGACCCGTTTACTCATTTATCTGTGTTTTTCTTTATTCCATAATTGTTTATTAAGAGGCTTAATACATAGCAGGCACTATGTAAGGACATGGGCAATGATCTGGTGAACAAAGATTACCACATTCCCTACCTTTATCATAGAGTTCACAGTCTTGTAGGAGATTCATTCATCAGCTAACTACATCAGATGATAAAATATTGAAGCGCAGTAAGTACTGTAAAGGAGAGATACCTGTGTTGTGGTTAAGGGATCAGGGAATATATCCCTGGAGAAGTAGATTCTAAGCTACAATCTGAAGAAAGAACAGGAGCTGATTATCTAAAATCTGGGTTGAAAAAATAGCTTAAGTAAAAAGCTTGATGTGGAGGACAGATTTGAGACAGTAATAGAAAGCTAGCTTTCAGGCCATGCAAAGGATCTTGGCTTTTTCCCATTGTAAGAACGATGGGAAATCACTCATTTCACCTCCAGTAACTACTGGAGTTTTAATTAATTCAGCTCAGTGAGTACTCTGAAGGTCTATTCTAGGGCTATTTAGTTTGAATGTCCTCACCCTCTGCTACAACCATGACATGTTTTAAAACATTCTAAAATATACGGCCTTCCTCTGTTGGATTCCTTGTAGGGTAACTCTCCAGCTTCTCCCATCTATAGACTTGTGTCCGTGTCATTCATGTGGCTTTTATTGCCCCCAGAATGCAATGTTATCGCTTGTCTTTGTGCCTTTGAACCTCTGTGCATTTGTGCTGCCACACATGAATGAATTCTTGATGGGAAGAACAATTCCCTGGCTTACAACAAGAGATCAGGCTTCTCTTGAAGGGTCATGTGTGCAGGACTTATGATCTGGGGCTACCAGTGGCAATCTGATATCTCTCTTGCTCATTGAGAAACTGTTATTAGTCTAGATGGGAGATACAAGGCTTTGTGGTATATTTTAGAGGTTTTCCCTCAAAAAGAATTTTTTTCTTAGTTTTGGTAAAGTAAGTCTACACAGGAAATGGAGGATACTGCCAATCATAACTGACAGTTTTGATCCTGCTAGTGTCTTTAAGAACAGGACTCAAGATTTGGAAGACTGTCTATCCGGAGCCCAAAAGCACATCTTGCATACAGTTTATACAGGCAGACATACACAAAGCCTCTTAGAAATAATTTAAATGTCTTCTAAGAAAAGGAAAAGATGGAAATGAATCAGGAATAATGTCACCATACTGGGCCCAATGTTCTAGTTTTATTATGACAATAGTCGGAGCTTCTGCACAAGATGTGGTTGTTTTATTGGGCCCTGATGACCAGTAACTGACAAAACTAGAGAAATGTCCATGGAAAAATATGAGTGAAAAAAGAAGATGCAAAAGAAATAAAAGTCACAGAATACATCTTTTGACTTTTTTTCTCTCTCTAAGCCCAGATAAGTTTTTCCTTTGTGAGAAGCTGCACATAACATGAAGAATAGAATCATGCATGGCCTTTGCTTTATTTATTCATTATAATGTGGTTTCACATTTCGGCATTACTGATGTTTGGGGCCAGCTGGTTCGTCGAGTGGCCTCCAGTGCAGGTACAGCAGCAACTCTAACCTCTCCTCAGGAGACACCACCAGCTCCTTTCTGCCCTTGGTGGTAGCAAGCAAAAATGTCACCATACGTTGCCAGAGGGCCCATGGGGAGCATCAGGGAGAACCACAACAATACAAAATGAATTAAGGAAAAAAAAATGAATTAAGGGTCTAATGTGGGCAAAGAAATGTAGTAAATAATTCAACTCCCTATATTCTCTATGCCTTTGTCCATACGTCTATGTATGAAGCACATGAGGTCCTGAATTATGTGTATCATGTAGCTGGGATTCTCACGTCACCTCAATCCTCACAGATACATGTATATAAACACATATATACACACATATATACATACACACACATATATATATATATTTCAAGACATTTATTCATTTGAGAGAGACAGAGTAAGCAGGAGGAGGGTCAGAGGGAGAGGGACAGAAGCAGACTTCCCCCTACACGGCGCTCGATCCCAGGACCTTGATCATGACCGGAGCTGAAATCCAATGGCTAACACTTAATCAACTGAACCACCCAGGTTCGCCTCTCACAGATATTCTTGAAGCGGGTATGATTTCCCACATTCAACTCATGTGGAAACTAAGGATCAAAAGTTTAAATAACTTGTTTAAAATCCATAAACAATTCGAGGTAGAGCCAGGGAAAATACCCCAGTACTTTCCATAAACCACTGACAAACTGTGAACATTTTGATTAAATATAATCTAATGTGATAGCTAAGTTTGACAACTAAAACTGTGAAAACCACTAATTTATTGCCTTCATTCCATTTCAACTCTAAACACAAAAGCGTCTCATACACATAAAGAGTTGGACATTTTCTTAAAGTACTTTCGTGTCAGTTTTCCCTCAGACCCTCACCATAACCCTGTGAGCAGCTTAGCAGAGGTCGCTATGCACATTTCATAGCTGCAATAACTGAACGTCAGGGGGATGAACGGCTTATATAAGGGCTTATAGTTTGTATGTGACAGAAATGGGATCCATCGAATGGATCCTGTATACACACACACACACACACACGTATCTGTGGCTGGGTATCATGACAATTACTCATATTAATTTTGGATAATTAAATTTTTTTGAATAATTAAGTTTATTTCATAGCATTGCAAAATCCCTGCAAAGGATAATAAATCTTATTATTCTTCTTCTTTACTCAGTAAAGCCATTAGAACTTACTTACTTAGAACTTAGCACGCATTTTCTTTTAAAATTACATTTCTTATTTCTTTGATCATAATGAATGGGATATGATTATCTTTGTTTAAATATGAATCACATTGGATGACGACAAATATATACAAACCCTAACCCAGAAGTAAAGATTTTATAGAGAGGCTGGAGGAGTATGGAGAAGTAGCAGAAAGGTGGTGGGATGTTGGATGAAAAAATTTACTAAGAAGACAGTAGGATCTGGTAAGATTGGAAGGTTAATATTGGAAGCCTATGGGAGATACAGATTCTTGGGTGGGATAGGTAAGAGGGACTTCCATGGTTTGGCTCCAGAACCAATCCACTTGGTAATATGGACTAAAAGAGAATTCAGAAACCAAAGAGGTTAGCAGATGTCCCTTGGAGAGATACAGAAGTATTCAACTGGGAAGAGTCCAGGAAGGCCAACGAGGAGATTCACTGCAGGAGTATAAATGTATGATCAGCATATAGGGAGAAATTAACTAGGGAGAAATTTAATCTAAAACTTTAATTTTTGTCTGTCGATCAAACATTATTCAGTATTGCATCTTGGAGTTTAATGAGTACAACTCCTACATGTTTTAGGGAAGACTGTTCTATAAATGTCAATTGGGTCAAAGTGGTCAATACCATAGTTGAAATGTATATCTTTACTGCTTTTTTTATTTGTTCTATCAATTATTGAGATAGTATAGAGCTCTCTGACTATAATTGTAAATTTGTATCTTTCTCTGTGTAGTTATATAATTTTTGATTCATGTATTTGGAAGCTCTATTATTAGGTACATAATAGTTCAGGAAAGAATTGGCTCCTTTATAATTATGAAGGGACTTTCTTTGTCTACCGTAACATGTTTTCTCTGAAATCTACTGCTTTAATATTATGTAATACCACTACTAATGCTTAGCTTTTTAAAATTAGTGTTAACATGGTAGATGATTTTCCATTATTTTAAGTTTATCCTATCTGTGTCTTTATAAAGAGTACTACTCCCTGATGCCAGTATAGTGCTGGATCTCATTTCTTTAACCCATGGCTATTTGCTATTTGTATTTAATTTGAATTTCACATAATTGGTTTTTACACCTACCAATTTATTACTTGCTCTGTATCTGCACATGGTTCCTTTTCTTCTCTTGTTTTTGCCTTCTTTTAGATTTGTTCAGTATTTTTTGTTCATGATTCTATTTTACCTCTGTTTGGGGGGATTATTAGCTGTCATTCTTCACTTTGTTACTTTAGTTGTCTCTGTAGGGTTTACGGTATCCATCAGAATCTTCCAAAATCTACCTTCAAATGTTAAATCCTTTCATGTCTAATATAAGAGACTTGCAGTCGTATACTCACATTTTTCTCCTCTAAAAATGTGTGTTCCTCATATAATTTGTTTCCACATATGGTAATAAAACTCCTCACTAAATTGTTAATATTTTTGTTTAAACAGGCAATTATCTTTAAATAAACTTAAATGAAAGGAAAAATTCCTTATGCCTTTACCCATATAGTTATCATTTCCAGTGACCTTTGTTCATTCGTGCAGATGTAGATTTCTAAATGGAACACTTTCCCTTTTGCCTAAACAACGTCTTTATAAATTTCTTATAATGTGGGACTGTTGGTGATTCATTCTTTCAGGTTTTGTATTTTGGAAAAAGTATTCTTTTTATCTCTATTTTGATGGATGTTTTTGCTGGGTAAAGAATCCTAAGTTACTAGTTTTGTTCCAGCTCCTTACATCATTCCATGATCCTCTTAGTTGTATTATTTCTGCTGAGGTTTCTGTTGCCATTTTCACCGTACGTGTGTGTGTGTGTGTCTGTGTGCATAATGCATACTTTAAATTTTTCCTATCACTAGTTTTGAGATTTTGATGATGGTCTGCTTTTGAGTTGTGCTTGGAGTTTATTGAGCTTTCTACATCTGTGAGTTTATATTTTAATCAAGTTTTGAAATTATTCAACCATTTTTTCAAATACATTTTTCTATATCCTACTCTACTTCTGGAATTATAACTATAAATATATTATCACATGAACTTGTCTTAGAAACTCATTGGCAATTTTTTTTTTAATTTGGTTTCTGTTTTTCTCTTTTTTATTTGTATCTATTGCTATGACTTAAAATTCATTACTCATTTTTTCTCCTGCAATATCTAATCTTTCATAATTTCCATCCCCTGTATATTTCTACTCAGACACTACAATTTTCATCTCTAGAAGTTGTTCTTTTTTTTTTTTTTTTTTTTTTTTTTTTGTATATCTTCAATGTCTCCACTTATCTTTTGGCTCATATAAAATACAGTTATAATAACCATCTTAATGTTCTTTTCTGCTAATATCTGTGTTAATTCTACATCCGTTTCAGCTAAACAGCTAATTTATTCATCTTCTCATTATAGACCATATTTTCCTGCTTTTTTTTTTTTGGCATGCCTGATAATCTTTTGTGTACCAAACATTATGAATTTTAGCATGTGGAGTGCTGGATGTTTCTCTGTTCCCAAAAGATATGATGAAGCCTCATTCTTAGATGCAGTTATGGAAACTTGGGGACAAGTTTCAGGGTTTCACTTCTATGATTTCAATGTTCAGTGTGGGGCTATTTCCCTGTGTATTGTGCCCACTGCCCCATGAACCATGAAGATTCTCAGTCTGGCTGTTGGGAACTCTGTCAGTGTCAGGTACTCCTGACACCTTTACCTGGGTGGTCATTTCCCTGGCCTCAGGGTGTTTGTTTGTTTGTGTTTACCGTTGTTTGTTTGTATTTTTTATTTTTCACGCATGCCCTGATACACAATGAAGACCTTTTGCAAGGCAGATTTTTTTTCTGTTAATGGCTCTCTCCTCAGTTCCTCTGTCCTGTGAATTTTATCCATCAGTGTATCCCTCATTTTCAACCCTGCCTCTTCAATTCAGGGATAGCTGCATGCTGCCTGGGTTTTACTACTTGCACTATAGCCTGGGAATTTTCTCTAGACAATGAGCTAAGCCAATAGTAGGGTTTTCTTTCTTTGCTTGCCAACACTCAGGCCTGGTGCCTTTGTTGTATGATGTCCAATGCCTTAAAAAAAAAAAAAAAAAAACTTTGTTTCAACTATTTTATTTGTTTCGTGATTATTTCTGTTAAGTGCAGTCCCTGCTATATCATCTTGGTCAGAAGAAGTACTGTCCCACAGTTTCAAGCTCAAATTTTATTACCTCAGCCAGAGCCTGCTGCGAACTTTCCTCCCCTACCTTCCCTTCATGTCACCATGCATACCTTCCATATTTCCTTCATATCCATTTTCCCAATCTATTAGCATGTTTTAATCACTTGCATGCTTTTTCTCTTTTGACTAAACAATTTCATTCATCACAGCATGGGCTTCTAGAATCCCAGAAATTATGTGCATGACAAATAATAATTGCACTTTAAATATTGGTTGCCTAAATGAATAAATCTCAATTGTGTTATTCTCACTCTTATTTGTATTTGCCTGTCTCATTATTTAAAATCTAATATTCAGGGATCCCTGGGTGGCGCAGCGGTTTGGCGCCTGCCTTTGGCCCAGGGCGCGATCCTGGAGACCCGGGATCGAATCCCACATCAGGCTCCCGGTGCATGGAGCCTGCTTCTCCCTCTGCCTGTGTCTCTGCCTCTCTCTCTCTCTCTCTCTGTATGACTATCATAAATAAATAATAAAAATAAAATAAAATAAAATAAAATAAAATAAAATAAAATCTAATATTCAAATAAATAAGTAAATAAATAAATAAATAAATAAACAAATAAATAAAATTTAACATTCTGTGCATGCATTGTCTATTGAGGAACTTTGTTAAGCAGAATATTGGGTTAAGCCAAGGAGTGAACTGCCTTTTGCCAGGCCTGTTTGCAAGGAGTCACCCAGCTGGCTGGCCTGTATTCAAATATAGTGTACAAAACTGAATGTTTGTCCATGGAAATCTTTCCAAGACCACACTGTATGGGCACCAGCACCTTGCTGGCACCTTCCTGTGGCACCGCTCCCTGGGTTGCATACTTGAAATGAGTTTGCTTTAGTGCAAAATGGAAAATAAGCAGGAGATTGCTGAGACGTGAATATGGCAAGGTAGACCGACTTTCCTAGTAATGACACAGGAGGTGACATATGTCATCTTGTGCTACTGTGACCTTTCTCTCCTTCCAGAAACACACATTACTCTGAAAAAAAGGAGGAAAAAAAAATGAGCCATCAATTGGGATACTGTTTAGTCATAACCAGCTTGTCTACAGCTCTTTCTCTAACATGAAATGCTATTGGACATTTTGAATTATTTCTCTTGCATCTCTTTCAAGCAGAAAACTCCAAAGCTAGAATTAATTTAGAGATAACCCTTCATTCAAACTTTCTACACTTAGTGACATTTACATTATTTACATTTATGCTTAAATAGAGGGAGAAAAAGCAATAATTACTAAGCACCTACTAATTTCTAGGGGCTTCAGTGGATCTTTTGATTTAGGGAAATAGAGATATGTAGAAAAGACTTATGAATATCACACTTTAATTGGATTAAAAAGACTTAGTGAGGTCAAACATGTGATGGATATCTGTATGTGATAAAGTATCATGGAATGAGAATAGATATCGACAGGCTCTAAGGACCGAACACATAAAAATGGGATCTGAAGAAAACAGTGTATTGGAATTAAAAAAAAAATATTTAATTTTTAATAATAATGACTGTATAGCTTCAGGCACGTTAGGAAAATTCTGATGTAACAGTAGTAGTGTGGATTATAAGAATTATACATATTTGGTCAGATGAGGAAACTAAAACTCAGTAAATTTAAGCATTGTACCTAAGGTCAATAAGCTAGAAGAGTGAGGATTTAAATCCAGATCTCTAAGAACCTATAGGTGAGGCTCTTTGTTCTATTGGATTACTTATAGATAGCAATATTCATGTTTAAAAAATATTTCATCTTGTTGCAATATATGTTAGGTGATCAAGCTCTGTTAAGTCAAGTTCCTGGTGTTCATGTGGTCAGAGATATGTGTATGTGAGTGACTTAAAACTCAACACCCAGAAAAGAGTGGACCTTTCTACTATGCTTCTTATGCTCAGACTTCCATCAGCAAGTGATTTTCTTGCTTTAAATTTAATGCTGACTCTGTTCAAGCAGAAAATAGATTTGAAGACAATGAAAAATGCACTACTTTATTTCCCTAAGGGCTTCCCTACACAGTAGGCCTTGAACAAAACTAATTTTATAAGGAGAGACAAACAACCAAGTTAATCTTCAAATGCAAAATTTATTGTTTGGTTTTTTTTCCTAAATTATTTTACTAAGTATTGATTCCCTGATTCTTATTATCCATCTTCAAATCACAGGGCTCAGTGTAGAATTTGCATATATTCTGGTAACAAAATTCATAATCAAAAGGGAAATAATCTCACCATGGTGCATGTAATTTTTCTGTCCAAGGGAACCTTGTAAAGTCCTGATAAAAATAAATTGTAGTGAATGAGAAAATCAAAAGAAGTAAAATATCAAAGGATCCTTAGTGATAACTTGGTCCAGTGATTTTTTTACATTCCAGAGGGAGAAAAATTGATTTTTGAGAAGGAGCATTTTGATTGCAGTTTTTCCACATGGGCTCCATGTTTTGGAGGATTTTCCAATACAGTAACATTACATTTATTGAGAAATAATGGTTATACTGATTTGATCAATTTAAAAAATGGGCAAATGTGCAGAACTTGTGATCATCTGCAACAACAACAACAACCAGAACAATTCTCTGAGGTCCAAATTATTCCTGACCTTTGAGGAAACCAAGAAAGTCTGAGTGTGTGATTTCCAGGGTTGGCTTCAGAGAGTTTTATGATTGTATATCCCCCCAGGAGAAGGTGAAAGAGGAAAAGACATTTGAATCCTTTTTAGAGTAAAGAAAGTAGAGTAAGATCAGACTGAGACCAGATTGCACCTTCAAGGTCATAGAAGGAAATTTCAAAATACATACAAGTAGAACTGACAACTAAGAACTTATGAAGATGCGATTAAGCTTAGAGTAGAAGAAGATTGGGATTTAGCAGGATACCTGTGCAAATCAGTGGATTGTTCATTGCTAGTCTCTCGTCACTCTTTGGTGTTTCATTAACTACAATACCTAAACTGTTTAGAGTAGAGTATGCCAAATAGGAGGCTATAAAACATAATCCAGTCTTTAGATACTTAGCTGACTCCCCAAAGTGTTTTAACAATTATGAAAATACTTATAGCTTATTTTCCATGTATTTCTAGAAAAATTCATGAGAAAGACCTATACTATGTTACTTTATGACATCAAT
The DNA here is from genome assembly GCF_018345385.1 of Vulpes lagopus. Classification (NCBI taxonomy): domain Eukaryota; kingdom Metazoa; phylum Chordata; class Mammalia; order Carnivora; family Canidae; genus Vulpes; species Vulpes lagopus. Next base: position 111,917,666 of record NC_054833.1, on the reverse strand, counting down.
TTCCAATACTCATGCTGTAACTTTACCCTTGAAACAACAGAGAATGCATGCTTTCCAACTCAAAGTCTGTAGCATTCTCTATTATCTTATAATCATGCCATCAAATCATTTAACTAATTATATCATTTAATAATTTAAAGAGTTTGTCTTGCCTCTGATATATTTGATCAGAGTTGACTCATATCCATCTGATATAAACTGTTATGACATTTGAATTTTAAGACCATTTTTTTCCCAAACTTTAATGGGACCTCACTGACATACACATTGGGATTCCTCAGGACCTCACTGCCATACAGATTGAGATTCCGTAGGCTTGGCAATTCTAACACATGCCCAGGTAATTGCAATGCTGATGGTATGCATACCGTTCTTTAAGGAACAAGAGCTTAAAGCAAGTGTATTCCTCTGGAGCCCAAGAAAAGGGTTTCTTTAAAGCTGGTATATGTGGTAATATGACACTAGAAAATGAGAGTACAGAGCAAGTAAATGGAAGAGAAGGACTGAAAAGCAATACATGCATAGGTTATCAAGTAGGTCATCAGGATGGGCATACATTCCACTGGGAACTTTCAAAGAGTTTTGTGAAATATTTATGGAAATTTTCTGCCCAGGGGATAAAAGAAAGAAATATTTGGGCACCTGAGAGGTCGATTGGTTAAGCATCCAACTCTTGTTTTTGGCTCAGATCAAGATTTTAGTGTCATGACACTGCCTCCTGCACCAGGTTCCACATTCAGTGAGGAGTCCACTTGAGGTTTTCTCTGTCTGTCTGTCTCTCTCCCCCTGTCTCTCCTCTTGCTTGCACACATTCTCTCACTCACTCTCTCTTTCTCAAATTAAAAAAAAAAATTCTAAAAAGAAAGAAAGAAAGAAAGAAAGAAGAAAGAAGAAAAGAAATATTTATCTACTTCTTTACCCTTTACTTCTTTAAATATTTACCAACTTCTTTATTCCCACCAAAGGTGGTTCTGTGGACCTACCCTTCCAACTCGCACACGGTTGATAACAGAGCAGTTTTCTTTTCTTTTCTTTCTTTTTTAAGATTTATTTATTTATTATGGTAGACACAGAGGGAGAGAGAGAGAGGCAGAGACACAGGAGGAGGGAGAAGCAGGCTCCATGCCAAGAGCCCGACTCAGGACTTGATCCCGGGACTCCAGGATCACGCCCTGGGCCAAAGGCAGGCTCTATACTGCCGAGCCACCCAGGGATCCCCACAGAGCAGTTTTCTATGGCAGTCCCATCTATACCCATCAAAGAAGATGTAGGGCATGAAACAAAAATATGTACAACATGGACTAAGACAAAGTTTTGTTTGTGTTGTACCAGCAGAAAGTTAGTGGAGGCCTACTTGAAACCAACTATTGTAACAGTGACTGGACAGACAGGAGAATTTCGAGGTCATACACAAGAATTGTAAGATGCAATATGCTTTCTTATGACTGGTTGGTGCCTTGAGCCTAAGCACTTGGCTACAAAACTCATGTCTCTTTCAGACAAAAGCCAAATGGTTCTTCGGCACCATGCCACACTTTTTCCCCCAAAACACAGTCAAGATTTCATCAGTCTAATGATGAAAGCATAGGCACACTGTTAGACAATGAGTGTCAGGGAATAAGGTTAATATTATTGCAGTTTTTTCTTTCAGAGTAGCAGATGGCCTTTACAGGACCAGGAAAAGTTCCTCTAGTACCTTCTAGTTCATAAAATGGTTGCTATTTGGCAAAGAATCTGATCCTTTAAAAGAAAACCATATCCTATAGTGGAACAATTGTTTACTATTAACATAAAGAACTCCCGCCACACACAGCCACAGGAGAGATGTTGTATACCCTTTAGCACTTCTGATAATGCTCCTGAGCCAGGCTTTGTCTATCGCACCTAAGCGAGTCTAAGAGATTATCACCACTGCCATTAACAATAGCTTTAGAAACCAAGCACCTCTGGGTTTTAGGCAGCTAGTCCTTTCACTTTCTTTTTTATTTATTTATTTATTTATTTATTTATTTATTTATTTATTTATTTTATTTATTTTTTTTATTTTTTTTTTTCACTTTCCTTACTATATCTCTAAAACCAGATTAAAGCAATGGCATCCCCCAACTAATAAGAATGGCTGCAAAGGTTTAGACGGTGCAATAAACATTCACAGAGAACCCAGAGTCTTAGTTAACTTAACAACTAGTAACTTAAATTCTCTGCATTATTTTCCCCTCAGAAAGACAAAGGTTACCAAAACTAAGGGATTTTTAATGTATCAGGAGCACATAGGCTCCCACATAAGTTCTTTCTGTTTTGGAGCATGAGAAACTGACACATTCAAAAACCTCTGGGATTCAATGGCGCATCAAATGACTTACATTTGGCAAGAGGTCATACTGTGTAGAAGGAAGAGTTTTGTCCCAAGTCTTAAATTCTCTGCATTTTTGAATTGAATTCCAGTTTCTCTTCAAAACAAAATGCGTGACTCTAGATTTATTCTTCTGATGCCACAACTTCAGTTTCCTCCTACTTAAAATAAGAAAAATGTTATTCTTGTTCAGATCTCAGGATTATCAAGGGAAACAAATATTTTAGTTTTGCCTTGTTCCTTCAACTAAGCAACCTAGAAGCAACAACACCCTAGTAGTAATGAGCATACCACGCACCCTGATCTTGGTCTCCAATATCATTGTCCAATAAAATGAAAAGCTCTTCTTGGAGAAACTGCTGATTCTAGGTCTGGAGCAGGAAACATAAAATGAACTTGTAGCATCTTGAAGTACCAGAAGTAAGAGCATACTTAAAAACAAAAATAAAAACAATGATGAGGGGTTTAATAAAACAACTCAGGATCCAACTGAAAACGCACTCAATGACCAAGGCTAGAATTTGAAAAGTAAAACAAATGAAATATAGTTGGATTAAACCTGAAGTGTAAAATAAATACTTATATAAATAAATAATTGAATAATAATTAATTATAAATAAATGAGGCAAAAAAGATAAATCTCCCATGAAGAGATATAGTTTATGTAGACCCACTACTCTGTCCTGAAGGAGGTAGAATATAATTTCCCACTCCTCAAATGTGTGCTATACAGAGTGACTTCCTTCCCAGGAGCAGAGTATGGAAAGGGAGATGAAAGTAGAGAAACTGATAAAAACTACCCCAGCCATGGACCAAGTTCAACATTAACTGTAACAGCTCATGTCGTTAGTGTGTACCCTCCCCATCATGTGATGAAGGGATACTTTATCTCTGTTGTCTTCCTCCCGATAATCCATGATGCCTGTCTAATCATAGGAAGAGCATCAAGACAAATCCTGTCCTATGGACATTTTACAAAATATCTGATTAGCACTACCAAAAACTCTCAAGATCATAAATAACAAAGAAAGTCTGAGAAACTATCAGGGCAGAGAAATCTAAAGAGACTTGATAACTAAATGTAATGTGACATCCCTGATGGGAGACTTGAACAGAAAAAAATACAGTGGGAAAACTAAGAATTTTCAATAAAGTGAGGCTTATTCAATGTATTGTTACTAGTTTATTACTAGTGACAAGTATACCATAATTATCTAATATCTATCAATAACAGAATTTGCCGGGCGTGGGGTCTGGGGACCTATGTGTACTATTTTCACAGTTTTTCTGTAAGTTTGTCCAAAAAAAAAAAATCCATTAGCATATTTGTCAATGGAGTTACATGAGGGTCAGAAGAACAAAATATGAATTTGTAATATCCATCCATCCATCCATCTGTCCATCTATTCATTCTTTAACAAGCTCATAGAATACTGCTGATTTACAAGTTGCTCACAGTTCAGTGGAAAAAAATATATATATAAGGAAAACAATAATATTGTTACAGTGCAAATACTATACTTAGCCAAGTATATAATCTGTGTATCTATCCTCTAGACCTACCCCTTTTCAATAATTGAGGTAGACCAAAGACAGGCTAGGCACTAACATCTACCATCCTATTTTATCCTAATAGATAAAAAAAAAAAATGGGAGATAATGTAGCATAGTTAATAAAATGGCTTTTTCTTGATAAAAATTACAATGCTGACTATAAAACACTTTTATTATTCATGAGTGGTTTGTTGAAAGAGATTTTCAATTTCTTCTGTTAATTTTACTACTGAGTCTATTTTAAAATTAAAAAGTAATAGGGCAGTGGGAAGGAATAAGATAGAAATATAATCACTAGAGTATGAATTATTTGTTGAGGTAAATAGTAATTTTTAAAGAGAAAGTAAGTGTGAATATTCTTGACTCTTGTTCCAGGGAAATGTGCATTAAATATTTGGTTTGGAATATTTACTCAGGAAGGCAGAACTGATAAAAACAAAACAAAACAAAAGACCCTAACATTATTTAATAACCTATTGTGTCCCAGGCCCTAGCTAGGCATTTGTAGTAGTGGCATATTATTCAATTATCACCTGTCTTAACTCCAGCTACCATAACAAAGTAACAGAGACTGGGTAGTTTAAATAACAGGTATTTTCACAGTTCTGCAAGCTGGGAAGTCCAAGATCAAGGTGCTGGCTGATTTATTTCCTGGTGAGTTTTCGTTTTCCTGTCTTTTGGATGACTGCCTTCTCTGTGTCCTTACACGGCAGAGACAGAAGGAGCTTTGGTATCTTTTCTCCTTATAAGGCGCATCCTCATGACTGATTTCTTTCCAAAGGCCTCATCTTTAAATTCCAGTATGTTGGCGGTTAGCTCTTAAACATATCAATTTTGAGGGGACACAGAAATTCATTCCATACCATCATCATAAGCTGAAAGAGTAAGTATCGTTATTGCTTTATTTCTTCTTACTTTTGCAGAAAAGGAGACTGAGGTTCAGGGAAATTTAATAAGTTGCACAGGCCTACCCGAAACTACATGTCTGGAGGCTCCTGGCCAAATTGTGCTGAGATATATTATTTAAAGAGAAATAATTGTTTGAATAAGCCTAAAATCTTTGTGGCCTAATATTGGGATGTTTATTTAATTTTCAATTTTTCAACACAATTCAAGTTAGCAGGGGCCACTTATTCTTTCTGGTAGGACCACTGTTCCCAAGGGATTCAGGTTTCACAAATAGGTCCAGCAGAGTAGGAAAGAAGGATTAGAAAGTGTATTACCATTGGTGATACTGCTGTTTATTAGCTATTTTTGCTTATATTCTCCATGCCAGGATTCAGTTCCAAGATCACAGTTCACTGCAAAGAGGAGTTGGAAAAAAAAGGGGGGGGGGGACAAACAAACAAACAAAAAAAAAAAAAAGAGGAGAAGTGTTTTGTGCACTGGCTAATCAGCCCTTCGCATGCACTGTCCACTGTCTGCGCTTGCACTCTTCCAGGTTTGCTCCCATCTCCACATGTAGCCGGGCTTCCCTGGCCATGTCTGTTCATGTTGAGTTCCTACATAAGCCCTCCTAACCAGTTATGTCAACCACATGCTTATTTCTTCTAGGAGCAGCATCTCATCTCTGTTCCCTCGTGTACCTTTACCACGTAAGCTCCGTGAGTACCATTGTGACGTTCTTGTACTTGTTGCTGTTATAGGTATATTGAAATATGTTATATTTCTAGTAACTAGAACAGTGTTGGACGCGTTAGGTACTTGATAAAATATTTACAGAATGAGTGAAGATGTCACTTTCACTTCAAACCCCTTAAGTTTCTATCAATATGAATAAGCATTATATCTTTTCTTTTAGAATTAGCCTCCAACCCAAGATTGCCTATGCTAATTATGTATATTTTCCTAATTCTCCCATAATATTATCTGCAAATGCATTCCCACAGTCATTCTGTGTTTTCCACACCCAGTACTCATCCTGGGGGAAGAGCATCCCATAGAGTAGCATAGAAACTGGCCTCTTGTCCTGAGGTTTCTGTCGTGGGAGGGTTCTGACCCTTCGTAAGTCTACCTACAAAGAGGGATTCCTTAAATGCGCAAAGGTGGTTGGAGGCCACACATTCCCTCCAAACAAGAAAGAGTCACCATATAGCTCTCTCCCTTCAACTAGTAAATTTGCTTTTTTTCTGAATTGGCAGTATCATCTCCTATATGGCAACTACTTTGGTTTGTCAGAAACAAAGACTGCCAACAATTTTCAAACATAAGAAGCCAAGAGGTAACTAAGCCTCAGGGAGCAAACCGTATTGGCTGCATCATGAGGCAGTAGGCTTAGACGTTAGCATATCTGTATACCGACCACCACTGTCATTCTGTCTTTTTCCGGACTGTGAGGTAGTGTTAGCTTGCGACAAATCCTAAGAATGGGGACCACTCTGTCCTGTAAAGCATTGTGGGTAGATACCAGCATAATCCCATTAAATAGCAGCCAGGGATGTGAGCTTTCATTGAAGTGTAGGGCTTGCAGGCTAAACCCCACCTATGCCATTGTATAAAGAGGAAACATTTGCATTTGATTGATTTGCATATCTCTAAGTCTAGAGATAGAGATCCCAAGCATTTGACAGAACTTTCTCATCCTTCACCCTGTCCGACCCTGTTTTCTACATCCTGCAGGCCTCTAGGAGCCCAGTCTTTGAAACTCTCACTGTCTCTGCTCTGATCCATCTTCCAATCGGCTTTCAGAGTGTTATGGTAATGGCAACTCTGACTTGGTTCTTTTAACCATTCTATTCTCATATCTTTTATTCTCTAGCTTGTTTCTCCGCCAGTGCATTTAATTCTACCTAAACTCAGAATTTACTTGTTACTTAAACAGAAAAATCTACTTATGATGTACGCCATCACTTCTTTCTCCCCTGTACTCTTAACTATATTTGCCTCACATGCTGATCTAACTGATCCAATTTATAACTTTTATTTCTCCTCTACTTTATAGACCCTAACAGACCTGCCTTATAGACCCTTATAGACCTGCCTTTTAGATAGAAGTTGCTCAATAAATGTGTGAAAACATAAAATAAATGGAATTAACTCAGGCTGATGGTAACCAAGACAGTGGTCATATGTTACTTCCTGAAGATGCAGTTATCTTTAAAATTCTGTATGTAAGTTTACCCCCAGTGTTCATATTTAATCATTAAAAAATACCTGAAAATATTTAATAATACTACAAATAAGTGAATAGCTCTATATTTTGCACATTAATGGAATCACAAGAAGTCCTTTGACATATACCTCTAAAATCTTACAATATATTAACTTAAAAAACAAGCAAATGCTTAGTTTTAACTTTTTTGTTAAATATATCACATAAGTCCATACAGGTCTAATCCCATCTAATCATGACAGTCATGTATGGTGAATTTTAAAAATAAGGATTTCTCTATAATAAATAACCTAAGAAGTTACAATTCAAAGCTCTTAGGTTAGACCTGTATATTTGTGATAATAAAAATATTGAACATTCTTCAGGGATATTCTAATGATTAGCCAGATTTGGGAAACAATTATTTAATACAAAAACACTATTGTATAATTTGATATAACTTTTTCTGCCTAAACCATTATTAATGAGACAGTATTCTCTAATCATGGGGATGACATTTTGTCTTTGATAATTTACTCCCAAATAACTAAAGGTCATGGCAAATCTAAATCATTAATTGAAAAATCAAGGGGATGCTTCCCCTCTACTCCTGAAATATTTCACTAGATAGAGCTAATTAAGTTGAGTGGAAACTTTCAATCAAATATTTTTGGTAGTATTCAGAGTGGCTGATTTCTGAATATATAGGTAAAGCCTATACTGCCATTTCATTTTTGAAACTATCTAAACTGTCCATTATTTCACCAAATGCTTAAAGCAACGTAGCTTGTGTAACCGTACTTCCCATGCACAAACAAGGTGAGAGGCAAGACAGTTCGATTAAAGGATAGCCACACACAACTGGATTCCAATACCTAGCCCAGTACCTAGCATGCTTATGACTATAGAGGAGTTGCCTAATATCTGCTAAGTCCAGCATTTCTTCAATAAAATGTAAAGTTAGGTAGCTACAGGAAACAGTTTCTTTAGAATAAATTATTCTATGCTCAATTCGACCATGTTTTAATGAGAGATGTCAAATGGGATTCCCCTGGCATCAGAGATAGGCATGCAATCCAAAACTGATTATCCAAGGGGTTCTCAGAATTTATAAAAATCCAAAAAGGAAAAATTAAATCTTTCCACTTTGGTGAGGAATGTGTATGTTTGAAATTTGTTGGCAGCCTTTGTTTCTGACGAACCAAAGTAGTTGCCATATAGGAGATGATACTGCCAATTCAGAAAAAAAGCAAATTTACTAGTTGAAGGGAGGGAGCTATATGGTGACTCTTTCTTGTTTGGAGGGAATGTGTGGCCTCCAACCACCTTTGCGCATTTAAGGAATCCCTCTTTGTAGGTAGACTTACGAAGGGTCAGAACCCTCCCACGACAGAAACCTCAGGACAAGAGGCCAGTTTCTATGCTACTCTATGGGATGCTCTTCCCCCAGGATGAGTACTGGGTGTGGAGAACACAGAGCGACTGTGGGAATGCATTTGCAGATAATATTATGGGAGAATTAGGAAAATATACATAATTAGCATAGGCAATCTTGGGTTGGAGGCTAATTCTAAAAGAAAAGATATAATGCTTATTCATATTGATAGAAACTTAAGGGGTTTGAAGTGAAAGTGACATCTTCACTCATTCTGTAAATATTTTATCAAGTACCTAACGTGTCCAACACTGTTCTAGTTACTAGAAATATAACATATTTCAATATACCTATAACAGCAACAAGTACAAGAACGTCACAATGGTACTCACGGAGCTTACGTGGTAAAGGTACACGAGGGAACAGAGATGAGATGCTGCTCCTAGAAGAAATAAGCATGTGGTTGACATAACTGGTTTAGCAGGGCTTATGTAGGAACTCAACATGAACGTGGGGCATGTGTTTATGCACATGTGTGTGTGTGTTAATATGCTTAACATTTGCATAATGCAATTATTTCAATAAAGAGGGGTACAATCATTAGGGATATTCATTAGAATATATGCTTTGCTTTATTGCCTATTACTCCTTCAGTTCATTTATTAACGTATTTACATAGTGTCAGTCTTTTATTTTTTAACCATTTTCCACTTCTCTTGCAGAGTTTATAAATTAGTAGTTGAATATTTGTCTTTATATTATTAATGCTATGTTTTGATGTATTTTGAACAAATATGGGGTATTGCTACATTGCTGAAAGAGTCTGACCAAAGTCCCCGGTGTCTAAAACTCTACTGCTTTCTAACACCCAGCAGGAAAAAGAGTTACACTGTGGACAGGTAAGACCACAGAAGGCAGAGAGGTGAGCTCTAGGTCCCTTAAGCTGTAGGTTTTCTCACCTCTGCCTCCTAAGATGATTGGAAAAGTTTGCACCTATGTTTCCCAGGTAATTGGAAAAATTACCTAATATCTCTAAACTTTATTTTACACATCTGTAAGGAGAAGACTTTGATCTCTTTCTATAGTTAGTTTCATTATAGAAAAGATTAAGAAATTCTAAATATAATTTTATAAATACAAAATAAATATATATATTTATATATTACAAATACAAAAAAGCTATACATTGCTTTTTAAAAGCTATAAATAAATATATTTATTTCTCCCGTGCCTCTTCCCCCTTCAAAAATCATTCTCCAGCTTATTAAGATTTCATGAATTATTTTTACTTTGTGCCAAGCAGTATGATCAATGCTTGGCACACACTGGGATGAGGAGAGCAAACAAATAAAAAAAAAAAAAAAAAACCACACACTTCCAGGTTTTGCTTTCATACTGTCAATTTTTTGTCAGTATGAGAATTGAGCGACCTCAAACAATCAGAGGCAGTGTAGCAGTTCTTGATCTCCTCTTTGTATTCATCATACTGTATTGGACATTTTCAAGAAAACTCCCCAGCAAAAGCTATTTCCTCAATTATAATATCTGTTTTCTATTTTCAGAGAGCAGTTCTGAGGGAGCCTTCCCATGCTCCCTTGATCTAATCCATCTGTGGGTGGGATGCGAGTAATTTTAAATTCCATATGTGTTATTACCCACTTATGCCCTTTCTCTTTGAAGTCTGTTAAACCTTATTTATAGGACGAATTAGATCAACACCACGAAGTAATGCTATTTAAATTGCAAGTGCATGTCGCGCTTTCCTAATGGATTCAGCAAGGAGTGACATCACCAAGTGACGACATAGTTGCTGACTTCATTCTCCTCCACTAGGCGAACAACTAAGAGCTGTTCAAGAGTGAGACACCACCGAGACAATCCTAGAACACAGGGCGAAGGCTGCAGCACCCTCTGAGCCTCAGAGACCCCGACAGTCCACATTAGGAGGGCAAGGGAAACAGCTACCCGTGGGCCGCAGCATTTCTCCCCCAGGCCAGCACAGCCCCAGGTATAAAGGTCTTCCCTAGCCTCTGTTCTCCATGGGACAAGGCAACCCAGGGGGCAAAACTAGCTCTCTCCCACCCAGTGTTGTGGCTCCCAACATTTGCAGGATCCCCTACTCTCTTTTTTATATATATAAATGTATTTTTTATTGGTGTTCAATTTGCCAACATATAGAATAACACCCAGTGCTCATCCCGTCAAGTGCCCACCTCAGTGCCCGTCACCCAGTCACCCCCACCCCCCGTCCACCTCCCCTAGTGTCCCCTACTCTTGATCTCACATCAGAGACTTCAGGGGAACCTGAGGGGCTCAGGCACTGGGAATGTGACTATGATAGAGAAGGGAAGAGGGTGGCTTGCATCAACCAGCACGTAGATTTTGGCAGATTGAGTTCTAACCTGTAGCACCCCAGAAGTAATCGGAACCCGCAGTTCTACTCATCTACAGAACCAAGTTGAGGGGGACACCTTAACCAGGGAACTCAGCAGGGCGAAGATCTGCCTAATTCAGACTCCCCAGTGGGGAGTTTTGCTGGCCCTAGAGCCTAGTTTGCCCAGGCAAGGTTGACTCACAGCTCCACTCACTGCAGAGCCTTCTCGCTTCATCCGACCACAAGGGCTAGTGACAACCCAGAAGCTGTGAGCCCAGCACTGATCTAGCCTACACAACAGGAGGCCGAGCAGATAGTTTGCCAAGCAAAGCCGGTCAGCCTGTTTGGGGTGTGAGCTGGTTTGAGGTAGGACAACAGAGAGCTGCTGCTTCTGCTGCCCCAGGACAGGGAGTCAGGCTCACAGCCCCGTCCGTTGCCGGATACAGCCTTCAGCCAGCCCCACCAGAGAGCCGACACAGAGCACACCCAAAAGGCCTGCATGCAGTGCCACTTGAACGGAAACCACAGCCCATTGTTTCCTCCATCTGCAGAGCAAAACCAGTGGCCTCACTTGACCAGGAATTCAGTGTACACTCTGGCCTAATTCAGGTCCTGAAACAATCAGTTGTGCAAGGCAGCTAATTCATAGCCCCAATTACTGAATATAGGACCCAGCCTTGGCCATCTTCTAAGCCTGATCAGAGCAGCCAGGAAACTGCAGAACAAATCCTACTGCCTCACTTTTTTAGGGAACCAATGGATTCAGGAACAATCAATATGGCAATCCAATTTCAACTCTTTGGCTGTTCACATACAAAATAACTCCACAAGCAATTTGAATATACACAGATTACTTCTCCTAGGCTTCTCCATACCTTGGAAAATAAAAAGAAAATAACGTATCAACTTTGAATGATTTTAAATCTAGAAGGAGCTTTAAATAATAGTTAGGACAATCTAATCTTTCCTTATACCTTTTTCATTTATTCTTTTTTAAGTTGACGAAATGGATGGTTAAGTAGATTAATAAAGTATTCCATGAGACCATGAAAGTCTACTTAAATCTTGATGGCCTGGAATGATTTGTGCAGATAGCAGCTGAAAGTGTGAATATTTAAATTTGTACCAAGTCATAGCCATGTAGAGACAACAATCCAGTGGGAACAGAAAGAAAACTTCTATTAATAATTCTTTCTTAACAAACATAACAAATAAGACTGATTCAGTGGTTAATTTATGATTGACAATTTTTAATCAATGATAATGATTACATATAATTAAACAATGAATGCTGGAGATATATGAGACAATCCTCTATTTGACTTGAATATGAGCACATATTCTATGTTGCATTACCAAACCCTCCATTGATTAGTGACTTCACAAATTCATACATTCTAAAGACTCCACATCTACAGACTGCACTATGCTGGAATTGAAATCTTTATTTATGACCTGTATTTGGAGAATAAAGGAGAAAATATCAACACATGTATTCTGTCCCATGTTCCATGGCTCCTTATTGAATGGATTATTCCAGAGATAGGGAGTCCATTTTGCTCACAGGAGCTTATATATTACCCCATTATGTCACCTTAATAAGTATGACTTAGAAGCCTAAAAAATAAAGCATATTAATTAAGTCAAAGTATGTTCTTAAAAGTTTTTGATTAAAGTATTTATCTGTACCATCTTTGTAGGAAATTCATTTTCCAAGGCCTTCAAGCTATTTTATTATTATTCCATCCTCTCTTTTAATTGTTTTTTATTTGTTTGTTTGTTTTGGGTTTTTGTTGCTTTGTTTGTTTAGTCTGGATGTCCTCAGGCATCTCTGCTTTATTTTCCATCCTTCACACTATTGTTACAAATTGAGATAAGACAATGTGCTGATAGATACAAAAACGTGTATAGCCCCCCCTTTGCCACAGCATGTATTATGATCCATCTAGGAAGATCTTTGGCCGATGTAAGCATTGAGGATGTAGGAACTAGGGGAAGGGCCCAGCATCTAAAGACCTTTTCACATCTGCAATGTTGGTAGACGTAAGCTTCCTCTGTGGCTAGAATGCAGAATTCTAGAATGTCAGATAGATTTTACCTCATATATCAACTTGGGGCAAAAGTCTGTGGTGGCTGCATATTGCACTAGCTTGAGAAAGGTGGTAAGGCTCAAGAGTATTCAAGAATAGAGCATCATGAGGAGTTAATAATATTTGCCATGTTTGTGCCAGATATCTGGCAGTCTCAGACTTTACTGTCAGTTTCTGGTCTATCCCTTTATGCCCGTGAGTTCTGCTACTGATCTAGAATTACTCTAGAATTTATCATGATAGCTTTTCCTTTTAGACAAATTTTCCATTGTTGTAGAGAGTCTTGAATTACATACTGGCTCACATTTCTTGTCATATCAAAATATTTAAGCCCCTGAAGTTCGTTGCGGTGCCAAGTCCACAGTGTGAGTGCTGAATATTCACCTGATCCACCCTGAGACAATCGGGGCTTTCTTTACAAGATCTAGATTTGGGTCACAGACATTCAGCTAATCCATGTTTGGGACTAGAGCTATAAGGTGTGTGTGAGACAAATCTGAAGATCCTGTTGCTTAGGCCAATATTGATTTGGCAGTTCTAATTTATCTAAACTAACGAACAGGCTAACAGCAGCCCATGAACTCCAGAGTGTCCTTTCTTAGCAAGCATTTTGCTTTGTTTTGTTTCTGTTTTGGTTTTGTGAACAATGAGCTTTCATCATCATATCAACACATAAATGTTCCCTGACTCTTGTCTTTTATATAAACATCGTGAATGCAGGGTCACTCTCCACTAGAACCTTGTCTGAACACCTACAGTTCAGTGCAGTCGTGGTTTAATCAGTTTGAGTGGACTGTGTACACTCTGTTACTTCTTTACATTTATGTTTGTCTGTTTTCCCAAAAGACCTTATGGGCACTAGTGATGCGTATCAGTGACCCCTTTGCCCATAGGTTCTTATGGAAATAGGGCTCTGGCAGGACTTTCAGAAATACAAAGAGGAAAGGATAGATTGGAGAAATAGGAGGAAAAGCAAAATGATGAAGTACTGTAGTAGCAATGGACTCTTGATGGAAATAAAGATAAAGTCTCTCAAAGACCGAAAAATTAATAGTTCTTCCTTCACTCCAAATTCCATGAGGACTTCTATCGTTGCCTCTGGGGTCCATGCAGCTTTCATGCACAGCATCTTTACTTTCATTCTCAGATTATTAGAATATTCATCCTTCATGGCTAAACTCAAATGTCAATGCTGCTGAGAGGCATCCCCTAATCTCTCAAGCCCATATTAATCATTCTTTTATTTGCACTCAGAATTATGCTTATGAATTGATTAAAGATTAATTTTACTCTACCATAATTTATTGCTAATAAATCAGTCTTCACCCTACCATAAAGTTCCATTAAGATAGTGAATAGTTCTGGCATACATTTGTGTATACTAAATATACTTTATATGGTAAGATAAAAATTAAAAAATAAATAAATAAAACTTTACTCTTAAGCACATTGAAAAAATATATATATCTTGACACTATTCATACAATTATGCTATGAGAACTCTGGTTCTGATTCTCATTTTATAGATAAGAAAACAGAACTTGTAAAAAAAAAATATATTACTAGTAATGGTGAAACTAAGATTCAAATCAAGATCTTTCTGACGCCAATGCCCAAGTAACTCAGTAATTCCTGAAATGAATTTTTATTGCTAGTTTGATGGTCTAACCAAGATGAAAGGCTGACCTTGGATCTCGAAATTTTGTTTAGATTAACACAAGATGAACCAAGCCATGGTATTATTGATGATTGTTAACAAGACTTCAAAAGTCTTTGTAATCTTCCTTCCTTAGCAGCTTGGGAAATCTTTGCTCAAAATACTTAAAAGAGAGTAAGGTTATCTTATCTTATAAACAATTCTCTGCCTATGTATCTGAAAGAAAGGTCAAGTTAAAAACAAGAAAGCAAACAAAAACAGAAGCAGTGACATAGACATTGTGTTATGTCTCTGTGGGATCCTGTGTGTCAAATACCCACTGAAGAAAGTGAAGGTGATACGTTTGTTTGCACAGTAGAGTCAGAAGATCAGTATTCATCTTGTGTTCTTTGGAATTCCATTAATTCATTATTGTGACCATTCAAATCCTGGTGATTTTAAGTGCCCTATTCTAATGATGTCAGAAAAAGAGAGAGAGAGAGGGTGGGCGGAGAGAAAGTTAATAATAAACAAGGATTTCAGAAAAAATATTTTATAAATTAAATTATACTTCAACCACATTAGTAATCCATACGTTCTATACAAGTATCATGCCATCCTACTTTGACTACTTTGCTCAAATGGTTCCCCACCGCCAAACAAAATTTGTCTTTTCAAGCACAATTTACACCTTTGCTACTCTGAGCACCGTCTGTATCGCAAGACCCAGCCCAACACTGGAGCCTCTAACAGCCTTTCCTTCCTTATGCACCCAAAAGGAATCATACTGTCTTTCAAATTTCTAAATCAGTATGTTCTCCTCTTTCTATGAACGAGAAGGGAATAAAAGCATTTTAAACAAATACCTCAAGCCTGGAATTGGCTTTAATGTTCCTTTTGACCATTACATTATCTGATACTCCAATAAGACTCAGTCAGATAACACAATCATCCACATTTTAAAAAAAAATTCAAGGATTGAGATTTGACTTCAAATGCTATTCATTTTAATTTTGCCATCATGCTGCCCGTGGGCTGGAACTATGAAGCAATTGATTTCTGTATCTAACTAAAGCACTTATCACACGGCCCTCTGCATGGTAGATCCTAGATAAAAGCGAACTAAATGTTGAAACACATTATTGCTCCACATAAATATACATGGTTGGTCTTATCTATTCTGTAAGGCAGCCTCGCAGTCCTCATCTAAAAATTAAATTTGATTCTCACCACATCATGCTAGCAATTCACTGGAGTTACTGTGCTGTTGAGGGAGATAAAGCATCATATCTTCTTTCCAAAGCAAAATCCATATTTAAATATGTTAAGATATTTAATAATTTGGCTATTTTATTGCTTCCAACAGCCAGCTCTTAAGACATAATTATTCTAAATTAGTGGAGTTTATTCAAGTATCTGTGATTCGTTAGCAAGAATCCCTCATGGCCTTGCTAAGAGTCCACCAAATCCCACCAATGATAACATGTGTAAGGGAAACACCAGGACACCCAGTCCTTCACATACCCTTTAAATCATATACTTATTTGTGGAAGATGCAAAGACTACAACAAGAATATATTTCCAGCACGGATAGCATAGAAGTCTTTTTTTTTTTTTTTTTCTTTTCTTTTCTTTTTTTTTTGACGCTGGGCAAATTCATTTATTGGAAGCACTGGTTGCGGAGGAGGGGAGGATAGCATAGAAGTCTTAAAATGACATTGATCCCTTGCAAAACTAAAATTCATGAATGCTTTGGGGCTTTGGTGAAGTTATTGACAGTGTAAACTTGACTGGGAGGTGGAGACACAGTGCCACGCAATTAAGAAAACCACTCCTGGGGCCAGGCAAGCCGGTAACTGGTCTGACAAATCTAAAGTAGTCTATGACCCACTAACAGTACCTTCAGGATTTCTGTAAATGTTGTTTATCACAGTCTGAAAGAGCACTGTGTAAGGTTTACCATGCACACGGACACATGTCCCCATACAACCACATACAAACACCTGCCAGTGTCCGCTCTTTCTCTCTCCATTTTCCTCTTCCCCTCTCTTACAGCATCTCTTAAGGGCCAAAGCGAAATGGAAAAGCACACGGCCTTAAGCACATAAAATTTCTGAAAACAAATGAGGATACGGCTTCAAGAAAAAAAAAAACTTAATTAGGATCCACTGAAAAGTAGACTAAATCAAAAGCTAGCCAAGATACTTATCTACTAGATTGTCAAAGGTATTGAAGAAGGAAAAATATCTAAAGACAGAGTCCAATGCTTGGCACAGCACAAAATATTCAATAAAATAAATAATGATATAGTATTGATGGAGTTCAGGGTAAAGTCTTGTGATTGACTATTTTATGTACTATGGGTTTTGATCTACCATTTTAATTGAAATATAAAGGCAGAGAATAATTTAAATAGTCATATTTGTCTGCTAATAGTTGTCCTTTCTTTGAGAACTAAGTGTGTTGTTCACATACTACATTACAAAATGTGTCATGAACCAAAGCTACCTTTTATTTTCTTTAAACAAATTAATAGGCACAAAAACCTGAATTACTTTTTTTTTTAAAGATTTTTATTTATTTATTCATTATAGACACAGAGAGGCAGAGACACAGGCAGAGGGAGAAGCAGGCACCCTGCAGGGAGCCCCATGTAGGACCCTGGGATCCCCGGCATCGGGATCGCACCCTGAGCGGAAGGCAGACCCTCTACCACCAAGCCACCCAGGTGCCCCAAAACCTGAATTCCTAAGAAAGATCCTCTGTCTTCCTGAATCATGGCAGATATGTTAGAACTTTCAACTTCATGTGATATATGACTTGTAAAAATGGGTTAAATAGGCAGCGCGTTACTCTCCTTTGTTGAAAAGGAGCCTGGCCAGCCAGCTACAGGCAGGTTAGGTCTGATGCGGTGGATCCAAGAAGGCTTCGAGAGCCTGACTATGGATTTTAAACTCCTCATGCAAGGTGACTGTGAGAACTCCAACCGTGGCGTCCGTGTTTTCAGCAGCATAATGGAAGAAGGAAAAGACAAACAAATATGACAAAAAGAGGTCAAGTGATTTCCCTACCCAAGAATCAGAAACCCAATGACACTTCCACTTTCATCTCATTAGGGAAAACTCAATTACTGAGACAAAACTAGATGGAAGATCCAGTCTTTGTTCATGATTGGCCTGTGGGCAGCCACAACCTAGTAGGCCTTCAAACATTTTATTACTATTAAAGAAGAGTAAAACAAATCTTGAGGCAAATAAATGTGTTGGCAACAAATAGCAATGCAAAGCAGTCCTGCACCCTGGGCCTTCCGTTCTACAGTTCTGGCTTCCCCTTGAATGCGGAGGATGGAGAGTTAGCCAGTGAATCTGTGGTTGACGTGGAGCTCCGCATCACAATCTTGTTAGCCACGTCCATCCTACATGATCACATCCTAAGGTCAAGTAGTGCTCTTCCCTTGGGCCGAGGATGGGAATTGCCAGCTAGTAAATCTGGGCAAATTGTGTCTTTCCTTCTTTGTCCATAAATCAAGTATTTGTTTTCTATTTTATTTTTTTATTTTTATTTTATTTTTTTTATGCCCAGAGGTAGAGCATGCTTAATTTAGTTAAAAATGTATAGATTGGGCAACACGGCTTAACCTTGAATATGAATCAGTAATTTCCTTACATTATCATTCCACAGCATCCGGGGCACGCAGCAAAATTCTCCGAAACCCTCCACCCCTGACACACACATACGTTTAATTCCTTGAATGTCCCAATTCCTTATTTGCTAAGGATAGAACTGAATGTTATTCAAGAAGAAGAAGGTTTCCGGGCATTTGAGGTAATTAGTATCGTTTAAAATGTCCTAAATAAACTTTACTAGCTCTAAGAGAACGACTACAGGCTCTCAGGTCCCACACAGAGGGTGATCCGTGACAGAGGGACACAACTGTAAAGAGGTACTCCAAATTGCAGGCTCTGGACTTGCCTCTGCCTCCAACTTATTCTATCCCTCAGGCAAATTAGACAAACTCTCTGGTGCCTATTTCCTCATCTGTAAAATCCAGGGATGAGTTAGGATCCCCTGTGGCCTCTCAGCTATGACACTACATGGATACATGGATTTTTGTTGTCACATTCAATCAAGTGTAATTTTCTTCAAGAGTCTCTCTCTTCACTTTTGGAACTTTGTTTCACTTGGGATGTCTTAGATTCATGTCTATACCTCATGGTCTCAATATCCCCCAGTCCTTATTCTCACTTCATACTTAGTGTCAGCGAAGGGTCTATTTTTAGCAATTTCCCAGAAGAATTGAGAGTCTCGTGTTTGGCTCATTACCTCTGAGAGCCTGCTCACTGAAGCCTGCTGTTTTCCACTGTGTGCCCAGCTCCTGCCTGTAATTGTCACCAAGGTCAACGCAGGTTCATCACCTCTGTCAAATGGGGGAATCAAAATGAGTTTTCTCATGTTGAAAACTGACTTGGATTTGAGTCCCTAGGGCTTGAGGTTATTCCACACTGACTAAGTAAGGAAATGCTACACTAAACAGCTACAAAACACACATACGCACACGCACAGACACACACAGGGGCTTAGTAGTCACACTTTCTTCTGTGCCTCTTTCAAATTAAAATTCTTAGGAAAAGGAACTCACTGCTGACTCCAGATATAGGGTTTCATAGTACTCGAGCTTATTTCAGAAGAGGCCAAGGAGGCACTCGTGTTCTTAAACGCAGGTTGTCTTCTATGTTCACGACGTTGCAAGCTTGGTATCTAAATGGGAAGCTCAACTAGACAGCACAGGTGGAAACAGGAACAAATTAAACGCAGAGGTCTCCACCAATGGGTCTGCTGTTTGTTTGTTCAGCAGGCAAGATGAAGTAGGTCGTGCCTCCTATTTTATAGATGTTCGACGATACGTCCACAATAAAGCTTGATACACTCTCAAACCATGCACCGACCGTACCATAGGCTTTCAGCTGACGTCTTGGCAACTATGGTAACACTCACCCACCCCCTCGCATCATTTTTTATCTCCTATCCCCATGAGCCCCAACTTAGTTCTGCTTTTGGCTTCTAGGTTTGAATTGAAGACTATTCTTACACATATTTAACCTTGATTTTATTTTTTTTTTCTCCGAAGATGTTGCTTTTGCTTGTGGATAAAATCAGGAGAAAGCTTTGAATATTCGCAGCTGTTTCAGTAATGAATAGACATTGCACTTTGTAATTTGAAGTTTCCAAATTGATGTTCTAGGTCAAAAGGCAAATCTGTGAGATTCCCTCTAACCGAAGCTTGTGTTGTCCTTTGTAGTAAAAATATTTATTTAAGATATCCTGTGTGATAAGGATCAGCCAAATCTATGATAAATATTCTTTCTCTAATCTTCACATAAAGTAAATTATAAACCTGCTTTACAGGTGATGAAACTAAGATCTTGGAAAATTATACAATTTTTTTTTTTTTAATGTATGATAGAGAGAGAGAGAGGCAGAGACACAGGCAGAGGGAGAAGCAGGCTCCATGCCAGGTGCCCGACATGGGACTTGATCCCAGGACTCCAGGTTTGCGCTCTGGGCCAAAGGCAGGCGCTAAACCTCTGAGCCACCCAGGGATCCCCAGATTTTGGAAAATTATAAAGTTTAGGTTACCCAGCCCATAAAGTAAAATAACTGTATTTCAAATTAATGTGTGGCTCAAAACCCAGGCTCTTGCCATCAGCCTGCTTACGGAGATTGTCACCAGCTCATCCAATGTCAAGTAGCCATTAGGCCTCCCTTTGATGGTATCACTAACCGCCTGCCCGCTGCTTGTTCTTTATGCCAGTCTGCTTTTACTCTATTCTTTGGGACTTTTTTCACTGATGTCAACACACTGAGGGTCCTGCATTTGATCCTGCCTATGATTTTGGGGCCAGGATACTTGGCTTCTCCTAATGACATGGATTCACTTTGCATTATTGGCACTTTGTGCTATTTCAGATAAGAACACCTGCTAAGTCAGGACTTCTCACCAAGCCATGCCCATGACCTAGCCTTCACTGGTCAGGTCATTGCTGAGTCAAGGGCTGCACAACTGAAAAGTGGGACAATTTACACTTTGGCTATACACCTTCCCTCTTTATCTATTTTTAGTTTTAATTTTTATCTGTATTTATTTAAGAATGTCAACTTGTCAACTTTGAACATTTTTTTTTTAGTCATTGCGTTTGGAAAGCCAAGAAATTTTGCAGATTCAAATACAGCTGAATATCATCAACTAGAAATATCATTTTGTGGAAAAGAATTTATACATTTCACTCCTTTTTTTTTTATCTGTGTTGAACTGCAAAAAGTGGAAAATTGATTCATATGCTACTATCCGGTCAACAAATGTGCCCATGCTAGCAATGCTTTATGATGGCTTTTCAGAGCTGTAGCAAGTCCAATCCATGATTAAATACAAATTTTAACCTTCTTGCCTCACACAGAAAATGAGATTTGTGCCGTGGACTTTTTTCTGAAATGTTGAACCCAGCAGAAAGTCTCATCTCGCCATCCAGTTTTCCTTTCTACTATTTCTATTTGCATTCCATTAACATAATGTTGAAAAATGGAAGCAACCAATTTTTTTTTTTCATAGCTGAGCACTGAGAGAAATGGAATACTCTGCACACTTTTTAACTGCCTATTACTTTAAGATAGGGGTGGTGTGGTGTATTAAATGATTACAAAGTGATTTTTCTTGAGTTTACAGTCTTTCTATACTCCCTGTTTCTAACCATACATATTATATGAGGAGCAAAGCATTCTGAAATGTATATTATCATTATGTGTAAACTCATATATCACTGAAAAGTGTACACATGACATCTAATAAGTATATTGCTTCTTTTGAAAGTCTGCTACCTAATAGGTCTTATCTAACATTCTCTGTAGACGTATGTCCTTGCCACAATTCACAGTTCATAGAGATTGATGCCCTAATCCAGCCCCAAACAAAATTCATTTATTGTGTTAAGACATCTTGATATGAGAACAGACGTTTTAGAAAAGTCATGTTTAAATAGTTAATGTAAGCTATACCATATCCAGACTCTGAGGATAAATAGTGACTCTTTGATCATAAAAGCCTTTAAAAAAATAGCTCATTTGTATTGACTCAAAATATCCAGATACTCCAAATGGATCTATTTAAGATTTGTAAGTGATTTTCTTTCAGGATTACAATATTATTACACATTTAATGATTTCCTATGGATTGTGATGATGCAGTAGAGTCTGAATTGTGTTGTGTCAATGTAGACATTTGCCCAAAAATGTATACTCAAATTGAATGTGTAAGAAAGTATGTGTACACTGATTAGAATGCTGGTAGATATGTGAGTTAATTTCTGTGAAATGACCCAATGAATGTGCTCAATCTTCTTTTAAAAAGAAAGAAAAAAAAAATACTGGCCATGAATTTACCATTAACTCGGCTGCCAACCTGTGATCAGTGCATCGTTACTTACTTGCTTCGGTCATGAATACATTTACTTACTGAAATAGGCCTGTAGGGCTCTAGGTCTTTAACTTGCAGTGGAATAGACGTGTCTAAGCCTAAAAAGAAAGTAGACCACGGCTTTGGCAGCATTGCTGCAAGTCATGTTTTGTTGTTGTTGTTGTTGTCTTGCTTTCATTTTTGTTTCATCTCTTTTAACAAATGGGGGGTGTATCAGGACTGAGAGATATGCTAAGAAACTCCTTTTCCCCAGAAAGCATGTACATAAAGTCCTATGAAGTAGTTCTGGTAACACATCTGGGAACGACTGGCAGAGTCCTCCTAGGATGGGCCTCTCCAGACCCAGGTAAGTGCTCTGGTGCCAAAGGCTAGATCCCAGGAGCCGGGGCTAAGACGTGACATCCTAGTGTTCATCTGAGTCCATCTGGATTAGAGAGATTTGGAGGGAAGAGGGTAATCAAAAGATCTCTGACCAAAATACAAAACCAAATAACTGCAATAAAAAGCAAGGGGTTTTCCAAAGATAATGTCCAAGCGGGAAATAGGAAACCAGACAATGTCTTAGAACTAGAAAAAACTAGTCTCTCAACTTTTTTCTGACAGCATCATCCCCTTTTGCTGTACCACTCAGTCGTCTGTTTGAGAATCACAGAGTGTAAACAAGAGCAACTGGTTTTGAGTGATATTCCTCCCATCCAGAACAGCATAAGGACTATTTAAATAAAAGTGTCTGCAGCCTTATTTTTCACCAAGGCCAGTGTGCTCTGCTTCGTCCTGAATAAACATTGATAAGTTCTTGTTCTCTGACTTCCACTTGGCTTCTTTCCTACGGTTAATGGAGTCTTTCTAAACAGAATGACTGTTTTTCTGCTTTCTTACCCCCAATCTCTTTCCGGTTCAGCATCATCTTCTAAGACACCAGAAAACCATCTTTGAAATTCAGTCCCTCGCGCCCTCCCATACTGTAGTCAGCAAGAGCTACTCGGGAGACTAACACTGAGCGTTTCTATGCATCGTAGGTTGGGCTCTAGCAGAAGCAGATCCTGATTGCAAGATTCAGGTACTAGTGACATGTATTAAGGGAATGCTCCCAGGAGGAACGAGAAACGGGGTATGGAGGAGCAGAATAGGAAGGAGAGAAGCCAAAGGCGTGAATTCAGGGAAGTCTCAGATGCAACGTGATCCCCAGTGGAGCTCTGAAGAAGAAATGACACCTGACTTTGTCCCACTTTAACGTAAAGGAGGTGGCTTTTGTACTCCCCCCACTAGTCTTGGTTATGGGATATCCTGAATTGCGGAGAGGATAGAAATAAAACTCTCAGATACTGCTGGGTCTTCTCTTGATTATGTAGGTTCCTGTGTCTAAGAGGCAGCCTCAGAGGTTCCGGGTGCAAGCCTGTTAACAGCAAAGCACAGAGAAGCTGAGTCATGGGTTCAGAAGTGAAAAAATGGATCTCATGGATCTGAGTGAGGTACCAGCCAAGTTCCACTATTAGGTATATTGAATTTTCAGAAAATAAAATGATTTCTAGGTGACTGAGTGGTGGTGGTGGGGTGGGATGTACCATATTATAATCTTTTATGTAGTTACTATGTTATAACCCATATTTTCCAGAAAGGGGCCTGAGCTTCAAAGTAGGTAGCCAATTTCCCTAAGTTACACAACCTAGGTCAGGACCAACCTGCTGGACTGAATTAAGAACAGGGAGTCTTTCCCCCAGGTCCCTGGGCTACTCTCCATATATGACACCTGACATCTAACAGATCGTTTTGTAGCTATCAGAGATACCACTGAGAATCCTGAATGGCAGTAATGTCCACATGGTACAAGTAGGAGTTAATCACGTCCCAATCTTCTGATTAACTCCCACTCTCTTACTGCAGTGGAAAATGGCAGCCTAAAAGGAAAGTGAATGTCAAAAGAAGGTCATTGATTCAAAGAGAGCAGTTGATTCTGAGAGTAGTGGATTCTGAATGTACGTTGACGTTTTCTTTTTCCTTTTTTGTTTTTGACATCAGACGTTTTAACATTTGGATCAGATTATACAATATTAGACACAATCTTTTTCAGATCAGAGTATTGATTAACTGTACCCTGCAAACTATTTTTTCCTCATGAAAATAAGCACTTTATTTATATTAAACATTGATGGACGGAGATCTTTGCACAGAGAAGGTGGCTTTGGAATGACAGATCAGAGCACGTCTTTATGTATAGCTCAAACTGTCTCTTGCATTGTTGGAAGTGACTGATCACTTCAATTAGGTTTTTAGGCTCAAGTCTGTCTGTGAGATATTTGGGATTTTCCTCATTCCAGATGCCTGGGTTCATAGAGTCATTACAGTTTAGAGAAGGAAGGAGCTTTACGGCCTATTTAGCCCAGCTGATCCCATAGCCCATGTAGGCAGATGGAGATTCAGAAATGGGAAATGACTTTATCACAGGTACATAACAAATGTGATGTCATCAGAGGTTCTTGCAAAGAGTGACCTTCCCAACATTTTACCCTACTATGTAATGGTAGACTTTACCACAATGCATTAGGATTCCTAAGACTTCAAACCAATTTCAGGTTCATTATTCTCCAATCCATTCTCCGTATTGTACTAAGTACTAATGCTGGTCCTGTGGTTTAAATACTTCCATGGCTCTACTTGTACTTACTGCGGCTCTTCAATATCATGTGCTTCCCTACTTCTCTCATCTCTCCTCCTAACACCACCTCCCTATCTCTCAACTCCAAATATACCGATGTATAAATATATATCAAAATGTTAATGTTCCTTCTGGCTTCCAATCATAAACCCTTTATACAAAGTCCCTCTCCGGCTTTGTCTAGCTAAGATAAATCAATGAGGCACAGAAATGCTTCTGCCTTTTGTGTTCTCACAATTTCCGTGCATATTTCCACCAGAGTGCTTATCACTGATTATTCTGATTTCTGTGGACATTATTGTCCCCCTCAGTAGGGTGCATTTATTTCCAGAGCAGAACTCTTGTTTAATTAATTCATCACTGGAACACAGTATCTGGCATATACGAAACATTCACTGAGTGTGCTGATTGGTGAAAATATGAAAATGATAATACACATACTGTTGACACACCATTGCTCTCTAGAGGACCAAAGGCACCATCTGAAAGCGACTGCGAAATGTGGGGGTTGTGAGTAATAAATGTAATAATCCTCTGCCTCCTCTAATTCACTCTGCTTAATAGCTTCCCATCTTTTGGAGTCCAGTGATAGAAGATTCAGGTTCAGAATCTCCTATTTCCCCCCAGTAGACTGAAAGTGATAAAGGCAGGAAAGTAATGTTATATACCTTTGTATCCTGCATTGTTCAGGGTATTTTTTGGTCACAAGCAATAGTCAATTTATACAGCAAGGGAAAATTGGAGTTGGGGAAATTGGGAAATTGGCTCATCTGGGAAATTTGGAGTTGGTACAAAAAAATTCATTACCGTATTGAGCGCCACAAGGAGAAGCTCTGGTGCTTTTTTTCCCATCTCAACTCCCATACCTTTGGTTCACTTTATTGCTTAGACAGGATCTTTCTGCATGGATGAGAAGATATCCCTCAACAAACCTGTATTCATCTACTCACAGTTTAAAAGCTTTCTTAGAAAGATTCATTTTCCCTACAATCGTGGTGCTACCTTCCCAGGGAAAATCCAGTTGGCACAGCTTGGGCTATCCTAACTGCAGAAACCATCCCAAGATTATGTACCTATCCCTGATGTTTAAGAAGTGGAGAAAAGGCAGTTCCTCTAAGGTCATGATGGTTGAGATGACGAGAGTTTCATCTTTGGAAGTGAAGAAAGGTAGTGTTTCACCAGGTATCTCTGGTGATTGATAAAGCACCTGACTTGTGTGGTACAACAATGCGGAAGGGAAGAAGAGGAATAAGGCCAAGACTATCACTCTCGCAGTGATTAAGTAGTTGGGATCTTATCTTCAGTTCATGCTGGCCCCAACCTGGACAGTTAGAGATTAGAATGGTTGTAATTTCAAAAGGACGAGAGTTGGAGATAGGAATCTAAAGACAAAAGATGTTTTTGTCCCAATCAAAAGTTTCCCAAACCCACAAATTCTTATAGAGGGCATCCCCAACCCCTACATGCGGAAACACACATGCACAGATGAACTCATAAACGCAGAGTAAATTTTTGCTGTACATATTCAGAGCTTTGCAAAATGTCAGAGAGAAAATGTCCTATAATGAGAGATTGTTCAGTTTAAAAACATATGCCACCTTGGTCAATATTCAACATACCTACTTGGGCCTATTATCTTGTGGGCATGTCATTTATTTTTTAAGACTGATAATGATGTTAGTGAAAGCTACTTAAGGAACTATATTCAATCATTTCACACTGAAATATCTTTAATATATATTGGTCAGATAGTCAAGTTTTGGTTTGGAAGCAGGCGAACTGGAGATTATAAAATCATGGGCCAGTTATTAAAATAGAGCCTAGTCTCAATTCTTCCTTTTACCAGTTATGTTACTATGAGAAGTCATTTCAACTCTTACTGGCATAGTTCTTCATCAGTAAAACTGCCTAATGGAATTGCTATCAGAAAGGGATAGTACTAATAAAAAAGAGAAGAGAATTATAACACTGTATGCATAGATTAGGGGTATTTTTATGAATCTCAAGATTCTGGGTAAAAATTTTAATTCCTATTTTCCCTCACATGTTATTTATGTCTTGAATAGTTTGACGTGCCTGGTGCAGATTTACAAATGCCCTTTACCATGCTTCTCTTTCTCGAAATAAGTGAAATGTACTTAGAGGAAAAAAAGGAGAGGAGGCAAAAATATGCAAAGGGGGTAACTCTTATGCATCTGGGACACACAAAATTGCAAATATTCAACATCATTAGTATGATTTCTGCTGAAAGCCCTTAGAGATGTGACAAAGTGCTAATCATACTCACAGATTAACCTAATCACAAAATGTCTGTGCTCAAAGGGCCATTAGAAGCATCTAGTGCAAGATGGGGAAAATGCAAAATACACATCTCGCTGTTCTCTTTTCTTCTCATGGCAGACCGCTCATCCATCTTTACATATTCTCCTCCATACTTACTTTCTACTTCTCCATGCAGGACTTCAGGCGTTATGACTCCTCCTTTAGAAAGCCGAACAAATAATACCAACCTGATATACCAAACTGATCCAACCTGCACATGGTATAGTCGAAAATTCCAATAAAGGGATAATCTGTTCCCTGGGGACAAACAGCAAAGTACCACAAAACAAAAGCAGAGTCAAAGTTAGAATATGGGCTTCCTGGTTCCCAGTTATGAGTGGAAGGATTTAAAACAACATCACAAAACCAAAACAAATGTTAGGAACAAAAGTGCATGTGGTGACCTTCAGACATTAGCTCCTTTGGGCATCAGAAAAAAAAATCCTAGCCAGCTGCTGTATTAGCGTAGTGTAGACAGCAATGTCTGTCCCAGTCGCGGAATGAAGAATTAACAAAAGCCAATGTATATACTGTAAATAAACCATGTAGGAAAGAAAAAAAAATGGTTAGCTACAATATGGCTTGGAGGGAAGCAGGCTCAACCTTTTTTAATATAAGAGTTAACAAGGGAGCTTCTCTAAGCTAAGGGATATTCTGATAAATCGGAGATCAGACTTAATTACAACACAGAATTTCTAAGAAGAAAAAAGTGACCTTGAAAATACGTCCAACTCAATATTGTACAGTAATAATGTTTCCGAAGTTTTATTTTCTTGAGCCTGTGTTAGAGGTAGGCACTGGGTAACAACCATAAACCACAGATCAGCCTAACAATTGCCCTAATTTTAAAAATTTATAAATTTTACAAATTACTAACTCTTAGGTGGGGAAATTATTCACCCAACATCGTGTAATTAGTGGCAGAGACAGAATATGATCTGTAGGATTCTGCTGCCTACACTCTCCCAAGGAGAGAAAAACACTGGGTCCCGTCCCTTCTCTTTCTTTCTTTCTTTCTTTCTTTCTTTCTTTCTTTCTTTCTTTCTTTCTTTCTTTCTTTCTTTCTTTCTTCTTTCTTTCCTCCTTTCTTTCTTTCTTTCTTGGGGGTGCATATCATACTAGGATAGCTTATAATGTATTCAGTTTTAGTGTATTTTACACCTGTCTATAAATTCATGACAGCCATTATTTAGATTCCACACCCATCGAAAGGAAGACAATACAGACAAACACATACTTAGTTGTTTAAGACCAAATAAGAGATTACTGGTTGAGATTCCTTTTTAAAATTGCGTAATTTTTGCTGTGTGAAATATAAATACCTAAATAAAGGTAATATTGTAAAATTCCTCATCTGTACTAGACATACTATATGATGTATCTATTTTTTAAAAATATTGTATTTATTTATTCATGAGAGGCAGAGACACAGCAAGAGGGAGAAGCAGGCTTCACGCGGGGAGCCCAGTACAGGACTTGATCCCAGGTCTCCAGGATACCGCCCTGGGCCGAAGGCAGACATTCAACCACTGGGCCAACCAGGTGCCCCAACATGTATCTATTTTATACATTACTTAGTATGCACCACTTGTATAAACACTACTAGATGGTCAGTAATTTACAGGGTGCTTCCTCACAAAAACACATTCTGTGGATGACTGAATTTGCAGGTGAGGCAATACAAAGTTCCTGGCGTGGATGTCATATGTCTACCCACTTAATGTATGTGAGAAACTCTCTTCTGTAGATTGGAGCAATGATGCCTGCACCGAGGAACAGTGATGTATAGTTGAAATGTGAAAAAGTGTATGAAACTGTCTGGATCATAATGCACATTAGCTATTTGGTTATGACCAGGGATTCTGAAGATAGATGAAAAACCGAAATCCACAGAAACTAAGAAATGTTGGAGCAGAGAAGAAAGGATGTGGCTTTGCAGTGAGACAGAATGTACCCAAATACACAGAACAGGCATTATACTTCCAGTGAGTCCAGAATAAGGACTCAACAAAAAAGGGGGGGGGGGCATTGTTATAGCAGAAGCTCTCATGTCCGCACGTAGGAGGTAGCAAATGCTCACCACTGGACCCTGTTTTCTTGCCACCAACCTCCTGTCCAGCTAAACCTCCCACTACGCTGAATGAAACTTTTAAACTTCCCAGCAACTCAAACTTATTCAAATTCCTTGAAGAGGCCTGTTTGCTTTGTTGCGGGGCCTTGTCCCATCTTTCATCCTGTTTAACATGCGTTCCTGGTCTCTAGTTGTAACTCAATCGATTTTTACTCCACTTGTGGATCTCACCAGGAAAATCAGTTCCTCCATGAAGTTTCATGGACTCTTCTTATGAGAATACTAATAATATTATTATATATAATAATCCACTGCATACTTCCATAGCATCATTTGTTTTCTTCAAGTGCTGATCAACATTATAAATCTTTAGTTATTAAGATGAATATATACTAAAGTAAATCCTCCCGTGAGTCTGTAAGGGTCCCCAAATAAACATGCTCATTTTTTTTTTATTTTTGTATCTCCAAGCACTAATCATAATATCTGGAACAAATATGCACTCAGTAAAGTCCTTACCGACAAAAGAAAGGAAATACTCAGATTTGTACCTGGTATCCCCAACGAAGTAGGCTTTCTCTTGATACTTCGCAGAAAATGGTTTATTATTCGTATCTTTATTATTAATATCTTCTTCTACAGCTTTGGAAGAAGAGCGGTCTCCTTTATCCTCTTTTCTGCTTCATAGTACAAGGAAAGTCCTGCCTGGATGCAGTTTAGAAAAGTCAGGCCTGGATATGACTTACACATGAGACTAATGTTTGTTGAACGGCTGACAGACTAGAGGTATTTGTGATGTATGTGTGGTTCTGATGTCTGACTTGCAATATTTGTGGAACGTTCATAATCATTTACTGGGAAAACCTCCAAGTCAATCTCATTACTACAGAGATAGATGTGGGAGTAGGAAAATCAACAAATTGAGACATAGCCTCCACCTAATGTTCTGGGCAAATAAATAGATACAGGATCTAGAATCTAAATCCTAAAGTGTCAAGAAACTAAATTATATAAAAAAAAATACTCTCTGAAAAAAAAAATGATCTTAATATTACAGTCTCTCTTTCTGTATTTTTGGGGGAGAGAGAAGAGGAAAAGATACCAAAATCCAAGAGGGCGAAGAGAATTCTACAGTTCAGTCAATTACTCTAACTCCCCTTCAGCCTGTTGACATATCTACTTAAATCTGTCTTAGAGCTGAAATTGACAAGGCATAGTGCTTTTGGAAAATAAAATGCTTCTAGATAGTTCTGTAACTGCTCAGTCCACAATTTTATCTGCAGTATGCACTAATAGCTCTCTATAAATACTGCTAAATTATTTGCTAAATCGGAAGGCACAGTTAGGTTTTATCATCGCCCCCTAAACTACTGGCAAAATAGTGGTGCTTTGAAAATATTTAACGCTGTCAGTTTTTATCAATTGATCGGCTGCAAGCAGCTTCTTAGATTAAATAAGATCAAATGGGATTTGTGGCTGTCGGATTTTCATTTGGCTTGTTCCATCATTATTTAAATTGCATATAACAATATGTTAATCTGTTACACGATGCATGCGGAAGTGATTTATGTTGCATTTTAAAAATTAGTTGAGGGAGGTAGTTCAATATTGTGCTGTCTAAAGCGAAGTATAAACTTTAGAGTAAAATCTCCAAGTGTTGTTAATGACAAATGGAATTCAACTTGATGTAGCTGTGCTTCTGTAAACATTTTGTACTTTCCTGGGCCTCAATGATAACAGATTTTCTTAGCTCAATAAGCACATTCATTTGTAATAATGGAAATGATTCTATGTCACCTATATCACCCAGTACAGCTCTACTGAAGAGAAGCATCTTTCCATTCTTAAAGCCAAGTTTAAATGTCTCTGCCTCTTGTCCCTGCTTTTCAGCTCACCTGAAAGCCATGCTGCCCTCCTCTGAACTCGCACAGCGTGTTTCTCCCTCTCTTTTATATAAGGCGGTTTTTACCTTTGGAGACAGTTACTTGGTTGGCAATCTTCTCTCTCTTACCAGAACTTACAGCAGTTAAGAACTGCGTAGCTCGAGAATCCTGAACATTGGATAAACAGCATGGATACACAGATAATTTGAGGCTCCCTTTATCTCTCTACCAATATTGTGCACACAAAGGTAATTTCCCTTTATATGTGCCAATTCTCAGAATCAGGACCAATTGCATTTAGACCACACTAGCCCTGAGAAGTTATCCTTAGTTTGGGATAGCATGAATTTTCTTCCTCAAAAGGTATTTTGGGTTCACCATGGAGTTAGCAAGCATTCCCCAGGATTATCCGCCTACCCAAAACAGTGGCAATAGAAATATTATTCAGGATAAAATAAATCTTGAAAATCACAGTAAAAAAAAAAATAAAAACAACAACAAAGACAGAAGCTACATATATTATATAAAAGCTCTTGCTCATCCTTTAAAACAATGGAATACCACGTGAACTTCAAATATAGGAATACAGAAGCATACTAATGAAATAATGTTTTTGTACTATGTTGTGAAGCTAAAAAGCATATTATAAACAGAAATGGTACATGATAAAAAAAAGACAACTCTGAGTATGTGTGAGTATGAATACTCACTAGAATGTAATAAAAGCACATATTGGATTAGACATATAGTAACCAGAGAAAGTTACAGATGTTCCCTGACTTACGATGAGGTTATATCTTGATAAACGCATCCTAACATCAAAATTTCATTAAGTGGAAATGCATTTAACATACCTAACCGACCAAACATCATGGTTTCGCCTCATCTCATTAAGCATGCTCAGAACACTTACAGCAGCCTACAGCTGAGCAGAATCATCTGACACAAAGCCTATTTTACCATAAAGTACTGATCATCTCATGTAATTTATTGAATACTGTACTGAAAGTGAAAAACAGAATGGTTATAAATGTATTGGTCGTTGAACCTCATGATCACGTGGCATCACAAGACAAGATCATGTGGCATACTGCTATTATTATGAAAAGATCAAAATTCAAACTTTGAAGGACAGCTTCTTCTGATTGTATATCGCTTTCACACCATGGTAAGGTAAAAAAAAAAAAAAAATGTAAGTTGAACCATTATAAGCCAAGGGCCACGTATATTTACTAACCAGATACTACTAATCAAAGAAAGTCACTGCATCTCTCTTTGCTTCATTTTTTTTTATTATTTTGAAAGTGGAATGAAATTGTGCATGCAAAATATTATGAACAGAAACATAGCCAGAAGAGAATTTAGTAAAAAAAAAATTTAGTATAAAGACTAAAGTATTATTTTATTGACTATGGCTGTCAATAGTTATATTTAAGTGGTTGGTTTTGTTATTTCCCTTTACCTATATTTTCCTTCGGAGTTTTCTAACACTTTCTAATGAATAGGTATTATTTTTCCAACCACAAAAATGTCTATAAAATACAGCTTTTTCTAAAAGGTTTTTTATGATTTCTCTGATTCCCCCTCAACTGGGGACTTTTATTGATTTCTACCGGGGATATGTGTGTACATGGAAAATATATTTTATAATCATATAATACAATGCCCTCTGACATATAACTAAGCTAATATGATGGTAAAGGGACCTGCCAGAAAGTTTAAATTCAGAAAAGATCAAGAATATCCAATCAGTAGATATTATCTAATGGGCACCAGATGCCACAGTGTAAGTGAGCAAGCTGAGTGTTTCTTAGGGAATCTAGCAGGTAGCTGGCAGACAATATCTCTATTCGGAGCAATCCTAAAGGGAACCATCCTAACACACTTAACTTTCCCAGGGGCAGTGAATCCTATTTTGTCCTCCAACACCAACAACATGCCACATTATAAATTCACTAAGCGCATATTCACTAAGTATCTTTTGAATGAATGTTTGATGAACAAATATTGGGAGACAATTAGACAAATGTGCATTTTCTTCAAAGATTTAAAGGGGCATTGAATCTATAATGTTGACAGACCTCTATTTTTAAAACATCTTTTCCAAGATCTTTGGATGATTTATCTAGTTAGCTATGTATTTCCCATATGGCCAAGTGCATGATAATAGAAGAAATATGGCCAAGGTTAAATAAGCAATCTTCAGCTCTACAATGCGATGAATATAATGCATTAGGGAAAGGCACGTAGTAGAAATTCAGTGACTGTGGCCTTCCCATCACTAAGGCAACCAATAAGAGAGACTTTCCCTGCAGGAATTAATTTGTAAATATGAAATTGTCAGTAAGTTTTTCTGTGCATCTGTGACTTCAAAATGCACACTTATTGGGGTTCCTGGGTGTCTCAATTGGCTAAGCATCTGACTTTTGATTTTGGCTCAGGTCACAATCTAAGGGTATGAGAGTGAGGCTCTGTGCTGGGCATGGAGCATGCTTAAGATTCTGTCTCATCTAAAAAATAAATAAATAAATAAAAGATTCTCTCTCATCTCACTCTCCTATCCCCCTGCCCCACTAAAAAACAAAAACAAAAGCACATATTAATCTGAAAGTATTAATTGTGTTAAAATTTCTATTGAGATCTCAGTTCTATGAATGGTTAATCTTATGTGTCATCTTGATAGTGCCATGAGGCACATAAATATTTGGCTAAACATTATTTCTGGATGTCTGTGAGGGTGTTTCTTGATGAGATTAACATTTAAAAAATTCTCTGGTTACTTTATGATGAGATTAGCATTTGAATGGACAAGCTATGTAAAGCAAATTGTCTTCCCCCATGTGGACGGATTGCATCCAATCCATTGAAGGCCTAAAAGGAGTCAAAGACTGAGTAAGGAAAAATTCTTTCTGCCTGTTGTGGAACTGGGACATCAGTCTTCTCCTACCTGTGGACTCAAACTCACATTGGAGTTTACACCATTACCTCTCCTGGATTTTAGTATTTGGACTCAGACTGGACTTACACCACTGGCTCTCTTGGGTCTCTAGTTTGCCAATTAAGATCTTAATCTTCTTGGCCTCTATAATCAGGTAAGCCAATTTCCTATAGTAAATCTCTTGGTATTTGCAAGATGCTTTGCAAAACAGATCATATGATACTAATTATTACAGACTAATCCCAAAGTATTCTCATAAGCAGACATGGACTACAACTGTTTAACAATGGCCAACAGTGCAAATAATACATGAGTAATGAAATACATTAAAATTTCTATTTTAAGTGAAAGAATAATCAAGGAAGTCCAGGGTCCTAAAGTTCATTTCAAGCTTT
Organism: Vulpes lagopus; assembly: GCF_018345385.1. NCBI lineage: Eukaryota > Metazoa > Chordata > Mammalia > Carnivora > Canidae > Vulpes > Vulpes lagopus. The sequence continues at coordinate 111,883,460 of NC_054833.1, read as the reverse complement.
GTTTAACAAATCTAGTTATCTTTCTCTGATTAGAGGGAGAGTTATATGTGGGTTTAAAGTTTCCTTATTTATAGACTGTCTCCTCTATGGAATCCCAAGATGTACCTTCTGGGTCCAGATGCTCAGAAAGTAGGGACCTGGACTCTTTTTGAGACTCATTCTCTCTCATTTATATAGTTATCTCTGGCCCTTTGCAAAGAATTAGACGCCATGCATGTATTGAGAAAATATTTGTTGAAGAAATAGAGAAAGTAACTCTCTGTTATTAGACAAACACGGTTGAGAGTGTTTGCTAAAGCAATTTGTATAAGGTAATTCCTTTCAATGGAATTTAAATAATACCCTGCATTATGCTACATTTCTGGTTTAACCAACAGCTCTACTAGATGTTTTCTGTGCCTGCATACTGTAGTCCAATCACTTCATTTTAGATACAGAGCTCCCTGTCCCTCGCCCCCAGGTTGTTTTCTATTGAAGTGTTTTTCTTTCTAAATAGCAACAGCAACAAGTAAATTGCTTTTGGTGACTTAACTAATAATTATATTATTAGTCTTCATTTATTTTAGGTGCCTTAGTCCATTTTAGGGGCTAGGAGACAGGTAGTAATTTTGTAAAAGAAAAATAAACTTTAAATTTGACACTTGCAAAGAAAATTATCATTGAAAAAAAAAAAGAAAATTATCATTGTGAGCACTCACAGTATGCCCGACAACGTCTTAGAGAGATTTTAACATGAAGCATAATCGCTATACTATTCAGCACTCTGACAATACAAGAGACCTCGTACATATGTACAACATCTGAAATCCTCACCCCAAATCATCCTAATTCTTACTCTTTTGATGAATAAATTTTAAAAAATAGTGGTTACAATAATGCTAAGATCATACAGCTAGAAGTTTCTAAAATCATCTTGGAAAATACATCATTTTGTTGTCAAAACCCAGTTGCATTGCATCATATGAACTCATTTTGGCATTTGCTCAACGGGATGCTTTCATGCCTTCAACCAGGTAAAGTCTTTTCTTGAATTACTGGCAATTTCCTCGTTGGAAAGTTCACTAAGATGATGCCTTAACCTGCGTAGCTTTGATGTTGAATCTTTCTTTCATATTCTGTTTTTTGTTTGCTAGGTAATTAACAGACTGATCCGCTAGAAGAATTCAAAACACAAGAATATTTTTAAAAAGGCTGTGTGTTCCTCTTCCAGAGTTTCAAAGTCATTTCATCTCTATAGGCTGCTCTGGTCCATCTACTTAAACCTTCGTGTCAACAGCATTAGAACATGCTTCAGAGGTTATTATACCTTCACATCTTTCTTCTGAAAAGAAAGCCTGTTGTGGCTTTGTGATTTCGCAGTGATACGCTTAATTATCTTGCCCTCAGTTTCCTTTCTTGTATCAACCTCTTAGGCTATTTGGGAGGATATTAGCTAATTCATATGAATGTAGTTTGCATGTCAGAGTCACTTAAGAAATATCACTTTGAAAAAAAAAAAAAAGAAATATCACTTTGCCCTTTTACCTTGTTTGTAAGATAGCTAACCATCATCGGTAGGCCTGCTTTTGTGTGTATGTTTGGTTTTAGAGGGGTGGGGAGTATCACTATCTATGTTACTATATGGAATAGAATATTTGCTAAAAATATTCATTAATTTTGGAAGTAATTCTTGATGACAAGTATCATAGTCTCATTTTACAGAGGAGTAGACTGTCACACAGTTGAGAAGTGTTGGAGCTCAGGTTCAAAAGCACATCTGTCTTGCTCCAAAGCATTTATTCAATATACAATATCATTCTCTATGGAAAGTATAGCCAAAGTGTTTTAAATGCCAGAAAAATAAAATAGCATGTTTCTGTTTAATAAATCTTCTAGAACTATTTAAACTGAAAAATTAGGGCTTTTTTTTTTTCAACAAATTCCATTGAAAAGGTCACATACTTGCAGTGAAGTAGCCAGTATCCATGTGCTGCATAGACTTATTTCTTATGCATTAGGAACCAATAGTTTCTCTCACTGATATCAGCTCTTTTCTAAAAAAAAAAAAAAATACATTAAAGAGTGATTGACCCTTAGTTATTCATCTTAATTACAGCGAAGAGATATTTGTTACTTTGCAAATTCCAGAGCTACTCGCAAAAAAGCAGCAGCTATTCTAATTATAAAAGACCACTTAGTATGTACAAGACTCACTACATATATTGCTTTACTTAATTCTGAAATATTCATCTCCTCATTCGATAAATATTCAGAGTAGCTTCCTTGTTTCCGGCACTGTTCTAGATCACAGGGATACAATTCCTAGCAAAAATAGACCTAGCTTGGCCTTCATTCACTATAGCTTAATAGTAATAAAGATACTAATCAAGTAACTATACACAAGTACAAAATTCAACTACAAAAGTGTTGTGATAATGGAGATGTTGGTTTGAGAGCCTTTTAAAAGAAGATTTTCCCTAATCAGAGAGCAGACAGGGTTTGCTTGAGTCCCAGTGATGGGACTGAGATTAAGAATTAACAAAGTTAATTCACCGAAGAATAGGGGTGGGGACTTTCATAGAGGGGGGAGAATGGGAAAGAAGTCTGGATAAGAGGGAACAAGTTGAGCTAAATGATAGGGAGAGGATGGAAGAAACAATATAGATTGTCATGACACAGTGTAACAGGAAGAAAAAGTCTACTCTCTAGGATCAGAAAAGGGTTCTTTGTGGAAATACCATTTAAATTGAGAAGTGGCATTTAATGATACCTTTTTTCCTATTTTACTTTTTAAAAAAAGTATCAGGACAAAACTGAAAACTAATTTCAACACATAGTGTATAAGCAAACTAATTGTGCAGTGAAAGAAGTCCTAGGAATAATGTAATAAAATTGTGGGTGTTCATAAACCCCTTCATAATATGCTGTTCCGAGTAAAAGCCCTGGGATTTATGTGACATTAGATATTTTTGGAAAGCTCAGACTAGCCAAAGGAGAGACTTAGAAAGAGAAGGAAAGAAAGAAAAGCTGTAAAAATAAATTTCCTTCTATATGGTCTACCAAGGGTGTTTGCTGGATTGTTCACTGGTCAGGAACACACAACAAATGGCAGATGATGGGAAAATAAAGCTCCCATTCACCAAATACATGTCAAATAAGAATTGCAATTCATCAGTACAATATAAGGAAAAATTGACCAGGAAGGACAAAAACTCTTATGATTCAACTTAGTGAATCTATCCCCCAGCCTCTTTATTCTCCTGGGTGTTATTTATATGGTTAGTTCTAATATTTTATGTTGTGCTATTTACATTGATATAGGTGTATCTAAGATGTAAAGTAATGCAATTGGAATCAAACCTTTAAAAGTTTGGTGCACCTTCATGATGTAATCAGCTGGGCATCTGATTCATGGTTTTGGCTCGGGTTGCAATCTCGAGGTTATGGGATTGAGCCCCCCCAGAGGGCTCCACCCTCAGCTCAGAATTTGCTTAGGGATTCTCTCTCTCTCTCTCTCCCTCCCCCTGCTTCTGCCCCACTGCACACACACACACTCTCTCTCTAAATAAATAAATAAATCTTAAAAAAAAAAAAACTTTTAAAATTTCAATTTGAGGGGTTCCAGGGTGGCTCAGTTGGTTAAGTATCTGCCTTTATAGCTCAGGTCCCCAGGTCCAGCTCCCTGCTCAGCAAGGAGTCTGCTTCTCCCTCTGCTCCCACCCCCTGTTCATGCTGTCTCTCTCTCTCAAATAAATAAATAAAATCTGTTATTTTTTTTTTCAGTTTGATTGGATTAAGGATGTTTAAAGACTTTCTCCTTAAGTACTCTCTGTAGTTCAGGTTTGGCTCCCTGGCAGGAATTTGTCCTTTATTGATAGGAGAGAAAAAAGTACATGTGTGTAGTTGGGGATGTAACTGGTCACCTGGTGTACAAAGAATGGTATCTCTAAAAAAGAAAAAAAAGAATGGCATCCTTAATCTCTGGAACATGATGGAGTTGTCACAAGATGGGCTATGAAGGCCTGAGTTCTGATTTCTTACTTTATAAAAAAAAAAAAACAAAACAAAACAAAAAACGCTTTACACTATAAAGATAATAACCATAGAACTTCTAAAAAAGAGAGAGAACAAATTACCCTTGATCCCTCCACCTAATCACAGCTAAGAGAAATAACAGCAATAGCATCAGCAGCAATAATAACTGGAATTCACTGGGTACTATATGGACCTGGTGTTTCAAATAAACTATTTATAATCCTTTTACTCACCTTAATATATGTTGTAAGTAATATCCTCCTTTTATGTATGAGGAAAAGTGCTCAGAGGGATTCAATTACTTGTCAGAGGTATCACAGCGCCATAAGGGCGGAAAAATAAGATTTAAAACAAGAACTACTTTACTTAGGCTTTTACTGTAGGAAGTGGCTTTTAAGTCACTTTTCCCCGTTAAATGTGTATTTTTTTTTCATTTGCATGTTTGTTTTGTTCAGTTTTATTTTAAACTTCCTGCGACATTACATATTGACTTTCGTTCTTAATTTCTTAATCATCTGCTATTTAATTATCTAGGTTATTATATGATCTCTACCTTTGTTATTAATAATACACACTAAAAACCCAAATGCATATACTTTAATTTGCCTAATTTATATTTTGACCATTTTGCTTGTTTTCCTTTTGTTTCAATATCAAGGACAATGATATAATAATGATATTTTTATATAAAGCTTTTTTTGCATTTTAGATTATTTCAGATGGCTTTCTTGATAGGAAATGACTGAGTCAAAGGTACTAGACTTCCTTATTTTTTAAGAGAAAGAGAGAGACTGATAGAGAGAGAGTGAGCAGGGAGGGCAGAGCATGAAGGAGAGAATCTTAAGCAGGCTCCGTATTCAGTGTGGGGCCTGATGTGGGGCTCAATCTCATAACCCTGAGATTATGACCTGAACCCAAATCAATAGTCAGATGCCAAGCTGACTGAGCCACCCAGGCACCTCTGGACTTTTTTTTTTTTAATACTTAAAATGTAAGGTCTAAGCCATAAGACATATGTATATGACAAAATTAATATTCAGTAATATTGATTAAATTCTATGGTTCCAGGACTTCCCAACCCATCTACCTGTCAGGCTACAGAAATGTACCTGATCAAAATAGATTTGCATTTTAACACTTCTAAATCATTCATCTGTACTAGGACTATAAGGGTTATCCTGTCTACATCCTTAAATTCAAAGGTAACTCATCCCTTTATGAATCTAAAGAGATGGTGGGTGTAACAAGTAGTCTGTGAGAAAAAATAATCTATGTTCATTTGCATTTCCATTTGCCCATTTCTTTTTGCTTAATAACATTTGAAATTGCTTGAATTAATATGAGAGAACAAAAATGAACTATCTAGCTAAAGTCAGTAAAATATATCAGATTTCTATTATATCATGTAAATAAGTGCTTGTTGTTAGGTATGTTTACCTTAAATATGGTTGCCTTAATTAATTTGAATACCTAAAGTAGACAAACCCTAACTATATCAAACTATAGGCATTGTTTAATTTTAAATATTTTTCAAGAACATTGGATTCGATATGCATAGATGTGTGTACCTGTGCGTGTGTAAATTCTCTCTTCAGATCAGATTCTTGTCTTCCTAAAACAAACCTGAGTCAATATTAATCTGTCAACTAAAAACTATTTACTCATTCATTGCAGTGCCTATTTTGTACTAAATACCCTGTCATTTTTTTGGAACTATTAAGATAAAAATGATTTATAATAACAACTATATTTTGTCAAATTTGTTATTTGTATGAGGCATTCAAATGCGTTATTCCAACCTTCATATCACCCCCACAATGCAACAATATGGCTACCCTCTCACAGGTGAAAACACAGACAGTCAGCAGTCAAGAGAGTAAATGGGTAAATAGATTTATTTAAGTTAGAACTATCTGGTTGCAAGTGGCAGAAATATAAACTCAATCATGGTAGAAGTTCATAGACTTCTGCATTGGTGGGAGTATCAGTAACAAGGCACCTCAAAACTTAATGGCTTTTTAATTTTTTTTTAAATTTATTTATTCATGAGAGACACACAGAGAGAGAGAGAGGCAGAGACACAGGCAGAGGGAGAAGCAGGCCCCATGCAGGGAGCCCGACTGGGACTCGATCCCAGGACCCCGGGGTCACGACTAGGCTGAATGCAGATGCTCCACCGCTGAGCCACCCGGGTGTCCCAGTTTAGTGGCTTAAAGCAATAACCATTTACTGCTCAAGAATCTGGTAGCAGTGATCAGAAGGCCCTGAGACAAGAAGCCCCTGTTGCTCGTTAGCCACAACGAGTGGCTAATAAATGTACCAGGTTAATAAATGCTAACAGGTCAAGGGAAAGTGTAAGAAGCCTTTGTCATTCACAGGACTGATCACTCTTCTATCAACTTCAGCCATTCAATACATTGGGTTGAGTATGTAGCTCTTAGAGGACTAGTAGAGGTCAAAAATAAACATAAAGGACCAAAAGAAAAAGTAAATTAGGAGTAGTTCAAGACGAAAATCTGCTGTTTGAGATTCAGGAAAACAGTGGCATATGGTGCTGTGATTAAACTGGATGGCTCTGAGGGCACAGGAGTCTTGGGTTCTCTTGCTCTTTCTCACACAGGCAGGAAATGGGCAGCCTCATTCTTTGACGCTCCAGTAGGAAATTTAGCTTGAACAGGCCTCTTAGGAGGCTCACAGGTAACCAAAGAAGAAAGTTGGATGCCTCTCAACTTTGGAAATAATTGCTAAGTATTTCCTTTCACTAGGTTACTTCCTTACTGCAAATGTTAACTGCCCCTGAGTTAATATTCAGGGGAATGTATCTCTCATCAACATTATTTTCTATCCTCTTAAAAATAATGATACTGTTCAACTACTCAAAAACTGTTAAAGCAAAAAAAAAAAAAAAAACTGTTAAAGCAACTAGTAAAACATTTCAAACTAAATGCATGCGACCGTTTTATTCTCTTGGCACCGTATAACAGTAAAGCAGATACTAATGATTGTTGGTTTGTGCTATATTAAGTAGTTCTGAAATAGTTGTCACAGAAAAAATATAGAGGAGTTATCTTCTGAAGGGTATTAAGCCTAAAGTCCAATTTGCTAAATCTTCCCTTCAGAGGGAAAATAGGAAGCAATTGCAATGGACGCAGCAGGATGCAAAGTTTTACAGAATTGTTCTCACTATTAAAGAAACAACCTAACTAAATGGCTCTATTAAAGCAAGAGGCCAGGCAGGTTGCATTCAATTTGGGACCTGGATTCTTAAGCATCTGGACCTGTAAGAAAGAGAATTTAAATCGCTTTTACTTGCCTTGTTTTACAGATAAGGAGATTTTTCAAGGTTGCAATAGAGAAGTCAGAGGTAAAACCGAAGAGTTGCACTTTGCTTCATCAGGGATTCCCTTCTGGATGATTTTAAGGTCTCAAATTTTGTTAGAAAATGACAATAGTGACATTAGCTACTTGATACTTAACATGTCGTTGACAACAAACATGCTAACTTCTCTGGGAAGAAGGGACATCTTCAAAAGTCAAGAAGACTATAGGCACTATGTTGTACAGAAGACTTCTAGAATTTATCCATCCAGCATAATAGAAACTTGGTATCAAAGAACAACTCTTCCTTTCTCCTACAAAAGCAAAGCGGCGCAAAGGATATGTGGGAGGTGTTGGTCATGTCCATTCCCTTGATTGCGGTGTCACAGCTGACTACGCATGTCCAGACTCATAAATAGTACCCATTAAATACGTGCAGTTCTCTGAATATCAGTTAAGCTGTTTTAAAGTCAAGAAAATGACTAGTATTGCAGAAAGAACAAGTCAGTCTTCACTGAATATACGGACTCATTCAAACAAAGAAACAAAGAGCCTACCAAGTGTCCCCCGTTGTTCTTGGTAATAGAAGTGATGTGAAGATGGGCAATGTTCCTGCCTTTATCATTCAAAATATTTTCTCTAGAGTTAGAGAACTAAAGGTAAGCAAAGATGATCTCTTAGCATGATTTTGTTCTGGTATTTTACTAATCATTTTTAAGAAATTGAAATTAAAACTACTGCTTTTTCAAGTTCCAGTTTAGACTCTGCCTCAAGTTCTTTCTCACCACACAATAAGAAGCAATCGCTGACTCATTTGAACTTGACAGCTCCTTTACATTTTTCTTATATTATTCATCTTTCTCAGTCTCTGTTGCTTCTCCAGATATACAATCTGCTAAATGGCATATAGCCATGCTTGATTTATGGATGGGGTCCTTGCAAAATGTGGGATAGCTTTATTTTGCTTCTTGTTTTGTTTTTACACTTATGGTACCTTGAGCTTGAATTTAGGCTCCAAGATTTACTACTTGCATGAACCCTGGGCAATTAGCTTTTCATAAGCCTCAGTTTTTTTGATTTGTACAATAGAAATTATAATTCTACATAATCCAATTTTAAGTATAAAACGAAATTATACCTACAAAGTGCTTTAAAAGGTACCTGGTACATGCTAACCTTGCTAGCCATTCAAAGAATGTTAGACATTTATATCAACTTGATCACAGTAATTATCAAGCGGCAGTGCCTTATACCTGGGATGATCATAATAATCACCATGAAATATTGGAGCATATCTCAGAATACATTTTGGGATGATCATAATGCTATTTAGTGGTGTTTTCGATGCTGAGACTTAGGACTGTCTGACACCAATACATGAATGTTACATGTTTAGTGACCAAAGTAGCTTTTCCTTCTAGGCCCACAATCCTTATTATATCCTCTTCCCACTATATCATTAGAACTCCAAACATACCAGAATATATCAGTCCTGAAGCAAACACTAAAACTTGATGCCTCCAAAATCTTCACTTACGCTGTTCTCCTAGTCTTTTCTGTCCTTCTTTCCCTCTCCTTTATTGAAGTTCATTTAAATCTTACCCTCTCTCTGTTCTCCTTTCTCTCTCAGAAGAAGAAAGTCCTTCTAGTGAGCATTCTTAAATCCTTGCTTCTTATTAATGCAGGATGCTTTCACATTTGCCTTATATTAGGGTATTATTTATGTAACAGTACTCTCCTATTAAACATGAACTCATAGGAAGGAAGGAACAGTGTCTTACTGGCCTTGGTTCCCATATCACAGCACATAATATAGATAGATAGATAGATAGATAGATAGATAGATAGATAGGTAGATAGATGATAGATAGATAGATAGATAGATAGATAGATGATAGATGATAGATAGATAGATAGATAGATAGATAGATAGATAGATAGATGATAGATGATGGATAGATAGATGATAGATAGATGATAGATAGATAAATAGATAGATAGATAGATAGATAGATAGATAGATAGATAGATAGATGATAGATAGATGATAGATAAAGGGTGACCCACACTGCTCAATAAATTGAATGGATACCCAGGTCGTAAAGGTGTCAGAATGTGTCAGGAAATGTGGCCACTGTGACATTTACCAGTTGGCATTTATTAGCTTTTAAGCACTGGAAGAAAAGGAGCTATCTCTGTTAGTATCACTGTTACGTGGAATCTCCTAAGAATCGTGTGCCTGCCTAGTGGCAGCCCTGTCCTGCCTCCCTTCCTTGTTGCTGTTATACTCTAACAGATTAATTCCTGTCTGGTGCTTTGAGCTCCATTAGATTGTTTTTGATGACTAAACTAACATAGCTTGGAAGCCTTTTTATTGAATTTCTCAGACAGTTAGAAGACTTGCCAAGGGGATTTTTGTGTGAGAGCCAAGGCTTTTTATTATAGTGGTAATTTCTCACATGGTCCTGTGAGGAAGACCTTTAATTTTTGCTTTGTAGAAGCCACTGCACAACAATATGAGGGGATGGGAGGTGGACTAATTTCTTTTGACATCCTTTTCCTTCTTTTGCAGAACATGCTGGGATATCCATTGGTGTTTATCAGGTGCCTACTATGAGCTAGGTACTGTGCTATCCCTCTGTAATTTCATTTCATTCTCATACCAACCATAAAAAGTAAATAATGTTATTACAGTCTTACAGAAGAATAAAGTGAATCAATTAAATTATTAGAATAACATGTCAAATTACAAAATCCATGCTTTTGAGTTATAGGTGAGATTTTCTAAAAAGAAGCTTCTGAATATTACAAATGGTAAGATTTAGTCAAAGTTTCTGGAAAAAAAATACATACAATGGGTGTTATTTATGCTAATGTACTTATATTCTTCTTAAGTGCCCAATTTTAAGAATATGTAAAATACATTAATACATAAAGATGAAAATGATAATCAGCCAAATCCCACCATGCAGAACAAACTAAAGGTGGTCCTTACTTTGTATGGTTTCAAAAGTCACAAATTTTGGGACACCCAGGTGGCTCAGCGGTTTAGCACCGCCTTCAGCCCAGGACCTGATCCTGGAGAACCAGGATCGAGTCCTGCGTCGGGCTCCCTACATGGAGCCTGCTTCTCCCTCTGCCTGTGTCTCTGCCTCTCTCTGTGTGTCTCTCATGAATAAATAAATTAGAACTTTTTAAAAAGTCACAAATTTCAGTTACAATGGCTTCTTAAATTACCTACTAGGTTCCCTGTAACATAGCTCAAGTGTCACTTATCATGGTGTATTCCTATAAGCAGTCGCAAAAATTATATACTTCCCTCTCATTTCTTGAGTCCACAAATCACTACATAAATAAATGTGCATCATGATCAATGACCAGTCACAATACTTCTTTCAAAATCTGTTAATGACTGGATACTACATATGCATTTTCACTTTATGCATAGAAAGCAAAGCATGTAGCTGTATTGCCTCCTTGTCTCCCAAAGATGAACCCATGTCACATCTCACAAAATTGGATAACTGAGAGAATTAGCCAATGAAGATGGATGTGCAAAAGGAAGCAAGAAATGATAACAGTGGAAGGGAAACTGGATATGATTAGAACACGTGAAAAGAGTGACAGGGAAGTTAGGATCACTGTGTAAAGAAGTTAACGGGTAGCATTTATGTAACAGGACAGAAACATTTAATATACCATACAAATATCTTGCAGGGCTTGAACTGAACAGAAATGGAGTTTCAGAATAAATAGCTGACCTCGGGAATCAGCATTGCCACTGTTCAAGAGAGTCTGGGTGTACAGCCTGAGAATTCAGTGAACGTGAAGTTACTGACACAAGTGAAGAAAGCTATTGTGAAGAAGAAGATGAAGATCACCCAGAGGAAAGATGCAAAAGTGTGAGGAAATCTCAAAGATATTTCATGGTGTTGGAAGTACAAAAGACAAAGTGTTGGAAGAAGATCCAAACTAAGGGTTATGGGACATTCTGTTCACTATGTAATACAATGAGAAGAAATTTTGCACTTTGAAACACTACTCCTGATAAGACTTTTTACCAAGAAATCGAAGATTTAAATAAATTTTTAATTTTTAAAGCATACTAAATACTCATTTTTTTAATTATTTCACTTCCCCATCCATCTATAGCTGACAGTAAGAGAGCTTTTTAATGTTTAGACAAAAGAAATAAAGTTTACATAATTTTTCCAATGGATTTTTTTTAAGATAACTTTTCAGTTTCTATGTAGTTACATGGATATGTTTATGGCTCTGCACTACTATGCAGAGAGGGCTGCTTTACTAGTTTTTAATATGTGACTGTTAATATATTTTTAAATTTTTTCCCATGTAAGATTTGTGAATCATTGCTGCTAGGAAATCTAACTTAAGTCAAAATTTGCAAGGAAGTTATTCAACTTGAATAAGCTACTCTCATCAAAACACTTTGTCTCGTACAGTTAAAAAGCATCTACTCAATTCAGGAACCTGAAAGTGGCAACTCTTTATAACATGTCAAGTACCACAGTCCTTAACAATAATCGAACCTGCACTGTGTGAATCCACAAATAAATATATATTTACTTTTAGTAATCACTTCACTTTGTTCTACCTTATGTTGTGAAAACCATATTGAATGTATTCACATCCTATGCTAAATGTAACTAAGAGATGTGTTTCAGTTGATGGTTATAAAATTATGTATTTTAGATATTTGGTCACACATTTTAAACTTAATACATTGTCATATTTCCAAATTTGGTGCCTTCAGTTTTCTTTTGGCCTTTGAACAATTTGCAAGTCTTTGGTTTTCAATACATTTAATAGATAAAAAAAGACCCAAAGTTAACTTGAAACAATGTAGTTCTCATGATTATTGACCACTTTATTGTTTTCAAGAAAATTTAGTTAGTTTTGGCACACTGTTTTATGGTATGGCTATAGAACATGGCTTTGGTTTAAATGATCTAGAATAGGTCTCTGATACTTAGGCTCTGAATAAAACCCAAAAACTATAGTGTCATACAACTATAATAGCTACATTTTGTCCACTGTGAGAATGGGAACCATTATAAATCTCCCTTGATGAAATAATTGCTTTCTTCTTGGTTCCAAACTAGAAGTATATATCTCTTTTTTCTCAATGCTACATGGCCTTTCCTATACAAAGCCACAGAGCAATGACTGGTACGATAACTAAATAATAAACCACTCCATGCAAATTTCATGTAAAGTGCTTGTAATTACGTAAATAAGCTATTTTACTTTATCTGCTAAATTTTGTCCCATAAGCATTTATATTCAAAAGAATCACTCTTTAATATAGACACAGTACTGGATCTACGATACATTACACGGATACACTGCAGCTAGTTTCTTGTTGCTTATTTAGGTTGGTTCAGACAGATACTAGCACCTTTTAACATAGCAGCAGACATTTGCCTCTAAATCTCTGTTCATATTTCAGTTTAATTTCTAAAAGTGGTAATACTAAATACAAAGTGATAAGCATTTTTAAGCTTTTATACATACATAAATTTAATATATATATGTATATATACACACACACACACATATATTCTCTGGTAGGATAGTCCTCATTTACTTAGATTTTGAACAGTCTCTGGATGAATTAACACACCTAGGATCTTAATCTCTCAGGTCATAATGACCTAAGAGTTCACATAACCGATGTAGCAGGATTTTGTTTCTTCCTTCAACCTGTACATGGAATGCAAATATGGGCATTTAAAGAAGCTCAACTTCATATTTCTATTTGGTAAATGGTTATTTAAAAGCATAATACTATTTTACTTATATTATTGTATTAAAGGTAGAAATCAGATTTCCAAGTTATGTGACTGGTCATAAATGTTATGGTACTTTCAGTGTCAAATTCAAGACAAAAATGTAATATTTTGTCTTTAATTTTTTATTATTTGAGGAAATAAACCAAGGACTATTGGTAGATTAAATCTCTTTACATAGATTCTTCCATTTATTAATGGAACTGATTTATCTGCTTCTCATTAATGGATAATCTATACAGTTTCTAAGTCCAAAGAAATGCCTATATATCACTAATATGTCATTGCTCTACTGACTTGAGGCTCAGGATCAATAGAAGAAAGACACTGAAAACAAAATAAAAATATTTTACAATAGCGACTGGAATTAAAGAAAAACAAAACTTTATGAACATTTTGAAGACCCGTGTTGTCTTAAAGGAAAGGTATTTTAATCCCTAAGATTTAATAAATATTTACTATTTACTATGTATTTAGGGCATTTATCAGGACTCCTCACCCTGAGTAGACTCTGAGTTCCACTTATATTTCTCTCTAGCAGTAGGTCATTGCTGAAATCTCAACTTCGTTTCCAACCTCTAGGTGATTACTTTCTTTTCATCTTCTGAACTTCTTTTTTTTTTTTTTTTTTTTTTTTTTTTTTTTTATCTTCTGAACTTCTTGATGTGCATGGATAAATATGAACTAGCAAAGACTTCACAGAAAAAGCCAAGAGGTAGATCTACATGACCTTAATAATCAGATTTAATTTTAATATGAAAGTGTTAAATAAATGACAAAATGGAGAATTTAACCAGGAAATTATAATTTGTTTAATGAAAGGGGAATTTGAAAATCAAAACCAAATATAACAGTTGAAAAATAAGATTCAAATTGATAGATTTCCCAACAGAGAGGACATAGTAGATTTTTTTTTAAATAGTGAACTTAAAAATCTGGCAAAAGAATATATTCAGATTAAATCATAAAGAGCAAAAATGAGGATCCCTGGGTGGCTCAGCAGTTGAGCGTCTGCTTTCAGTTCAGGGTGTGACCCTGGAGACCTGGAATCAAGTCCCACATCGGGCTCCCTGCATGGAGCCGGCTTCTCCCTCTGCCTGTGTCCCTGCCTCTCTCTCTGCCTGTCTCTCATGAATAAATAAATAAAATCTTTTTTTTTTTTAAAGAGCAAAAATGACAGCATGAAATAGAGTAAAAGATATGAAAGGGTAATTGGTCCAGGTACTAATAAATGTAAACAGGGCCACAAAAGGGGAAGAAGAAGGATTTGTGAAGAAGCAGGATTTGAAAAGATAACACATTAGATTTTTGCGGCATCAGTAAACCTGCAAACCCTCAGTTTTAACATATTTTCAGAAATCCAAAGAGGGAAAAAGAAAATCAAAGCATGGGGAAATAATTCTACTGAATATCAAAGATAAAAATAGGAAAAAACAAATACAGCAAATAGAAAACAGTAACAATGTGGTGGGTATTAGTCCAACTATATAAATAATCAAATTGAATGTCAGTAAAATGAATGTGCCAATTAAAGATAAAGAATGTCAGAGTGATGAAGAAACAAGATCAAACTATATTTTGTCTACAAGAAAAATATACCATACTAACACTAATCAAAACAATGCAGGAAGAGTCATATTAATTTCAGATGCAGAAAACTTCAAAGTAAGGAAATTTTTTAGAGAGAAAGAAGTGCATCACATAATGATAAAGGGGTCAATTCTCCAAGACAATATAACACTGCTCAATAAGTATGTGCCTGACAACAAAATAGAAGAGGCAAAAAATGATAGTACTGCAAGGAGAAAAAAAAAAAACAGATGAATTCACCATCATCATCATTGACTTTAGCAGAGATGTCATGACAGTCTATGTAGAAAATCTTAAAAAATAAAACAATAACAACATCCTCTGGAACTAAGAAGTAATTAGGGAAAAGTTGCAAGATACAAGGTTAGTAAACAAATTCCAGCAATTTACTTATATAGTAGCAATGAACAAGGGGAATTTGAAATTTAAAACGCACTTATATTAGCACCCCCCAAAATGAAATACTTCAGTATAAGTCTAACAAAATATGTATGAGATCTATGTGAGGAAAACTTACAAAATTCTAACGAATGAAATTAAAGGACTAGAGAGACGTTTCATATTCATAGACGGCAAGACTCTATCGTAAAGATGTCATTTCTTCCCAACTTTATAGATTCGATGCACCATAAACAAAATCCCAAAGTGCTATTTTGTATATATTGATAAACCAATTCTAAAGTTTATATGCTGAGGCAAAAAACCCAGAATATCCAATACAATGTTGAAAAAGAACAGAGTTGGAGGATCGACACTAACCTAACTTCAAGACTTACTATTAAGCTATAGGAATCAAGGCAGTGTGATATTGGTGAAAGACTAGACAAATAGATCAATGGAACAGAACAGAAAGCTCACAAATAGAATCCTATAAATTTAATCAACTGATCTTGACAAAGGAGCAAATACAATACCATGGAACAAAGACAGACTCTTCAATAAAGTATGCTGGAACAACTGGATATCCACATGCCACAAAATGAATCGAAACATGGACCCTACACACTTATAAATATTGATTCAAAACAGATTATACATCTGAATTTAAAATGACAAAAAAAGATTCTTAGAAGATAACATAGGATAAAATCTAGATGACTCTGCCTACGGTGATGCCTTTTTGGTTATATCACCTTTTGATGATGTGTATGGTTATATCCTTTTGGATATAACACCAAGCATGTGAACTCTGGAAAAAAATAATTAATAAATTATACTTCATTAAACTACAAACTCTGCTCTGTGAATTACAAATGCTCTGCTCAAGAGAATGCGCATAGAAGCCATAGACTTGGATAAAACACTTGCAAAAGATAATTCTGATAAGGAATGTTATTCAAAATATACAAAGAACTCTTGAAACTCAATAAGAAAATAAGCAACCCAATAGAAAAGTGGGCCAAAGACCTTAGCAGACACCTTACCAAAAAAGATATGCAGATGGAAAATATGCGGATAAAAACACGTTCTACAGGGGCGCCTGGCTGGCTCAGTTAGTTAGGCGTCTGCCTTTGGCTCAAGATCTTGGGGTCTTGGGGTTGGGCCCCATATCGGGCTCCCTGCTCAGGGAGGAGTCTACATCTCCCTCTCTCTCTGACCCTCCCTCCTGCTTGTGCTGTCACTCACCCTTTCTCTCTCAAATGAATTAAGAAATATTAAAAACAAACAAACAAACAAACAAACATGTTTTACCTCAAATGTTATCAGGAAAATGCAAATCAAAATAATAATGAAACACCCATGCACATCCATTGCAATGGCCCAAATCTGAAACATTAACAACATCAAATGCTAGTGAAGATGTGGAACAACACTGCTGATGGGAATGCAAAATTTTAGAGATTCTTTGGAAGACAGTTTGGCCAACCCTTTAAAAAATGCTAAAAATATTACATATTCTCAAGTATATAACTAAACATATTCTTATGGTTTGATCTAGCAATCGATCGCTTCTCGGCCTTTTGGCTAAGATCAAGTGTGATGGAGCAATCGCACTCCTTACTAGGTATCCAAATGAAATTAAAGCACATGCACACATTATAACCAGCACATGTAGGTTTACAGCAGCTTTACTCATAATAGCCCAAACGTGGAAGCAAGCGACATGTCCTTCAGCAGGTATATGGATAAACTGTGGTAGCTTCAGACAAGGAAATATTATTCAACACTACAATGAAATGAGCTATCAAGCCAGGAGGAGTGATGGAGGAATCATAGATGCATATTAGTAAGTGAAAGAAGCCGTACAATCCCAACGATATGACATTCCGGAAAAGGCAAAATTTTGAAGACAGTAAAAGGTCAGTGGTTGCAAGGATTTGGGGGATAGAGGGAGGGACAAATAATTAGAACACAGACAACTTTTAGGGCTGTGAATATATTCTGTAAGTTATTATAATGATGGATATGCCATTACGCATGAAACCAACAGAATGGACAATACCAAAGCTGAACCCCAGTGTGAATTATGGACTTTGGATGATTACGATATGTCAGTGCAGGTTCATCCCTGGTAACAAATGTACTATTTGGTGTTGATAATGAGAGAGGAGAGGCTGTGCATGTATGGGGGAGTGTATGGAAAATCCCTGTATTTTTCTTTCGCTTTAACAGAAGATCATCATAATGCCCCATGAGTTCAAAAATATAGTAGAAATAAAGGACACAAATTAACTCAAAGGCTTCAAAGGAGATTAAATGCTCAAAATCCTTACATTTTCTGGTTAATGATAAAAATACTAATTTAAATTAGACCTTAGAGAGTCAAGCGTCCACAGTGTAATTTCCAGAAAATATAACAAATACTAGAGTAAAAGCGTGCAAATTTAAGAACCTAATAGGAATACTGAATAGTGAAATACAGACTTAACTAATCAAAAAGAATGGAAGAAACAAAGTTAAGATGGAACAAAGAAAAAAATAGATGATAAATTTAAATCAAACATATCAATAAAATATAAATTAATAAATGCTTCAGTTAAGAAAATAAAAGGTGTCTCCTCCCAAAAGTCACAACCTAAATACAATGATAGAGAAAGATTAAAAGTAAATTGATTGGGGGCACCTGGGTGGCTCAGTGGTTGAGCATCTGCTTTTGGTTCAGGTGGTGATCCCCGAGGTCCTGGGATCGAGTCCCACGTCAGGCTCCCTGCATGGAGCCTGCTCCTCCCTTGCCTGTGTCTCTGCCTCTCTCTCTCTCTCTCTCTCTCTCTCTCTGTGTGTGTGTGTGTGTGTGTGTCTCATGAATAAATAAATAAAATATTCATTAGCTGGGGGCCATGATCTTCTGTGTCTCTATAGAAGATTCCTGTTAACAAGCCTCAAGTCAGCAATCTGCTCTTTCCCCGTGCCTCAGAAACATTTTTTCAGGATAACTAATTCTTAAATGAGCCTCTTCTTGGGGTATAATCTGCTAAGAGTTTTGGACACTGTTCTCTTCAAAGTTACTCTTGAGGACAGAAAAGGGTCATGAGATTGAGCTCTGCCTCAGGTCCCCTGCTCAGTGCGGAGTCTGCTTGACCATTTCTCTCTGCCCTTCCCCCAACTCATGTGTTCTCTCTCCCCTTTTTTTTTTCTCTATCTCTAAAATAAGTAAATAAAATCTTTAAAGAAAAATAAAATGATTGACTTCTGGTTTCTGGTCCAAGATGTAATGAATTCAGAGGTTTACCACTCTTATTATCACAGCAAGGAAAAGATGAACATACTGAAAATCGACAATTTTTCTTAGGCTCAAGGTCACATTATTGTAAACAAATTATTCAACATACTTAGGCCTCTTAGTTTATTTTCTTCTATAAAAGGAGAGTGTATGACTTAGCAATTTCTAATGACCCAACAGAGCACTAAAATACTGCATATGAGGATGAATGTGTGTGTATATGCACACATACCACACACATATATACATGCATGTGTCAACACACACAATTGGGGCACATAGTACCTTCTAGAAGACAAATAGTCTGTTAAAATTGAATACATAAAAACAATTGAATGCATAAAAATATGTTATTTTCCTTGAGTTCTATAAACATAAAGAAAACAAGAGTAATTTTAAATATCATCTACATTAAAGCTTCAGTTCCCCTCACCAACATAACACTTAAAAAAAGGGAAAATATATATACATTGATATAAATAAAAACGAAAGGGATCTCTGCGGGGAAGACTATTTTCATCGGCTTCTTCTGGATGTAGGGAGTGGCGAAATTATTTTTCCTTTTTCTTTTGTTCTTTTTAAGAAACAATTATTAAGAAGCAATGACATAGACTATGTACACTTACATACACAGGCCCCCACAGTACTTAAATAGAGGAAAAGCAGTCTATTCAGAATGCCGCAGAGCAGTTGGGTATTAAAAATGATTCATTTTGTTTTTCAAATATGCGTGCTTTAAGTAATGATTTATTTATCATTAAAAAGCCCTGTATAGTGCAATGAATTATCAATTGTAGGTTGATGATCATTTCACTGAGCAATTTTATTCTTAAATAAGAAGCTACGTCTGTGACCCACCAAATAGCCACAACTTCTCTTGCGAATGATTTTGTTCTGAATCCTTTTTGGTAAATAGAATGTATATTCTGAGGTTTTTTTTTTTTTTTTTTTTCTCTGTCACCATCTGGACTTGGTGTAAGAAATCAATTCCACAGCAGCCATCGAACTCTGGTGCACTGAAAGGCATGTCCAAACTGTGCTTCTCTAAATATCTTTAGCACAACTGACCTTTTGTTCTTGCAGAAGCAGACTCAATTGGAACAAGAAGGAACCTGTCATGCCATTTCCCTGCTACAATATTCATTAGCTGGGGGCCATGATCTTCTGTGTCTCTATAGAAGATTCCTGTTAACAAGCCTCAAGTCAGCAATCTGCTCTTTCCCCGTGCCTCAGAAACATTTTTTCAGGATAACTAATTCTTAAATGAGCCTGTTCTTGGGGTATAATCTAACAGCTTTGGACATTGTTCCCTTCAAAGTTACTCTTTGATGACAGAAAAGACTATAGTCTGCAGCATGACATTTAAACACCCACCCCAGGCTCACCTTCACTGCTGACTCTGCCTTCTGGGTAGAGCAATTAGTACAAAGTAGAAGCTTAGTCACCAGGAATCCCTGTAGCTTTGGGATTGATGTGTTTGTCCGGAGAAGTTGAGCCAAGGTCCTCTTGGATCCAAATCTTCTAGGATAAAGATTTTCTTTTTAATTTTTTTACACTCACTAAATATTTTGAAAAATGACTTTAGGCTCTTCACAAATATGTAAAAGAGAATATCAAAGAATACATTTCCAGTCTCTATATTCTTTAGTGAATATAATGCTTAGACTTGAGAATTATCATATATTTATATAATGGGTTATATAATGCATATGTATTATATTTTTCATTTATAGATTTCTCTGTATTATGTTTAAATAGGCTACATTGAGGGAAGGGGGTAGGAACACATATGGCTTGAAGGAAGATCACTGATCAAGAATAAGTTATAAGTTATGAGGTTTTACAAAATGATTCAGCCGAATAAGTAAACAGTGGCCACTGGGTCAAGGTGTTGGATATATAAATAGGGTATTATTTTTCTAGAATGTATTTGTTGAAAAAATTATAAAGTGATAGACTCTCAAATTTGTGAGACTGGGGGTATCTTAATATATCCTTTTGGGAAGCAGAGCTTATGTCAAATGAGGTCATGTCAGTTGCAGAAATATAGCAGGACTAGGTTTTCTCTATTTCTGACATCCTTCCCTTTTCCCATGGCCACATGTCCTATGTAGCCCTTAATTTGTAAAGGTGACTGAGTGGTAACACAGAGGATAATGCCTTTACAAGAAGATTTTTATTATTGTATTTCTGAAGAGATGGGCATGTGATGTGTTGCAGGCCATTGAAGAAGTATCATGATCTACTCAGAGGGAGAAGCAGGAGTGAGCGGAAAGCTGAGGCTAAATCCTTCATTGAAGTTTCTGCAGCAAACACAAGGCAGGGCAGGATAAATAGCTTAGAACTGGAGAATTTGAACAATGTCTGTGGGATCTGGGCTGCACAGGTGGTTCCTAGAAATCTGGTCCCTCACTCTGGGTTGATTTAGAGCAGGGGAAATACTGGTTTGGTGTATGACAGTAAGACAGAGGGTATTAGGTTGTGTACACTTTGGGTTGGCTGATTTATGCAGGAAAGACATGCCCCCCGAGACCTTTGCTTTCTCTAAGAATCAGTTAGTCCTAGAAAAGGCAATTTCTCCCCAGAGAGGCCACAAATGCCACAGCATCACAAATAGAGAAAATAAGACTAGTGTCAACATAATTGACCCTGTGATTAGTAAGTACCAAATAGACAACAGAGGATCTGAGAAAACCCACTTAGAACACAAAACTTCAGTGGGTGGATATATAGAACGAGACTTAGAAATACTACTAATGTAATTAATTTTTATTACAATCTAACAAAGTTTGCCAGTATCAGAAAGAGGTACATTTGCTGTTTATGGAGAACCAATTCTAGTGAATCCGAAATAAATGACGAGAATGATCTATCTTCCGTGACAGAGCCACACACCTTGAGAAATCTCTCAAGAAAGAGACACCCCGGGTTATTGAGGAAATAATGGAAAATAAGGAGGGGAGCAAGGAGAGAGAAGAAGAGAAAAGGGCATCAGAGGAAAATGGGACTCAGACATCTACTGTAAGCAGAGTGAATGTTCTCCAAAGTTATTCACGCTCTGCACCATCTTAAACCATGATTGCTCATAATTAGCTACAAGTAAAAGTTTTCATTCTGAGGAAATACCACCTGTTGATATCCTGTAGGATTAAGCATGCAGCGGCATCTTTGCAAAACTATTAAATTGTTACCTGTGGCCATATTGGACATTTGTAAGTCCTCACAGAAAAGTCACAGGAGGTGTTCAAAGGACTTAGTAGTTTTAGAAGAAAGGGGTATTACTTGAGGAGAAGGAAATGTTCTAATACCAGCTTCTTTAGGTGTTCGGGAGTTACTCAATTAGAAAGAGTGCCCTCTAAGTTTCTACTTCTTTATCAGAATGTTGACCTTACTTTAATACTTTTTTTTAATAGTATGTGAATCTTCATACTTATTAGGAACAAAAGAAAACATAGCTAGAATTCTGTGGGCTTCTGGGTCAAGAAAATAATAATTCCTGCTTAAGTATCCTATAATAAAGGAAGAATCATGAAAATGTCATTTTTGAGAATTAAACAAAAAAAATCCAAGGTCTTTTTCTCTTAAGAAAATGTCTATAATTTCAGCCAGCCCTGTTAATTTCCAACCGCTAAATTCCATTAGAACCAGTAGTGCCAAGCAGCTGGTTAAGGGCAAAGTTAAGTGTCTTACTACCTATAAAAGGTCTCCCTTTATTATGTCTCAAGAAAGCAATACAGTCTTCCTAATTTAATCAAAACTAACCAGAATGTGTTCCTCCTCATTAATATAAGCCAGGCCCTTCTGGGGTTATAGCTCTTTAAATGAATCTGGTATGTGGGTTCATGTACTAGAAATAGAAATCCTAAAATGGGTGGTGGTGTATATATATATATATATATATATATATATATATATATATATATATAAGGATATAAGAGCTATTAGCAATTGATGTAAATTTTTAGCTGAAAATACTTGGATTTTTTTTTCTAATGCCACATAATAACTATAATTTTACCTGATGGAAGGTAGTTTTGTACTCACAAAATTTCAGCATAGAATTGGAAACTAGACATGGGACATTATCCAAAAACCAGCTACCTGCTGTTAAAGAAAAATTACACCTAGGAAGACATTTTATTCAACCTACCAATTACATGCAAAAGATTTGGGTCAGATATTTCCTGTCTGAATTAAGTATCTGAATATGACAGGCAGTATTCAGGCATAATATTGTTCCTTAAATATTAATAATAATAATAATTATTATTATTATTATTATTATCTTAAATCTAAAGTTCAATAACTTAAAACTTAAAGATAGCAATGTCCAGGAAAAATGAAACCAAAGGGTGGGTTTCCCAAGCATTATTTGTATTTTTTCACAACATTGTGTCCCAACCGCTACCTGTATAAAACAGAGCTGACATGAAAGAAGAAATACATGGAATCATTTAATTATTCATTTGTTAAGGAGCGCTCATTGTGTTCTAGATATTTAATAACACATTATCTCACTTAACTTCCACAATTTTTCAAGGTAGTGTTTTGTTTTGTCTCTTTTTTTAATCAACCATCTCTTTTGAAGATGGAATTAAGAGTTTGAAGCACTAGTTCATGGTCACAGTATTGTGTGGAATAGCAAGGATTTAACAAAGTTTTGTGAGGCTTCAGATTTCCACTAGAGCTGCTAATGAGTTTCCATAAGTCCTCCTTTGAAAAGAAAAAGGTGAAAACAAAAAAGTCAGAGAAGAGAAAGCATATGAGAGCCGAATACAACCTTGTGACTTTGTCATCTAATTTTCAGCCCGCACAGATTCCCTCAGTAATTCTAAAACAATTATTCTGTACTTAACTATAGTTAATGCCTAACCTGAAACCATTCTACTTGTAATTATTTTTATTTTAGTCTCTTTGGTATTTCCTTAAAATAGCTGGGGGACTTTAAGCTGCTCTTGATGGAATATCACATCTAAGTTTTCCTTCAAGCCCTAGACTTTATCATGGTCATTTTAAAAGATGAAGAACAAAGTGGATACTTTTAATGTTTTGTTCCTGTTCTCATCTGATGGCTGGCTTTATCAGCTGGCCTATATTCTGAGGCCGTGGCCTGGTTAAGTACATCCCAGGGTAGTTTATAGCTTTGTCTACTGCTTCAGTTCTCCATGCATTTGAGGAAATACAGACTTATAATCATGCCACCAACTCTATACATTTTCCATTGAAAGATAAAAATGTTACACCTTAAAGATGAGACTCAGGAATTGTTGCATATTGTGGATTTCCACTGCTGAAAATGGAATTTTTTTTAAAGATTTTATTTATTTATTCATGAGAGACAGAGAGAGACAGAGAGAGAGAGAGAGAGACAGAGACAGAGACAGAGAGAGGCAGAGACACAGGCAGAGGGAGAAGCAGGCTCCATGCAGGGAGCCTGACGTGGGACTCGATCCCGGGTCTCCAGGATCACACCCTGGGCTGAAGGCGGTGCTAAACCACTGAGCCACCTGGGCTGCCCTACGAATGGAAGTTTTGAAGGGTGGGAATCATCTTCCAATTTGGGATGCGTGGATGGATATAGTCATTACCATCCTCAGTTCATCATATGTAAAATGAGAATAATATAACCTACCTCATGGGGTGGTTGAAGACTGAATTACTTAATGAAGTAAAGGACTGAGGATAGTGCCTTTTATGTGAATACTATGGAAATATTGAACATAATTGTAATTCAGGGTAAATCAAAGTCGATGACTGAATCCAGATGAGTATTAACTACAAAGAATGAAATAGGTAAGATTTGGGGTCACCTGGTCATTACAGAATGGTTGTTGAGAAGACAGGGGAGTCTGGTTTTAATGATTCAAGTTGAAAATGAAGTCAGGAAAGCAAAATTTCAGGTTGATATGCTAAACATCCTATTGAAAACATGGAGTCAGTCTATGCTGTCTTATGCACACATGGTTTTAAAGCGTAAAGACCTATGCCATCTCTGCTCTAATCTAAAGTGTCTGTGTCAATTCTATGTTTTACACACTCTACACCCCCATTGTATGAAACCATTCCATAGCTTCCTATTTCTCTTAGAATAAAGATCACCATATTTAGTGTGGCCTCCAAGTCTCTACATAAGTGACCTAACTCCTCAGCCTCATTTTTAATGTTTTTTTGGCTTCTGGGCTTTACCCACTGTTCTCTCAGGCTTTTATCACCAGGTGATCTCCCTTCACAAAACATTTGCTTCTGACGTTCACTCTCTGGGAAAATCTTTTCTCCATTTTGTCTAGTTATTTATCTTCATTATTCATATTTCAGATCAAATATTATTAGTGAGGGAAGGCTTCCTTGATACATGAAATGAAGCTAGGGTCCTATGTGTTCTTATTAAGTGTTGACACTTTCTTTCATAGCAGTTACCATAGTTAGAAATTCTTGTTTTGAGTGATAATTTGAATAATAGTCTCTAAGACTATTAGTCTCTAAGATCCCTGAAGGCAAAGGAGCATTATTGGTGTTTGCTCAACATTCTAATCTCATTATTGTGTTTTCATATAATGGATGCCCAACTGGGATCCCTGAGTGGCTCAGTGGTTTAGTGCCTGCTTTCGGCCCAGGGCATGATCCCTTGGAGTCCTGGGATCGAGTCCCACATAAGGCTCCCTGCATGGAGCTTGCTTCTCCCTCTCTCTGTCTCTGCCTCTTTTTCTCTCTATGTCTCTCATGAATAAAAAAATGAAATCTAAATAAATAAATAAACCTTTCAAAAATGGATGCCCAATGAACATATATAGATATGTATACATATATATGAGATGTAATTTATACATAATATATATTTACTATTAAAATTATTTATTTTACTTATTATTAAAATTGTATAATTCTAAGTTTTTTAGTAAAAATTATATTTATTATTAAAATTACTTAAATATATTATACATCTAATACATATATGTATGTGCATATGTATATAATATACATATATGAGTTTATAGAAATGTATGACCATTTATTTATATTATGTTATATGCATATACATATCAACCTTCAAGCTCCCTATTTTCTTGAGCTTACTTTGCATATAAAGTGAAAATGAGAAAAAAATACATATAACATTAAAATCTGTAGGTCATTGACATGAAGAACACCTTATCATGTGAGGGAATGAGCAAAGAGGTAATACTTCTGAGCAGATGGCATTTGAGCATAGATCTAAATAAAGTGGCAAAGTCTGCCTTATAGAGACTCCACTCATAGCTACCTCTGCATTCTGTAATGTTCTTTCTCACCTTAACTTTCAGGTGCTGTAACTAGCACGATAGGCTGAAAGCACTCAAGAAGGCAAATTCATCTAAAGGTAGGTATGACTTTGTTGTTGGGATTTTTAAAAAGACTAAAACCAGTCTCTTCATTGTATCTACTTTTGTCCAAAGATAAACCTTATTATAAAAATGAAATTACCAGTATACCTGGATTGCTCAGTCGGTTAAATATCTGCTTTCAGTTTAGGTCCTGATCTCAGGGTCCTGGGATTGAGCCCCACATCAGGCTCCCTGTTCAGCCTGCTTCTCCCTCTCCTCTTCACTCATGCTCTCTCTCTCTCTCTCTCTCTCTCTCTCTGTCTCTCTCTCTCTCTCTCAAATAAATAAATAGAACCATTTTTTAAAAAAGTGAAATTACTAAGAATGGAATAAATTAAGAAGGGGTTGAAAGAATTTGTAGGGCATCAGGCTTTCCAGTTAAGAACAAAACAAATAAAAAGAAAAAAAAAAGAACAAAACAAATATGTGATTAGAGTAACTACGTGCTATATCTCTAAGAGTTGTGGTTATTTAAATTGATTACTGAAGGGTTGAGCACTGCACATTATTCATGAAAGCTCAGTGGAGCTATGTTGGGTGCTTAATACATATTCAACTACCCATTGAATGGATTAACATTTTTAAAATAATAAGTGCTGCATGCTGAAAAGTTGATATGTATATACCTACAAATATACACACATACAAAGGGATATGACTGTGTGTATATGTATACATGTGTGTGTCTGTATGTGTGTCTAATCCAGTGGAGAAAGCATCCCTTTATAACAAAAATGAATATTCAAATATAGGTTGGAGATTCTCCTTCAGTATAAGTGGTTACAATCGTTCTCCATAGTAAAACACATTGAAGGTAAAATATCGTATAATTGTAAATATTTGAAAGTCCTCATAATTTGACTATGATAATGTATTAACCTGCAATGTCCAATAAGATAGCTACTATTCACATGTAACTCTATAGCACTTGAAATGCAAGAAGTGTGCCGCCTGAGAAGTTGCTTTCTCACTTTATTTTTATTCTAATTATGTTAAATTAGCATTTAAAAGTGAAGCAGGATGATTTCTTTTTCCACTTAAAACTCATTGGAACATTGAACATTACTGTATTGGTCTATCAGGACTGCATTTCACTTATCTAAAGCAACACATAAGATATTCCTTCATTTGGGTGTGCATGTTAAGTATGTATGCCATTTCAAATATTACACAAAACACATCACTGTTCTCGGTGGTGTCAACAGATTGATTCAGCTCAAATTGCTTTTTCTATGTATTGATCTACTGTGATGTAATATGTTTACCTGAATGCTTTATGCAGACAACAGGAGTTAAAATGATGCCAGTGCAATTGTTACCGGTAATTAAATTGGAATACTTATTATAAATACAATTTCTATGGTATAAAATAAGTACAAACAAATTTTTACACAAAAATCAAAAGCAAACTAATGATGGAGAGTTGGATGTAAATGTAGCAGAGTAGCTATAATACATCAAGGATGGTGAAAGGGGGGAAAGAAAAGAAGGGAGAAGAAAGTAATTTCACAAAACAAAAGTGATTTAGTGTGGTAGAGTGAAAATTCCATTTGTTTATTGTATAAAAGATTTTTAAATATTTTATTTATTTATTCATGAGAGACATAGAGAGAGGCAGAGACACAGGCAGAGGGAGAAGCAGGCTCCATGCAGGGAGCCCGACGTGGGACTCGATCCCTGGACCCCGGGATCATGCTCTGGGCTGAAGGCAGATGCTCAACCACTGACCCACTCAGGTTCCCCTAAATATTTTTTGAAATAATAAATATTACAAGATGTTTCTTTTCAATGTTCAAAAAAAATAGAAAAGAAAAGAAAAAGAAAAGAATTGACAGGATCTTCTCGTTTCCTGTACTTCATGTTACGGAGCTTAAAAATTGCCACTCTGTCCTGAAAACAAGTAAATGGTTGAAAAGGCTAAAAATTCAAGAGCTGTTTTTAGATCCATGAGAGAAATAAGGACAGAGGGCAAATCACTGCTCCCTATAGTGGAGAGATGAGCAGGTGAGTACAGGGAATCATTGCTTACCTGAGCAGAGACGCAATAGCAGAAACCTCGCTAGGAATCAGTGCTGGGGGAGGAAAATTTGAACTGTAATTGATGAATTGCTGGAGGCTCAGTACAGACAGTCTGAGAGTTAAATATTCCCGGGGTACCTGGTCATAGGGGAACTCCCATATTTTTGTGAGTTCTATCTGGTTTTATAAACCAGGTTCTCACAAATAAGCATCAGTGAGAAAAATTCCTCAGGCTTCCAGCAGGATAAGCAAAAGAGAAATTTTTAAATATGCCAGAACACTCTGTTCTTCTTAACAAAGGCTGCACTCAGGAGCCAGTTAACCAGAGCCTAGCATGTTGGGTTCTATTGGAGCCTAACTGTGTGGACAAAGATAAATGGCCAACTCCACTCACCTCTAGCCCCCCACATAGAAGGGAAATACCTAACTCCAGCCCACTCCAGACCATGCTATCCATCTTGACACACTTGTGGGAGGAAAACAAAAAACAAAACAAAACAAAACAAATAAAGCAAAACAAAACAAAAAACAAGCAATGCTTGAAAGCTTTATAGTCAAGTCAGTGGCACAAAAAATAGCTAAGACCTAAGCATAAGACTACAGAATGCTTCCTCTTCCCCCACAACTGACTACTACAGTATTAAAGGCATATTAATGTCAGTTCCTTTTACCTCATATACAGATATGAAGAAATAGTTACAAGGCATACCAAAAGGTAAAAAAATACAATTTGAAAGGACAGGGCAAGCATGCAAAAGATGTTGGAATTATCAAAACAGGGATTTAAAACAACTATGATTAATATGCTAAGGGCTCTAATGGATAAAGTAGACAGAGTATAAGAACGGATTGAACAATGTAAGCAGAGTTGGAAATCTTAAGAAAGAAGCAAAAATAAATACTAGCGGGTAAAAATGCAATAAAAACAAATAAGGCATTTGATAGGCTTATTAGTAGACTGGAATTGGCAGAAGAATGAGTCTCCGAGCTTCAGAAAAACCACAACAGAAAAATCCCAAAGTTGAAAAGCAAAGCAAATAAAAATTGAAAAAAAAATGCAACAGAGAATTCAAGGACTGTGAAAAACTACAAAAAATATAGCATTAAAAAAAAAGTATAGCATACATACAATAGCAATATAGAAGGAGAAGAAAGAGAGAAAGGGACAGTAAAAATATTTGGAACAAAAATGACAGAGAATTTCTCCCAAATTAATGTCAGACACTGAACCACAGATCCAGAAATTTCAGAGAACACCCAGCATGATAAATGCCAAAAAAACTATGCCTAGGCATATCATTTTCAAAATCCAGAAAATGAACGATAAATAAAAAATCCTAAAGAAAGCAAGAGAGAGGGGGAAAAAAACTTATCTACAGTTGAACAAAGATAAGAATTGCATATAACTTCTCACACACCATGCAAATAAGAGGAATGTGGAGTGAAATATTCAAAGTGTTGACAGAAAATAAATGATGAGCCTAAAATTCTGTACTCTGAAAAATTATACTTCAGAAGTGTAAGAAAAAAAGTACTTTAGCAGACAAATAAAAATTGAAGAATTTGTTGTGAGTAATCAGCCTTGGGATGCCAGGTGGCTCAGTGGTTGTGTCTCCTTTGGCTCAGGGCCTGATCCCGCGGTCATGGGATCGAGTCCCATGTCGGGCTCCCCTTGAGGAGTCTGCTTCTCCCTCTGCCTGTGTCTCTGCCTCTCTCTCTTTGTGTCTCACATGAATAAATAAATAAGACTTTAAGAAAAAAACAAAAAAACAAAAAAACAAAGATCTACCTTGCAAGAAATACTAAAGAATTTCTTAAGGGAGAAGAAAACTCATATATGTCAGAAGTTTCTATCTACATAAAGACACTCAAAGAAGAAATAAGTGAAGGTAAAATAAAAACTTTATTTTTATCATCATCAATTGTTCCAGCACATAAAAGTTTGTTCAAAATACTAAGAGATACAATGCATTTGATTATATATATTTTTATATATGCATTTATATATATATTTTTATAGATGCATGTATATTACTCATACCACCCATGAAGCAGTACATGTTGTTTTAGAGTGAACTTAAATGAGAATAAATATATAATGCAACTCTTCAGCACCCATTTAAAAAATAAAAGGTAAATGTCACTGATACACTAAGGAAAGATAAAAAATGAAATAGAAAATGCTCAACTAAAACAACACAAAGCAGAAAAAAAGTTGAATACATAGAGAATAACAAAGAAAAAGGGCAACAAAAAGAATCAGTAACAAATATAGTAGTGATCAACCCAACTATACTGAGTACTTTGAATGTCAATAAAATAAAACACAAGTTAAAAAATGGAGATTGTCATATTGGGTCAAAAAAGAAGCCCCAATTATATATTGTCTACAAGACATATAAATATAAAGACACACATAAATTGAAAGTAAATGAATGGGCTAAGAATATACTATGTTAACATAAATCAAAAGAAATTAGTCTTAGCAGACTTAAAGCAAGGAAAATTAATAGGGTTAAAAAGGGTATTACATCATGGCAAAGGGATCAATTTTCTAATAAAACATAAGAATCCTTCATATTTAAATTGCTAAAAATAGAATGTCACATTAAATGAAGGAAAAACTGACAAAATGGCAAACAGAAAGAGATTAGCCCATCATTATATTTGGAGACTTCAACACTGCTTTATCAGAAATGGACAGATAGGCAGGCAAAAAGTCAGTAAGATAGAGTTGAACTCAGTAACACCCTTAATCAGATATATAATAGACATCTACAGACTGCTTTACCCAACAGCAGAATATACATTCTTATAAAACTGTATTAAACATCCACCAAGATAGAATATAATCTGGGCTATAAATCACATTTTAGCAAACGTTTAAAAATAGAAGTCCTATGATAACTGCTCTTAGACCCCAATGGAAATAAACCAGAAGTTGATAACAAAGAGGTAGTTGAAAAGTACTAAAATACATAGAGATTAAACAATCCACTTCTAAATAACACATGGTTCAAAGAAGAAATCTCAAGATATTAAAAAAAAAATCGGACTAAATGAAAATAAAAACACCAAAATTTGTGCGAGGCAGCAAAAGCATTGGTTATAGGAAATTTATAGCACTGAATACATACAGTAGAATATAAGAAAGATCTAAACACAATTATCTAAGTTTCCACCTTAGAGATCTAGAAAAAGAAGAAAAAAAAAATAAGCACAAGAAAAGAAATTATAATAATTAGATCAGGCATTAACGAAATGGAAAATAGGAAATCATAATCAACAAAAGTAAAAGCTGGTGCTAAAAAGATCAATAAAATTAATTAGCCTTTAACTAGGCTAAGAAAAAAGAGAGAAGACACAGATTACTACTATCAGAAATGAGAAGTCAGCGCTACAGATCCCATAGAAATGAAAAGGATAACAAAGGAATACCATGAACAACTCTATGCCCTCAAATTTGATAACCTAGGTGATGAAACGGACCGATTTCTTAAAAGATGCAATTTTCCAAAAGTCACACAATAAGAAACAGATGATCTGGATAGGCCTACAACTATTAAAGAAATTAAATCAATTATGAATAATCTTCCAAAACAGAAACACCAGTCTCCGATGCATTTGCTCGCGAATTCCAACAAAATTTTAAGGAAGAAATTTTTACCAATTCTCAATAATTTCTTTGAGAGGACAGAATCATAGAAGCATGATACATTTTATGAGGCCAAGATTATCCCAATACCAAAACCAGAAAACATTACAAGAAAATTATAGGTAAATATTACTCATTGAACATAAATACAAAAGCCTCAACAAAATATTAGCAAATTAACTCTAACAATGTATAAAAATAATTATATACCATGACCAAGTGGAATTTATCCCAGATATGAAAGGCTGGGTCAACATTTAGAAATCAGTTAATGTAATCATTACATCAAAAGGATAAAGAAGAAAAATCACATGATCTTATCAATAGAAGTAGAAAAACGTTTTGACAACATCCAACATCTACTCACAATAAAAACTTTCACCGTAATAGAAATAGAGAAAAATAAAGGAAATGGAGCTTTCTCCACTTAATAAATAATATCTACAAATACATCTAAAAGTAACATTACACTTAAAGGGGATAAACTAGAAGCTTTCCCATGAAGATCAGATACAAGGTAAGAAGGTCCTCTCTAGTCAATGCTTTTCAATATTATATCTGAAATCCTGGCCAATGCAATAAGAAAAGGAAATAATATGCATACAGATTGGACAGAAAACACATAATAATTTACGTGAAAAATAAAAAGAATTGACAAACACACTCCTGGAACTAACAATTATATCAAGGTTAGAATTACACATGTCAATAATTTTCCTTTACATCAGCCACGGACAAGTAAAATTTGAAACTATAAAGAAAACACTATTGATATAAACACTCAAAATAAGACATACTGAGGTATAAATCTAACAAAATATGTACAAGATCTACATGGGGAAAACTAAGAATCTAATGAGCAAAATAAAATAAAAATCTTAGCTTTTTAAAAAAGTTCCTATGCA
Source organism: Vulpes lagopus (assembly GCF_018345385.1). Classification (NCBI taxonomy): domain Eukaryota; kingdom Metazoa; phylum Chordata; class Mammalia; order Carnivora; family Canidae; genus Vulpes; species Vulpes lagopus. The sequence goes on along the minus strand of NC_054833.1, from coordinate 111,851,127 downwards.
AATGAATTGTACTCCTGCTGTATCAGGAAAAGATAGCCAAGAATTATTCTAATTTAAATTAGAAACCTCAAGTTCCCTTTATTGTTTCATTCAACTGCATGATACTTGTTGAAAATATATGTGCCCAGTTTCCTGAGACTTTGTGAAGTTTTGCAGATATAGTTATTCAAACCTTTCAGCATATATATCCAAAGAAAACAAAGAATTTAATGGTCTCACGTTCTTTACCAATGCTCATTGGTTCAAATGCTAAAGAGTTTCACAATGATTTACTATGCTGTTAATTCAAATTCAATATTTCCTTGAAATAAAAAAATGTTTGCTAAATACCCGATAATCAAAGATAAAAATGGCAGTGTGAATTATGCATATGTCACAAATATTTAACTATATATGGAAGAACTGAATTTGAAGCTCCAAGAGGAAAAAAAAAAAGTAATTTGTGACAGTTGGACAGAAAAGGGAATCTATGTGGAAATTGCAACTTTTCACAAAACATCATTCATTATGATTTATGACATTTTCTAAAAGAGATCAATATGGAGACAATTTTAATTATAAACTATAGCACTATGCAAACTGGCCACAAAACACACACACGTGCAAAAAAACCCTTTTTTATATTGATAAATTTAGTATTGTTTTCATTTTGTACAACATGTTGAATTTGATGTTTAAAATAGTTGACTCAACTGCTAAGTCAATTTAATTAACTTGGACAGCTATAGTCTTAAAATTAATATACTTTTGCTTTGAAGTCAAATTGATCCTTCTAAAATTTGAATAAGTTTTGTCAATGTTTATGTGAGTATTAAAAGAAAATTAATTCCTATATTCAGATATTGGAAAACTATTAAGTATGATTGGAACACTGGATTGTATGAATTTACTTTGTCAACTGCAAATCTTATGAAATCTAAATATATATGAAGTATTTTTTAAGAAAATTTAACATCTTGAGAGTTGCACAAGTTTAAAATACATACTGCAAAAAAATAAAATAAAAAAATAAAATAAATTGCATACTGCATACTCAAGAATATAAACAAAAATAAAGTATTCCATTAATACTTTCACACATTGAATGCATATTAAAATGATAATTATTAGATATATTAAGCTAAATACAATATCTTCTTATAATTCACTGCATTATATTTTTTTCTACTTCTTTAATGTGACTACTAAAATTTTTAAATTACATATTCATCTTGCATTATTATTTTTATTGCTTGGCCCTCAAGTAGACACTATCAAAACATCCGACTGAAATAAGGCAATTCATTCCTAAATGATTATTTGGCAAATTATACATTAAAATAAATTGTTCATTTATAAATCTTAGGGTTTTTTTAAGATGTTATTTATTCATGAGACACACAGAGAGAGAGACAGAGGCACAGGCAGAGGGAGAAGCAGGCTCCATGCAGGGAGCCTGATGTGGGACTCAATCCCAGGACCCTGGGATCAGGCCTTGAGTTGAAGGTAGACACTCAACTGCTGAGCCACCCAGGCGTCCCATCCATTTTTTTTTTTTTTTTAAGAATGGCAAATTATACATTTAAATAAATGGTTCATTTATAAATATTGTTTTCTTTTTTTAAGATTTATTTATTCATGAGAGACACAGAGAGAGAAGCAGAGACACAGGCAGAGGGAGAAGCAGGCTTGCTACCAGGAGCTTGATGTAGGACTCAGTTCCAGGACCCCCAGACCACTCCCTGAGTTGAAAGCAGATGTTCAACCACTAAGCCACTCAGGCGTCCCTATAAATATGTTTCAACTGCGATTGAATTTATCTGTATTTGCACTAATATTACTAGATTGCAAATTATTTTTTATTTTATTATTTTTCCTTTTTCAAATATTGATTCTGATTATTTAACCCTTTGTGTCATCTGTTACAGCTGAGAAAAAAAGACATTAAAAGATATGAAGGAGATGCAGTGGAAGCTGAATTTGTGTGTGTGTTATATACATTGGCACAAAATATATAAATATATGTATATTTATATATATACAATTGGCAAGGAGTGGCACAAGTGAGACACATCTTGTTCATGTCTTCAGTGACACAGCAAGATGGAGCCATTCAGTGTATCTTTAAAGTAAATAACCAAAGTGAATAGGATATGGGATTATTTCATTGTGTGATACTGGACTTCAGAAATGCCTAGATCTTCCCTTCCCTTCCTGGGTTGAATTTGAGAATCAGTTTTTTTCACAAGAATAGGAGATTTGCTTTTCATCATCACCATCATTTAATTCTTATTAAAGAATTATCAAGTAATTTTTATGTGTTGGGCATAGTGAAAGTTCTTTAGAGGAATTTTCTCATTGAATTTTTACAACAATCCTAGGAAATAAGCTCTTCTATTAGTCTCATCATAGAGATAAGAAAACAGGCTGTTAAGTCATTTTTATAAAAACCAAGCAGCTGAGAATATCAGTGGTGGTGTATGTGGACTTACTGAGGGAAAAAAAAAGTGCCACAGATGGTGCTATCTACAATTTTCAGGCCACACTCTTGGCACTAATATTTGCTATTTCAGATAACCATGCTAAATGTTCTTTCACCTGACACCTAGCAAAAGATACTGAAAATGAATATTTGTTAAAGAAAAGAATTATCCAATTGTGGCTTTAATCTTAAACGGAATAACAAGGGAAATGCCTTCAAGAAAAGTGGAGCTCAATTCCGCCACTTTGCTGTTCACCAAATCCAAGGAAGATGTAGACCACTTTGTTGTGTTGCTCTGCTGAGCTCCCTGCCTCAGCTGGAATGTTCCTTCATTGCCAGCTACCATCAGTGGAGCAGAGCCTGCGCTTACATCAGCAGTTTTGGTTTTTTTTTTTAAATCCATTTGCAAATGAACCCTCAAATGGTCCTGATTTGGCCATACCACCTGTTTCCTGCAAGGACCCTGAGGGATCCAGCCTGGGTTCCTTCCACAACTTGCCATCTCAAACAGGTTCCTGAAGGGTGTCCAGGCCTGGGTCCCTTCCCAGAGTGAGAGGCAGCTCTCCAGGACAGAACCTGACAGTCCTCCTCATCAGTGCCACCCCAGTCTGCCATACACAAGTGCGGTTCTTGACCCAATATGACAGGTCCATAAACAATCCAGGACCATTTAGAAGACAGGAAAGCATAATGTGTAAGTAGTAGGAGCAGTTAGAAAGTCAACCTGTAGCTTGCAAGGCCAGAGACCACTGCATGGTTTCAGGACACTCTTTTTTCCTTCTTAGAACCTTCACAGATGAAAAAAGATATGACAGGGCAAGGGTCAACAGCCCAGTGCACTGCAGAATCTGAATTGCGGAGGTATCCTAGCAACACAGAAGGATTTCTCTTCTTTTTGGGTGAGAGAGTGTTAAAGGCTAAAGCCACGGCATACATGTGCTTGCCCCCTGGCCCACGTGCCCTGTTTCTACAACTATGAGAACTGGCCATCCTGAGCGTAAAATCCCACTGCCTCTTCCCTTCCCCGAGGAATTCAACAGGTGAAAGGCTTACTCCAATAGCTCTCACCCTCTGTGAAGGAGCGTGCATACGTGTGTGCTTTAAGCCCGTATCATGATGTTTTGGGATTGCTGGATTTGCTGTTTCCTCCGCCTGAATTCCATTCTCCCTGTGCTCCTTATGGATCGCAGATTAGGTGTCACAGTAAAGGGAACCCTGAGCTCCATAACACAAAAGGTTTTCTTTGTCTTGCTTCCTGATCAGTTGCCCTGCGGCCTGCCCAGTGCCTGCTATGTTGTAAGCCCTCAATTATTCAAAAATAGATTAATGACTGTGTGAAGAAGCTCCTTCATCTGCATGGTATTTTTTTCAAACTTCAAAGATCTTTTAACATATGCAAAATTATCAAAAAAAAAAAAAGCTTTAAGAGATTAATACTTATTATCCTTAATTTCATTTGAGGAAATGAAGGCTCAATTTAAAAGACAATGAGTCCGAAGTGATTCAGCAGGCAGGTGGGAGCACAAAACATCTGATTCCAAGCCCTGTGTTCTTTTTATTACACCAAGGCAGTAGAAATTATGATTTTTTGGGGGTCTACTCTGGATATGGATTGATAAGAACTGGACATTGTATGACCCATACCCATGATATATATGGTCCTTGCTCTCCATTTTGATACTCTCATTTCCCCTTAAGCCCTGAGATCCTAAAATACTTGTAGTTCCAGAAATGTACCTTATTATCTTTCATGCTTTCATACTTTTACATATGTTAGGTCCTTTCTCCAGAATGTCCTTCTTCCCTTTGCCTATCATTTAGTACCATCTCAAGATATCTTTCTCTAGATGATAGGCTTTACGAGTTCTTCAGGAAGAAAAATAACTATCTTTCTCCATTTATCTCTGTCTGCTGTGCCAGATACCTATTTCTACTATGGGATTTTTTTTTTTAAGATTTTATTTATTTATTCATGACAGACACACAGAGACAGGCAGAAACACAGGCAGAGGGACAAGCAGGCTCCATGCAGGGAGCCCGACATGGGACTGGATCCCAGGACCCCGGGATCAGGCCCTGAGCCAAAAGCAGATACTCAACCACTGAACCACCCAGGTGTCCCCTACACTATAGGATTTTAATGTTGTTTTTTTTGTTTTGTTTTGTTTTTGTTTTGTTTTTTTTGTTTTTTTGTCTATCTACCTACCTTATCTCTTCACTAAATAGAAGGTATGTTTTAGGTACCTGTGAATACATAGTACCTAGCATTTCATGTTAAAAGTTTGGCTTTGGAAGCAGGGCAAAAGCCCAAAATGTGATTATGATTTGCAGAAGTTCTTTTATTTAATTATAAAGGAAAACCAGAAAAATTCTCAGCATTTGAAGGAAGAAATCTAAGACCTCCTCATTGAGTAACAAAAAAAACCAAAAACAACAACAACAACAACAACAAAAAACAACAACCAAAAAAAGGAGAGGAGAATGGTGCTTTAAAATAGAGAAATATATAGGGTTCAAGGTAGTAATTAACTTCCTCATATATGTGCCCAGCAGCAATCTTCTGTAAAGGGTCAGGCAATTTGCAATAAAGATGAAGTTTAAGACATAAAAGGAAGAAAGATTGATCTCAGAAACCTCAGTTTCACAAACACCTTTAGGCATTTCCAATCATCACAGGCCATTAACATATACATTTTAAATTTTAATTTCTTTTTTCTAAAAGTGGAAATGCTTCTAAAAAGCAGTCTTAAAAAATGGAAGAACATGCACCCATCTCTTATTTTAAGCAGGGTTATAGTAAGAGCTTTATTCACTATGGTTATTGCTTGAAAATACATCCTAGAAATGTATAACAAAACTAGAGAAAGAGGGTGTAAGAGACTCAATGGCAGGGAAGATACTTTGAGTTCATCTGAATTCGTATCACAGAAAGAAAAAAAGAGACAGACATAAAATCATAGTTGGTTGAATGATGTATCAAGCAACCCCGGGTCAAAACACTAAACAATACTTACAACTCATACAAACAACCTGATTCTGTAAATTTCTTTCTAAATTGAAGAGCAGATTCCTGCAGGCTTTGAAAGAGAATTCTTTTCTAAATTACTGGGTAATTTTCTCCACTCCAATTGAGCTATATAATCAGACGTGGTCAAAACATTGTACTAGGAAGCATAACAGAAAATGAATTCAAAACCACGACTTCATGGACCCACAGCTGCAGAAAGGGTCAGAAATTAAAATGGTAAATGTACGAACTGGACTTTAACTGGTTTTTAGCTGAAAAAAAAATTCATTGTACAGTATTCATGGAGCTTTCAAATTATTGTAACTGAAAAAAGCATTTTAAATGATATATTTTACTATATTAGACCCTTAGAAATCTGGACGAATAGCGAGATGTGCTCCACATGCTTTTATTTCTCACCCCTAATGCTAATTAGAACGAAACAAGACCCATGAAACTGAGCAAATTAGTATAGCCAAAGTGTCCTTCATAGTAAAAAATTAAAGCTTGCTTCCTACCCATGCTTAAGACAGAACCAACGCTTCTCTCCAGATATATTTTGCTTGATGTCCGCTGTCTTAAAAAATTAAAGTACACAACCCCCACCTCCAGCCAAAAAATGAGGCAACCAATTTTTATAACAAGCGTGTGTTTATTTCAATGCAAATCAAGTGTATAAACAATTTTTGTTTTTGTTAGAAAAAAAAAAATGTATGCTTGTTCCGAAATCTGCTATGAAACTGGTTAGCTCTACTATTTTAGCCACCAGAGAAGGGAGACAATTCCAACGTAAGCCTCTGTACTCTTGGCCTCGTACTCACATATTCTTGGCCTTGGATAAGGATAGAATATAGCCAGATCAATGGCTAAGTAAGTAAAAACAAAAATAAAAACAAAACCTCTTAACGAAAGAAAGACTTCTCCTTCATTCCCTTTCGGAGCAGGGTCAAGTACTTAGTATCCAGGGTACTGAGCTGTTGGTAAGGCCTCAGGGTATTAGAATACAATCGGTAAATGATATTATAAGGACAACTTTTATCCGTTCATTCATTCAGTAACTATTTTTTGAGCGCCAACGGTGTGTGAGGCAATATTCTAAGCCCGAGTAGTACAAAGGTGAACTAAATAAAGAATTCCTCTGGAAACATGCATCTACTGTCTGGAAAATAAACAGCAAAGAGTTAAGAGTCTATGTCAGAAGATTTTCTTTCCTTTCTTTTAAACTTAGGTTTCATTCATTCATTCATTCATTCATTCAGGTAATCTCTACACTCAATGTGAGGATTGAACCCACAATCCCAAAATCAAGAATTATACGCTCTTCCAACTGAGCCGGCCAGGTGCCCTGGGTTTTCTATTTATAAAATTTTCTCTGTAACACTTATTCAAGATTGGTGAGTAGTCGGAGCCGACTTCCCAGGAAGATGGGCTTTGACCTAACAACCAAAAGATGAGATAAGAGCTGACGATATCAAGAGTAGAAAATGGAGGTAGAGAGGCTGAGGGTGAACTACTTCCGAGAGTTCAATATTAAAGCAGACATTTATTTATTAGGAAATTCTTACATGTCAAATGACAAAACATTTACATATTTCACAAACATATGTGCATTGAATTTGCTTCAATTCCTTTATTATGCATACTGTCTTACCTCTAGAACCATGCAGGTGGTATTTCGTTGGCTTTCCCTTGCTCACACATTTTCTTACCTGCTCAGTCCTTTATTTTTGGCTAATACCTACCTCTTTTTTTTAGGCATACATTCAGATATCATGCACTCTGGAAGATTTCTATGACTCTTGAATATAAGGATATACGAGTCTTCTTTTTCTTCTATTGACCTCATTCCCATATTTAAGCTATAGATAAATACGTGTCAGCATTCGAGATATGTAAGGAAGAAATATTCGTATTCCCACATTCACTACAGCACTATTCACAATTGCCAACGTGTGTAAACAACCTACATGTCTATCAACAAATGAACGGATAAATAAAATGTAATATAAATATGCAATGGAATATTATTCAGCCTTGTAGGAAGAAGGAGATTCCACTATATGAGACAGCAGGGATAGGTGTTGAAGACATCAAGCTAAGTGAAATAAGCAAGTCACAGAAAGACAGATGCTGCACGATCCCACGTATATGATATATCCAAAATAACCATAATCGTGGAATCAAAGTGGGGAATGCTGGTTGGCAGAGTCTGAAGGTAAGCGGAATGTGGAGTTACTAATGAATGAGCATAAAGTCTCAGTTAATCAAGATGAGTAAGTTCTGAAGCTCTACTTTACAACATTATATCTATGGTTAATAATACTGTATTGTACACTTAACATTTTTGTTTTATAGATCTCATGCTGTGTTCTTGATGATGATGATGATGATGATGATGATGAAAGCATAATTAGTAGATAATTAGTTCCAGGAAATGGAGAAAATCTACCAGGAGCATAAACAAATCACACGTGTTTACACAAAAATTACCTTGTAGAAAATGGTTCACAATGCAATACAGAATAAGACATTCATTGAGAAGTCTGAGAAGGAAAAAAAACATGATAGCAGATTCTTGTTCTCTGTTTCTTGGGATCTGACAACACTGGGCAACCCTATTGTTGATTAGAATGTGATGAGCAGTAAGAGAAAAAGAGTAATTGCGGAAGATTATACGGTGACTTAGGCATTGTAGCGATGGTATGTTTAGAGGAAGAATTCTAGTAAAGGGCCTATAGGAAAGCAAGGGGCTGCCTGATCCTCTGTCTGCGATGGAATTGCTTTGCTGAACGGGTTCTCTGCCCTTTGACATGGTAAGCCAGGTATTAGAATTGGGCAAAAAACAAAAACAAAAGAGTCTTGATGGAAAATTGTGAATGTTTCACTTTGGTCACCATACCCATCAATCCAGAATAGCACTGTTTCTTAGATCTTTACCTTACTTGGTGTTCATAACATACCTATAAATTAAATATAATTATCGTTCCCAAATACAGATGAGGGACATAAAGCAGAGAGGAGTTGAAGATTTGCCTGAAGTCATAAAATCAGTCATAAAGCTAGGATAAAACCATAAGCAGACTGGCACTGAGTTTAAGTTCTTAAAGATATCCCAAAGCTGAATTAAGGAATACATTAATTACTGAATATTTAGGAATGATAAAACCCACATCTGTGAGGCAACTAAAGTATGTGGATTAAGTTACTATGAAAGAGACACGGTATAGGCAAATGGTTCCCAACTGGGGGCAATTTTGTCAGTTTTCCCAGGGAACATTTCCCAAGGTCTAGATACATCTTGGGTTTCCGTATCCCTGGGTCAGGGGTGTGTTCCTGAGGTCAAGGAAGGTACAAAACACCCTACAGTGCCCAGGACAGTATCTCACAACATGTCCTTGTTGGACATAACTTGTTGTCAATCTTATATGTATCAAATCAATTTTTCTGAATCTCAGATTTCTCATTTGTTAAGAGAGGAGAGTCCTATCGACCTGGGAGTCACGACAGTCAAACGTGAGACAGATGGCAACATGCATCACAATGCCTGATATGCAGTGAAGAGCTTTAACACTTCAGACTTTAGCAGGCAAAGTACATGTTTGCTGTGTTTTATCCTAAATATTGTTTTAGAAAAATCACTCTGAAACAAATGAGGGGAATGAATAGATGGACTGGTGAATTTCACAGGGAGAAATGAATTAAGAAGGTGACATAGTAACCTTGGTGAGAAATAAAGCACATCTGAGCCCGGGGAGGTGCAAGAGGGTTTTCAAACCTGTCTGGCACAACCGACTCATTGCATTGATTAGGACGTGACATAATTTTTTTTTCCATTTGTTTGGTTTTTGTTATTGAGCGATTTTTAGTTTTCTACTTTTGCCAATTTATTCATCCCTGATGACGAACCTGAGGATAATACGAATCTAATCTTTTCTTGCAAACAATAATGCCTCATTTCTTATATCTAAAAACAGTTGAATCTATGAGATGAATTCTACGTTCACAAATCACACTGTCTTCAGGTAAGCTGTGTGTGCACACATACACGTGAGCACGCACACATAAACAACAGATCCAATCTGGAGCTGCGAATTATTATTTGAAAGGTGTAGGTTTCATATGAGAAATTTCATGATCTGAAATTGCCTTGTCGTTGAGGATAATAAGAATTAAATTCAGCTACTGAAAGGAGCAAAGACAAATATTGAAAGATGGGAGACTTTTCTAATCCACCGCGGAACTGCAGAGTCTTCTGTGAGATTAGACCGAGGTACCATTTGCAGAACTCTCTAACTGTTTTCAGTTTATTAAAAGATTAAGAGTAAATCTATTTGGGTAATATGTGGTTTGCAAGACAAGAAATTTCTCCAAAATCAATGCTTTTGCTTTTCTATTTCCTCTCAACTCACCAAGAGGTAATCAACCTGGGAGTAACTCTGATCACACCAAGAGAACATTCTGATCTTCATTAGCGCAGGGTCGATGCAAGAAATTTTATTTCACATCAAAATCTAGAGACAGTTTCCCTAGAATTAAAACCCTCTTCTGTTTCAATACATCAAGCCTCAGGATTTCACAATCCCCATAATTAATACACTACTGTGCACACAACTTTTAAAATAGGGCTCTGGAAGTTGAAAATAGAGGTTGCATGTTTGAAAATCAATAAACTGAGGTGTTTTTCTTCCTTTCGCTTTTCATTTTTTTCACTTCCTTTTGTGGGATTAGAGAAGGGTGAGAGGTGAGATGATGGTAAGGAAATGTCAGCTAAAAAAAAAAAAGTTTATTTTCCCTTAGCCTTTAACTAAGTTTTAATGTTACCATCTTTGTATGCAATATTCTATGCATGGAATTAAATGCAAATTGTTTCCAAGTGATTTTGTTTGGGTTATTAGTGCATTGGTGAGTCTGTTCTTTTGTTTACTTAGTGAATAAAATGTTACTTGAGCATATATGTGCTTGTCACTATGCTGGGCATAAAATGTCAAACCAACACAGGGTCCATTTCTTCTAGGAGCTCATGGTCTTCAAGCAAGCAGGCTTGCAATACAAAAACACAAGAAAAAAGGTGTGAGGGGTGCCACGACTAACATAAATGCATGGGCCGATAATGATGATGATGAGGAAAGATTCAGCTTGTCTCTTTCAGAGTGTCATTGAAAAAAAAAAATTAGGGAAACAATGACCAGTTGGAGTTGGGTGTGCTTAAAAAAGAACAGTCCAAAACAAAACATCACAAAACAAACCAAGAACAGTCCAGGGATTGGGTAACTTTTATTTTGTATACAGAAGGTGGGAGAATTGAAGAGGAGCTAGCATTTTTATTATGTTCCTCGAGTTTATAGAGTTTCATTTCAAGAAACAAGTTGGTTGATCAAAAAACAAGTCCGCTTGCTTACTTGTGTGGTTGCAGGGGATTCTCGTTCTCTCTCAGTGATGATTTCAGAGTGACCTTACCTCTCTCTGGTTCCATCATGGATATTGTTCATATGCCATAAAATTTCTTAATGTTCAGTAGAGAATACTGCTGACCTATCAACTCCCGGCTGTCTGCAACTAGCTGCCAATCAATGGAATCCATTTTTCAATGGATATTTTTATTTTTTCAACATACTACATCTCCTCGAATTACTATTCTATATAAACGTATTTATATTGTGCCCATCTTATTTTGTTTTACCATATGCAATGCTGCAGCAAAAATCCCATATATATATATATATATATATATATATATATACTCAGATACAATTTCTCAAAATTGGAGATATAAATATTAAGATTCTTAGAAACTGCCAAATTCCTATTCATCATGTCAGGACCAATATTCAATATTTAAACTCCTTCCAGCACTGTGAGGGAGCTCATTCCAATTTATATTTGTCCAAATAATTAATATTGTTAGTCCTTTTGGGTGCCAATCTAAGGGCATATGCAATTATATGTTACTATGTTATAGGCATAAATAGCTGTACATAAACCTATATGATGTGTGTATGTATGTATGTAGGTGTCTGTATATTTCTGTGCACCCATAAATGCATGTCTGTGTGTGTATGTGTGCATATTGTGTATATTGAAAAACTTAATTACCTTGGTCAAGGTTATACATCTGATAATGAATGAGAGAATTCGCTTTCCACAAACAAAATCACTGCTTTCATTGTCTTCCCCCTGATTAAGCACTTGTTCGTATGCTGATTTTCCCAGCGTAATTTTTCTCTTCTGTTAATTACTTCTTTCTTTATCCAAATTTCCTTTGATTATTTTTTCTCCATTCTAATTCTTAAATAGTTCTTACATTTTATGGAAGCAAATAGTTATTGGCTTCTAATATCTCCATTTAGTATGTTACCTATCATTGAAGCTAATTTATATTATTTTCTCATAGAGATTTATTTTTTTAGGATGACACACGAATAAACAAAGCACAAAGCCTAGAGAAAAAAAGTCTAAATTTTAAAATCTTAGAGAAAAAAGAGAAAAAAATAAAATAAAATCCAAAGATATTCTATTGAGTCCTAGAGTTTAATTTAGATTTCTATTTTGTACTTTCATAAAGCTCACCAGATAAAATTTACTCCATGACATTATGCTGAACTTTTGCCCATGATCGTCTACATATTTCTTTCAACACTTCCCACGGATTTATCTGCTATACTGGAAATTATCTCTCTAGCTTGAAAAGGAATGTATTCTGCATCTTCACATGAAAAGAAATGTTACAGTTTTGTATTTTTCAGTATTTCACACCAGAATAGATGCTGAAAAAACATTTATAGAATACATGAGAATTGTTGAAATGTTAATGTCCTTTATTTGCTATTCTTTTGACTGCTATTTCCTTTTGAAAACACTTCACGGTGGACCCAAAGAATTCTTCTGTATACATATGTTTCATTTAGAGGCTGCTGACCTTAGATTTCAGAGCCAAGCCATTCTGGTCTTAGAAGCTAACTCCTTCATTATCAGCTGTACAACCTTGACCAAGGTAATTAAGCTTTTCAATATTCAATTTCCTCATCTATAAAAAAATAGGGAGTTACGATGGTATATTCCCAGTAATCTCTGTTTACATGGCAGTAGGAGGAGGCCTAGAGTAAATCTTGTGTTTTTAGCAAACACATGCAACAGATATCTGTGACTTTTGTGATTGAGTAAGGCTAACCGTGTACATTTTTCTCAAAAACATTTTTTTTCTGGTTCTTACAAGAGACTGTAATTTAGGAAAACAGCAAGGGCGGGGGTGGGGGACCTTATATTGTATTTTAAAAACACTGCTTTTGGAATCGACTGTTTAAATATTTTAACAAAATAATTACCTTTTTTGAGAAATGATATTTTATGAAAACAGTAATCTATTTTCTGATTAATTTATTTCTTATTGTGATTGACACCCATTTCCCTTTATTCCTTGCCAATAAAATTTCAATATTATTCAGACATCCTGTACCTTCCCCTTCTCCCAGAGAAGGTGAATCAACTCATCTTATTTTAGAATTTATAATCTTCTTTTTTTTTTTTTTTTTAGAATTTATAATCTTCTAAACCAAAAGTAGAAAACCGTCTTCTCTTTGGTAGTAGGGCTGATTATATGGCCCATTGTTGGCCAATGAGAAACAAGGCTTTGTGTGGGCTTATAGTAAAAAATTTCATTTATTTCTTCTAGAGAGAGCTAACCAGAGAAGAAAGTCCAGATATTGAGAACAGAAAATCATGGGCTTTTGAAAATCTGAAGTAACTCACCTGTGAGCCAGGCATATGTACGTTTGAGTCATTATTATGTGAGTCAATAACCATTTTCATGGTTTATAAAATATTCCATAATAGTATTTAGAAGGAATATATTCTGCATCTTTACATGAAAAGTTACAGTTTGTTTTGTATTTTTCAGTATTTCACACTAGAATAGACAATCCGTACTTTCATTCATTCATTCATCCTTCCAATAGAAAATGATTGACTCTCAGCTATATCCCAAGGGTTAGGGTCTAGCAATTCAGATGAGGACAAGAAATGCAAAGTCCTTGCCCTCATGGCCAGTGCAGAATTGAGTCTAATGTTACTTACAGTTGCTACTATTAAACCCAAGAAAAGATTAGTTCAAGAGCGGATATGAGGATGTACAGGAAGACAATGTTTTCTATTCCACCTGTCAGAAGACCATGGTTCAACCAATAACTACACTCAAGATTTCCTAAGAGAATAGAAAATCACAATTGTGATAGGGCAAGATGAGGCTCCAGATGTGACACGGAACTGTGTTATCACAAGGTGGACGTTCTGTACTCATTTTATGATGGGTCAAATTTCTTAAACAGTGTAAATGCATATTGTTTTCAGTTCACAAGAACCTTGCAGTAGTGATTGTCTAATTCTAATTATCCTTTATATTTATATTTTAGGAGTTCTTTTTATTAGATCTAGAATTAACTAAATTAAATGTTTTTTTTGTTTAGTTGTTTTACTTGAAATATAGAAATGTGAATGAGAAAAAATGTGTCTGGAAATGAGGATATTTAATGCAGTAGTATAGTATGGAGAAGGGAAAGGAAAGTAATTTTATTTGAGTGCTTATCACATGTCAGGCAATTAACTTATTATTTAACTCCTCAATATAGGGATGCCTGGATGGCTCAGTGGTTGAGCACCTGCCTTTGGCTCAGGTCACAATCCCGGGATCCGAGATCGAGTCCTGCATCAGGCTCCCAGAGAGGGGCCGCCTGCTTCTCCCTCTGCCTATATCTCTGCCTCTCTCTCAGTCTGTGTCTCTCATGAATAAATAAATAAATCTTTAGTAAATGAATAAATAAATAAATAAATCTTTTAAAAAAATCCTCAATATAACCATGTCTTTTTACCTCCATTTTAGATATGAGAAACTGAGATATGAGAAAAAGACATGATAGTTCTTCAGCTTAGGAACTTGAATTTACATATGTCAGTACTTAAAATCAAAGCTGCCTCCTCTCCCATCAGGCTGACTCAAAATTCTCTTCACTTAGAAGGTGGGATAATATTTCATGCACTAGCTTGGGGCTTTTCTTCGCACTAGCTATGGGGGAACAAATAAGAGGAAGGATTTCTTGTATAAGTGAAATCTCAATGGGAAGGTTGAAGACAAAATCACAAACTAAAATGCCTCCAAAGATCAGGAAGGCATGTGAAATGCATCAAACCAGTGAGACAGGGATCTTGGCTAACTGGGGGATACATGTACCAGCCAATTATTACCATGGAGAAATTAGAGTTCACTGTTGCCAGGTGTTCACTTTTTTGAGAGAAGCCAGAAATTTAGGTTTTTATTTTGCTATCAGTGGACAAGGAATTCATGTTTACAAACTGTAAGGCAAAACCAAACCAAACAACCCCTCCTCAAATAAAACCAAAGCCAAAATCAAAACAAAAAAACCACCAAAGAACCTACCGAATTCTGATAGACATATTTAAGAATATGTATACTACACAGCAAAGAATTTATGACAAGTATAATTACTACAGTTAAACAATTCCCAGCTAAGGCTATTTATAAAACATTTAAACAATATTTCCAAAAAAACTCTTTGATTGCCAAAATGCAGCATGCAAATTATTTTTGATCTAATTACTGTCACTGCTTATGATTAAAATGGATATCTATCTAATAAATTCGAAAAAGCAGCAAAGGCTAAAATTCTTTGCAAATGCAGATTTTTCTATTCCTACACATAAAAATTAATGAGGTAATACTAGATATTTATTAGAAACATATAAAATAATTCTTAGCTCCGCTCATGATTGAAAGTAAAAGTTAATATTGTATCTTTTGATAATTTCTTGATTTTTCACATTTTTTCTGGAAATATTTTAAAATAATTTCACACTTAGAGAAATGTTGCAAAAATACTACAGAGCACTCAGGTATACTTTTCCCATCTCTCTTCCCCTCCTCCCTCCCCTGTTCTCTCCTTCCTCTCACTATACCCTTGCCAATATGCGTACACAATTTTTCTTCAAATCACTTGAAAATATATTACATATATGGCTCCCCTTCATCCTTAAGACATTTAGAATCTCTTTTTATTTTTAAGAGAAAGAGGGAAAGCACAGGGAGTAGGGGCAGTGGGACAGTAGGAGAGGGAAAGAGAGAGAATCTCAAGCAGGTTCACACTCAGCACAGAGCCCCTCACCTGGGGCTCGATCTCATGACCCTGAGATCATGACCTGAGCCAAAGAAAGAGTTGGACACTTAACCAACTGAGCCACTTAGGCACCCCTACGATGCATTTCTTAATAATAAGGAAATTCTGTTATATGATCTCAGGATTACCAAACTCAGAAAATTAATAGTGATATAGCAATATCATCCAATTTACATTCCTTATTCAAATTTTTCCAATTGTCTTGTTATTGTCTTCATTACAAAAGAAAAAAGAAAACGGCCTGGTTATTGAATTCTCCAGAACTTAACTACTAATAGTCTCGTTTTGAATAGAGCCTTAACTGGTATTGGTATAATAGTCCTTAAAACATATTTCATATGTCATATGCATTATATACTGTATTCTTAACATAAGGTAAAGAGAATAAAACATTATTAAGAAAATCACATTTAAAGTACTATATTTATATATAAAAAAAAAAAAAAGCCCTGCACATAGGAGACATAGGAGCACCTGTGTGGCTCAGTGGGTTGAGTGTGACTCTTGGTCTTGACTCAGTCATGATTTCAGGGTGTGAGAGGTCGAGCCCTGTGTTGGGCTCCACACTCCGCGAGGAGTCTGTTTCTCTCTCTCTCTCTCTCCCTCTGCCCTTCCTCCTGCTATCTCTTTCTCTGTTATATATCAATCTTAAAAACAAAACAAACCACCACAAAACCTGCATATAAGTGGATCCATGCAGTTTAAACCCATATTATTCAGAGGTCAAAGGTAATTGAATGCATTAATATTTTTTCCTTTGGTTAAAGCTTCTTACTTAAGTCTACCTTTCTTACCCCAAGATACAAAGATCTCTCTTATGTTTTGTTTAGCCTTATTTATTCTTTTCTAACCTTTCAAATTTATATTAACCATTTATCTGGAATTGTTCTTGTGTTTCATATATTGTAAAAGTCATGATTCATTTTTCTTATATACACATGAGAATATATATGTATTAAAAAGGCTATATGTTTATGTACATAATGGATATATATACCTATATGTGAATTTTTAGACAGTAGGTACATATGGAATTGTTACAAGCATACTTGCTCTAAAACTATTTATTGAGAAAAAACATTGTCAAAATGTATATCAAAATGTATACTGTATGAATTATCAAGGATTATATAAGAATATGTCCATGTTGTCTATATTTTCAAATTTAAAAACATAAAATCATTAACGTTATTGAATAACTAACTCACTATTTATTAACTCCAGATCTGGGGTGGTGAGTTCTATTCATGGTCTTCTCCCATTTTAAAAATCTTGGTAAGTTTTAGTAGTAGTAGTAATCAATATTATTAGTCTTCCCAAAAACTAACAACTAACAACTCTGAATGTTATATATCCTCTCTATATTTTGTTCTATTCCATTTAATTTTGCTCTCACCTTTAGAATTTTTTTTCTTATATATACTTTGAAATTATTTTGCTATTCTTTCACCTGTTTTTTTTTTTTTTCGGATTCTGCATTCATAGTTTTGTTTTTTTTCTTTTCTTTTTGTAACAAATAAGGAAGGCTTTAAATTTTCCAGTAATTACTGGTTTCAGTGAAACTTGTTTATGTGATCTTTTAGTCTCTTTTTTTAGGTCAAAATATAAACTATTTTTGCTCATTTGCTATTTTCACCCATGGACTATTAAGCAATGAAATTTCTAAATTACCAATACAAAGCAATGTGAGCTTTATTTTTATAACTGAATTTTAACTGACTTCCACTATTGGCAGGAGACAAACTTTGAGCTTTTGGAAATTGCTTTATGACCAAATACATGGTCAATTTTTTTGAAGCAGTTCTGTGAATGCTTTAAAAGAGTATTGATTTTGGTATTGAATGCAATGTTTTGCAGATCTTAATAAATGTTGAAACCATGCTATTTGATTTTTTATATTATTTGTAATATTTTGTCAAGTTTTTCTATTGACTTTTCAAATATTCTGTTTAATATAACCACTAGAAGCTTTGATATCTTTTTTTTACAGATGCTTTCCATTTGCTTCTGATGAGCAACTTGGGAAACCTCAGGTCCCTTCTACTTGGTACTGCCTCCAATCGTGTTCCATATTTGAAGGCCCCAAGATCATATAGGCCATGAATTCTCAGGATAGAGGAAAATACTATGCCCAAAGCAGGAGAGGTGGCAATGATAGATCTGGTTTCCTCTCACTGTGAAAATGGCCTCGAAGACCCCAGATCCTTATGGAATGGGTCTTCCATAAGTCTTACCCTTGTGCCAACCCTGAATCTTTTTGTTTTTTTCTTTGCTTTCATTTTTTTTAAGAATTTATTTATTTATTTGACAGAGCATGATAGAGAGACAGAGTACAAGCAGGGGGAGCAGCAAAGGGAGAAGGGGAAGTAGACTTTCCACTGAGGAAGGAGCCTGATGTGGGTCAATCCCAGAACCCTCAAAGGCGGATGAAAAACCAGTGAGCCACCCAGATCCCCCAACCCTAGGATCAGAGGATCCTAACCTCTGACTTTGACTCAGAGGGGCATTAGAATCAAACCAAACAAAGCAAACAAAACAACAGCAACAACAACAAATTATTTGTGATGTATATTTTAGGTTATAGATGGCTTTGGTGCTCTTATATTCTGTATAACTTTCTAATTACTGAGTTTCTTCCAAAATCAGCCTAGAAATTCTACAATACTTTTTCAGATCCTTGGGCATCTGTTTAACTCGGTACTTAATCGCTGTTGTTTCCAGGGACAGTGTTGTTCTGACTCAACCTAATCTGCCACGATCACTACCACTACCACAGACTAAAGTCCTTGTGCATATATTTTCTACTCCTTGTTTTCTTGACTCAGGGAAAAATATATTGTGATTCTATATAATATTAGCTCTTTAACTTCAATATCTTCTTTCATTTACAGACAAAAAATAGTTCCCTTAAAGAGATGCACATTAAATATGGAATAGAACTATTGAGTTGCTGTAGAAAAAGTCTATAGACAATTCATAAGTGAACTAAAGTTGTTAATTTTAAATTTTGAAGAAATTATTATTTTCTGACACCTACGCAAATTGACATTACCACTAGGTTGGCAATCAAATCCCTCTTTATGGGATCTAAACCAATACTGTCTTCCAAACGCTAGCTACAAAACTTAGGAAAAAACCCCAGAATATCCAACTAATTTTTTTTTGGTATGAAATAAATTAATACATGGCATAATGTCTGAAACATACTGGACTTTTAATGCATGTTTTTTGAGTGAATCAAAATGTTAAATTGTACCTGAAAACTACCTTGTCTATGTCAAATAAAATTTAATGGTCAGGTTGTTAAACTATTGTTTGATGTTTATAATGCATTTAAGACAATAGATACTTAAAAAAAAACGTGAAAGGAAGACTATAAAGATTTGTTCAGATCTATATTATATGTCTATATAATATATACATACATATGTACACATACATATATATATCAACCTATATATAATATGAATATATCTGTACACAGGTGTATATATTTATATATGTATATATTTGTTTATGCATTCCTCAATGTAAATCTTTGACAATGTTTTGTTTTGTTTTTATATGAGTTATTAAACACATGAATTAACACTAAATATGATTTCAATAAAAGTGAAAAGTGCATTCCCTCTGAGGAATATACTTATCCTTTATACTAATGTTCAGCTTTAAACATGAAATGTTGGTGTCACTTTGGAGTGCACCAAGGTGTATGTGTGTGTGCTCTACATTTCAAAATGATATTTTGAACAACATATCATTGCTTTGAGTATGGTTAAAAAAAAAAAGAGGTACTTCCCATTTGTTCTTCCATATTCACTTCTTCCCTTTTCTTCACTGTTCTCTGCCATGGGAAGCTGGAAAATAGAATGTACTTACAATCTCCCTTGATATGTTGCTTTGATTTGGGTTTGGATGAACAGAAGCACTGGTAGGAGTGGAGGGGGAAACGAGGGGATGTACAGATTATCCAGGCTCAACCAAAAGTCATTCTTTTATTAAATATTCCTCCATTTATAGTAATTTGAGTGGTCTGTTTCCTGTTGCCACCTGAGTGATGTAGGTTGTGAGGGTGGAATTAGGGGAAGGAGTTGTTGGTTACCTGGAACCCACAGTAAATGGCCAACATCATTTAGTGTTCGTGTGTGTGTGTGTATACATATATTACAAAAATATCAGTGTCAAAATTATTCAGATAGCTCTGGGCCACTGATTCCTTATATTTAATATTAAAATAAAAATGTTACCCTAACAAGGAGTCAGCCAGACTAACTTTGAATATTGTCTCTGCTCACTTTTCAGCACCTTTAGTAAGTTTCTTAACTCCTCTGAGCCTCAGGGTATCATCTTCAAAGGGGGATATTAAAACATATTTTGTAGGATTGGTTTAAGGATTATACGACACAATGCAAATAAATCATAATACTTAGCACATGGTGCATCCTCATTTAATATGCATACCTTCATGTTCCAAATAGAAAAAAAAAAAGAAAATGTTTTAGTCAATTTTATATATATTTATATAAAATTGAATATATATATACACAAACAATTGTGCCAATGCACATAATTATATTCTCCTTCCTTTGATCATTAATTTCTCTGTCTGTAGACAAAGACCTTACAAAAATATTTATTATTATTTCCTATTGAACATTGTTCTTACTCCTCTATCAACATGGCCCTTACTATTACCTTATATTTATTTTATTTTGGCAGGCTTAGAAGTATAATTGACCTACAATACACTGTACATATTTAAAATGTATAATCTGGTAAATTCTGAGACATGGATATGCCTGTGAAACTTTCACCACAACCAAGACTATGAACATATTCATCACCTCTAAGATTTTCTTTAAATCACTTTGTAACCCCTCCCTCCCCCCATCCCCAGCCATTCACTTATTTGTTCTCTGTCACTATGAATTATTCCGTAATATAAATAGAATCATATAGTAGGTACTCATTTTTTATTTGCCACTTTCTACCAGCAAACTTATTTCGAATTTCACGATAACCAATACTCAATTCATTTCACTTTAGAGCAATATTATAAAGTCTAAGTGGCCTAAGCTAAAATGTCAGTATACAGTTCAGTTCTTATATATTGTTGTTTAGTTCAATTTATCTAAACCACCACCACAACGTTTACACATTTCTTCCAACCCTAACCCCTGTCTCTAGCACCACTCATCAGTCCCCTAAGTCTATGAGAGTGATTTTGCTTTGTATTGTTAGGTTCCACATATAAGAGAGGTCATATAGTAGTTGTGTTTTTCTGTCTGACTTATTTCACTTAGCATAATGCCCTCAAGGTCCATCCATGCTGATGTGAATTCAAGATTTTACCTTTTTTTTTTTTTATGGCTGAATGTTATATACACCATCCTATTGTGTGTTTGTATGTGTGTGTGCACTACATATTTATCCATTTACTCATCAACGGGCACTTAAATTGTTTCTATGTCTTGGCTATTATAAATAAGGCTGCAATGAACATGGGGGTGCACATACCTTTATGAGTTTGCGTTCTCATTTTGTTATTTTAAGAAAGTTTTGGAAGGCAAAGGTCTTACAATGCTCACCTATATAAAGAACTTCATTCAGTCCAGGCAGTATACAAGTTTGTTTGTTTTTATTATTTCAAGGATAATTTTGTAAAACAAAATTAATTTTAGAACACTGTCTCCAAGATCCAGAGACTGGCATAAATCAAGACCATCTATTAGTCACAAAATCTAACTGAAGTTTACTTAAACTCTAGAGAGACTTACTGAATTGACATAACTAAAATCTTTAGGAGCTTCAGCAAAGCCAGATCCTACTCCTTGAGGCATCAGGATTTGTCTTGCTACGTCCCTTGGCTCTGCTTTCCTCTGCTATTGCTTGACTCACAAGGAACGTTTTTCTCTGAAGAAGCAAGAATATCTCCTGTCTCCTAGGAAGAGGTTTTTATTTTTCGTATCTACTATTGTTGAATAGAAGAACACACTTTACAAAGGGCATAATTGAAAGTTCTGAGGTAGACTGTCATTGGCCAGGCCTAGACCATCTTTTCATCCTTGAGCCACAGTCAGGATCATATTAGGCTCTAATAAGAAAAAAAAAAAGGGGAACTCTTACTTTGCCTACATGTAAGAAAAATTATATAACCAAAGAAGTAGAAAAGGATGCTAAGCTGTCAGTTCAAAAGTAAACAAAACAAAAATATGCCATTCTTTGTTGACAAATAATTCCTATTAAACACATCTCTATAAGATGTTTGGCTATTGGGGAGTTTGATTCTGTTCCACTAATTCTATTTTGAGTATTTGAATTACAACTGTGACGTCCTGGGATCAGATCATTTTTAGTTCTTCGGAGCAAGGTTATCAATTAAGGTTCCAAAAACTGTATGGAAGTGGTTAAGAGATTCCTGAGGCATACAATAAAGAGAACACACGGAGTCCCTTTACCTTCAAACCAAGTTTTGTTCATCTTCATTAAACCTGTGGTGGACTAGTAGTATCATTGTTTTAAAGTCAGCAACCTTTATACTTCCAGTTTTAGCTTCAACATGCAAAGAGCTTGACAGTCGTCACTCTCATCCTTAAAACCGGAGAACGCTGAACAAACTGGAAATCGAGGACTTTTTTTTAGACTGACCATAGAAATGAGATAGGAACATCCTGAATTCTTGAGAGACAAGTGAATTCAAGGAATTACAATAGAGATCAGCCCACTTAGAGCAAATGCCACTGGGGCCATAAACTTATAAGAGCATCTAAATGGTAATTTTGACTAATTGTTAGAGGCTGACTGTAGATGTGAGTGACAATGAGAAACTTCTAGGCAAAACAAACTTAGGGAGTCCCCCCAAATTTTCTGGGATTTACCCCAGGGACCCCACGAGGTTCTCATGGCAAGGAATCAAGAAAGATTTCTGGCAAGGAGAAGAGAGAGTAAACATGGTTAAATATCCCTGGAGCATACTCTATAAGAAAGGGCTACCCACCGGGGAGAAGAGTTCACCAGAGCCTTATCCTAATTAGGAGAGGCAGGTCTACCATTAAAGTCTATAGGAGCTTTCCTGTCTTAACAATGCTGGAAAATAGAAGAACTACTTGTGAAAGTCACAGCCGAGGGATACAGGTCCACTAAAGACTGAGATTTCATCATGGTATTATAAACATTTATAAAATAATTATAGCAATTATAAGAAAAGGCAAAAAATGTAGAATAACTGACAAAATACAGAAGAAGAAGGATCAAGAGGAGGAGGGTAAGAAAGCTAGAGAATTCAAACTATCCCCTTTTCCAGATTTACTATAAAAATACAATAATCTAGACAATGTAGCATTGGGAAGACAATAGGCACATATTTCAGTGGCACAGAATAGAGACCTCAGAAACAGACCCACACGTAGATAATCAACTAATGTCTGACTAAGGAGCAAAGTCCATTCAATAGGAAAATTATAGTCACTTCCAAAAATGCTGATGGAAATATTGTACATTCATATGCAAAAAATATAACCTAGCACAGACCGCACACCTTTCACAAAAAGTAAAATAAAAATGGACCACAGATCTAAATGAAAAAATGGGGAACTAGAAAACAGAGGAAAACATAGAGATGAATTTTGAGGATCTCAGGATTGTGATGAGTATTTGTGCATCACAGCAAAGGCATAATCTATGAGAGCAAAAATCAGTAAAATGGACTTTATTAAAGTGAAAGAAACTGCTAAGACGATGAAAAGCAATGGAGAGGAACAAATTATTTGCAAAATCATATCTGAGAAAGGACATATATCCACAATATATAAATAATAATTAACAATAAGGAAAGAAAATGCACAAAAGATCAGAACAGATACCTCACAAAAGAAGAGTAGCAGATTGAAAATAAGCATCATTTTTCATTAGGAAACTACCAATTCAAACAAGACATCACCTCACATCTATCAGAATGTCTAAAATCCCTCCACCAAACTAATAATATCTACTATTGCAGAGGATGAGGAGCAACAGTAACTTGCATTCTTTGCTGGTGAGGCTGTAAAATAGTTTTACTATCTGAAAAATAGTTTATTTTCTTATAAAGTAAAATAAAGTCTTAACTTATGAACCAGCAGTCATGCCCCTAGGAGTTCATCCAATTTATTCAAAACTTATGTACACACAAAAACCTGCACAACAATGTGAATGAAGTCAGTCTAAAAAAGAATACAGCCTAATGCTCTCAATTGCAACCCATTCTGGAAAAAGAAAACTATAAGAAAGGTAAAAATAATAATGATCATCATCATCATCACCAGTGGTTCCTATGGTTTTTGGAAGGGTGGTGGGATAATACAGTTGAAGCACAAAGAATTTTTATATACAAATCTTCTATATGACACCTTAATGGCTGATTCATGCCACTATGCTTTTGTTAAAGACAATAGAATTTGGGACAAAGAATGAATCTTTATGTATACGAAAAATTTTTAAAAATAATGTAGAATATCATGGGATCCTTGGAAAAAATAGAGAATACAGCAAAATAGCCTAACTATATTACAAATACATGAAATAACCTCAGTGAAGAATTTGGAGTAAAGGATGCTGACCTAAGTAACATTGGAGATGAGTGAAGTTTTCAGTCTAAAGGCAAAAGAAACTGCACATAGGCAGTATACCACAGTTTCTATGAGGATATAGGTTAATAATCATGATATTGCCTTAATATATACTGAAAAAGAACAAGTATGTAAATAAATGGCGGATGTTGGGAGACAGATTTCTCACTGTGGGACAGGGAGATTAATGACAAGAAGAGGATAGAACATTCCTTGTCGCAATGGATTTGGGTTGGAAATACCAGTATGAAGTCGTATTTAGCTTTGGTACCAGTCTACTTTACACAGATATATTTCCATACTTAATTGGCTGAGAGTGTGTAGCATTATTAATACTGTGGTAGCAATGATCAGTCCTACCACCCAGAACCCCAGAACTAGGCTTCAAATAGTTTGTGCACCACAGCAAAGGCATAATCTTATTTTCCCCAATATAAGAAACCAAGGGCTCCTTGGAGGAATTGCTGATTCTGAGACATGAAAAGCGTCATGTAAGGCAGGCTTAGAACAACTTGTAGTAAGAAAAAGTGAGAAAGTGCTGAGGGGAAAAAAAAGCCCTCAACAATGATAGTATTTCAAAGGGAAACAGGAGCCAAGTGAAAGAGTTTCTAATGGCCAAAGCCAGAAAAATTTAAGAAATAAAATAAATAAAATAGGACTAGATTACAACCCAAAGTATAAAATAAAAATCAAGGAGTCCATACTGATATAAATAAATCACTGAATGAATCAATGACTGGGAGAGAGCTGACAAATATCCTGCACAGAAGAATATTAAATAATTTATAGATACTCTGCCCTCAAGGTTGTGGAAGATAACTCCTCACTACTTTAAATGTTGGCTATGCATAGTTCCTTCTCTCCAAATAGTACAGTATGAAAAAGCAAGGAAAAGACAAACTACAGTGGAGTAATCTGACATACTAGCTCGGCCAGGTGATCGTGGTTAACATCAATGGTGATGTTATGTTTACATGTGCCCTTGATATGTCATTAAATAGTATTTACCTTTGTGATATTTATTCCACAAACCTGCAGTCAGTCCTAGGCCTAATCATGAAGAAAACATCAGACAAATCTCAGCTGAAGGACATTCTATAAAATACTTGACCAGTACTCTCTAAAACTCAAGATCATGAAAATCAAGGGAAGTCTGAGAAATTGTCACAGCCAAGAGGAACCTCAGGACATTATGAGCAAATGCAGTATGATATTCTGATAGGATCCCAGCACACACACACACACACACACACACACTCACACACACACACACACAAATAAAAAAATCTGAATGAAGTACAAACTTTAGCTTAAAAGATCAACATTGGCTCATTAATTGTGCCATAGTTATATAAGATGCTAATAATAAGAGACATTGAGTGTGGGGTTGTAAAAAATCTCTGTACTGCCTTGGCAATTTTACAATAAATCTAATTTTTTATTTTTAGTTATTTATTTTTTTAAAGATTTTATTTACTTATTCATGAGAGACACAGAGAGGCAGAGACACAGGCAGAGAGAGAAGCAGGCTCCATGCAGGGAGCTTGACGTGGGACTCGATCCCGGGTCTCCAGGATCATGTCCTGGGCTGAAGGCGACACCAAACTGCTGGGCCATCGGGGCTGCCCTAATTTTTTTTTAATAAATTAAATAAGTTAACTTTAAAAGCATAGTGGAAAAATACTGAAGCCATTATGATACATGGTATGCAGCTAATGATACATCCTATAAATTGTAATGATATGAGGTAATCCATCCTGACCATTGTTATGAAACCAGGAGACAGTTCTTTGAAAAAATTAGTAAAATTGAACCTCTAGCCAGACTTATCAAAAAGAAAAGAGAAAGGAACCAAATAAACAAAATCACAATGAAAGAAGAGAAATAACAACCAACACCACAGAAATACAAATAATTTTAAGAGTATATTATGAAAAACCATATGCCAACAAATTGGACAGCCTAGAAGAAATGGAGAAATTTCTAGAAACATATAAATTACCAAAACCTAACAGGAAGAAAGAGAAAACTTGACAAACCAATAACTAGAAAAAAAAATGGAATCAGTAATCAAAAAGTTCCCAACAAAAGAGCAAGGAAGGCATCTGGCTTCACAGGCAAACTCTACTGAACATTTAAGAAGAGTTAATATCTCTTCTCAAACTATTCTAAAAAAGAAAAAAAGAAAGACAGAAAAGAAAAGAAAAAAAGAAGGAAAACTTCCAAATGTATTCTACGAGGCCAGCATTACCCTGATATCAAAGCCAGACAAAGACTCTATTAAGAAAGAAAACTACAGGCCAATATCCCTGATGAACACAGATGCAGAAATTCCCAATAAAATACTAACAAAATCCAACAATATATTAAAACAATCATTCATGATAATCAAGTGGGATTTAACTCTGGGTTGCAAGGGTGGTTCAATATTCACAAATCAATCATTATGATACACCACATTAATAAATAGAATAAGAACCATATGATCATTTCAACAGATGCAGAAAAAGCATTTAACAAAGCACAACAGCCATTCATGATAAAAATCCTATGCAAAGTAGTGTTAGAGGGAAAATAACCTAATAAAGTCCATCTATGAAAAAAATCCCAGTCCATCTATGAAAAAAATAATGATGGATGAATAAAGTCCATCTATGAAAAAAATATCATCCTCCATAGGGAAAAACTGAGAGCTTTTCCTCTATGGTCAGGAACAAGACAGGGATGTCCACTCTCACCACTGGTATTCGGAAGTCCTGGCCACAGCAATCTAACAACAAAAAGAAATAAAAGGCAACCCAATTAGCAAGGAAGAATTCAGACTTTCACTATTTACAGATGGCAGGCATGAGACTCTATATACAAAACCTGAAAGACTCCATCAGAAAACTGCTAAACTGAGAAGTAAATTCAGTAAAGTCACAGGATATAAAGTCAATGCATAGATATCTAAGAGATATACAAGGCTTTTCTATACACCAATAATGAAGCAGCTAAAAAAAAAAAAAAGAAATTAAGGAGTCAATCCCATTTACAATTGCACTAAAAACAATAAGATACCTAGGAATAAACCTAACCGAAGAGATGAAAGACCTCTACTCTGAAAACCATAAAACATTCGAGAGAGAAACTGAAGATGACACAAAGAAATGGAAAAATATTCCATTCTCATGGGTTGGGAGAACAATTATTGTTAAAATGCCTGTACTACCCAAAGCAATCTACACATTTCATGCAATCTCTACCAAAATATCAACAGCATTTTTCACAGACCTATAACAAATAATTACAGAATTCATCCGGAAACACAAGAGACCCTGGGTCGCTAAAGCAACCTTGAAAAAGAAAAGGAAATCTGGAGGCATCACAACTCCGGATTTCAAGTTATGTTACAAAGCTGTAGTGAACAAAACAGCATGGTTCTGGCACAAAAATAGACACAAAGATCAAAAGAACAGAATAGGAAGGCCAGGGATGAACCCACAACTAAACAGTCAGTTAATCTTCCACCAAGCAGGAAAGAATATCCAGTGGGAAAAAGACAGTCTCTTCAACAAGTGGTATTGGCAAAACTGGACAGCAACATGCAAAAGAATGAAACTGGACCACTTTCTTACACCACGCACAAAAATAAATTCAAAATGTGCTACAGACCTGAATGTGAGACTTCAAACCACAAAAAGTCTAGAGAAGAACATAGCAGTTACCACTCTGACATCAGCCATATCAACTTCTTTCTAGATATGACCTTCAGGTAAGGGAGAGAAAAGCAAAAATAAGCTATTGGGATTTCATAAAAATAAAAAGCTTCTGCACAGTGAAGGTAACCAACAAAAAACCAAAACAAACACCCCTAAAAGGCAAAAAATGGGATGGGAGAAGGTATCTGCAAATGACATATCTGATACAGGGTTAGTATATAACATATGTAAAGAACTTCTAAAACTCAACACCCCAAAAATAAATAATCCATTTTAAAAATGGGCAGAAGACATGAATAGATTTTTTTTCCAAAGAAGACACACAGATGGCCAACAAACACGTTTAAAGATGCTCAATATTACTGATCATGGGGGAAAAAGCCAATTCAGAAATACTATTATAAAGCTACTGGTGTCCCTAGAAAAAAAGCATAAAGGACTCAAGAGACTTCATGACGGCAGAATTTAGATCTAATCAGGAGGAAATTAAAAATCAATTGAATGAGATGCAATCCAAATAGAAGTTCTAACGATGAGGGTTAACGAGGTGGAAGAACGAGTGAGTGACATAGAAGACAAGTTGATGGCAAAGAGGGAAACTGAGGAAAAAAGAGACAAACAAACAAGACCATGAGGATAGATTAAGGCAAATAAATGACAGCCTGAGGAAGAAAAACCTATGTTTAATTGGGGTTCCCAAGGGTGCCGAAAAGGACAGAGGGCCAGAATATGTTTTTGAACAAATCATAGCTGAAAATTTTCCTAATCTGGGAAGTGAAACAGGCATTCAGATCCAGGAAATAGAGAGATCCCCCCCTAAAATCAATAAAAACCATTCAACACCTCGACATTTAATAGTGAAGCTTGCAAATTCCAAAGATAAAGAGAAGATCCTTAAAGCAGCAAGGGACAAGAAATCCCTGACTTTTATGGGGAGGAGTATTAGGGTAACAGCAGACCTCTCCACAGAGACCTGGCAGGCCAGAAAGGGCTGGCAGGATATATTCAGGGTCCTAAATGAGAAGAACATGCAACCAAGAATACTTTATCCAGCAAGGCTCTCATTCAAAATGGAAGGAGAGATAAAGAGCTTCCAAGACAGGCAGGAACTAAAAGAATATGTGACCTCCAAACCAGCTCTGCAAGAAATTTTAAGGGGGACTCTTAAAATTCCCCTTTAAGAAGAAGTTCAGTGGAACAATCCACAAAAACAAGGACTGAATAGATACCATGATGACACAAAACTCCTATCTTTCAATAGTAACTCTGAATGTGAACAGGCTTAATGACCCCATGAAAAGGCGCAGGGTGTCATACTGGATAAAAAAGCAGGACCCATCTATTTTCTGTCTACAAGAGACTCATTTTAGACAGAAGGACACCTACAGCCTGAAAATAAAAGGTTGGAGAACCATTTACCATTCAAATGGTCCTCAAAAGAAAGCAGGGGTAGCCATCCTTATATCAGATAAACTAAAATTTACCCCGAAGACTGTAGTGAGAGATGAAGAGGGACACTATCTCATACTGAAAGGATCTATCCAACAAGAGGACATAACAATCCTCAATATATATGCCCCGAATGTGGGAGCTCCCAAATATTTAAATCAATTAATAACCAAAGTTAGGATATATTTAGATAATAATACACTAATACTTGGTGACTTCAATCTAGCGCTTTCCATACTCAATAGGTCTTCTAAACACAAAATCTCCAAAGAAACGAGAGCTTTAAACGATACACTGGACCAGATGGATTTCACAGATATCTACAGAACTTTACATCCAAACTCAACTGAATACACATTATTCTCAAGTGCACATGGAACTTTCTCCAGAATAGACCACATACTGGGTCACAAATTGGGTCTGAACCGATACCAAAATATTGGGATTGTCCCCTGCATATTCTCAGACCATAATGCCTTGAAAAGAACTTAATCACAACAAGAAGTTTGGAAGGACCTCAAACACGTGGAGGTTAAGGACCATCCTGCTAAAAGATGAAAGGGTCAACCAGGAAATTAAGGAAGAATTAAAAAGACTCCTGGAAACTAATGAGAATGAAGATACAACCGTTCAAAATCTTTGGGATGCAGCAAAAGCAGTCCTGAGGGGGAAATACATCGCAATACAAGCATCCATTCAAAAACTGGAAAGAACTCAAATTCAAAAGCTCACCTTACACATAAAGGAGCTAGAGAAAAAAACAGCAGATGGACCCTACGCCC
Organism: Vulpes lagopus; assembly: GCF_018345385.1. Lineage (NCBI taxonomy): Eukaryota > Metazoa > Chordata > Mammalia > Carnivora > Canidae > Vulpes > Vulpes lagopus. The sequence goes on along the minus strand of NC_054833.1, from coordinate 111,820,940 downwards.
AGCAGAAGAAGAGAGTTAATAAAGATTGGAGCAGAACTCAATGAAATCGAGACCAGAAGTACTGTGGAACAGATAAACAAAACCAGGAGTTGGTTCTTTGAAAGAATTAATAAGATAGATAAACCATTAGCCAACCTTATTAAAAGGAAGAGAGAGAACACTCAAATTAATAAAATCATGAATGAGAAAGGAGAGATCACTACCAACACCAAGGAAATACAAACAATTTTAAAAACATATTATGAGCAGCTCTACGCCAATAAATTAGGCAATCTAGAAGAAATGGACGCATTTCTGGAAAGCCACAAACTACCAAAACTAGAACAGGAAGAAATAGAAAACCTGAACAGGCCAATAACCAGGGAGGAAATTGAAGCAGCCATCAAAAACCTCCCAAGGCACGAAAGTCCAGGGCCAGATGGCTTCCCAGGGGAATTCTATCAAACGTTTAAAGAAGAAACCAAAAAAAAAAAAAAAAGAAGAAGAAGAAGAAGAAACCATACCTATTCTACTAAAGCTGTTTGGAAAGATAGAAAGAGATGGAATACTTCCAAATTTGTTCTATGAGGCCAGCATCACCTTAATTCCAAAACCAGACAAAGACCCCATCAAAAAGGAGAATTATAGACCAATATCCCTGATGAACGCATATGCAAAAATTCTCAACAAGATACTAGCCAATAGGATCCAACAGTACATTAAGAAAATTATTCACCATGACCAAGTAGGATTTATCCCCGGGACACAAGGCTGGTTCAACACTCCTAAAACAATCAATGTGATTCATCATATCAGCAAGAGAAAAACCAAGAACCGTATGATCCTCTCATTAGATGCAGAGAAAGCATTTGACAAAATACAGCATCCATTCCTGATCAAAACTCTTCAGAGTGTAGGGATAGAGGGAACATTCCTCAGCATCTTAACAGCCATTTACGAAAAGCCCACAGCAAATATCATTCTCAATGGGGAAGCACAGGGAGCCTTTCCGCTAAGATCAGGAACAAGACAGGGATGTCCACTCTCACCACTGCTGTTCAACATAGTACTGGAAGTCCTTGCCTCAGCAGTCAGACAACAAAAAGACATTAAAGGCATTCAAATTGGCAAAGAAGAAGTCAAACTCTCCCTCTTCGCCAATGACATGATACTCTACATAGAAAACCCAAAGCCTCCACCCCGAGATTGCTAGAATTCATACAGCAATTTGGTAGCGTGGCAGGATACAAAATCAATGCCCAGAAGTCAGTGGCATTTCAATACACTAACAATGAGACTGAAGAAAGAGAAATTAAGGAGTTAATCCCATTTACAATTGCACCCAAAAGCATAAGATACCTAGGAATAAACCTAACCAAAGAGGTAAAGGATCTATACCCTAAAAACTAAAGAACACTTCTGAAAGAAATTGAGGAAGACACAAAGAGATGGAAAATATTCCATGCTCATGGATTGGCAGAATTAATATTGTGAAAATGTCAATGTTACCCAGGGCAATTTACACGTTTAATGCAATCCCTATCAAAATACCATGGACTTTCTTCAGAGAGTTAGAACAAATTATTTTAAGATTTGTGTGGAATCAGAAAAGACCCCGAATAGCCAGGGGAATTTTAAAAAAGAAAACCAGAGCTGGGGGCATCACAATGCCAGATTTCAGGTTGTACTACAAAGCTGTGGTCATCAAGACAGTGTGGTACTGGCACAAAAACAGACACATAGATCAATGGAACAGAATAGAGAACCCACAAGTGGACCCTGAACTTTATGGTCAACTAATATTCAATAAAGGAGGAAAGACGATCCACTGGAAGAAAGACAGTCTCTTCAATAAATGGTGCTGGGAAAATTGGACATCCACATGCAGAAGAATGAAACTGGACCACTCTCTTGCACCATACACAAAGATAAACTCAAATGGATGAAAGATCTAAATGTGAGACAAGATTCTATCAAAATCCTAGAGGAGAACACAGGCAACACCCTTTTTGAACTCGGCCACAGTAACTCCTTGCAAGATACATCCACAAAGGCAAGAGAAACAAAAGCAAAAATGAACTATTGGGACTTCATCAAGATAAGAAGCTTTTGCACAGCAAAGGATACAGTCAACAAAACTAAAAGACAACCTACAGAATGGGAGAAGATATTTGCAAATGACGTATCAGATAAAGGGCTAGTTTCCAAGATCTATAAAGAACTTATGAAACTCAACAGCAAAGAAACAAACAATCCAATCATGAAATGGGCAAAAGACATGAAGAGAAATCTCACAGAGGAAGACATGGACATGGCCAACATGCACATGAGAAAATGCTCTGCATCACTTGCCATCAGGGAAATACAAATCAAAACCACAATGAGATCCCACCTCACACCAGTGAGAATGGGGGAAATTAACAAGGCAGGAAACCACAAATGTTGGAGAGGATGTGGAGAAAAGGGAACCCTCCTGCACTGTTGGTGGGAATGTGAACTGGTGCAGCCACTCTGGAAAACTCTGTGGAGGTTCCTCAAAGAGTTAAAAATAGACCTGCCCTACGACCCAGCAATTGCACTGTTGGGGATTTACCCCAAAGATTCAGATGCAATGAAACGCCGGGACACCTGCACCCCGATGTTTCTAGCAGCAATGGCCACAATAGCCAAACTGTGGAAGGAGCCTCGGTGTCCATCGAAAGATGATGGATAAAGAAGATGTGGTTTATGTATACAATGGAATATTACTCAGCCATTAGAAACGACAAATACCCACCATGTGCTTCAATGTGGAGGGACCTGGAGAGTATTATGCTGAATGAAGTAAGTCAATCGGACAAGGACAAACAGTGTATGTTTTCATTATTTGGGGAATATAAATAGTAGTGAAAGGGAATAGAAGGGAAATGAGAAGAAATGGGTAGGAAATATCAGAAAGGGAGTCAGAACATGAAGACTCCTAACTCTGGGAAACGAACTAAGGGTGGTGGAAGGGGAGGAGCGCGGGGGGTGGGGGTGACTGGGTGACGGGCACTGAGGGGGGCACTTGACGGGATGAGCACTGGGTGTTATTCTGTATGTCGGCAAATTGAACAAATAAAAAATAAATTTATTATTAAAAAAAGAAAAACAACAACAACAACAACAAAAACCCCAGCAAGGAGATATTACCTAACACTTGTCTGAAAGGCTCAAATCAACAACTCAAAAACCAACAGGTACTGGTGAGGATGCAGAGAAAAGGGAACCCTCTTGCTCTGTTGTTAGGAATGCAAATTGAGGTTGCAAATTGAGTTTGCAAATGCAAACTTTTGAGGTTCCTCAAAAAGTTCAAAATCATAGTACCCTATGATCCAGCAATAACACCTCTGGGTATTTACCCAAAGGATAATAAAAATACTAATTCAAAGGGATAAATGTACCCTGATGTTTGGAGAAGTTGTATCCACAATAGCCAAATTATGGAAATAGCCCAACTGTTCATTGGCTGATGAATGGACAAAGAAGATATGCTGTAATAAAACAAAGTAGCATTCAGTCATAAAAAAAAGAATGAAATCTTGCCATTTGAAATGACAGGGATGGAGTCAGAGAGTATTAGGCTAAGGGAAATAAGTCAGGGAAATATGAATACCATATGATTTCACCCCTATGTGGACTTTACGACACAAGTGAGGAAGGGGAAAAAGAAGAGAGACAGACAGACAGAGAGAGACCAAGAAACAGGCTCTTAGCTCTAGAGAACAAATCAATGGTCACGGAGGGGAGGTGGGCGGGTGGATGGATTGAACAGATGATGGGGACTAGAGTGCACTTATTGTGATGAGCACCAGGTGTTGTATGGACGTGTGGAATCAGCATACTGCACATCTGAACCTAACATTACACTGTCTGTTAACTAACAGGAATTTACGTGAAAATATAAAAAACAAAAAAATGAAATTTTCTCTAATCTTGTAGTTAGGGGATCATACTGGGGTGCTGAAATGTTACTTTTAAAAATCAAATCACATCTGTCGCAAGTACACCTGCTGCCTTCAAATTCTCACACCTCAATCAACTCATCTCACATAAAAATAGAGGTCATTTACTCAAATGTTAAGGAGAACATAATTATTTTTTTCTTAATCATATTCTCTCAATTCTCATATCCATAATTTTTACATCAAGTTACATTTTTTTGTAGTATTCTCTTTTTACCACCCTAAATTTGTGCATTCTGAGGTGATTTCCAAATCTGCAGCCAAATGCATTTATTCTATAGTGATACTTTTCTTTTCATTATTTGTATTTAGATGCTTCCTCACTGTCTCTTATTTTCTTTTTATATTAGTCTAAATATTACACCTCTCATAAATTTATTCATTTTTGCTGTTTGCATTATGATTTCCATACAGTAGATCCTAAAACCCATGTTCTTTAGTCTTGACTAAATTCCAAGTCCCAAATTTTACTTCAGACTGCCTCTCAGCCATCCCCACCTGGGCTTCCAACAAGTACCTCACATCTAACGTATGCCAGCATTGAGACAGGATTCTTTACATTTCAAACATTAAACCGGTACAGAAATGAAAATTTCAGAAAACACTTGTTGACACTTTGACAAACTATAGAGAATATCAAGTCTTTGATAATAGAACTTAAAAGGAGAAGCAAAAATGGGCAACAGCCTAACAACAGAGAGTGGTAGATGACAGGATCTAAAAGGAGAAAAATTCCAAAAAACAAACAGATATTAAAATAACACCAAAAACAGCTAAAAAAACAGTGTAGATGGAGTTCAAATTCAAGAGGATACACAGCAAAAGGACCAAGACCCTAGAAGGGCTAAACCTTCCCGCTATTTTCTAATTCAACCACGCCAACTCCCTCTTCCATTTTCTATTCTAGAAACACGTGTCTTGTAAGCTTCACACGGTCCCTGAACAATGCCATCTACAGATGCGTTTTACTTTCATAGAGCTCGCTTGGTCTTAAATATCTTACCCTCGGAGATATTTCCCCTCACCACCCTGGGCAAGTTGCATCCAGCTGCTGTAGACGTTAGACTCTTCTACTACCAGGCACTTGCCATACAGATCAATTAATCAATAGACAGATATATAGATAGATGGGGGGGCAGAGTGGTGGTGGTGGTGGTGGTGGTTTCCATTGCCAGTGAGATTGTGCGTAAGTTTATTATATTATTTGACTAATATCTCCTCTTCCTGCGAAACTTGCAGACTGGAGTGTGCCAGGAACAAAGTAGCCGCTCTTTCAACGCTTCCAACACATTACTTTATCAGAAACTCTAACACGATGATAATATGCATTCTAGATCTCTTAGAAGGAGCTAATGTCTATGTTTTTTAAATTCATTTGATTCTGAAATACAATGTTCTTCTCTTGGTTACTTAGGCAACTTTAGATGTTTTCTATTCTTCCCCACGCACATCTACATGTTTGTGTGTGTGTGTGTGTGTGTGTGTGTGTGTGTTTTCCACTAATCTCACAAACAAGTGATGACTTAAAGTGAAAATATCACTGGAGCCCAACATTAAGTATAAGAGACGTTCATTTAATTCATATCATATCATGTGTTTGGGCAGCAAATTCACCTGTCACCATCATGATTAACTTTATTATCCATAAGAAAAATACAAGAGCAACATAAAATATCCCCCACTTATTACATGCCTGCCATGAGTTCTTGAGCACTGTGAGTACATGATTTATGAGCCGAATACCAACTTCCTAATTGCCTCCATGTCACGCTTGGCTAAAACCCACAACTACAGATGCTTTTAACAGCCTGCATCCACATAAGACAGCATTTGAACCCAGGTCAGACAATTTCAAAGTGTGGTCACTTTACCTAGCATTCCAGAAAAGTTAGAGAGCCTCCTTCCAAGGTATTTGTGGGAACTACAGGGGATAGGGTAAACCAGCTATCCTACAATCTGAAACATAGTAGGGTTTCAAGAGACATCTATTGAGAACAAATTCTCAACTGAGGGACATACTCGTTAAGTGTTTACAAAAATGTATTAATTGACCTCGCCACCAGATTGAAACGCCATGAAGACTGGACTACTTAGCATCTCCAACACCAAATGGAACGGCAACACTTGAGATAAAATTGATAGATGAAGTAGACGTACAAACAAACCATCCGACAAGCATTCACCAAGTACTATGAGGCAGGCTTTTACGCCCTGGGGAAATCAAGGGTTATCTACAGCTCCAAAAGAGAAAGGCTGCTACAGGGTTCAGAAACAATGTGGTTAAGGGTGAAGAGGTGGGAGATTGATGGTATATTGGCTGCACAAACTTAGTATTTTATAATAAAACTGCCAAGCTATAATTTAAAAGATCATTCAAAAACATCTCTTGTCATGTAATTGTTTTTCAAGAGAACAGTTATGTAATTTTTTTTTTTTTCCAAATGGACTTCTACCTCTCTAGTAGCTAGTCTGACTATTACACTGAGCTTTGTCAGGGAAATGGATGGTATTCCAGTCTTGCCTCATTTGCTTTCCTCTATAGTTATTCAATGAAAATAAATAATTCACCGAAATTGTCACAGACTGAAATTCAGGATCTTTGCTCACTCCAGACATGAACAGCATAATTACCTGCTAATTGTTCTGTGATTACATTTACCTTTAGCTGTCACAACTTTAAAAGGTACCCTAATTGCGTCTCAAATAATAGCTTTCCTCCATCATGTTATCTTCAGCGTAACGGCAATGCGGAATAAAGGTATTTAATTTCCTTGAAGCATGATCATCTCATTCTGGACATTAAAAAAATTTTAAGAGAAGCAGTTATAAATGAGGAGAGCTCCTGCTATTTGCGCTTGTCCAAAAGGGAAATTTATCAGAAGGCACGAGTAATGTGTTAATGTAAAAAGACGCTCTGAAAGGACATATCTAATTGTAAGCTTGTTTTGATCTTTTCTTTGTATAAAGCCCGACCGGTGACCGAAATCTTTTGAGAGTAATGGTAATTGGGACAGCATGGATCCCTGACAAGCACAACTAATATTGTTTATAACTGTCAATACACCAGTGCCTTCTTAATGAGATGACTTTTAGCCAGAGGGAGAAGGATCTAGCTAACCAAATGCAGGAACAGAAACTGCCAAGTACTTCTTTAGACCATTTTCTATGGTTCTCTCTCTCCCTCTTTCTCTCTCTGTAATTTTAAGAAAATTAGTTTGCAGATGTTTTAATTTGATGGTTAGCCTGTGCATAAGCTCTGACTTGCCTTTGGTCCTACGTCTTGCTTAATTGAGGTCAGTGGTCCTGCTTCTCCTAGTCACTGAGATTCTTCTGAACAGGAAAAAGAATATACGTGAAGCTATCCTCAGTGGGAACAAGTTAGCTTTTGGTCCTGAAATGAAATTTTATTACCCACAGATGACCATTGCCCATTCCTCCCTTTACTCCTGGTTTCTTGGGAAGGAACTTGAGTTAACTGGTCTTTTTTGAAACACCTCTGCTTTTTAGAACATAAGGTGGGTAGGAGATTGGTCTATTTTGAGACCAATGTATTAAAGTAGTGGAACACCTCAGGCAAACTTCGGTGATGGTAGCTGATATTAGCAATGAATGTTTGAGAAATGTGAAAAAAGAACTACAATTTGGGACTGCGTGATGATTTTTGTGGCCTCTCTTTTTCAGGAAATCCAAATTCCCCAGATGACAACCAAATGGTGTGTGCCTGTGTGTATGTAATTTTATACACATATGTGCTATAATATATATTAAAAGGAAATTTTTATTTTCATGCATGTTATATATTTTATATAATTTTATATTTTTTTAATTAATTTATCATAGAAGGTTTATGGCAATGAGTAGTTTAGAGGCTATGTGCAGGGACTTTGGAGGCAAATAAGTATAAGTTCAGATGACAGTAACCAACTACTTTTACGGTTTTGAAACTCAAGTTTGGAAAATGCAACATGGAGAAAATAGAAGCACTAACTCATTGTGTTATTATAAGGACTGAATGGAGTAATGTACTTAAGGTACTTAGACTAGTGTCTGGCACATAGAAAACACCAATATTATAACAATATTATTATAAAACTGTCATGCTCTGAACATCTAGTGTCAAGAATATTTTTCTGTAAGTTCTGAATCCTATCTTTGGCACTCTAAATCTTTTGCTAAGACTGGAATATATTTTATTACGTTGATTCCAATGTATGTGCGCGTGTGTAAGGGGCGCGTGTGTATATGTGTGTGTGTGTGTGTGTGCATGTTTTTTTTTCTTATTTAAAATGTAAAACTGCAGTATCTGACCTCAAGTAGTTCTATTTTCCAAAAGTATATATTCATTTATTTTTAAAGACTTTATTTTATTTATTTTAGAGAGAGAGAGAGAAAGTGCACAGGGGGTAGGGACACAGAGAGAGGGAGAGAGAAACAGAAGCAGGCTCCGTGCTGAGCTTGGAGCCCAAACGTGGGGTTTGACTGCAACACTCTGAGTCAGACTTGACCTGAAACCGAGTCTGACGCTCAACCAACTATACCCCTCAGACATCCCTTTCCACAATTGCTTATAGCTCCTGCATCCTTTAAATGATGACTTTTTGTTTCTCTGTCTTATTGACACATGTATCCATTTCTAAACTTTACTTACCAAAAAATATTAGTGTTGGTGAACCTCCACTTTGTAGTTTTGTATTATGATTATTATAGTTAAGTGAGGCAATATATTCTGAAGTTCTAGTTCTTAACTTACCTCTTTCATTGCTTAATTAAGATAAAATGTAGGTATCTAAAATTCACCCACTGTACATGCACGTACACATAGTAAATTTATATTCAGTAAATTTATATATGACCACCATCCAGTTATATAGCATTTCCATCACCTCACAAAGTTATTCGTGTCAATCCCCACTCCAACCTCAACCCCGAACAACCACAAGTACGTTTTCTATCTTTATAGCTTCCCCCTTCTTAAATTGGATATATAGAACCATAGAGTACAGAATGTTTTTTTATATCTAATATTGTTCACTTTAACACATTTTTTAGCCTTAAGTTGTATACATCTGTAATTTGCTATTTTAATTGCAAAGTAGTATTCCATTAAGTGTATACACCTCATTTTATTTATCCATTTAAATATTGATGGATATTTGGATTGCTTTTGGTTCGAAATTAACATAAATAATGCTGTTATAAACACTTGCTCTCTACCCTTTTTATGTGAATAATTCTTTGGATCCTAACAAGTTTAGCTCCTGTTCTCAGAGAAATCTAAATGTGTACCTGGCCAGAAAAATGGATTCGGTTTCAAGACTCACAGGCTCCTTGAACCTGAGTGCCACCGACGGTCCCCTAGATCTTAAATTAAAAGCTCATTCCCAAAACATCCAAATTACTATTTTAAGAGTCAGGCAAACATTCTTATTTCCATATATAAAATTATATATAAATGTAATATATATTATAATATTATGTAAATATAATATATATTATATATATAAAACTATGTTTTAAAGAAAATGAAGCTATTGCCCTCCAAAAAACTAAAAACTAGAGTCATTTATCAAGCTAATCATGATGAATAAGCTGCATACAAGCAGAGTGGCCTGAGGACAAGAAAGAGCTGTGAGCTACTGGGACATCTGCTATGACAGCAATGTGCAAACCGCAAAGGCATGGGAAATCTATACCCTAGGAAGTGCGTAATGTGGCAAAACAGCAAGATGTGTCAATATAATGACTGGACATCAAGTCCTGAATCCTGGGAAAAGAGGGACAGGAAGTGACACACACCATCAACAGTCTTCACTGTTTGAGGGGTGCCTGAGGGGTTCAGTGGGTTAAGTGTCCACTTTTGGCTCCCTCAGCTCATGATCCCAGAATCCTGGGATTGAGCCTGGGGTCCTGGGATGGAGGCCTACCCTGTGCTCTCTGCGCAGCGGGGAGCCTGCTTCTCCCTCTCCCTCTGCCTGTTGCTCAGCCTGCTTGTGCTCTCTCTTTCTCTCTATCAGATAAATAAATAAAATCCTAAAAAAAAAAAAAATCATTCTTTGAGTTGTCTGTGCTTTATGCTACTAGCTGTGGAATTAACAATGAAGTATCCAGTGTGGCGCCTACCCACGAGGAACTTAGAATTCACTGGGGCTTGGAGAAATGCTCTTTTTACCGAGCTCTTAAAAATAGTGTCTAAGTGCCAAATTCAACATCGTGGAGCCATGTTACATTCATTCCCTGTAAGATTTATGAAACTGAGCCGCTTCTAGAAATATGACATAATTATGTTGATACTGTGCCTAACACAGATTAGGCATTTAATTCATCATGGCTGTTAGGACTTGTCCTATTCCATTATAATCCTGATATAATAGCTGGGTAATCTCAGGTATAACTAAATAACTGCAAATAATTGATTAATGTCATAGTGGAGGCATAAACAATGTGCTTTCCAAGAACAAAGGAGGGAACAGTTGACAGGGTCTGGCTGGGTAGGAGAGGGATTCAAGGTACTGAATCCCTCAGGTACTGAAAGTAGAGAAAACATGAACTGGGTTTTGGAAGATGAGAAGTTAACAGAGTCGATCAGAAATAAAGATTAAACATCAAATATTTTAAGCAGAGGAAAAAGATGTATCCAAACAGGGACACACAGAAGTTTGTGGAATACTCAAGGACCAGGGAATTTTCAAATGTGGATAATCCAAATGGGTGTAACAAAACAAGTAGGGTGGAGTTATGCCATTTTAGGGTTCTAGCAGCCTGGGATAGAAGGCAGAGGGGAGAGCCCAGTGTAGCCAATCCCTGGCTGTGCTCTACATTTTTTTTTTTTTTAAGGAAGATGTTACCGTACCCTGTTTTCACATACTACTTCATGCTGCAGAAAGCTTTTCATTTAGAATCACCTCATTTTCCTTAGCGCTACCTAGAGATAAAGGTGCTTAGGCGTCTTTGTCCTCATTTTTAATCAGGAAACCTTTCCAGAGAGGTTAATTGATTTTCCTAAATCATAGAGGCAGGTAGTTGTCTGATTTAAAGTTAGCACCGCTAGTTGTAAATGTAATGGTGCTTTTCAATTGCCCTTGCTCTGTGAGGTCAGACAAAGTGTTAATATGGAGAGAATGAAGATTTCCAATAATGATGGTGGTGATGATGTTAATATTGATTCCCATGATGGTTTTTGTTTTTGTTTTGGTTTGTTTTTTATTCCCTGGGTTATTTATTGTATTACTCTATACTTCAGGTTGAATAAATGACTTTTTAGTCTGAAATGAGAGTAAACCTCATGCCAGGTACTTTACTAAACAATGAGGATAAGAAGATGAAGAATCTTGAACCTTCTTTCAGAAGCTTGCTGATGATAGATATCTCAGAATAGCCATACGATAAGATTATCACACCAACTGATACACCTCTAATTACACATTTGCTCTAAGTTCAAATTGTCCAAATCAAGGGATCATGGAAAATTAAAACAAACATTAAAAATCAATCTTTCTTCAGGGGCACGTGGGTGGCTCAGTAGTTGAGCATCTGCCTTTGGCTCAGGGTGTGACCCTGGGGTCCCGGGATCGAGTCCCACATTGGGCTCCCTGCGTGGAGTCTGTTTCTCCCTCTGCCTGTGTCTCTGCCTCTCTCTCTGGGTCTCTCAGGAATAAATAAATAAATCTTTAAAATGAAAAATAAAATCAATCTTTCTGTCTCGATACCCCACCCCCCACATTAATCTAAAGAGCAGTGAAACATAGTACAGCCTGCTTTGGTAGAAAACCTTGCGATGTGCATCACAAAGCAGTTGAGTAACAATTTCATGGGGCGATGTCAGTTGTAGACTTTGGGTTGTCTCCGCACAAAGGGTATCATTCCCAGAAACGGCTAAAGCTGCTTGAATGGCTGCCCCCTAGGAAAGCTGCCTCTGCCTACCTTCCTTCCCTCTTTCCCTATGACTGCATATGTTCTGCAGCATTTGTCAAACTGGAAGAAGATGGGACATACTGACAAAGAGAACTTACACTTTCTTTTTCCATCCAAAGAAATATTTGAAATATTTATGAATAAATAAGAAAATGCAGTAAAATATTTTATGAACTAAAAAGTTATTTCAAATGGAATCATCTTCTTTTACTACCTCACTGACTGATAGTAGGACTTAAAGAGGGAAGGATTCCAAATACCCTGAGAGCTCTTAGTCTATTTTACTGTTTCATCCAATCATCAGCTGAAGACAGGAGATATGAAAGGATGAAAATGCCCTTTAGGCATTGCTTAAAATGCACACAAGGACTTGTTTAACAATTCCATTATCTTTCTCTCATTTAGCTCTTCTTTTGGATCCAGCATTTTGCTAAGTTCTTAGCATAGTGAGTAAGAAGAGCTCCCTACTGTCAAGGTTTTCATCATGGGAGGTGGCATGAAGAGATAAACAAATAAGTGAGTAATTGCTATGAAATGTGTGAAGGTCTATGGTAGGGTTAACTTGGCTACAAAGACTACAGTCCTACAGGGTATTTAGGGGAACTTCACATAAATGAAGAAACTTTGAACCTTTAAGAATCAAATGGAATTAAAGACCTAAAAATATGAGCTGAACAAAAAGGAATTTCCAGAGAGTGAATCAACTAACAATGGAGTAGTTCTTTCTTGGGTTAAGGTAAATGGCTGAAGTAAAACATCCTCAATAAGTGGGATGTAAGGAGCACTAAAGAGGAGGCTATAAACGATTTTTACATAAGCTTGTAAATTGGGAATTGTAACTCGCTGCCGTTTAAAAGTACTTTTCTTAAATTCCTTCTCTACTAGTTGCTGGAGATAGACCTGAGATTAAAACTGACATGACCCATGACCCTTTGAAGGATCAGAAACTGTCTAGTGGAGGAGGCAGACAGTTCAAAATAGGTGCGAAAATAAATGTGTAACTAATACAACTTTATAAATATCAAGAAGACAATATTAGAGTGCTATACAAGAACTTTAGTCTTTGGCTCTTAGGGACTCATCAATGGGTTATAGGGATGGAGACTAATGATCAAATATTCTTCAAGATTAGGGGTTTTATTTGTTTGTTTGTTTTTGTTTACCACAGATGATGAAATGGAGTCCTCAAAACTGGACTTGGTTCAAGCCATCTTCACCTTAGCTGATCTTTCAATATGAGCAGCAGAGGGATAAAGAGACCCAGATAATTTTAGTAGAACTCTCAGAAGGAAAAGCAATAACTGTACATGAGGGAGAAGTGAAAAGGAGGGATTTACTGAGCTTATACCAATATTGACAGAAGCAAAACACATCCATCCGTGCTTTTCTTGCACGCAGTCCAAGAGAAGATCATGGGATGTGGAAAGAGGAACTCGACCCAGTTTATTTTTTGTTTTGTTTTGGTTTTGGTTTTGTTCCCCCACCCACCCACCCAGAGCTGGAGGAAAATACAAAAGTGTATTATATCCTTAGATAAGTGGTATATTTTAGAAAATTTAGTTCAATTGTTAAAGGTAGACTAGAAAGCTCTCAACAAAGTTAGCATTTTTTTTCCAATTTAGTATTTTCCCACTTGGGGGATAAGTGAGTTATTCACAGTGGTTCTGAAAACATCTTCATTCATTTGCATATCAAACTAGTCAGTGGGCAACTACAATATATTAAGTACTACAGTAGGCACTTAGTAATAAGACTGAAAATGAGAAGGGGTCCCTATCTTTACCTGGTATATATGGTTTAGTAGAGCAACCAGACATTAAACATCATATGATAATGTGCATATGAATTACGATGAGGTAGGATTTCAGGTACTAAATGGTAAGGTGATACAGAGGGATAACAGGACTAAAGAAGGTTCATATCAGGGGAAGAGAATCACAACGTTTGGAAGGTCTACAACATTAAGAATAGGGTGGGAATGCTGTCAAGTGAATGGGTAATAGCTTTAAAACGTTCTTCTTCCATAAGAGGAGAAGACGATTTTTCTCCAATGGCCAAGGAAATACAGTAGTGATCGTTATTTTCAAAAGAGTGTGTCAGGTTCATATCAATATAAGATATAATTTCCTACTGATCAAAGCAGTGTGATAAGGGAAACTCATTCCTTGTCAGTGGACACATTCACACTCAAGCTGGAGGAATCGCTAGGAATGGGTGCTGGGTTTGCAGATTCAAAAGGACAGAGGCCAGAGAGCACAGAAATACAAACTCATGTGAGGGGAAAAAAAAAAAAAAGAAAGATGGACCAGCTGAGGAGAACGCATGTTTGATAAACCGTTCATTTATTAATAAATGAGTTCTGCACTCATAAGTTGTTTGTGCACAAAGAGTAAGTCTAGTTAGCGTGCACCAAGGCTTCAGTCAGGTGTACTGGCCTCCTGGCAGCCCGTGTGTGATCCAGTGTGAAAAGGCAGCTTAAAAGAGGATCTGAAGTCGTTCACTCTTCTTCCTTCATATCCTGACATCCAACAGTTTTGTAATGGTCTGATAAAATTCCAGGATCAAAAAAAAAAAAAAAAATTCCAGGATCCTGAGAAATACATCATTCAGCAAAATTTTCTGAGTCTTTCCAATTATACGCTGCCTATAACCAGTGGTGTGAATGCAACAGCCAAGTATACTCACTAGCTGGGACGCCCCCAGTGTCCGAGATCATTGCTGAATCTTTGTTTCCCCGCCTACAATTTGGGAAACTGTTTAAGCAGAGAAAAGAGTCCAAGTCCTGAAAGTTAAGTGCCTTGTGAAGACACCTGAGCTCTTGCCTGGGTACAGGGAGGTATGTGGAAGGTAAGGCCTCTTAACCCCCTGCATCACCATTTTCCCCTTGCTCCTACTGTCAGATACCACTCTAGGACTTTCCGCTCTTCTGCTTGTCCATATAATTTTCAGGGGACTAGACAGGAACTTACATGATCCCAGCTCCTAGGTGATTGGCTCACAAATGATTGCCAGGCACAAATTAGATCAATCACAATGTTCCGACTCCCACAGACCACCTGCTGTAGAAACCAACATGAGCTGGGCAAATAATTTCCTCCCCTGAGCTGACTGGATGGGGAAAAGAGGCTGAAGTTAGACTGCTGAGAATTGTCAAAGGCTATTTTCCATCACATTAAAACAAAGGCCAAAAAAAAATCCCTGCCATGTAGAGGAAATAAGATATATAAAACTGACCCACAGAGAGAAGCCAAGGAACGAAAAGGAAAGGTCCAAAAATGCCAAGATCCCCTTAACAGTTGCCCTAGTGCCTGAATCCACCCCTCCTGACATGGATCGGTGGTTTCATGAGATTATTTCAGTGTCCACATGAACCTTCTTTTTCTTCATGTAAACTTCCTACTATTATCTATTGTATGAGGTCCTACTAGCCACAGCAATATGACCTTTCTCGTAATTCATCGGTCTAAAATACATATTGGTAAATTTAAAAAAATGACATGAATCCCTTTTTCTTCTTTCTTTTAATGGAGAACTTAAACCACAAAGAAAAACACAATGTCCACAATAATTAAATGACACGCTACAATTAGCTAATTTTATTAGAAGCTTTCTACTAAGTGACATATTTGTCAGTCCCTGTGAAGCCACTGGCTGCCCTTGAGTCCTCCATTAGGATGACTCCTCAGGAGCTGGAGAACTAAGCCCTGTGCTTCGCTAAGCTCACCACCTGGATGCATCAGAGTCCTTAGCTGGATACCTAAGAGATATGGAAAATATAATTAAAGAGGAATCCAGGACCTCTTGTCCTAATATTCCTTGCACCATGTGGGCAACTGCCACTTAGCAATATCTGGGCAGATGTTATCAGAGCAGATGGCAAACTCAGGGGAAATGCGCTGTCCTGGAGAGAGCAAGGACTTCAAAGACAGAGAAACGAAGGTTCAAATCTTGACTTTACCACTCTCTCTTGAGCCAACAGTTTAGTTTCTTTGACCCTCAACTGCTCTAACTATTAACTGCAGTGATTAAGTGAATAAAACATAAAAGACCTTGACATTTAAATGGGATCATGTACATGAAGTGCCTTGCACACAGGAAAGACGTGATTAAAATGTTATTTCCTTCCCCAGTGGATCCTTCTAAATCCCCCACTGGGACAGTGTAACCAGAAAATTAGAGGAGGTGGGGAGAAGGAAAGAGACAAAGGAGAGGGTTACATGAATTCATATTATCATTAGTCCCAAATTATCTGGAGAAAAGCCAAGCTGAGAATAATTGCATTTCAAACACATACATACTCCCAGCTGTAGTTAGGAGGCTTTATGTTTCCATTTCCAAGATCACTTGCTCATGGTTTTAGGAATACAGGGCAGCTTTCCTGTGATACTTTCCTCTCTCAAACTAGATATCCTAAAGGCCCTTTAGGATTAGGAGCAATCTGCTCAGTACCCAGGGCCCACAATCTATGTTAATGACACACATAAAATTGGGACACTGGAGGGAAAAGGTTAAGGATAACAATTACCACTCATATTTATTGAGCACCTACTGTATGCCAGTCACTCTCCAAGCCACTTCTGTCAATTACATTTCAAAAAGAAACTTTCTAAGAAAAAATACCTGGGGATGTCACCTTACATTTGTTAGAAACGGCATACGAGGCATAGTTAGCAGGATTTTTAAAGGTCAGCAGGAATTGTGATAGGCATAGGGAATCGAGAGTTGAATAAAACAGTACTCCTGATGTCAAGAAGCCCAAAATAAAGAAGCAAGACATGTAAAACCATGACCATAAAGTAATAATAGTAGCTGTTTTTTATTATGCAAATGTGTTTTATAGCCTATTTGGAATATTTTTCATACTTCTGGTTTACAGAAAAATAAACTGAGAAGCAGAGAGTATATTATATGGATCAGCTGGCTCTTTCTGAATCCAATATGTATGAGTAATATCATTGTGGACACGAAAAGATAAAATATAAATATAGATGTATTGCCACAATGATAGGCATAGGTATTTCATTAAGGATTTAAATGTTCTGTTTTGCTATGTTATCCCTGTCTAGTGGGAAGTTAATTCTTCAATTATTATTTTTTTTAAGATTTTATTTATTTATTTATTTGACAGAGAAAGAGAGCACGTGCACACAAGCCGGGGGAACAGGAGAGGGAGAAGCAGGCTCCCCACTGAGCAGGGATGTTGAGTTGGATCATGACCTGAGCTTAACCAACTGAGACACCCAGGTGCCCCAATTCTTCAATTCCAGATAATTCCTTGTTACATCCTTAACGAATACTTGCTGATTTCCCATCAGGGTCTAAGGAGACCAAGATGAATAAAACCATGACAAATCTACTGAAGAATTTATCCAGGAATGCTCATGCAACACTCAATCTACTGGCATTAGAAGATCTGTAAAGGTGGAAAAATTTACAGTAAAGGTATGAAAAAAAAAAAGAAAAAAAAAGGCACAGGTTCACACCAATATCCTAAATTGTTAGGGACTACATCTCTCAAAAATGTTACTTTATTTTCTGGGTGAGCTAATCTTCTAGGTTTGGTTTCTTTATGGGTAATTCAATGTGATACAATTATCTATTTGTTCTTTTCACATATTTAAAAATGTCTTACAACGTATTATTTTGGTTTATATTGTTAAAAAACAAAACTCAACTAAGTGAATCTGAAAATCTAACTGGCTTAAGCAATTCATGCATGAGGCAGGATCCCAACTAGCAAGTAGAGATGCCCCTGGAGTTGTGCAAAACAAGTTTTAATAGGAAGAAGGGTGGGGCAAGGAGTTATTAGCAAAAGAAAAGAAAGAATTTTAAATATTCAGAGGACCTCACTAGTGCTGATCAAGAAATTTCAGATTGATTTTTTTAAAAGGTCACATATCTGAGATAGGTTGAAACTGTAATTCAGTCGTGGTTTACTTACTCATGTGGAGGCCAATAACTCCATTTTGGGTTTGCTGTTACCTTTTGTTGTGTTTTTTTTTTTTTTTTCTTTTTTAGCTGTTACTTTTTTTGCCAGTGTTACCCCTCTGCAATTGCTCTGTTAGCCAGTCATTTTGTTTTTGGTCAGTGTTGTTAGAATGGGGGAGTGGAGGGGAATGGGGCAGCCTCATTTAGTCTGAAGCAGTAGCCTAGAGAGCCCTGATCTAGTGAGGTTTTGCTGGACACATCAGAAGTGGTGATGATGGAAGATAGGAAGGGACAAATTTTAAAGCAATCAGAAGGTGTAAGTTGAATAAGAATAGTTAAAAAAAAATAATCATCATCATAAAAGTGCCTGGATAGCTCATTCTGTAGTGTAAAGCAAACTTTAGAATTAGCTATGTTGCCTACCAAGTAGTCTTTATCTTTTTCTTCTCTCAAAGAGTGTATTGCTTACTGTGAACATCAGAATTACTTGAGCTGTTAGTTATAATCCAGATTCAGAGGATTGGAACCAATGCTACTGCAATATATGATATCCATGCAAGTGAAATGTTATGGATATCAGGACAATCCCAAAAATTTGCTTTGTTTAACACTGAATTATAAGTCCAATAATTTTTTGTTTCACTTAATATGGTTTTCTAATTCTCAGCACAATGCATACCAAACTATAGAGGAAGGAAAGGAAAGGAAAGGAAAGGAAAGGAAAGGAAAGGAAAGGAAAGGAAAGGAAAGGAAAGGAAAGGAAAGGAAGAAGGGAAGGGGAGAGAAAAGAGCAAAAGGCAGATGGGGAGAAAAGGGAAGGGGAGGGAAAAGGAAGAAAATTCCACAGTATCAAGAAGCCATATTATTTTTGTCATTTTTTTTTCAAGTTCTCAAGTTCAACTTTTCAAATGAATGTGTGTGTGTGTGTGTGGAGGGGGAAGGATCTGGGAAAGGTAATAAAAGGCAGGGGAAGATGATTCTCTGTCCCACTCCAGGTTGTCTATGCTTTGCATTTTTTGATGCCAACAGTGACAAATCACTTGGGCTCTTACGTTCAAGAGCTCGGTCCTAAGAATATTTGCACCAAAGTCAAGCTTTTTTAGCACCTTTTATATCCTCTTTTGTAAAATCTATCATGCTACTAATTATTTGGATAATTTTAATATTTATTGTTATACTATACGCATTACATGAGAAAGTAGCTGGTAGGTCACTTGGTGACAGCAGGGATGCACTAAATAAATGTTAGGTACTTACAAGAAAGGCTAACGACCGAAGGATCACTACTGCATCACAGTGACTTGTCTTCTGTTTATTTGTGGATACTATTACCTTGTGACGATTCATTCCTGCCTAAAGTTCAGCCTTCGCTGAAAGGACTGTCATGAAGGGACGTTGGTGGATTTAGAGGTACGGGACATATGGTTCTAGTGAGGCAGGACAGAGGGGAGCTTTGGGGGATGACAAGTTGACCAAAGTAAAACCATTTTGGTGTTAGGCTGACCCTTAACCTAAAAGTCGGCAGGTCACAAGATCCAACTCATGGAAAAACACAAGACCCCACTCCCTCTGGCAATAAAACCCACAAAGACTAGATATTCTTAAAATTGCTCCCTGTGACTATTTCATAACCCTAATCATAATCCTAAAACAATGGAGAGACCAACCACCCAGTACAAATGATAAATCCAAAGTTAAAGAGTAAGCCCCTCCCTAGGTGGTTTGCTAGTTAAAAAAAGAACAAACAAAAAACATCTATAAAATCATCCCTTAGCGGCAAAGGGGGATCCTCTTCCTCACTTGGGAGAAGAGACCGTTTCTTTTTTGTGAAGTAGCTCCTTTCTTACTTCTAGATTTATCTTTGTCCCTTTCTCTAAATGGCTTGCTCTTGAATTCTTTCCTGCAGAAAGACAAGAATCCACTTGGCAAAGGGGTCTGAGTCCCTCCATTGTGAGGCCTTGGCCCATTCAGCATCACTGTAAAAAAGAAATAAGTTTGTGGGAGAAAGGAAAATGATAGATGGTGGAAGGAATTTAAATATCCTTAGGGGTATTAACAAAAAATATTTTAAGTAGGATAAATAAAGAAACTGGGGGAAATCTTACTTGCCAGACACTGGAAACCGAAAGTAACATGTTTTTCAGGAAATGTTTTGGGTCTGCCTCTCTGTTGGTGCTGTTTTTGCTACGGCTGTCTTTTTATTATTTTTTGAGGCAATTGTGCTAAGTGTCGATGTGCTGATGTGGTTCTTCTACTACAGTCCTCTTCCTTCTCTGATGATTCTTTATGCTTTATAATGCATTTCTGATTTTTCGATTTTTTTTCAGGAGGCTAAGCCTTTCGTGACTTCATACTCAGAGCTACTTTGTGTTTCATGCCATCTTGCAGACCCTTCTGTTACCACATGGATATTGTATAATTGTCCTTGTAATTAGGATATAGTTAAATTTGCAACTTGACTTTGCAGCCAATTGTTATCTAGGTTCTGTGTAATCTTGGCAATCTTATCGTTGATGACTCACACAGTACATTGGGGAGTACAATGGTGCCAAAATTCTACAAACGTGCTCATACAAATAAGAGCTTTCAGACTCATTCCCAGTGTGCACAATAAAACACACTTAATATTCACAGGAGAAAGGTTAAACTGGAGCTAAGCTGAGTCTTGTGCAGTTAGCACAATTGTGCTACATTAGAGCACATGTCAGGATCGTGTCTTGTGAGTCTCTTGAAAACTGGACCTTTCTTATTTTGTCATGAAACACATAAGAAGAGAAGGGAGAAGAGGAAAAAAACTAAAAATAATTCAAATATAGGATCAATTTATATATATTCAATTGCTATTTAAGAGAAGTGTGCTTTAGTGGTGATCGGGAGAGGATGGAGATATTCCAACATTGAGACTTAAAATGTAATGACATTTGCAGAATTCTATTCCTGTGAGTTGACCTTCAACATAATTTTATCTCTTTAGTTTTGGCCAAGCTTTCAGTAATTTTTTTTTTCAATATAGATTCATATATTCCATTTCTTTGACATCTCTAAGTGCGTAGACAAAAGAAGACTTAATATGGACAACTGCTGTTCATGACCCTTAATCCCTCTAACCCATTCTGAACCTTTCCTTCACTAATTTTTTCCATCTAAGATAAGACACTTATTAACTTTTTAATAATAAAAGAATTTTCTCTGCATCTTGTCTTTCCTTCATAACTTGCATCCAAGATGTCCACAAGTCCTACTGCACTTCTATTACTTCCTGATTCCAAGATTCTGTAGAATCTCACTTGGACCAGGAAAGCCTCCTAAGTAGTCTCGTTCATCCACTCTCATGTCTACTATATCTTGTTCTTCATACAAAAGCCAAAATAAGCTTTTAAAATAATAAATCATGATTCTCCTTTGTTTACGTCTGTTCATTGATTTCCCCAATAAACTAGAATAAAATCAAAATTATTTTCCTTGGTTTACAGATATGGTTTCTATACTTTCACCTTAATATCATACTCCCAACTTTTGACATTCTCCTTAAGCTACACTCACAATATTCTCTTCATTTAATATATGAAGCTTATTTTTAATCTAGGGCCTTTATAACAACTCTTCTCTTTCTTTGCTGGAATTCTCTTTAAACTTGGTTGATGAGGCCTTTTAAAGATCCATGCTTAGATGTTATCCTTTTTAGAGAGATCCTCTTGGCTATCCCAGTTAAAATAGTCCATTTAGCAATCCTTATCACCTTATTTACTGCATAGTATATTTTTACACTAGTGGACAAACAAGAAAACAACATATACTTGTTTATTGCCACTCTACTCTTTCTAGATGGTAAGTTCCATGGGAGTAGAAACCATGTTTATCCTATTTGTGCAGAATCCATAGGATCTCTAATATTTCCTATCTACCAATAGCCTCTCCTGAAATATATGTTGAATAAATATATATTTAGCAGGTATTACTCTCTGTTGAATCCTATCTTAATTATTGGATAATGAATGCTGAGCAAAATAGATATAGTCTGTTTCTTCATGAAGGTGGCTTTGAGAAGGGAAAATTTGTATCATTTAAATATTAACACAAATAGAAAAGTATCATTCAATAAGAAAGAAGAGTGTTGGCAGCACAAAGGTGGAGGATTCAGGAGAGCTTTCACAAGGAAACAGTAGTGGTACTGGGATCCAACAGTGGAATGTAAGTTAACCAGAGAAAAGGCTGAGCATGAAAGAAGGTTGGTCGACGTCCAAGGCATCCAGGGGAAGATAATAGCATGTATTAAAAACCATGAAGCAGAAAAGATGAGTGTTCCCTTGAGGAACTAAGTTAAGGCCCGTGGGGTTTGAACACAGAGCATAATGGAGACAGAAATTATAGGTGAGTGTAGACAGGTGGCCAGGGCACTTTGAGCTGGAAAAGAACTTGATATTTACCTCGAATGCATTGATACGGGGATTACGGGCCTCTCTCTTTGCCACACATCTGGTTCTTAGGAACCAAAGTGATAAAGCACTTATATGAATATAAAATGGCAATAATTAAACGTGCAGAGTATATAGAGGCCCTAGTGTTTTTAAAGAAGTGGAAGTGAATTAATTATATATGAAGTTTTTAGGTAAAATTAAAGAAGGAAGATGATTCCTTAGAAAGATTTAATGGACACGTAGGATTATATTTGGAAGAACAAAATGAGAGGAGACATTCTAGGTCAGGAAAACAGTTTTCATGAAAGCCAAGTCTTGAGTTCTGGCCACAGGAACTACTTTGGAATTGGTGGAGAATAAAATATGAACAAGAAGTGCCAAAAGATGATAGTGTGAGAATAACCAGTGTTAGATAATGCAGGGCTTAGCGTTAATTGGCGAAGGATTTGGAGCTAACTCTGGTCAATGTTTCTCAATGTTTCCCATTCAAATATCCCTAATGGAAGATGAACTAGAATGCATATCCTCGGGGGACTAGAGATACAGCCTTAAAAAGTCCTAGTTCAGCTTTAAAAATGTGTATGATTCCAATCATGATTAGTTACGTTTTCGATAAAAGATATATGGTGTCCAAGTATCTGGAAAAATCAATACCATGCCTATCCGTACCATTGCATATCCTTGGCAGACCACTTTATATTCCTTATGTTTGGTTCCTCTAGTTAAAATAATAGCTAGCGCCCCCACCCAGGGGCCTTGGGAGAAGGCCTGGGGTGATGTCAGAAGCTGGAGGTCCAGGCCCTGCCCTTCAAAGCTGGCCCTCCTACTCTGCATAGTCTAGGGATAGGGGAAGGACATCCCTGTATATTTTGTGCTATATACAGTTGTTTTTTATTTAATGTTGTGGGGATAGATGAGAGGAGTGAAAAGGGGCTTCCTCTTCCCTTCACCAAAAGTAAGCCCTTGCCTGGGGCTTGATGGGCTATATCCTCCCCACATATTCCAGGGCTCTCAGGCATCACTCCTGACTGGTTACTCTGTCTTCCACAGGTCCCAGTCCACCCACAGTGTTAATAAAATGGTTGGTTCTGTGTGTGAGAGAGAGAGAGAGGAAAAAAAAAAAAAAAGACAACTAAAATACGGCCTGTCATTGAGGTCTTTAAAATACAGGAGAGACACAATCAGATTTGTGATTTTAAAAGCTCACTCTCAAAGAGTTAAAAATAGACCTGCCCTACGACCCAGCAATTGCACTGTTGGGGATTTACCCCAAAGATTCAGATGCAATGAAACGTCGGGACACCTGCACCCCGACGTTTCTATCAGCAATGGCCACAATAGCCAAACTGTGGAAGGAGCCTCGGTGTCCATCGAAAGATGATGGATGAAGAAGATGTGGTTTATGTATACAGTGGAATATTACTCAGGCATTAGAAATGACAAATACCCACCATTTGCTTCTACGTGGATGGAACTGGAGGGTATTATGCTGAGTGAAATAAGTCAATCGGAGAAGGACAAACAGTGTATGTTCTCATTCATTTGGGGAACATGAATAATAGTGAAAGGGAATATAAAGGAAGGGAAAAGAAATGTTGGGAAATATCAGGAAGGCAGACAGAACATAAAGACTCCTAACTCGGGGAAACGAACTAGGGGTGGTGGAAGGGGAGGAGGGCGGGTGTTGGAGGGGAATGGGTGACGGGCACTGAGGTGGACACTTGACGGGATGAGCACTGGGTGTTTTTCTGTATGTTGGTAAATTGAACACCAATAAAAATTAATTAAAAATAAATAAATAAATAAAAGCTCACTCTAACCGAGAATGTGGAGGTTGGATTAGAGGGGAGAAATAAATAGGCACTCAATAAACATTTGTTGAATTCTCTGTTAACTCTCACCAAAGCCAAGTTTCTACAGTCATATGCAATCACATTGGTATGGTTTATCCAGGTTCAAATACTTCCTCTTGAGAAATAAACATAGTGCTTTGACCTAAATCATCTAGAATCACGGTCTGCTAATCAAATTCACCACAGCCTCACTTATTTCTCACTCTACAACCTCGGGCAGTATAAAAAGTTATGATCAACAACATCTTTGATCAAGTAAACAAGAACTGCTTATCACAGCTGGAGTCAAAGTTATCCAATTAAGTCATTTATTCTAGCATTCCTTTTGGAATAGTCTTATGAAATAACTCCCACAATGGGGAAAACGTTCTCCAATATGCAAGAATCTCCCCAGTATGCAAGGTTTCACCTAAGCTAAAGACTAAGACTGATAGGATTAAGAGTGGCTGTGGGAGGGAAATAACAGCTCAAAGAAGAAATGAATTTTCTCTTCCCTGATCTTACCTCATCACCTAAAAGGCCTCATCATTTGTAGCATTTTTTTTTTTCTTTAACCCCTAAGACTCTTTTCTCCAAAGTGATTTCTTTGATAATCACTTATAAGCACTCATTGGCTCTGAGGTGAGTTGCTGTCTTAGGAAAAAAAAAAAAAAAATGCTCCCTGAGTTGGATAGGATAATCAGTCACAGGTAAGAGAAAGCAAAGGGAAGACCAAACCTTAGTGGAGAGAGGCTCAAGATTAGTCAAGGTGGAACTGGGGAAAGTTACAGAGCATTTTTATTTTTCTGCAGGGGTGTTGTGGCTGACAGGATGAGCAATATTCAGAGCTCTCTGTGCCTTTCGCAGACATTCTATGAAATACTGGGAAAACAAAACAAAAGACAGAACTTAGACAAGGATGGGTAAGGAAATCAGGATTTCTTATAGCACCTCAGAATCATTCCTCTATGCTTTTTCTCAACTTAACCCTTTGAGTGTGTTTTTCCTTGTATAAAATATACATTATATTCCCTACCTTCTAGGAATGTTATAAGGTAATCCAAGAGAACGTACCCAGTGCACAAGAACTGTTGTGTAACCAGGACATTCTAAATGTTCCCCTAAGATTGAATAGATTTTAGACAGGATTCTTTTTTATTTTCCTTCATGTTTCTAGTTAGTTAAGATATAGTATAATATAGGTTTCAGGAGTAAAATTTAGTGATTCATCACTTACATATAACAGCCAGTGCTCATCACAAGTGCCTTCTTTAATACCCATGATTCATTTAGCCCATTCCCCACCCACATCCCTCCATCAACTGTCAGTTTGTTCTCTATAGTCTGTTATGCTTTGTCTCCCTCTCTTTTTCTTTTCTTCCTTCTTTTATGCTCATTTATTTTGTTTCTTAAATTCCACATGTGAGTGAAATCATATAATGTTTGCCTTTCTCTGATTTCACTTAGTATATAATACACTCTATCTCCATCCACCTCATTGTAAATGGCAAGATTTCATTATTTTTGATGGCTGAGTAATATTCCACTGTATATAAAATATATATTTATGTATAAAATCTTATTTTATATAAATGTATTCTACTACATATAGAATATATATATTCCAATATGTATTCTACTACATGCATCCCCACCGACAATGTCAGAGGAGTCTCCTTTCTGCACATCCTTGCCAGCACCTGTTGTTTCCTGAGTTATTAATTTTAGCCATTCTGACACATGGAAGGTGACATGTCGTTGCAGTTTTGATTTGTATTTCCTTGATGATGAATTATGTTGCGAATCTCTTCATGTGTCTGTTGGCCATTTGTATGTCTTCTTTGGGAAAAAAAGACTATTCATTAGGTAGGATTCTTTCTGACTACAGGCCCTTGACCTCTCTTCTCATACAGCATTCACTTTAGAAAACTTCCAATTGTTAAGTCTTTTTTTGCCCTGTGAGATGTAAATCTTCTTCCTGTTCTTGTCAGCTTTACAACCAGAAATGTCATTCTCAAGGACCTGAAGCTCATTCTTTGAAGTGTAATCATCAAGGAAGATAGAGCCCCATCTGTATTCTACTACATATAGAATATATATATTCCAATATGTATTCTACTACATATAGAATATATATATTCCAATATGTATTCTACTACATATAGAATATATATATTCCAATATGTATTCTACTACATATAGAATATATATATTCCAATATGTATTCTACTACATATAGAATATATATATTCCAATATGTATTCTACTACATATAGAATATATATATTCCAATATGTATTCTACTACATATAGAATATATATATTCCAATATGTATTCTACTACATATAGAATATATATATTCCAATATGTATTCTACTACATATAGAATATATATATTCCAATATGTATTCTACTACATATAGAATATATATATTCCAATATGTATTCTACTACATATAGAATATATATATTCCAATATGTATTCTACTACATATAGAATATATATATTCCAATATGTATTCTACTACATATAGAATATATATATTCCAATATGTATTCTACTACATATAGTCTGTTGGCCATTTGTATGTCTTCTTTGGGAAAAAAAGACTATTCATTAGGTAGGATTCTTTCTGACTACAGGCCCTTGACCTCTCTTCTCATACAGCATTCACTTTAGAAAACTTCCAATTGTTAAGTCTTTTTTTGCCCTGTGAGATGTAAATCTTCTTCCTGTTCTTGTCAGCTTTACAACCAGAAATGTCATTCTCAAGGACCTGAAGCTCATTCTTTGAAGTGTAATCATCAAGGAAGATAGAGCCCCATCTCTTAGTCTCTATGGAAAATATCTTAGATATTCTAAAAAAATAAATACCTACAGCATCACGTGGAAGCTCCCCATACCTCATCCTTCCCTTGACACCTGGTATTCATTCCCACCACCACTGCCTACAGAACAATAATACGCAATTTAACTTTTCTACGTCGGAACCTAATTTTTACTTACCTTTGCAGAGCAGCAATAACTCAACGGATCCAAACCACACAATACACATTAATACTTTAGGATTTAAAATGATAAAAATATAATGCAAAACTGACACTGATTATTTCTATAGGTTAGTTGGAATACTGTAGAAGTGGATGAGAAAATAATTCAGAAAAATTCTGTGGGGAGTACAAAGGAATGGGTAAAATTAAGAAACAATGAAATATCTTTGTCAGATACCCTAAAAAAATTCATGATTGCATCAGGGGTACACCACAGGTTCCTTCTAACAAATTCATTAAAGTTAAATACTTTGCAAGTACCTACATACATTTTATTGGGCACAGGATATGTCTATTAGATATGATACTATTAATGTGAACTAGGAAAAATAAGAAAAACCCTCCTTAAAAATCAGATAAGCTCATATTTCTGATAGCTCTATCTCCAGTAACTAGATACCTTTTCCTAAAATGATTTTATCACCAAAATTACATGTGTATGACATTTAATTATAGAACTGATTAATTTATTCACACTCATTCATTAGAAAATATTAGTGTTAAGCATCTACTATGCAGTAGGCCCTCTTCCTGGTTCAGGGGATGTGTCAGTGAACATGCCTTGCTCTCATGGGGCTACCATCTAGAAATAGGTAAGGGATAGAGATAGATGGGGAGACAGATAACATACAAATTAAAACATAAAGATAGAAAAAAAAAAAAAAAAGAAAAGTAAAGCTAGGGAATGTCCCCTGTGATTAAGTTAATGCTGTTTCTGGGAAGTAGCAAGGTAGCCAGAGTAAGTGAGCAAAGGAGAGAGTTGTAGGAGATAATATCGAAATGTAGTACAAGACCAGATCCTTACGGGAAACAAAGGGATTTAACATTACTCAAGTAAGAAAGGAAGTCTTTGGAAGGTTTTGTGTGTAACAATTAACTGAATTGTGTTTTAGAAAGCTCACTCTCACTTTGAGACTGAAAATAAACTGTACAGAATTAAGATAAAAAATTAAAATCCATTCACAGGACAGAGAGTATTATGAGCAGAAGTGGTCAGATACCATATCAATTTGGAAGGCAAAGCTAATATGACTTGGTGATGTACTGAAAGTGAGCGTAATAGAAAGAAAGGAATCAAGTATGATTTTATGGCGGAGAAACAGAATTAAGTTCTTACTTACTGAATAAGAAGGTTGTGGGAAGAGGGGATTTAGGGGGATGCAAAATCAAGTATTTGGCTTTCAACAGGGGTAGGCAGTCAGATACATCTGTTTCAGGTCAGTGAAGATAGCCCCAAACAAAACATACAGTTATCCATATACAGATAACTTTTAAAGTTACCACACTGGGTGAGATGACCTAGGTCCTAAGCCCTGGGAGGTGAGTATAGGGAGAGAGGAGAAGAGATATTGTTTACAGATTGGCTCGATGAAAAAAATCAGGAAAGGAGATGTTAAAGGGAGAATCCAGTGAGGGGAGGGGGAGAGCCAAGAATCAATATACATTAGAGCATAATTAAAGGAGAATTGATAAACTACCTCAAATAAATATGGTAGGTCAAGTAACATGAAGATTGAGATCATTGATCATTGGGTTAGTAACATTAAGGCCATTGGGGTCTTTTGGTAGAAACAGTGCTGATGGACCTGGTTGGAGGCAGAGGCAGAAGCTGGACTAGAAGAAACTCAAGTGAAAAGGAGGAGGATATTATTGCTGTAATGTAGACTACAACAATGGGTTGATAGTTACAAGGTAATATATTAAACATAGATTTTTTTTATAAATTTTAAACATAGATTTAGATGAGAACAATAATAGTATGGCTCCATGCCAATAGCTGTAATGCTTTTTAGAGAAGAATTGGGAATACAGGAGAGAGACAATACATTACTGAGGCATTGTCCTTGAGTAAGCTGCAAGTATAGGGAGTAATGCATAGGGAGAGGACATGGTATTAGCTAGGATCCCAGATAATTAATTCAAAGTGGGAAGAGTATGGGGATATAGACAGAGGTGTTTAGACAAATTCCGTAATTGTGTGCACAGGTATTGATTCTCTGACAGGTCCTATTTTCTCATTGAACTGGGAGACAGTGTCATGAGCTGCGAGTAGGATGAGGTAGAGGATGTTTGAGGTTTCAGGAAAGAGGCATGAGTGTGAAATAGAAGACGGGAGAGAAGATGGACTAGGGGAATGGAGTGGACTGTCTGGTAGCACTGAAGCCTGGCTTGAGTTAGCCACGGTAAATTTAAAGCGAGAATATTCGCCATGGTTCTATGTGGCTCCTCTCCCCACATTTACATTAAGCTGCAAGAATGCAGAAGGATGGACTAATGTTAGGGACTGGCAGAGGAACATTCAGAGGTAGAAAGGATAATGGAGTTGATGGTATAATTAAGATTGGCCATGAAATCTAAAGTTGGGAAGAAGTGAAGCAAGCACGTGAGGGAGGTGAAAAACAAATAAAGCGCAGTGTCAAAGTATTAAAGGTGTAGGTGGGGTGAAGAATTGTTGGAATTGCCAAACTTGAGGGAGTGACTAGAATGGTTAGAAGTTGACATGCTTGAAATTTCTGTCAAGGAATGGCCATATCTTCTGGTCTGGGTTGTGGGCATTAGTGACTGATGGAGGGTTGAGGACCAGATCACTGGAGGAGAAGTAGAAAAAGTCAGAGGCCAGGGACTTAAAAGGTTTATCTACATGGGCATTAAAATCATAAAGAGTTTTGGCTGCAGTTGTCAAAACTGTATTGACCTGTGTCACAGGGTCAATGTCTTCAAGCAATGAAAAGAAATGACGAGTAACTGAAGACGACTACCACAAAGGGTTAGAGGATAGCTTGGCATGATGCCATGCTGTTTAAGTCAGGGGGCTCTTAGGGAGGAGGGGGGGGTCATTGTTAGGAAGCAGCGGCATAAAGGTACTGAGAAGACGTACTCTGTCTCCCCATCAGTGAAGGAGGATAGCAGGTAAGATCCTAAAAGAAATGAGGAATGTTTAAAGAATAGACGGGAAACAGAATGTTGCTGAAGAAATGCTGTGGATTTCTGAGGGCAAAATGACAAGGTTTTCTGTAAAAATTTTAAAAAATGAGAGAAAAAGAAAGAAAGAAAAAGGAGTGGAGAAAGGAAGGAAGGAAGCAAGCAGGCACCTGGGTGGCTCAGTGGTTGAGTGTCTGCCTTTAGCTCAGGTCGTGACCCTGGGGTCCTGGGATTGAGTCCTGCATCAGGCTCTCCTCAGGGAGCCTGCTTCTCTCCCTGCCTGTGTCTCTGCCTCTCTCTGTGTCTCTCATGAATAAATAAATAAAATCTTAAAAAAAAAAAAGAAAGGAAGGAAGGAAGGAAGGAAGGAAGAAGGAAGGAAGAAAACAGAAATGGATTGCTGGCAGATTGTTTCTAATAGATCAGTAAATAAAAATTTATTTATTCAAAATCACAAAGTTTGTACAATTTGAGAGTTTGTACAATCTGAGATGGAGTACCGCACCAAAGCTCAAGAACTTCTAAAACTTTTTGCTACCATAATTCAGAAACTATCTAACACAGAGAATCATGTTTGTGTGGAATCACCTGTGACCACGTAATACTCTCTTACTTTCCACATCTATACTGTATGGCATGCTAGAAACTAGGACATGTCTTCACCAATTCTAAGATACTTCTGAAAAAAAAAAATCCTGTATAGTTCCTATGGAATATTTGATTATCTTTATGAAGCTGTAACATGGTATATAATGAAAATGGAAAGAGGGGCATCTGGGTGGCTCACTCAGTTAAGCATCTGCCTTAGGTTCAAATCATGATCTCGGGGTCCTGGGATGGAGCCTTTCCTTGCATCAGGCTCCATGCTCAGCAGGAAGTCTTCTCTCTCTCCCTCTGCTCCTCACCCCCTATCACTCTCTCTCTCTCTCTCTTTCAGGTAAATAATTAACATCTAAAAGAAAAAAAAACAAGAATAAAAAGAAAGAAAATTGAATGATATGGAATTGGTTGGGTTCAAATTCCAACTCCCAGGCTTTATGAGGTTAAGATTAATCAATTAAATCAAATCAGTTATATTAAAGCTTATAAGCCCTCTGACTGTGTGTTTGTGGTATTGGGGTAGCAATACCTACCTTGTAGTTATATTAAAATAGTGTTAGGGTGGGTTGGGAAAAGAGCTTCAATTCAAATTTTTAAAAATTTCTACATTATGAAGAAAAGATAATATAACTTATTACTAGTGAGAGGAAAATGTTCCTTATTCTCACCGAGATCAGTAGAGGAGAGAGGAAGAAGAGGAATGACACTATAAAGCTTTTTCTTAGATCTTCTGTACCTAGATTTGTGTCCTTCTTTGCTGGATATAGAATAGATTTTCTGTTCTATAATAGCACAGACTAATAAATGTTCAGATATCCAAAGGTAAGCCTAGGGATGGGTAGGGGGTGGGAAGGTAATTTACACTGCATAATAAAAGAGGACATTGGATGTGGGAGAAAGTTTGAAAATAAAGAAAAGGAATGATTGAGGGAGGTGGGATTTAAGTAGTATGGTGGAAAAGATAATGGAGTTTTATGAATGAGATTTTAGTTGTTTGAATGTCTCTAATGTAAAACTGCTCAGTTATATAATGTCTTCATTAAAGTCAGCTACAAACTCATGCCTTATTGCCAGGGGACTGAGCCAACCGTTGGGAGAAAGTCAAAGTCACCCTTTCAAAGCTATAATTATTTAATGAAAGAGACTTAAACTCCAAATCAGACCTATCCTACTCCCTTCTCTGCTCTACCTCACTCTTCTTCCTTTAGTTCTGTGGCCTGAGATCTGGCCTCTCTTCATTACATATATTGCTCTACCCTTTGGGAGTTCACAGCTTCTTTGAATTTCAGAAGCCAGCTTAAAGACAGCACCCACACAACTTTATGATGCAAGATTAGCTCCCAAAATAATTTAATCTGATGTTTCCCTACTAAACAAACAAACCAGAATGGATAAAAGTCTGATGTTTTAATTGAAATGAGTCTGTTGACCTGGATAAAGAGGTTATGTCCCAAAAGAAAGAGAAAGGAATGGGCTGGACTTGTGAAATTTCCAAGAATTACAGAGGTCTCTGAAGAGATTATGAACACTGCCAAAGAAGACAAGTAGATCATTACATCAAAGGCCGTGAGAAGTTAGACATTAAAGATGGTGGCCAGCGGCTAATATTTTCTGAGGATGAATCTGTAAGCAGAGGACTCTTCAGAGGTACATATACACAACCCACCTGTAGAAGGAGTGGTGGGCATACAGAGATGCAAAAATTAGGACTGGACAGTTACAAATTATATGGAATGATGAAAGGTCATTAAGCTGCCAGGACTGACTGCCAGAATCAGCTCTATTTACCCGGGGCAAGGTGGGCCTTAGTAGTACCATACAACTCGGCCATTAGGGAGCCCTAAGAGTGGGTAACATTAGGATCAGGAAAATACTGACAAGTTAGGTCTAATCCAGTTTAAGCAGATGTTGCAAAATAAATATATCTCACATTTCTGGAACCCAGGTGTCAAGAACACACCAGTGTGAGACTGCCGGAATTAGAATTCTAATTTAGAGTTACTATCTACCTGGCCAGCAGCGAATGAGACAATTCACGTAAAATAACTCCTCATAGTTCTAGGTACATATGAGGTACTAGTAAGTATCACCCTCATCAATAGCATTACTCTGATTTTGCAAATTTTGCCAATCACATACAAGTTCTCACTCTACAACACAGAACTAAAACTCAAAGTTAGGAAAAGTATAATGTTATTACATACGGGTCCATCAGTTGGAGAAGTGCAAGAACGTCAGTCTGAATTTCTCTGGGAGATAAACCGTCCCTCAGCTGGCTTCTTCCCTCCAACAGGGGGAGGTGCTTGGAAACAGTTGGTAATGTTGAGCAGGGCCCCTGAACTGACATCATCACATTGAACCATTTTGTTCCTCTGATTTATCAACACGTTATCTGTCTAAGAAAAAAAAAAAGAAAAGAAAAGCCTCAACCTTTTTCATGAACAAAGTTTAGAGACCCACAGCATTTAAACTAATTAGATTTTAACAGGAGGTCTTAGTTTTGTAATATTTCACACGATAGACAGATGCTTCCCTACTGGCGACAGTTGTCTTCTGGGGCAATTAGTCAGCCACCAATTGAAGACTTTTTAACACTACCATTTCCTTTTCAGCTTTCAGTATCAGGCATTTAAACATGTTATGAGTGTTAATTAATTTACACTTTCAGAAAAAAATGTCAAGGGTTTCTGAGAAGTAGTAGAAGATGTGCATAATCAGTTGCTCTATGGCATTAGAAGTTTGCATCCCCTTGCATTCTTAGAAATAATAACTCATAATCCATAATTGGAATCACAGTATTGAAATGCAGATTAAGAACATCTAGTGTCCTAATGTTTTGAAGTTGGTTAAATCAAGGGTGTATGCTATGTAAAGAATATTAATATAACTACTAATACTACTACTTCTGGGCATACTATTCTTCATGCTCCATGCATTTTACAAATAACGTTGACTTATATTTTCATTCTTCAATTGAAGGATTATTACCCACATTTGGCACATGACAGACTTAAAACTCAGAGAGCCCCAAGTAACTTGCCTCAGGCACACACAGACTAAAAGTGTAGTCATAATTTGAATCCCAAACTTCTAATTCTGATATGCTTTCCGCTACCCCTACTCTGACTCACTTAATGGGTTTGAGTAGATGTTTTTACTCGTGATAGTTGCAAGTTAGAGACTCAATAGGAAACAGATGGTATATTCAAATTAGGATAATTTGAAGAAAGTTTACTTTAAAAAGGACTATCTAGCAAATTGCAGGTGGCAGAGTAACCACAATGATCGATG
This sequence comes from Vulpes lagopus, assembly GCF_018345385.1. NCBI lineage: Eukaryota > Metazoa > Chordata > Mammalia > Carnivora > Canidae > Vulpes > Vulpes lagopus. The sequence goes on along the minus strand of NC_054833.1, from coordinate 111,787,024 downwards.
CACAAAAGCTATATGATCCCAGGACCTAAAGGAATAAGGGTGGTAAGAAGTTACTGAAATGTAGGCCATCCTGAGAAGAGCAACAGCCCTCATAATGGAGCAAGCCCAAGAAGACCTTGCAAAAAGGAAGGGGGGACCTAAATACACTCTCCTCAGTTTCATTTTTTCTTCTGACCCTCTGTCAGAAGAGGATCTCTAATGTCTTCTCCCTAATGTCTAATCCAGTCCAGACCAGAGGCCTGGGAGCTCACTGATGTCCTTTATACAGATCTTTTGCAACAGTGAACAAAGTAGAGAATTAAAAAATTAAATGTGAAGGGCAAAAAGAAGAAGACACACATGAAAGCGCTGTTGACATAGAACTAAATGAGGCTGATGAGACATTGGTATTTCAAAAGTAGTTCATTATAACTTCTCTGATCTTCAGTCTTAGAATTTATTTTTGATGATAATTCTTGGTTAAACAATAAGGTAGTTTTTAAATAATAGGCAATATAATAGTGAATATATACATTCACTACATATATATGTGTAGTATATATATGAAACACGCATGCATGCTTTCTTTTTTTAAGACCTTTGGAACTGCAGAGCAACTAAGTGTTAGAGCAAGAATATTGTTCTCTCTATATTTATGATTCAGTGTGGTGCCTCCTCTCTGCCAACAGCTATTCCCAAGAGTAAAACAATGGTCTGTTGCCTACCAATGGCCAAGGAGAGCCCCTAAGGCTATTAGATATCCATATCAGAGTCAAAATCCTAACTCTGTTTATGAAGGAATCACACATGAACAGGAGGGTCAAAAGCATATAGTTACAACTCTAGCTTTGCCTCAATACAACCTTCTTCTAAAATTTAAAAAAAAAAAAATAGAAACCAGCCCATCAACAGGTAACAATAATGGCATCTTACTTACATGTATTATTTGTTGTCTCTTTTAAACACTGATATATAAGCTTCAAGAGAGTAAGGACCTTGTGTGTCTCTATAAAAGTGAATCCTCAGTACCTCAAAGCATGCCTGGCATATAATAAGTTACTGTGTCTAGGTGTAGCAAAGCCTTCTCTCGTAAGATTGCTTGGGATCAAGGAGTACATTTGTCATGATGAGCACTGGATATTGTATATAAGTGCTTAATCACTAAATTGCACACCCGAAACCAATATTACACAGTAGGTTAACTAACCTGGGATTTAAATAAATATTTTTTAAAAAAGAGTATTTTGATTTCCCCAAGAACTAAAGAATATTTAAATCATCCCCCAAAAATGAAAATAAAGATTATTTACACACACCCCCACCAAAAAAAAAAAAGGAAAAAAAAAAGATTATTTGAGTTTGAAGACTAAAGGATACACTACACTGGCAAGTGATAGTACAAAGGCAAGAGAAGCATGTCAAGAGACAAAAGTAGGTGGCTGGTATTTAATGATTCCAAGGTTGGTCAATTTTACTCAATGTGAATTGACTCTTACCAACTTAATAACAATGTTCATCATTTTCCTGTTTTTATCCCCCAAATACTGCATCTGTGTCTATAATGTTCCTTCATAGTCTTTTCTGTTGATTTAGAAGGAATAATACTTGAGAGTATTAATTCCATGAAGCTCCTGATGGTAGAATGGAAGCTTGGACCAAGACTCGGGCCTTTTTTTGCCAATACTTGACTGCACATCCTAGGTCTCTTGTCGTTCCTGCATTCTGAGTGTGAAGCAAGAATCAACTTCTTGAGTGTGTAATTGATTTTTCATGCTGCCAGAGCCATGTTAACGTAAATGATTCTTTTTTTAAAATTTCCTGGTTTTGAGGGGAAAGAGCCCTTTTAAAATTTCATAATCTGATTATAGGTCACACTTTTCTAGGCTGAAGCTTAAAATACTTTCAAGAAGAAGTTTCAAAGAAGAAAACACACTGTATTTCTATTCAGACACCAACACCACCATCACGGCCATGCCACATGGTGCCCCTATTCACAGTCAATAGGTTCCAAACATGTTGCCCAGGGTTCAATGGGCTTATTTCAGTAAGTGACTAGAATTTAATATTAAAATGATAAAGAGAATATGAAGGTCATTGTTTCCCAAAAGTGGGTCTTTATCTCTTTCAGAAACACCTGTAAGCTCTATCAAATATGAGTATTTCTGGAATCCACCTAGAGTTTCTAAATCTCTAGGACTGGATATTGAAATTGGAATTTTTACCGAGGTCCCCAGGTGAGTCTTACATACACTAAACTTTAACTAAATTTAACTGTTCCTTGTATTTCCTCTGTATATTCCAAGGTAGTCCTGTACTTACCTCTAGAACCAGCAACCTCCATTATTGTACAGCTATTTCTGTTAGAACATCTTTTTGTACTAGCTGATAATGTGTTTTTCTGAAGCTTCCCACACATTAGGTGAAAACAAGAACACTTTTGACAGTTTTATAATGAGCACAGAACCCAGTATTCTGGAATATTTTTCTAAACCTAAAAAAGTGGGAAAATCTAAAAGAAATGGTATAACTGGGAGATCCTAAAAGCAATAGAGTTTTTTTTTTTAAAAAAAGCAAGATAGATTCCTAAAGACACAAAATAAAGCCATGTTATTTAATAGGGGAGCCGCATGGAATAGGAATCAAATTATCAGCTGTTTTCCCTTGCCAACAGAATCTTTCTCCTTGAGAAACATGAAAACCACACAATTCTTAAAAATGCATAAGTGGGCCCCATCATCTCCTTACTGTTCTTTTCCCACTTGCTACTTAAAAAGTTGGTTGGCCATTGAATTATAAGATGATTAAGCCCCAGCATTTCTGATTACTATACTTCATTGTCTGCTGTCAAGTACTCAGCTTCATCTTCAGCATTGACCCAAACTAGAATCTGTCAGAGTGAGTTTCTCAACCTTCTAGATATTTCCATCTTCTGATTCTGACCCTTACTTTTAATTGTTCCTTGTAATTGAAAACTCCCTTTTTACATCCCTTCTGCTTCTAACAACCATACTTGCCTGTTAGGTACTTAATGTCTGTGTCCCTCCAAAATTAATATGCTGAAATTCTAACTCCCAGAGCAAAGCAATTAGGAGGTAGTATCTTTGGGAGATGATTAGGTCAGGAGGGTTAAGACTTCGTGATGGCTTAGTGCCCTTTTAGAGAGCTCTCTTACCCCTTCCATCACGTGAAGACACAGTGAGAAGGCCATCTGTGAATCAGGAAGCAGGGTCTCACCAGACAATGAGTCTGCTGCCTCCTTGATCTTGAACTACTCAGTCTCCAGAATTTTAAGAAATAAATTTCTCATATTTATAAGCCACCCAGTCAACGCTATTCTGTTATAGCAGTCTAAATGGACTAAGACACTGTTCTCTTTACCTAAAAAAACTTGCACAATTTTTAAGGGTGAGTTCAAAATTGTCTTCTAAGTGGTATCTTTCCTAGCCATGTAAATGGTTTTATGTTTTAGTAAAATTTGTATTTGTGTGATGGACTGGGCTTTTACCAACTTCTTTAACAATGTACATCATTTTCCTAGATAATAATAAGCATAGTTATCATTGCTACTCCCTTTTCTAAATCTATTCACTGTACAAGAGGCTGTATGATGTAATGGTGAGGCTGTATCTATGATGTAATGGTTAAGATTGCAGGATTCGGTGTCTGACATCCAGACTTCGTCACTGATGGTCATGGGACTGAGCAAATTCTCTAATCTCTATATGCTTTGATGTCCCCTTCTAAAGAGTTAGATAAGAGAATCCACCTTGAATACCGTGTGACATATATATATATATATATATATGAACATATATATATTCATGCATGATAACTATATAAATATAGTAATAGTTAAGTATACTTATATTTAAACATAAACTTAAAAAAAACACTGTGAGGTTTAAACTCTTTGCCATCTGAGTTCTTAGAACATTGTAAGCACTTGTTTAATTCTAACCATTTGAAATATAAATAATGTTAATATCATTTCACCCTTTTTTTATTACTCTATTTCCCGGATTAGAAACTGAGACTCGGGATCCCTGGGTGGCGCAGCGGTTTGGCGCCTGCCTTTGGCCCAGGGCGCGATCCTGGAGACCCGGGATCGAATCCCACATCGGGCTCCCGGTGCATGGAGCCTGCTTCTCCCTCCGCCTGTGTCTCTGCCTCTCTCTCCCTCTCTGTGACTATCATAAATAAAAATTTAAAAAAAAAAAAAAAAAAAGAAACTGAGACTCAAGGATGAAAGCCATCGTGACCATCATCTTATAAATAACAAAAGATGAGTGCTCTAATAGACACCTTAACACACCTGTAAAGTCATCTTCCTGCCTACATTCCTCATCATGGATCCAGCCGTGAATTTTTTCCACCTGAGGATGCTAGATATACTTCTACACACTTACCATCTCTGCCCAACCCTACAGAATGTCTCTAGCAACATGATCAAATTTCATCATGTAAATTGTAAAACAGGTTAGGAAGAAGTAGAACATTCTGTCATCTGGCACCTAATTTAGGATATTAGTACGTTAACAACACTAAATATTGTCTTTTCCCTTGTTACTCTTTTATATTTTATTGCACTGAATCATCAGGAGTATTACACGGTTAAAAAATATCCTATAAATTGAGTATGCTTTTCTTAAACTTATGACAGACCATGTTTTGATTAAATCATAATATGCCAAAAATATAAGTAAGAAATGTATATATTTTTAGGTAATTAACAGTTGGAATTAGAGATGAATAGCACTTCCTCCCCCTTACCAGTTGGTTGGTGATTATAACTGGTATTTTTGTCCAGGCCAATTTTTATCATCAGTCTTTCTTACAGAAACTAACAGCCACTTCATCTTTTCAGCTGCTGTAATTCATCCAATTTCATATAAGGACTATAAGAGATGGAGTTGAAATCAGAGAAGAAAAACACCACTTCTCAGAGTTTGGGGCCCTATTCGTATCAAACAAATGGGTCGTATTCAGATATTTTCACAATAATTGACGTGGAGGGTTAAAGAAAATACCGTGCATTCTCTTGCTAGAGAAATTCTCCAAGATGTGTTGTTTTTCTTGCATTTCTAACATACCCATTGTCTCTTCTCTTCAATTATGATGCTGACAAGGCTACTTAACTCTACATCCTCAAAAGGAAGGATCCTAGAATTGGTCTGGGGAATTGCAATAAAGCATGAGATTCTCTTTTCCCCAAAGCAGAGAAGTTAGGCAGATCTGTGAATTAGTATTGGAATCATTATGATAAACACACTGACCCTCATTCAATATGAATATGAATGCTTAAACTCATATTTTTCAATTGCATACAGCTCAGACAAAGCAGAGCTAGGAATCAATCCTTGGTGGGCTTACTTGACTCAAAAACATATGTTCTTTTTATATTTTCTATATTGGGTTAAATGCTGAGACGAAAAACAGAAAATGGAAGAATTGACAGTGAAATTAGAAGGAATTCTGTGAGGGCCTGAATTCAGGGAACAGCAATAGGAATAGGAAGCCTGACATAAATGAGATGTGAACCTATAAATTGCTCACATTTATTCAACACCTGTTGTGGACTCACAGACTGTTTTAGACACTATCCACTATTAACTCCTATGATATGAACTGACCCCATATTTGAGTTTGAAGTTATCAGAAGCAGGATGATTTACAAATAGGAAACAGCAAGTAGAAACAGGAAGAAACGAAGAATTTTTGTTTAGACTCTACTCAAGTAAGTTAGGTGTCCCATTGTAACAGCTGAAGTCAGTGTAAAATACTCAGGGCCTTCGAATAAGTTATATCACAACCATGAAAAACACATAAAATGAATGTCAACTAAAATACAAAGGATTAAAAAAATGCACATATAATACAATATAAGAAGTTTTAGTGTAAAATAAATCTCAAAGTTGATGCTAGTATTTTATTTACCTTCAAACAGATAAGTAAATAAAATGTATTTTATTTGATGTTAAATGAAGGAGTAATGGGATCACGTGTTATACTTTTTCTACTCTTCTAAAGTTTTTCAGCAGAGTTATACTATTACTTGTAACATGGAAGAGTAATTAATTAAAAAAAAAAAAACCTTAAAATTCCTACATAGTCAAGTGATTACCCTAGTTTAGGAAAATATTTTCTTTTACTTTTTAAAAAAAGATTTGTTGATTTATTTGAGAGAGAGAGAGAGAGAGAGAGAGAGAGAGAGAGAATGCACAAGTGGGGGGGGCAGAGGGAGAGAATCAAGTAGGCTCCCTATTGAGTGTGCAGCATGACGAGGGGCTCAGTCTCAGGACCAATGAGATCATGATCTGAGCCTAAACTAAGAGTCAGACACTCAACCAAATGAGCCATCTGACAGGCACCCCTTGGAAAATATTCTATTTATGAGCATGGCTTGTGATCATTATAATTAAATTAATCCCTTAAATTTTAGGTCTATAGGTGCTCTTGTTTCAAACCAAACTTTTCTTGAGGAACTCTTCTCAAGGAATTCAAGTAAAACTCCCTGAGGAAAGGGTTCACTGTGCATTATGCTTGGCCAGTTATAAACTCCTTGGGCTTTCTGTCATAAGGTGCCCCACAAGGTGACTCAGTCTCTCCACAAGGCCCAGCTCATGGAGAAGGCCTGACCAAAGGAAGGAACTGAAGAAGGAAGTCAGGTCTACAGTGTGATAACCTCTACGGTAATTCGGATAGTCACAGAGATCTTCTCTTCCTCTTACTGCAAGAGGTAACAATGCAGGATGCTGTCACAGTCCATCGTTTTAAGTAACTCTTGTGTGTTTTCATCTTAATATTTTGGAAGAGCGTGCAAATTTGTGAAAACAAATTTAAAATTAAAACCATAATTTTGGGAAAATAACACCTGCCTAAATATATGTAAACACTAAAAAAGACTACCTTGTTCTTCATAGTCAGACAACAGCATTGCGTAGTTAACACACCATGGGCTTTAGAGTTAGAGGAAGCTAGATCTGAAAGCCAACTGCATCAGTGAGCAACTGATTATCTTAGAACGCTTCAGAAACAAGGCTCGGGGATAAGTATAATAATTATATAAGTATAATGTAATAAGTACAAATTGTTAACTTGGGAAGTGATCACAGGAAACATCAGGAGGGAGAGGGGACATAACAAAAAAAAAAAAAAAGGAAATTGATTAAAGGTGTCTATAGGTACAGCTTACTATTTAGGCAACTAGGGCTCAATCCCAGGAAAACCCTGGGAAATAGGGTTTCCTATTTCAAAAAAAAAAAAAAAAGAGATCTGGGGGCTGTATATCTACTCCCATCAAAAAAAGCAAGAGATCTGGGGGCTGTATATCTACTCCCATCAGTAGTTGATGAAGAGTTTGGAGAGGATATGGTAAGTAGTGCCTGTGAATGCTACCTACATAGATTCTGTGCTCTGCAGATATTTTCTCTCTTCATTTAAGGTACAAGGTATTGACACTGTATGTTGTCCAGAGGATGGAATTAGGGTTAGAATCCTTTGTCTTCTTTAAATTTGCTCATCTTGGCCCAGTAATTTCCTGAAAAGCCCTGAATAATCACATTTAAAAGAAGGCATTTTGAGTTCTTCCTAAATAGTACATAAATACTAAGAATGCGTTTGTGTTAATATTAATAGGATTGTTTTAGATTATCTAGGGCAGTAAAACTATTATACTATCACAATACTCTGAATCATCCCTAATATTATCAAGACATAAGATACTGGAGAAAATGATTCTTTGCTTACATTCACATTTCTCACCCAAAACAAATAAGAAATAAAAATGAAACTGTTGATCTAGTATCAGTGTCAACAGATATAAAGCTGTCTTCCTTCTGGGTTCACTGACTGACCTCTCACAGTAAAAACTCAGCATCTTCAACACAGCACTCCCAACAGTCTGGAGTAAGATAAAAGCTTTGAATTTAATGATAGATCATAATTTACATTCAATATGAGGTTGTACCCAAGATCGCTGTGTGATCTAACAGTCTAGAAACCTGAGATTTCCGGTCCTATTTTAAGCCAGAGGATATCAAAGTTGACCAATTCTTTGTTCAAATTCAATTCTTTGTAGATCACAAATTTTTAAGGTCAGAAAATTTAGGCTATTCTAGTTTAGGCAAGAGAGTGAATCCATGAACATCCAGAAGTCTATGTTTCAGTATCGGAGGCATCCCATTGACCCCTCAGGAACATCTGGGGAACTTTGGGGCTGTAGAAATTCATTAAACTAGCTCTGCGTGCAGGTGGCTGGACTGGCCCCGCTGTGTGAAGTGGAGGCCAGGGGTAGAAGTGGACACTGTGACGGCCGAATGTCATTCTTCCTATTACCAAGTGGTGGTCTCAGTGTTCGTAAGTAGCCCAGACATAGCTCTTTGGTGAAGGGGGTCCAATGAATCTCACTTGGCTCTCACAATACAAATCACTCTTGGATAGAATTGCACCAGCAGGATTTAGAGGCAGGAAACAGCACATTCCCTGAAATTACTGCGAAGATGGCTTATTCCAAAGGGAGGTGCGCTGTCTTAGATATGTAATATCAAGTATACAGCTTCCAGATGAAGCATACTGCACAGACAGGCCACCAAAGAACAATCAAAAGGGGGGTGATATTTTATATGGGAAACAGAGAAACTGAGGCCAAATAAATAAATCAGTAATGTGACATACAGTAAAAGCAGAAGAGGTCATTATTGTACAATGGTAGGTATTATCAACGTCAAAGCTGTAATGAGGGAAAAATCCCAGTATTTTGGATAACTATGCCATTAGCTCTGATTTCAACAACTTTTATGGAGTTTGGTAATTATATCCCTCAACCCTAAAAAAGTAGTATATGATTTTTCTGTGTATCATAAAATTATTGGCAAGGGACTCATTTACACAGAAGAAATGACATCATATAGATGGTGTAAAACTGTTGGCATTATTTTCCCTTCTCCTGAATGCAGCTTTGTTTATATTTCAGTAAAGATTGTGTTAAATTACAATGTTTTGGTATGAAGAGGCCAAACACTCCGTGTTAGCTAGAGGTCATCAAGATTCAATACACTGTTTTGTTGGTAGGTTGATCCCTTGTGCTTTCTCAAGAATTTTATCAATTTAGTTCCCTGTAACTATATAGAAAACATAAAACTTTGATTTTTCATATTTTAAAATCTAAACATCTCGACCTATTACTAATATTCAATACACCTTTGCACTACTGTTTTGATATCTATTTAAAGTTTTGACTCATTTCATGATTTGAAACCATTTTTCATAGTCTTGCCTGTAGTAGAGCAATTGTGATATTCTGATTATTATGTATCTTTCAATTTCCTCATTAAATTAATTATCCAAACCTTATTCATTTAATTAATCATTCAATTATTTAAATATTTATTTTTCTAATAAATATTTATTAAGCCTTGATTATGTCAGGTGCTAAAATATAGGAATGACTAAGACGAACCAAATAACTGCATTAATGAACCTTACAGTTAATAAAACCATTTCTTTTTTTTTTTTTCCGTTTGTTTTACTGGTAATAATATTCTTTTCATTTTATAGGGAGACTATTTTGTGTCAACTGCCTTGTGAACTCTAATTATCCTGGCATCCTTGCAAAGTTGGTATTATTATACCTATTTTACTGGTATGGAAACTATATCCTAGGATAGGTTAAAGAATGTGTATATAATAAAACTGCCAAATTAATGACTAAGCTATATAAGAAATTGAAGTCTTTTTGCCTGGCTGAAAAATACTGTACCTATCATATCACACTAATCTTACAGGTTTCCAAGGGAGGGAAATGATGGCTAGATATCTCACAGACTGAAATAGGTAATTGCAGCTTAGTTTGGGAATACCTACAGATCACTAGTGCAGTTCAAAGTTACGACATGGCACTAATGAGGACATTTCTCTACTTTTTATTTCACATGTTATAGCTTTAAAAAATAAAACTGACTCTTTTGTGGACATCTCTGGCATTATATGTCCTTCTGCCAGCCACATGTGAGGCAACATAACTTCACCATCTCAACACCACATTTGATTTAACTCATTCAGAACTGGGTCCCTGCAAAAAGAACTTTTTAATTAAAAATATATTTATATTCACATAATATTCATATACATTATATTCATATTACTCATATAATATGAATCGATATAATACGAATATAATATATGAAATTATATATGTAATGTTTTTATTTATGAATTAATAATTTTTTAAATTAAAAACTAATTAAAATATATTTAATTAAAACAATACATATATATGTATATGTTTATATAAGAACAGAGAGTTTTGGGTTAGTTGTTGGGTCAGTTCCTTTCCCGTAGCTGGAACCATATGGTATAAAATTAGAATTTGTCACTGGTCATATTTCCCAGTATGTGAAACTGTAGAGAAAAACAAAACAAAACAAACAAAAAACCCCAACTGTACAGGGAAAAATCAGTAGAGACAAAAATCTGTATCAGTAGAGAAATCCGATATAATGAGAGAAATAAAGACAGAGACAGGAATTGATCCAGAGTCATTTGAGGCCATTAAACCATTTTGGATGTCCAACATTTTGGCTTGACTTTGTCTTACATTTTATGAACCTCTGTGTAATTGTGTTTTTGACACATCTCATATGACTTGTACTTTCACCTGCATCTGGGTAAGTAGATAATCCTTGGTCATAACAAAGCTGTGTAATAATATGCCCAAATATTTTTCTCAATCTGTCACTTACTGCCTAAGATTATTCAAGTAATTTTATTGTCTTTAGATATCTCCTCCCTACTCGGCAACATCCTTAGGTGTGACTACTTGATAGTGATATGAATATCAAATTGGATATTGCATGTGAAAGCACCTCATAACCGTATACTACATGCTTTTATAGTTGAAAAGAATGATAAGAAATTAAGGAGTGAATGGATACCTTGAATGGTTCTCCATGACATCACTTGTAAGGCCTTTGGAAAATATGTGTTTGTTTGCCTCTCCAGTCATTCTGCACCCAAATTACACATGCTGATTACTCACAATTTTCTAAACACATTCTCTTGCCTTTGCATACACTATACCCTCTTCTTAAAATGCCATTTTTCCTCAATCCCATAAACATTTATTTAACCATTTCTTATTCTTCAAGTTGGTGCTCCCTTTGTAAAGCCTTCTTTCTGTGATTTCCTTCTTTATAGGAAGAATGGACATTATCCTGCCCACTATTCTTTGGAAATGACTCTTCTCTGGAACTCATGGAATTTCCAATTAGTGCTTTATTTAAAATTTCATCACCATGGATAGAATCTTTGGAGGCAAAGATTTATCTTTCATAAACCACCCAACATCTTTAATTCCTCATCTTTAGTTGCCTACAGAAAATAAGCATTAAGGGTGCCAGGGTCACTTACTCAGTAAGCATCTCTTTTTTTAAAATTATTTTATTTTTTTATTTTTTTAGTTTCTGACTCTTGATTTGGGTTCAGGTCATGATCTCAGGGTTGGGAGATGGAGCCTCATCTGAGGAAACACACTAGGCGCAGAGTCTGCATAAGATTTTCTCTCTTTCTCTCCCTCTGCCTCCCCATCTCTCTCTCTCTAAAATAAAACAATAAAATAAAATAAAATAAAATAAAATAAAATAAAATAAAATAAAATAAAATAAACATTAAATATAGATTCTAAGGTGATATTTTTTCCCGAGTCTCCCCTTCCTTTTGTCCCCCAGGGTACACCCTATAAATGGTGATACCACTGTATTTGAATTAATTTCCAGTAATACTAGTACCTTAACATTTCTTAAGAATCAACATCTCTGTTTAACTTTGAAAGAATTAAAATAGAAAAAAAAGAATTTTGTCCCTGCTCAGGGATGAATGATAAAGGGCCGCCAAAAACAAACAAATCTCCTATTTACTTTTAGGAAACCACTGTTTTCATTTAACTTAATTATATTTTAGCAATTCCACTTCAGTGTGATTCATGTGCTCCAAAATCAAGAGAGATTCGATCCACATTTTTCTCAATAAGTTATTACTTAACAGAGAGATTAAAGAAGTTTTTCATCATCTGAAGTAATTATGACCATAACTAACACTGTTCACTTTTTAAATTGAGCTTTCAAATATCTGAAATCTATGCTAGATAATTTGGGAAACTATGTTAGGTAATATAAGATACAGGAATAACTATTTATACAAATTGTTTCACCTCATCTTCACAATAACAAGATGAGAATTTTAATAGTATCCCATCTAATCTTTGTGCTCCTTCTCCTATAATCTTCTTTTAAAAAATTATTCTATGGATCTTTTTATACAATGATGTCATTGTTGAGTTACTAGAATCTAGAATCAACCTTTACGTACCTTTTCTAGTCTTTGTACTTGGTACAATGTGTAGCATATTGATTTCATTCAACAAATTTTTGAATGAATGAGATGATGCATCTTTAATTCACAAATAGTTGGCCTGTTATTCATGATATTCTCTAAAATAAATTTTACCTTCGGTCAGGCCAATTCAGCGTTATTAATTTTAATGTGTCCAACAAGTATTAGTGGATGCCACATATCTGCCAGGAATTATGTTAGATTGTGATGAGGACAGAAACCAAAATGAGAAAGATATGGAAACTGAAACCAAGGTGTAATCCAGGTATAACAGGGAGCTGGCACAGAAACACATAATCAAGTTATCCAGTGATAAATCAACAATAAAAGATCTGAGCACGAAATCGTGAGAAAAGAGGGAATAAGTATTTCTACTTGATGAAATTAGAAAATTCACAGAGAAGACAGTATCTTTATTAAGAGCTTCTTTTCTGTTACTTGTCAGAAAGACAATACCTATATGTAATGCATTTCCAGCCTCAGGCTTCAGTTTTCATAAGAGAAACAATTTGAATTTAAGTAAATTTTTAAAAATCTCTCTCTCTCCCTCTCTCTCTCTCTGTCTCTTTCTCTCCATATTAATTAATTAATTAATTATTTATTTATGAGCCAGGATATTCAGAGGATATCGTGATAATTCATAAGAATGCACACTGGTGGCCAAGTGAATTCTTATTATTTCTTTTACTTGAATTTTTATTTTTATTACATAGCTTTTATGTTAGCGCCTAGAATATGACATTGCAAAATGAAAGTTATGTTTTATTCTATGTATTTTATAGGTTTAATTTTTTTCTTCCAAAATCTCAATATACCTTATGAAAAAACATAATGAAATTACGGAAAACTCTCTATTCCTGACATTGTCTACTGAAATTACTTTACTGGTTCCTCTGGAACATCATGGGACTTGAAATCTAATGGTTACAAATTAAAAATGGTCTAGAACAAACTGCAAATGCATTCTGGGAGAACGGTTATTGAAATCAAGTTTTCTTTTTCCTCGGGTTGTATCTTTGTTGAGGTCTTTATAAATGAAAGGAAAGTAAATGCCCACATTTGGAAAAGATCTTTGAGAGCGTTTACTGAATCTTCCACATTTATTGATGACAGGAATTAGGACATGAGAGGGTAAGACACATTCCCAAGCTTGCATAGCACTCCTAGCTCTCAAATTGTCTTTCCACTCTCAACCCATAATCTTTCTACTTACATCTTGCTATCTATGTCTTTAAAATATTGTATTGAGGGTAGGGGAAATTCTTGCAAATCATTTTTTAAGCTTTTACACAAGATCTATATAGGAACAACAAGATTTATATACATAGAGGGCTGACCTCTTCACTATGGAAAACATTGTGTCTTATTGGTATTTGTTCACTATTAAAATTTGCTTTTTTATTTTTTTAATTTTTAAACTGTATTTATTTATTTATTTATTTTTTAGAGAGAGAGAGTGAGATGGGGGAGTTAAGGATAGAGAAAGAGGGACAGAGGGAATCTTAAGCGGGCTCTATGCTGGGCACAGAGGTGGGCAAGGTAGATTCAGTCTCACAACACTGAGATCATGACCGGAGCCAGAATCAAGAGTTGAACACTTAACCAACTGAGCCACCCAGGAGCCCCTTAACTATTTTTATGTTTAATGACATACGATGAGAAAATTATTACCATCACTCTCACCCTCCTCTCCTCCTGCCCAAAATACATAGCTAACATAATTCTTCATGTTATGGTACGGATATTTATCTTACATTGTCCCTTGGAGACCACTAATTAATATTTCACTGTCAGGTATTTTACTCTTCACCTTGAAGAAAAGCCACATCTCTCAGTCAAACCAGGCACATCATTGCAGCTGTAAGTCAGCAAAGAGAAGACAAACCATCACCATGGAAAACTGGAGGGGAAAAAATACAGTGCTACATCATACCAGCTGTTGGAGAAATCTCTTTTAGCCCCCAATTTCTCATGAAACGAATGCCAGTGGTGATAGATAACAGCTGCTATCACAACTTATCTCAACAAGAGTAAAAAGAGTAAGCACTTGTCCTTTCATCCTCGCGTGGCAATAGGACACATAGGACCCCATGGGTTTAATGGTGGCTTGGATCAGAGAGAAACTGTGAAATCTCACTGATTTTCACAGATCTTCCCAAGCTGGACACACAAACATTGATAAAGTGAAAAATAGTCCCTTAGCAGAGTTCACTCTTGGAAGGTCCTTTGGTTTGAAAAACAAACAACAAACAAAAACACATGGAAGTCATTTACAGAAAGATGATTAAAGAGGTAAAAACTTGCAATTGAGACTAAACCACATTTCCAAGTGTTTCAAGAAAGGGAAGGAGTTAAGCCATTAGTGAAGATCACTTAATTTACCAGTGAGGTATTATTTTTCTTCCACTTAACAAATAAGAAAAAAGAAAGAAAACAATAGGGCTTTGTAAAATGTATAACTTCAAAGCTCCTATACAGCCAGTGAATATGAATCTGTAATTCCTGCCCTTGCTCTTTCTACTACATTGTGCTAATGGTCAGGTCTGAATAAAATTTAAATGTCATATCTCCTCCATGACTCATAAAATGCCCAGTGACATGATAGGCTGATTTATTGTGTGTGGCCAGAGAAGAATCTATAGCATAATAGACTATAAAAAAGGAAACAATTAAAAATGACCATATGTTCTCATTTTACAGATGAAGAAATGGAAACAGAGAGGGGAAATGACTGCCAGTTGGTCATTAATAGAATTTATTGAACCCAGTTCTGATTATATCACTCTTTTCCTTAATATTATTCAAGACTTACCACTGAACTTCAAATGAAATCCAAATTCTTCTGCATGAATTATGAGACCCTCTGAGATTCATTTCTGCCTCTTTTCCTGTGCAATGCCTTTTGAGTCCTCTTTTAGATAGTCTGCTACATCAAGTACTAATTTTCTGGAACTAAGGTTTTTAAACATCTTGTACTTTCCGATTGAACTCCTTTTCCTCTGCCCCTCCATGCACACAGATCTTGACCAACACCTATTTATACTTCAGAGTTCACCTTAAATGCCTTTATTAGGCTGAACAAGATTTCCTGCCTAAGTTATTTTCTAATACCACCTGTACTAATTTTTTTACTTGTCAAAATCAAAAGTAGATCATTACATTTTTAAAATTTCTGTTTAAAAATCTATATTCCCTTCTAGACTATAAATTCTATGAGGAAATGTATCATAACAATACACTTTAATGCATGGAGGTTAAATGGAGAATATCAGCAGTGAAAAAGATTTGAAAGGCAATTTTAATTCCTCATGGAATGCTTAAATCCTGCCTGCATATCTGTCCCCAAATGACTAACTCCTATTTTTTTTTTTTTAACTCAGTGTCATCCTTTACAATAAAGAATTTTCCATAGGTATTTATTGCTACTTTTCCACCTCTATGTTTAATGTTGAAAAGCTTGAACCACTTTGTAAGATTTGTGAGTCTATAAGTGCTACAGAGGACCTATCTTTTTGAAATATCAAAATAATTATTTACATACAAGTATCTAGTAGTAGTAAATTAAATATACTTCTTACTTACATGTCACTAAAATAACAAAGAACCTCAACTTACAATATTGCACAAAATTTATAATGATGTATGAAATACAATGAAAATAAGTCTGAGTACATATGGAAACGGTCAGTGTAAAAGCTAAATGTCATAAGTGAGGAAGGCCCATCATCCAAAATAACTTGTATTTTGAGAACATGATCTCAAGTGAGCACGATGACCAATCAGACTAAACTTTTTTCTTCTTCTATGTATTTATCTCCTTTTCTCATGCTTAGAGAGAACACTAAAAAAACCTCCAAGTCACACCTAGCTCTTCCTTCTAATTAGAATCCTATTTTATTTTCATTTTATTGGATCTCTGTCCTCTGTTGACTATCAAATAGGAGTCTCAATATGTTCTCCATCCAACCTTGTATTCACAAGACTGCAGCCTTATGTCTCCCAGTTCAGTGTCATAGGATGCCATTCCTTGATCTTCACTCTCAGAATATTATATCTAGAGAACAACATCAGTTGCTATTAAATGTCTATTGAAATGATTTTGTCTGCCTAAGGATTTTACTTTGCTAGACTGTGGCATCTCAGAAAAAAATATTGAAAATGAGTATTTTCAAATTCCAAAAGTTTTTTTTTTAATTCAATTATGTATGACCTTGCTAATTTTAGTCTCTATTTATAGTCTTCCCCTAAAGCCAACAACACATCTTGGACTTTAAAACTTCTCCATGGAATTCACGAGTTCTCATCTCTTACTTCTCTGCACAAGAAGGATGATTTTCATTTAAAGTGATATTCAACATCACTTCATAGGCCTCAACCTGCAGTACATTCACTTAAACCTTGTACTCTGGACATTTAATAATTCTATAATGCTGACCACTTCTTCTTGAAAAACAGAAGCACCTGAACCCTGAATGTTACATGATAAGGTAAGATAATAATGAAAAAGATTAAGATGACAAGAAAATGATCAATTAAACTAAGTACCAATTGGATGATGTTTAAGATTCTTATTGTTAGGGGGATCCCTGGGTGGCGCAGCGGTTTGGCGCCTGCCTTTGGCCCAGGGCGCGATCCTGGAGACCCGGGATCGAATCCCACGTCGGGCTCCCGGTGCATGGAGCCTGCTTCTCCCTCTGCCTGTGTCTCTGGCTCTGTCTCTGCCTGTGTCTCTGGCTCTGTCTCTCCTTCTATCTCTCAAGAACAAATAAATGAATAAATAAATCTTTAAAAAAAAAAAAAAAAGATTCTTATTGTTAACCAGAGGTGACTGGGTGGGTCAGTCGGTTAAGCATCTGCTGTCTACTTAGGTCATGATCTTTAGGTCCTAGGACTGAAACCTGCATCAGGCCCCCAAGCAGGGGGTCTGCTTCTTCCTCTCCTTCTCTTCATTTGTTCTCTCTCTCTCAAATAAATAATTTTTTTAAAAAATCTTACATTTGTCTGTGTGTGTGTGTGTGTCCAGATATATTTTTACATGATTGTATTTATTTTAATGATACACAAACTATCCAAATTGTCTTTTATGAAAAGGAAAATAAATGTCTTTAGAACATATAATGTTTATTTATCCCATTTCATCCTCCCAATAATCCTGTGAAGTATTTTGGCCAATATGTGATGGAGAAATCGTGGTTCAGAGAGATTAATAAATAACTCAAGGTCACATGTCAAATGGGTGATTAAATTCAAATTCGAAAGCAGGATTATAGAAACAGAGAATCTGTGTTGTTTTCAACTACCTCTGTGATTTTTAAGCAGCAAAGAGCCATATGTGTAGACATTTATATCCTCTTTCCTTGACGCTTAATCCAATCAATTCAACAAAAACCCCCAGAGCTCTATGTAGAATTTTCCAAAGGATAATGCATTGATTTTCTAAATTTGGAGACTTGCTCTCAAACCATATGCAGAAAAACCCAAACGGAGAGGTAGATCTCACTCTTACAAGGTAAATGTTTCCAAGAAACATTTCCCAGGATTAAAGTGAGAAAAATAAACGTATTGAATCAGCAAGCTATAATATCATTAAGTAGTTTTATACACTGTGCTCTGCAATGTATCACATTGCAAAGCTCAAAATATCCTAAAGCTCAAGGTGAGCCTTAGCAAGTTAAAAGTTACAGAAACCTTGATGCTGTTGCTAATGAAAACAATTTCAGGGACAATGTACAAAAAAAAAAAAAAAAGAAAGAAAGAAAGAAAAAAGGGAAAAAAGGAGGGAAGGGAAAGAAAAGTAAAGGGAAGAAAGAAAAAAGACGAGAAAAAAGTAAAAGGTATTTTTAAAATTTTATTTATTTATTTATTTGACAGAGAGATTGAGCAAGCACAAGCAGGGGGAGCGGCAGATGGAGCGGGAGAAGCAGGCTCACTGTTTAGCAGAGAGCCCAATGTGGGGCTCAATCCCAGGACCCCAGGATTATGACCTGAACAGAAGGCAGACACTTAACCGACTGAGCCATTCAGACACCCCAGAAAAATAGTCTTGACTTTACTACTTGACTCTCAGGACCCTGAGGAGAAAATACAGCTAGATTTCCTTCTACCATTTACCACTTCTAGTTGCTGGGGATGTTGGAATCAATGGGAGTAACAGCGACAAACAGCTGTCGAAGGAATGATAAAAACTAGTAATGACCCGAAGTCACATTTAGTAGATATAAGTATTAAATTGCTGTGTTGAACAATGAACAAATTTTAACCTATCTGAAACACCCAGTAAGCATCTATTAGGAAAACAATCTTGAAATACAGTACATCCTTGAATATTTTTTATGTTGATTTCCTATTAGAAAGTTAAGCAAATGGCCAGTGGGGGAATTGAAAATTAGTAGGCAACTTTTACTTGTCCTATGAAAACCTCAGAGTTTTCTTGCTGAAGCATAGAGACAGCTTCCCAGAGTGCACACAATGATTCTTCTTCTTACTTTATTTCTGTCTCTGAACTCAGTTATTTCCAATCAACACCTTAATATTTATTATTTTATTAATCTGCATATTTATTGGGTGCTTACTACATAGCAGATTCTGTTCCCATTCTAGGATTATACTTGTAAATGAATAAAAAAAAATTACCCCTGCTCAATCAATATTCTAGTGAGAGAGACAAAGAGTCAACAAATAAATTAGGAAGATTATTTCCAATGTTCAAAAGTGCTATGAAGCTCCCAGCTATAAAATAAAATAAGCCATGGGGATGTAACGTACAGCATGGTGACTACAGTTAACACCACCATATTGCATCGTTGAAGGTGGCTAGAAGAGTAGATCTTAAAACTTCTCACCACAAGAAAAACAATTAATAACTATGTACTATAATGGATGTTAATTAATAACTATGTACTATAATGGATGTTAACTAGACTTGTTATAGTGAACATTTTGTGATACACGCAAATGTTGAATCGCTTTGTTATATACCCAAAACGATTAGGATGTTATGTGCTAATTATATCTCAAGTTTTAAAAATTGCTATGAAGAAGGTAGCAGAGTACATCAATAGCAGGCAACTGGGAGGCAGATGTCACTCATATAAAGTAGGCGGAGAAGATTCCAGTGAGAAGATGACATTCGTGTAAGGGCCTGGATAACGAGAAGGAACCATCTGATGAACTGGGTCCAGCATGATTCAGGCAGAGAGAAATGGACCCTCAAAAGTATTGAGTTGGAAAAAGAGCATGGCCCACGTTCTTAGGACAGAAGGGAAGCTGTTATAGCTGGAATTTACTGCACATGACGGGTTATGTTTGAGAGTAAGTCAGGGGTTAGACTCTGAAGGGAACTGGTATTCTTATTTGCTCTTATCAAACTCACTCTGAGTTCTCTGGCTTCTTATCACCTATCCTTTCTTCTGTAGATCTCAGAGAAATGCATTTTATGTTGAACTGAGCCATCAACATTCACTTGGAATAAGTCCTAGCATTAAACTGCCTAGTATTGTCAGGGGCATTTCTATATGCATCTCTTTTCACATGAGCATCTGTCAAGTGAAAATAAGCCAGGCACCATGCAGTTTCAAAAGAAGCATGAGGAAAATGAAACGGACTGAGATGGAAGTCAGAGATGTGTGTTCTAACCCTTTTCTTCCCCTTTCTATCTGCTATTTTGGTCAAGGTGTCTATTTTCCCTTTACCCAAGGTTTGTCATCTATAAAATGGGGATAACACTGTTGGATTTGGAGGAACAGACCACTGCTCCAATATATGAGGAACCCTGAGTGATGAGGTCTTGAGAGAAGACAGAATTGAATAAAGGGGATTCCAGGAGAGGAAAGAGCCAACAAGGAAATAATATATAGCACCGAACTGGGAAGCAGCAGGAAGCACAGAATCTGTAGTCATGTCAGAAGAACAATGAGAGGGAACACTGCCAGGCCCTCGATGGGTTTAAAGTCTAAGAATGACTAGTGACTGGCTCTGGTTTTGTTTGCTTGGTTGTTTTCTTGTTTTTTATTAGTTTATTAATGTGAAGAGGGGCATCCTATATTCTATCTTAGCACAGTACCTGGCACATAATAAGAATTAACAAATAGGGATGCCTGGGTGGCTCAGCGGTTAAGCGTCTGCCTTCAGCTCAGGGCATGACCCCGAGTCCCAGAATCGAGTCCCGCATCGGGCTCCCCGTGTGGAGCCTGCTCTTCCTCTGTCTGCGTCTCTGCCTCTCTGTGTCTCTCATGAATAATTTTTTTTTTTAAAAAGAATCCAATGAATAAATTTTTTTTTAGATAAATGAACAAATACAAATGGATGAACTGAGAGATGTGTCCATCCATATAGACAGATAGCAAAGCCTTACTTCTTGATGTAATCCATATTCTCAACCTCTCTGTATTCAGGTATGAAGCAGAAACCGTGTGATCTACATTCATCTTATAGTCTAGAAACTAGAAGACTTTTCCACAATATTAATTTGGAAATTAAAATATTATTCCACAATATTTATTTATTGAGCTATTGGTGAAAAGTCAATAACTATGTAGCTAACTAGTATAATTAGTAACTGAGCACATCTCAGAAATTGGAAGTTCTCTTAAGTTAGAGATTTTCATGGTGGGTTCCTAGATCACCTGCTTCAGACTCCCTTGGGAGCGTCTTCAAATCAAATCTCAGGGCTCCACACATATCAGACTAAGAATCTCTCGGTTTGAAGCTTAAAATATATATATTTTTTAAAACTCATTTACGGGGCATCTGGGTGGTGCAGTCGGTTGAGCATCCAGCTTTGGTTTGAGCTTAGGTCATGATTGTAGGCTCATAAGATTGAGCCCTGCATCAGGCTCCACGCTCAGCAAGGAGTCTCCTTCAGATTCTCTCCTCTTTCCCTCTGCCTTTCCTGCTCATGCTCTCTCCCTAAAATAAGTTAATAATTTTTTTTAAGTCACTTAGTTGAAGCATATATTCCTAAAAGTTCGATTATTTTTTTTTTTTGTGAGTGTATGTGTGGCTTAAAAGCATTATCATTTCCAATTTAGTTACATTCATAGGAAATAGAAAGTAAGGTAAATTATTGACCCCACTGGAAGGCAGAATTAGAAATGATTCTCAAATTATATTCAAAATAATTATTTCAATAAAATAAAATGTAAGAAGAGAAAGAAAGCAAAGAAACAATACAGGTATCTCTTTTCAGGTATATATGCTTTTTTTTTTAAAGATTATTTATTTATTCATGAGAGACACGAGAGAGAGAGAGAGGCAGAGACACAGGCAGAGGGAGAAGCAGGCTCCATGCAGGAAGCCTGACATGGGACTCGACCCCAGGACCCCAGGGTCATGACCTGAGCCAAAGGCAGACGCTCCACCACTGAGCCACCCAGTTGCCCCAAAGGTGTGTCTTTTAAGGTGATAGAAAATCCAAATAAATTAATAAATAAATTAATTAATTAATTTAAAAAAAAAGAAAATCCAGCGGTAGTCATCCATGTGATGCAGCTCATTCAAAAGCTAATTAGTCTTCAGCTATAGTAAAAAAAAAATTGCATACTCATCAGAAGTGGCCAATGATAGTCTCATATTTGTCAGACTGCCAAAGGAATGCTGTGCTCACTTTCAGGTGTTACCTTTTTAAAGGATAATAAACACAATGGAATTTCAGATTAAAAGACCATGTCTTAGAAGGAATAACCAAAGGAATTCAGAGTATTTGATTTAGATGAAAAAAGAGAGACCAGTATGAAATCTACCTTCAGATACTGGAAGGCTGACCTGAGAGAGAAACAAGATTCTGTCCAGCAGGAGGAGACTGAGGACTGGGAACTTTTAAAAACTGCAGGGTCGGGCCGCCTGGGTGGCTCAGCTGTTTGGTGCCTGCCTTCGGCTCAGGGCCTGATCCTGGAGTCCCGGGATCGAGTCCCGCGTCGGGCTCCCTGCATGGAGCCTGTTTCTCCCTCTGCCTGTGTCTCTGCCTCTCTCTCTGTGTGTCTCTCATGAATAAATAAATACAATCTTAAAAAAAAAAAACTGCAGGGTGATTATTTTGCCTCAATATAAAGCCACGTCTATCTTGCTGAACTACAAAAAAA
Source organism: Vulpes lagopus (assembly GCF_018345385.1). Taxonomy (NCBI): domain Eukaryota; kingdom Metazoa; phylum Chordata; class Mammalia; order Carnivora; family Canidae; genus Vulpes; species Vulpes lagopus. The sequence goes on along the minus strand of NC_054833.1, from coordinate 111,764,579 downwards.
GTTTTTTCTTTTTTTTTTTTTTAATCTAGAAATACTGTTTAAAACATGAGAAAATGGGGGGGGGGTGCCTATGTGGTACAGCTGGTTAAGTGTCTCACTCTTGGTTTTGGCTCAGGTGGTGGTGATCTCAGGGTCCTGAGGCTGAGTTATGTCTTAGGCTCCATGCTGAGCACGGAGTCTGCTTAAGATTCTCTCCCTCTCCCTCTGCCCCTCCCTGCTGTATGTACATGCACTTTCTCTCTCTCAAATAAATAAGTAAATCTTTACAAATAAATTTAAAATTAATTAATTAAATGTGAGAAAATGGTATCCATGTAATGCACATATTCATACTTTCACTAACTTTTGATTATGTCCATAAGCAGGTCTATGTTTTTAAAGATAGTTGCCTCATGGCACATTCAGTGGCACGCCTTACACACATTATTTTCTGGGATTTTTATGTGGATATGTGATTATCATTTTAAAAATTGTACAACAGAACATCAAGTTACGTACCAACACAAGCCATTTTTCTATTGACTATGAAGAGCTCTGGATAATAAAAGTTAACAAATGAAATAGAATACCTCAAACTAAGAGAATCTTAGGCCTCAAGGAATATTCTGAGGTAACTTCCACAGAAAAGCATGTCTTATGAGGATAGAGTCCAGTTGCAGAGACGGATACTTGAGAACGTCTATGAAAGTACAAGAACCACTTCTGCTTCACGACTGATGTTCTTTTCCCATCACCAGACTGGAACGAACTGGTTCTCTTGCTTTAAAAGTACTCAGATCACCATAATGACTTGCAGGGTCATCATAAAGGAGATGCAGAGACGCCCTGGGAGATGGGGGGCCCAGGGGTTGAGCATCTGCCTTCGGCCCAGGGCCTGATCCTGGAGTCCTGGGATCGAGTCCCACATCGGGCTCCCTGCATGGAGCCTGCTTCTCCCTTTGCCTATGTCTCTCTCTCTCTCTCTGTGTCTGTCATGAATAAGTAAATAAAATCTTTGAAGGGAAAAGAAAAACAGAAGATGCAAACTATCAAAGGCAGGGCATGCAGTGCAAACATTAACAGCCTTTCCAGCATGAAGATTGCATGGCTTTGCATAGTAAGAGCTGATCCTGAGGAAGGAGAGATCACTATTTCACAGGATGGTCTCAGAATATTCCCTAGAAAAGAGACATGGACTGAACCAGGAAGACTATACGAGAGTTCTCAGCTATAATGTGCTGAGTTGCATACATTGCTATGGTTATTCAAAACTGTAAAGGCTTATGAATCTGGCATAAAGGCATTATAATTAGGGTATTCTAGATGTCTAGTATTCATTCTTCAATTAATGCCTTAAGATAAAGACAAAAAATAAATATAGAGTTGGAGCTATTCCTGTGATCATTCCCATTTTGCAACGGTAAAAATGATAGATAATCATAATGGGACCCCAAGATGCAAGTGGCCATAAATAAAGGTGCTGATCTTCATCCTTCTGTCCAACTATCTCAAGCAAATATATTTAATATGAAAAGTAATCTTTCTAGAAAAACTTCAGAATATAACCAATGACTGAGGTATTTCCCTGGGACTAACACCAGGTGCCTTGGTAGGCCCAGCATTATGAAGGCCAGATGGATGTTTTTACACTCAGCTGTCTTTTTTTTTTTTTTTTTTAAATCTCATTTTTATAAAAGTCCCTAAAATCAAAGCTAATTAAATACGTATTTCTACTTTATTTGTGGAAGATATCTACTGCCAGATTTGGTCAGCTATGTAGGGCTGTCTATAATTTCTCACTTAAGAGGGTAATTTATTCATGACACTAATTGATGATGAAGTGATTATTAAAGCTACATGGTGTATCATTCCTTTCAGTCTGTGTCATTTTATACTGAGTTGGGATCTGTCTTTTCTGAATCTCTGTGCCAGGATAATTATATGGCCATATGTAAATCACCCCATCCCACCTTTTCTGAGTTTTGAATGAAAACCAGGGATGGAATTATGGTAGATCTATAACCATTTTACACACAACATAAAAGGATTTTCAGAATTTAATATGAACTATAAGGTGAAGATTAATTTGAAAGAGTAGTTTTAGGACATGTTATCAGAAATTAACTTTAATGGTAAGTTTGGAGGGTTTTAAACTTACACTAAATGAAAGCTGCACTATTATGCATTTATTCTCTTTACTAACTTCTTAAGACACTCTGTGACTTGTCCTTTATTTTATGACAAGATACTTGAAAGGTTGATTTGTATGAGTCATAGTCATAATTATTAGGCAGTATAAAAAGATAATAGATTTCGGATCTTCTTTTTTATATATTTTTTAAGATCTTAAAATACTATCATGAACTCTTGCACTACTGAATCTAAAATAAGATTTAAGTGTCTGACTTTAGGCATCAACTTAGCTTCAAAAATGTATAAAAAAAACGAAACCACGTATTGACAGATTTAATTCACTTTTTACAAAGTATAGATCATTGCCCTTATGTGTAATGTAGGGATTCAGGAATACAAATTATAGTCTTTCATAGTACAGCTTGACTTTGATCTTAAGGGGAAAGAATTATCACCCATTGAGGTGCCAGAACAAAAATGTGGCTTCCAGGGAGAGTGGCTCAACACTGGCACTGCCTTTCTTTGTACTGTTTAGGCCAAAAATCTAAGTATGACTCTTTTTCTCACTCCAACGTCCAATCTGTCAGAAAATCTTATGGACTCATGCTTCAAACCAGACACAGAAGAAGTTATCTTCTGACCACCTTCACGGCAACATCTTGGCTTAATCCACCATAGTCTCTTGCCTGGAGGCTATTCAATCGCCTAAGTAGTTTCCCTAGTTCCACCCTTTCCACCCTATAATGTACTCCAGTAGCCAGGGTGGACATCTTCATATGAATTTAGTAATGTTCTTTACTTGGACAGAAACAAGTGGTTTGTCATCACACTCAGAATTAAAATCCCCTACGTAACCTACCAAGTCAAGTATACTATAATCCCTAACTACCACTCTGAGCATATCACCTGAAACTCTTTCTCTCATACTCAGCTCTAGACAACTTAATTGTATTTCTGCTTCTGGTAATATAAAGTTCATGTCTATATCAAGGCCTCTGCATTCAGTTTCTCCTCTTACCTTCCAGATATCTTTACGTAGTTCCCTCCCACTTTTCCTCCCTCCAATCAGATATCCAGTGAAATGCCACCTTCTCTAAGGAACTGTTCTCTGGCTGCCAATCCAAAATAGTCTCCTTAAAAATTACCCTCATTATCCTCTCTAGACCCTTCCCTCACTTTATCTTCGTAGCATTCATGACTGCATTAGATATGTGGTTAATGTTATTCTCCCTCATGACAATACAAGCTCAAAAAGTACCTTTCCCTCAAAGACTGGATGGTGCTTGCTTTTCCATAGTGCATGTCAATTTAGTAAATGCTTAAATATGTTAATAAATAAATTTATAGGTTTTATAAATATGCATAGTAGTAACAAGGATTGTTTTATTTTGTTTTGTTTTCAAACCCACCAGATTGCCAGATAACAATGATGCATACCACTTGATTCCTTAGACTTAATTTGTTGAATGGCCTTTGACCCAAAATTTCCATACATATGTTCTATCATCTAAAAATTCTTGAAATATTTGAATGCCCTAAGAACACAATCTTCCAAAGTGAATCTAGACTGATAAAAGTCTAGAACATAGCTCCAATTTTCATTTACTTACACTGCATGATAGAAGCCTACCATGAGTAAAACATGGTTGCCTAATAAAATTTAAAGAAAAATATATAAAATGAAAAAAATTATATTCATTTGTTATGAATCCCAATTTTAAGGGTGCGCTTTATAAACTGGTACCCCATAAAGTAATAAATGAATTCAGTAAAGTTACAAGACATAAAATTCATACCCAGAAATTGATCATGTTTCTATATACTAGTAATGAAGCATTAGAAAGAGAAATTAAGGAAACAAGACCACGGGGGCACCTGGATGACTCAGTCAGTTGAGGATCCAACTCATGATACCAGCTCAAGTCTTGATCTCAGCGCTGTGAGTTCAAGGTCTGTGTTGAGCTCCATGCTGGGCATAGAGATTACTTAAAAAAATAAATAAATAAACAAAAGAACCATATACAATTGCAGAAAAAAAATTAAACATACCTAGTAATAAATTTAACCAAAGAGGTGAAAGACCTCTACTCCGAAAACTATAAAACACTGATAAAAGAAACTGAAGATGTTACAAATGGAAAGATATTCCTTGCTAATAGATCAGAAGAATTAATATTGTTAAAAAGTCCATATTACCCAAAGCAATCTACAGATTCAAGGGAATTCCTATTCACATACCAACAGTGTTTTTTCTGCAAAGTAGAACACGTAATAGTAAAATCTGTATGGAACCACAAAAGACCCAAAGAGCCCAAAACTATCTTAAGAAAAACAAAGCTGGAATCTCACAATTCCAGATTTCAGAAAACACTACACAGCGGTAGTAATCAAATCAAAACAGTATGGTACCAGCACATACAAAGACTCATAGTTGATCGGAACAGACTAGAGAGCCCAGAAAAAAATCCCGTGATTATATGGTCAATTAATCCATGATAAGGGAGACAAGGGGAAAAGATAATTTCTTTAATAACTGGACAACTACATGTTAAAAAATTAAACTGGACCCCTTTTTAACACTATGCACCAAAATAAACTCAAAAAGGATGAAATACCTAAATGTGAGACCTGAAGCTATAAAAAAATCCTGGAAGAGAACCCAGGTAGTAATTTCTCTGAAGTTAGCTGTAGCAAAATTCTCCTACATAAGGGAAACAAAAGCAAAAATAAACTAGTAGGGTTACATTAAAACAGAAGACTCTTGCACAGCATAGGAAATCATCAACAACATGATAACGCAACCTACTGAATGGGAGAAGATATCTGCAAACAATGTATCTGATAAAGAGTTAATATCCAAAATGTATAAAGAACCAATACAACTTAACACCAAAAATAAGCAACCCAAGTCAAATATTGTCAGAGCATCGAATAGACATTTTTCCAAAAACAAACAAACGGATGGCTAATAGGTACATGAAACTATGTTCAACATCACTAATTATCAGGGAAGTGCAAATCAAAACCTCAGTGAGATATGACCTTATATTTGTGAGAATGAGGGGGGATTAAAGACAAGAAATATCAAGCATTGGTGATGATATGAAAAAGGGAACTTTGCCCACTATTGGTAGGAATGTAAATTTGTGAAGCCTCTGTGAAAAGTAGGATTAAGTTGTCTCAAAAAATTAAAAATAGAAATAACATATGATCTGATAATTCCTTGACTGGGTATTTGCCCAAAGAAAATAAAAACCCTAATTTGAAAAGATACATGGCCCCTATGTTAAATGCACCATTATTTACAATAACCAAAATATGGAAGTAACCTAAGTGTCCATCAATAGGCAAATTGATAATAAAGATGTAATATATACACATCCATATGGACACAATGGACTAAGATTGAGATCTTGCCATCTGAGATGGCAAAGGATAGAACTAAAGGATACTATGCTAAGTGCAGTAGATCACACTGAGAAAGACAAATACTCTATTATTTCACTCATAAGAAGAATCTAAGACAACAACAATAAATGAATAATAAAAAAACAGAATCAAACCTATAAATACAGAGAATGCAGTGATGGTTGCCATGGTGGGGGGATGTGAAGTAGAGCAAAATGGGTGAAGGGGAGTGGGGGATAGCGGCTTCCATGCACAGAGTGAGTAGGTCATGGGAGTGAAAGTCACTGTAAAAGCAGTAGGGACAGGGATAGATGCTAGTAGCTACACTTGTGGTCTATATAGCAAGTTGTATAAACTGGGGCAGCTGCTATGCTGTATGCCTGAAACTAAGGTAACATTGTGTGTCAACTATATTCAAATAAAACCATAATAATAAAATAAAACGTGTACTCCGTATCGCCTTCAGTCACCATAGTGACAAGTCACAATTAAAAAAATCAGACTATCAGTAATGGGCTCTAAGGACAATCCAACAGTATTACATTTGCCTTTTCATATCAATCCTCCTCCTCCTTCTCCTCTTCTTCCTCACTAATTACAGAGAAAAGATACAGACTTGTTTATTTCTTTAGAAGTTTAAATCTCAATGATTCTTACATAATCTCATATAACATCTAACTAAACTGCCTCCTGGTAGATCATCAATAATCTTCTCTTGGTCCCCATCACTGCAAACTTATTAACCATATTTCTCATCACAGCTATTGTAACTCCTTTTGTTCTTTGACATTTTAGTGTCTTGAGACCTCTGCCTCTCCTTTCCTTGACCATTTTTCATAGTCTCCTTGTTACATTTATATGAGGTTCTGATAGATGGTTTAATTTCCATTGTCCTAATTATGAGTAAGCAAGAGACAAGAGGAGAGAAGAAAGCCAAGGAAAAGAAAAGAAAGAAAGAAAAAAGAAAAGAAAAATAATTGAGTATTTGCATTATTATTCCAGGTGATACTTTAAGTATTTTAATTTTGTTTCCTCACCTGATTTTCATAACAATGCTAGATCTTGACATCAATATTTCACAGTTTGGGGCCAGAAAATCGAGTCTTCCTGCCTGTAACTAAAAGCTATACATTAATCTGAGCCTATTCAAGAATTTGGATAAAAGTTTTAAAAAGCATAACTCTGAGCAAATCTGTCCCCGGAATGAAAGTGTCAAGACTTGATACTGTTTGTCCCTCAAAGTCCACACTGCGTCCTTCTCCAAGGTCCAACTTGTAGTATCTCCACTGACACCCATCATGGTAAAGGGGATGGGGGCTTCCTTGCAACTGCTGGGCGAAGTGAAAGTTCGAGGAGCCTATACTACACCCTTGCCAGGTTGTAATGGGCACTTTACCCTAAGCCTGGGGGGGTCTCTGAGAAGCCATGCAGGCAGCAGGACCTTCACCCGTACCTTAGGCTAAGGAAGACACCCACTCACCACAGGAGTACGTCAGAGGATGCAGGTGTGGGTGGTCATGGGCTTCCCTACAACCAGGTGGAGAGAAAGGTCTCAACTGCCTCTGCCATTTTTCCAATACAAATAGATTTATTCTGGCAGTAGAGTTATGGCATCCCATTACGCTCTGCGGAGGGTGGATGGGAAGTTCCAGGCAGCAATCTTCAGACGTGGGTGGGGACAGGGACGCAGATTTCTCTGTGGTGTTTGACCAAGTAGTTTTGCCTGAACTCTTTTCCATTATTGTTTGTTTTGCTGTTACCTTTTACCTGGTTTTTGGCTAGAAGAGCAAGCAGGTTTTTAAAAATCTACACCTGTTGGTATGTTTTGGCTTGCTGGCATCAGGTCCAGGATATGTGACAGGAAAAGAAAACAAAAGGGACTTGTCACTGCAGTATTCCTGGAGTCTCGACGTCTGTAGCTAATGTGTCTTTCTTTCTTTAAGATTCTTATGCTTATTTTATATATAATATCCAGAGTTTGTAGTTACACTTAGCAAGAGGAATAGGGAAATGTATATTTCTCCCCTCTTCCTGGAAACAGGGTTCCCTAACACATCTGTTGAAGCCTCCTTTCTTCAACTATCTGGTTTGAGCGAACCATTTATTTTTTGCTAAAATTCTGACACACCGTATTTACCTATAATGATATCTATCTCTCCTAAAGATTGACTTTTATTCCGGGAAAGTGTCATATTTATATTCCTGGGTTTTGATAAATACTTAAGACTATAAATACAAAAAAAAAAAGACTATAAATACAGTAAAAGTCACAAAACATTAGCAATTTCTCCACATTTGCCAATTTAGTCATTCTAGACCTTTATCTCTATAGCAATTTACAATAAAATGTCTAAAACAAACTAATCACAATGTTCTGTGCTTTTAACTGACTACAACTAGGAAAGCTTTGGCCTTGAAAACTATCCGCCTCAGAACAGGAATGGGAAAGAAGAACAAGGTATACAGCAGTGTCATAGCGACTGGGAACAAGAAAAGATGAAAGACACGGAGATTGAGAATTAGCCCCCATTGCAAACAGCGATGACCCCTGTATTACCATCTAAAGCACACTGCAATTTATTTCTCATCCCGGAGCACGTAATCTTGGGGGTACAAACCTGGTATCTGGTCTCTATACCTACACTGCCAAGACTAGGCCCTTACAAAGAGAAGGTGATACCTAGTAAACGGTTTGGATGCATTCCCTATATTCTCATATAGTGACCTGTGCATTATAAAGTCTAAAATGCTTAATGAGAGAATGATCGCATGGTATATTGTTTCTTGAAAGAAACACCGTTGTAGAAAAATGCATTTCCTTACAAAAGACTTAATGGTCAATAAAACAGATATTACATCACGTTTGTCAAGCACACATCAGCAATGCCCAAGGATAATAAAGTAGATGCGATAGACATAAAGCCACATAATTAAAGGAGCTGAATTAATGTCATCTTCTGGAAGAGTACACATTGTTTCTCTATCATTCTATCATATTTTGAAGCTTAATTTTGACTGGCCTCAAGAGAACCTTTTTCTTCCTTGGCCAATAAGAAGCAATCTTACTTTTTTTTTTTTTCATTATAATATAGAGCCTTCTGAAATCATGTTTCTGAATTACCAGTTAATAAAGGCCAGTCATCCAGGAATTTGATTGGTTGAACCTGATTTCATTAGGTATGATATGGTAATACAGGGGATGAAGAAAGCCCATCTTATTAAGATCAGCAATTTGAAAGCCAAGAATCATTTTGGGATAATAGCATGCAGAATTCTTCAAGCTATTGAAGTGTACAGAAGATGTTAAAATAAACTGTGGTGCTCTAAATGGAGAATTCACCCTATGCAAGAAAGATGAATTTATGCTAATTGTTCATTTAAAGTGGATAAAATTGCCTTCTACTTTAGAAAGCACTGACCTCATCAGGGATTTGTAAAGTTGGAAGCAGAAGAAAGTGACTCTTATTTTTAAAGAGCAGAAAATAATAAGGAAAATAAATCAGGGCTTCAACATGCAACACTCAAATGCTAATAAGAATATATTCTAATATGTATCAGGAACATATACAAAATCATCCTAACTAAATACCAATGGACACATTTCTTAATCGTTTGCACGTATCACTTTAAGTATTTTAGCTCCAATATGTGCATGCCTTTTTAATTGTGGATTTTCAACAGAGAACATAAAAGCAGAGTCAAATTAAAAACAGTGGAGCCATGGCTGGACTGAATTAAGGAGAACCAGGAATGCAGGATCCCTGCCAGATGAGAACACACTGTGTCAGAATTCAAAAGTAGCATTCTCCGTTATTTCAAGCACTTTTACATTACTTATGCAAGAACAATAACACTTCTATCTATGATGTTTAGGGAGAAAAAGTACAAAAGTACATCAATTTTGAGGGAAAAAAAATCACAAGCGTTTATTTGTCAGCCATCATGAGCTCAAGGAACTGCCAAACAAGCATACATAGGAAGGAAGCACACGTATAACTGGAAGAAATATATGCAGATATGTGCAGTGGGGTCCTCCACATATTTACTAAATGGGCTCCCACTGTCTGATTTATACCACCATCGCGTCTAAAGGATAAAAGTATTACAAAATCTTTTACGCGAGGGAGGGGATGGTATCTATTCCCTGCTCATTTGACAGATGATAAAACCAACATTTGGAATCATAAGAAAGTGTGTCATATTGCTAAAGCAATATCAAAATAAAAATATATATATATGTTATTCCAGGCCTTTTCTAAAGGGAAGGGGAGAAAAAAGACTTCAGCTATAACCTATTTCTTATAAATGTTCACAATAAGGTGACAAACGAAAATTACACTGCTTGCCAAACTTCACAAGTCCCTCTTCTGACAGCTCCAAAGGAAGTAAACTCAAATTTTAGACAGTGCAGAGTTGAAGTGGGAGGTTTTCTCACCTCCTTGGAAGTCTGCATTATCCTGCCATCAAGTTGCAAGCAGAGTAAAATGATAAGGAAGGCTTTAGATCAGATTACACTAAATAAAAACCCTACTTTGAAGCAGTTTATGATGTGCTCACCATTGCTGGGCAAAAGAAGTATGGCATATTCCCATTCTGTATATGACCGATTCACCTCCTGACTACTGTCCCTATTGGTATATATTGTTAAGATGTTAAATTTCCCAAGTGAGGACATGGATGCACATTGTTATGATAGCCACTCCTCGGCCACCAAGGCTACACTCCTGTACTGTACTGCAACTCGGATGCAGCTTTATCTGAAAATGAAAAACATATTTAAATACTTTGTGGCAAAGAAGGAATAAAGAAGAAACATAAAAAGGTAGGAAAAGGGAGGGAGACAGAGAGAAAGAAGAAGGAAGAAAGAAAGGGGGGAAAACATGTCAATTCTTTAAAATCGTGTTTTAAACATTAGGAAGAAATTACCATGGAAATTATTAGATCACAGTGTTACCCAATGTGTATGAATTCAAATATCAAGTAAAATATTTATAAATGCAGTACCAAATAAAATATTCATAGGTGCAGTATTATCCACAATAGTTAAGATATGGAAACAACCTATTTAATTCCTATACCGTACACACTATGCTCTAGTGTTTATGTTAATGTAACTCAACACAGAGAAGAAAGAGTGTTCTATAATCTTGAACTTGGATAATCTTTTTAAATTCTGTTCAAGAAAATATAATGTCTTGATGTGACTGGAGAGAATGATTCCTATAAAGCAATACTTCTCAAACTCCAGTCCCTAGACATGAACATCCCCTGGGAACTTGTTACAAATGTAGTCTTAGGCTGCTACCCCAGAGGTTTTAGGGGTGAAACCCAGGAACTTGTGTTTTAACAAGCCCTCCTGGTGTTTGGGATACATGCTGAAATTTAAGAACACTTGTTTAAAACCACATACAGCTCTACATTTTTAAAGTTATTCTCTTAGACAATTTATTGAAATACAAGGTGACTATATGGGAGTAACAAAGATTTGTGTTTTGCTAAGCACAAAAAAGAAAGAAATTTAGAGACTGATACATGAGAAGATACTCAACATCACTAATCAACAGAGAAATGCAAATCCCAACTAAAATGGGGGTGTTGTCTCACACCTGTTAGGATGCCTATCATCATCGTCATCATCGTCATCATCGTCATCATCATCATCATCATCAAAAAGTATAAATGAATGAATGAATGAGCAAGGGAATGAATGAATGAATGAAGTTTTGGCAAAGATGTGGAGAACACAGAACCCTTATAGACTGGATACAAACTGGTGAATGTAAAATGGTACCATTATGGAAAACAGTAAGGAGTTTACTCAAAAAAGAAAATATAGGAAAAACAAATAATCCAGGAATTCCTCTTCCGGATGTAAACCCCACGGAAATGAAATAAGTACTCCAAAGACGCCATCTGCACTCCATTGTTTATTGTAGCAATATTCACAATACTTAAGACATGGAAACAACCTAACTGTCTATCAGTAGGTGAATGGATAAAGAAATTGTGGTATGTATATATGGGGTTTTTTCAGGCTTAATAAGGGAGATTTTGCCATTTGTGGAAACATGAAACAATCTGGAGGATATTATCTTAAGTGAAATAAGTCAGATACCAAAAGAAAAGCAACACATATTATCTTACTTATATGTGTAACGTAAAAAAAAGTCAAATACATAAAAAAGAGATTAGAATAGTTACCAGTGGCTGGCAGGTGAGGGAATGTAGAGATGTTGATCAAAGGGCACAAAATTGTAGTTATAGGATAAGTCTAAAGATACAATGTGCAGCATGATGACTGTAGCTGATAATTCTATACTGAATAGCAGGAGTGTGCTGGGAGATTATATTTGAGGTGCTCTCACTCATTACACACACAAAAAAATGGTAATGATGTGAGGGAATGGTATGTTAATTAGCTTCACTGTAATCACTTCACTATGTACATGAATATCAAATCACCATGTTGTACACCTTAAATATATGCAATTTTCATTTTAAAAATAGCTGAAAAAATAAATAAAATAAAAAATAGTTGAGTGTACCTTTGATAGATACATCTGCGATCATTCCCTTACTTTTATAGTAATAACCCTTGAGTGAATAATACATACAAAGACCAAGGTTAGGTAATAAGAAATAATGCCTTTGAAAATATTATTACTAAAAATTACACTGGTGAATTAGCACATTATCTAAACGAATTCATCAGAGACTGTGTTTCACAGGTACAACACTAAAAAGGAGATGTTTTTGTTTCCATTTGGCTTAATACATTCTACATTAATTTATTCAAAAATAATTGAACTATTTAGGAAACAAAAGAAGAAAAGCTAATGTACATTTTCTAGTCTATCAATAATTGCAATAAGTGAAAAATTAATCACATAAGCAACTTTTTTTGTTACCATATTACCCTGAATTATTATTTTAGTTGAAAGTTCAACTGGCAATTGGAAAACTATATTTTGTGAACTTGGTAAGTCACTTTATAGCTCTAAGCTTTGCTATTCTGTTTAAAATACAAGGAAATAAAACTAGGTTTTTAATTTCTATGTGTGCTGTATAGAGCCCCCAGCAATTACGGTGAGTACTTTGGAAGCCACAGTGGGGAAGAAGAGAGAAGGAAAAGACAGAGGAGTCTCTATTCAAATCTCAATTGAACTGAGCAAGTAAATTTGAATTTAATTATTCTCAATAGTCATTTCTCTTTGTACTGCCATTTCAATGTCTAAAGTCCTGGACTTTCCTGATACTGTTTTGGTTGTTGAAGGTGTTTCAGCCAAATAGCATCATGCAAAGCTAGACTCACACTTAAATTTAAGATACTTAATGGATTTGGTTTCATGGCTTAGAAACCAGAGTAGGTTGCTTCCTGCCAAATTAAAGGCAAATAATAGTGAGCTGGGTTTATGTGCACACTCCAGTAAGGCTCGTTTGTAATAAGAATAAACCGTGGAAAATAGCACAAAATTTGAAATATTCTCCTAAGAAAAAGACATTTTAAAAAGCCAGCATACATGAATATCATAAATCAGTCCTGTTGAGGTGATTTTTAAAACTGAAGTGTACCATTGACAACACCAAGAAACACAGAGAGAGATCTACAAAAAGAAAAGAATATATATATATATATATATATATATATATATATATATATATATATATAATGGAAATTTTCAAACATGCAAAAGGGTTGAAATGATTTTACAGTGAACACATATATATCAATCAGCCAAATTCTAGAATGACCATTTTACTGTACTAGTACCATTTCACATTTACTAGTACTTCTTCGAACACATATCTGCCCATTTATTTATATTTCTATTTTTGAAAAGATCTTGTTTATTTATTCATGAGAGACAGAGAGAGACAGAGAGAGAGAGAGAGAGAGAGAGAGAGGGAGAGGCAGAGACACAGGCAGAGGGAGAAGCAGGCTCCATGCAGGGAGCCCAACGCAGGACTTGATCCCAGGACCTCGGGGTCATGCCCTGGGTGGAAGGCAGATACTCAGCCGCTGAGCCACCTGGGCATCTCTCTACCCATTTATAGATTATTCTATCAATTCATCTTTTTTCTTTACTTGTTGGATGTATTTCAACTTAAATTGTTACAACAGTGTAATGAAATACTTCCGTATTCATATTATTGACTGGTGTGTGATATTAATTTATAGTATTTTGTTTTCTTTTGAGGTAAACTTTACAAAACTGAAAATTTAAGTGAATATCTACTGACCTTGACAAATGCACATGCCTGTATCAAATTACAGAACATTACCATCATTCAAAAATAATGTGTCTCAATCGCTCCAGTAAGAGCTAACATTCTTGATTTCTCTCTACCTTAGGTTTATTCTGCTTGACCAAGAACTTCACGTAGAGTCATGCCTTATATACTCTCTGTGTAAGTCTGTTTTCAGTCAGCGGAATGCTTTGAGATTCATCTATGCAGCTTTGTGTATCAATGATGTGTTCCCTTTGATCGGGGACAGTATTTCATTGTATGACTATATCACTTTTTAAAAATGTATTCTTTTGTTGATAGATAGCTTAGGGCCAATATGGATAAAATTGTTACACACATTTTTGCATAACTTTCCACAAATCACTGTTTTAATTTCTCTTCAATGAATACCTAAGAGAATTGCTTTTGCTTAATGAGGTATACGTTTAATATTAAGAAATTTCCAGGCAATCTTCCAATGTGGTGCGCAACTGTATATTCCTACCAACAGCGTATGAGGGTTCTCGCCATACTACATTGCTAGCAACTCATGGTTGTGATCAATCATTTTAATGTTAGCCCTTTTAGTGGATGCATAGTGCTGTCTTATTATGATTTTAATTTGCACCTTACTGATAATTAATGCTACTAAGTCTTTTTAAATGTGCTTATTAGCCATTCGTATGTCTTCTTTTTTCACTGTGCTTGCTCAAAGCTTTGCTCAGCTTTACATTCAATTGTCTTTTTATTACCAAATTGTAGTTCTTTGTATAGTTTGGATACCAGTCTTTTGTCCCTTTCTGAAATTACAAATTGTTAATCTTTCTTACCCGTGACTTATCCATTAATTTCTTCATGTTATATTTTAATCAGCATATATTTATTCTATGATGAAACTTGGTTTATCATTTTTTTTCTTTTTATGGTAATTACTTTCTGTGTCCTTTGGAAGAAACTTTTGACAAGTGCTCCCATATTTTCGCCAAAAGTTTTATGGCTTTAGTTGTTATTTTGGTCTGTTATGTTTTTCAAATTAAGTTTCTGCATAATATGAGGGGTCAAATTTCATCCTTCCTTCCTTCCTTCCTTCCTTCTTTCATTCCTTCCTTCCTTCTTTCCTTCCTTCCTATTTTCCCCCATATGAACAACCACTTGATCTAGCACCAGTTATAGAAATAATCTATCTTTAACGCATTGGATTACTTTGGAATCCTTAGTGAAAATTCAATTAACAATAAAAGGTTGAGACTATATCTGAACTATATTTTTTTCATTATGTTTCCACTATTTATTGATTCTTATGCTAACACAGTTATGAGATTAAATATGCTTTATATTAAATCTAAAAATCATGTAATTCAATTTCTCTAACATTGTTCCTCCTATTTAAGTTTGTTTGTAAATTTATACAAAAATAGCATTTTTGTAAAGCCTTCTGGGATCTTTATGAGATTGTCATTGAATCTAAACATCAATTTGGAAGAATTGGCATATTAACAATATTGTGTTTCCCAATCCATAATCATGATATAACTCTTCATTTACTTTGGTTTTCTTTATTTTCACTCAATTTTTTTTCCTTCCTTCCTTCCTTCGAGTAGTATAGAGAGCCTCATATGTTCATTATATTTATTACTCAATTTTATGACACTCTAAGTAGAAACGCTTATCTTTGAGCTTATCTTCTGAGTGCCGGTAGAATACAAAAATGCATTAAATATGCACATTATATTGTAAGAATTTTGCTAAATTTAATTGTGAATTCCAATATTTTTGTCAATGTCTTAACATATGTATAAGCAATCACGTCAAAAGCAAAAGAAACAGTTTTACATTTTCTTTTTATATCTTTTATGTCATTCAATTCAATCTCATGCTTTATTTCAATCACTAAGGCCATCTTATCCTAAATGCGGAACAGAAATGGAATAATAGGCACCCAGTATTTTTCCTAATTTTGTCAGAAAAGCATTTTATATTTCATCATTAAATACCATGTATCCATAGGATTATTGTAGCTATGTCATTTATTTTTTAAGCAATTTTAGTTTGAGAGAAACAATAAGCAGGAAGTACAGAGAGTTCCCATATGCTACTTTTGCCACTGGATACAGGGTTCCCTATTAATGTCCAGTATCAGTATACATTTGTTACAATTGATGAACCAACACTGAAGCATTTTTGTTATCTTTGGTAATAGTTTACCTTAGTGTTCACTTTGTATTGTGCAACTCCATGCATGATGTCATAGATCCACTACTACAGTGTCATATGTAATAGTATAACTGATTTAAACATCCCCTCTTTTCCATATATTTATCCTTTCCTCTTATCTCCAACTCTGATCCACTGGCAACCAGTATCTTTTTCTGTTTCTATAGCTTTGTTGTTGGTTTTCAGAACGTTATATGATTAGAATTACATAGCATGTAGCCTTTTCAGACTGGACTCTTTTATTTAGCAGTATGTATTAGGTTTCCTCTATTTTTTTTTTTTAAGATTTTATTTATTTATTCATGAGAGAAACACAGAGAAAGGCGAAGACATAGGCAGAGGGAGAAGGCTCCCTGCAGGGAGCCTGATGCAAAACTCAATCCCAGGACCCCAGGGTCATGACCTGAGACAAAGGTGCTCCTCCTCCATGTTTTTTCATGGTTTAGTAGATCATTTCTTTTTATCTATGAATAATAGTCCATTATACAGATTTATCCTCCCCCCCTCTTTTTTTTAAATCTGTTCACCTACTGAAGAATCTTGGTTACTTCCAAATTTTGGCAATTATCAATAAGGCTGCTATTCATATGCAGGTTTTTGCATGTACGGAAGTTCCCAACTCATTTGGGTAAATACCTAAGAGTTGGAATCGCAAGCTAAGTCTATGTTAGTTTTATAAATATGGGTTGTCTTTTCACATTTTTAATAGTGATTTTTGACTCACCCAAGTTTTTAATTTGATGAAGTTCAAATTACCTATTTTTTCTTTTGTTGCTTGCACTCCTGATGTAGTATCTAAAAAATCATTACATACTCATGTCATGAAGATTTATATATATATGTTTTCTTATAAGGGTATTAAAGTTTTAGCTCTTAAATCTAGGTCTTTGATTATTTTTGAGATAATTTTTGCTTCAAAAATCACTTGGCCAAAACTTAATCACTGTAGGGTTTGTATTTGTGAATGTTATGTTATGGAGACACTGGATCGTATTATATTCCTCCAAAGAGTATTGAATGTGTTCGTTTTACTTGTTTAAGAGGTACTTTATTCAGTTGAATTAGAACTGGAAAACCCCTACAGTGTCATTTTAAATATTCGGTCAGTTCCTTAATCTTTAGCTGTGCTACCTGGAATCTACATCACATATGCAGGCTTTAGAGATATTTGATAGAAGTGGTTTATACACAAGATTTGTTTCCCTACCTCTGACTTGTTCCTTTCAAGGATTCCCTTCGTCCAATTTAATCTGTTATGATTGCCTCAAACTTGTGTTTTCTGATATTCCAAGCCAAAGAGACAGTTGATTTTCTGTTAGTCTCTCTATGCAGAACTAATTTCAGTCTTCCCTCAAGCTAAATCTCATTTTAAAAAGGAAAATTCCTCCAATTACTTCCTATTCCACGTGTTGAGTGCCTTCTAAAATGTGCCAGTATTGTTTTGCTCTCACGTACCTTTAGTTTTTTTGGTATTTTTGTTCAGTTAATAGTTGTTTAAGTACAGGCAATGCTTTGGTAGAAGCCTAACTGGCTACATCGGAGGTCTCCATGTGTTCCAAAGGAACATTTACATGCAAATTTAAGTTCTCAATAACGTCAGTTTTTCTTAAACTCCTTTAACTAGTTCTGTCTTTTATCGTTGGGTTCTATGGATCTTAGATCTTTGGTCTTGAGTTCAGCCTGTATTTAGGCTTATTTAAGTTTCCTTAAAACATGTTGTTACATAAATTTTCCTTCAAGTGACCCATAATGGACACAGTCATTCATTCAAGGAGTTTACACTGAAGGTAACATCGTCTTTGAGCGTAGACCTTTTGTGCTCTTATTTAACTCGGCTCAAAAGTATAGCTGTGGCTTCCCTCCTGACTTCAAATTTCTGAGAACCAAACTCTGTCTGCAATAAGAGTAAATTAAAAGTGAATAAGACAATAATTTCCATAATAAGAATTTTTACGATTTGAGAGGGAAGAGTGCTTTCTCTTGTTTGCAAACACTGATAAATCTTTGCTGTCTGAATTATTATAACTTTTTATCTGTATCACATTTACATTTTCTTTTAAGCATGCAAAGGATTTATATTTCATTTTATGTGGCCTTTGCAACCACAATCCTGCCTTTCCACTCATCAACAATTTAAACCATTTAAATATGGAGTCTCCAAATTTGATAATTATCTAACTTAACTACAGATATTTAATTTAATAGTTAACACATAAACACATAGCTGCATGTTCTTTAAGAAATGCCTGAATTAGCTGAAAGGAGACCCTGTACAATGGTATGCAGCCCATAATTATGCATTGAGGGAACTTCTATCAAATTGCACCTTTGCTAGGAAACTGATCTTATCTTTTGACAAAATTTAGAAGAGGATTCCATCCTTTCAAATGGTCAGTTCTAGAACAGAACTCTTTCCCATAGCATTGAGATGAGAGCAACAGCCTCATTTTGTACAACAGGAAAAGGGAGATGTTCTGGGCCGGGGGAGGGGGGGCGGGGGAAGTGGGAGGAGACAACAAAGGCTTAGTTTTCACTGGATATGACACCATTGCAAAGATCTTTGTAAATTCACACAAAAGCAACCAAAGCTAATGTTGTACAGTTTGACTCTTGAACAACCCAAGAGTTAGGGGTGTCAACTCTTGTATAACCTAAAATCACATACAATTTTTGACTCCCCCAAAAGTTAACTACTAATAGCCTACAATTGACTGAAGTATCAATACATAAACAGTTGATTAACATATATTTTGTATATGTATTACATACTGTATTCTTACAGTAGTACAGTTAGCTACAGAAAATAAAATGTCGTGAAGAAAGTAATAAGAAAGCAAAAATATATCTATAGAACTGTAATGTAGTTTAAAAAAAAACTGGGTACAAGTGAGCCTGTACACTGGAAACCTACATTGTTAAGGGTCAATTGTAGTAGACACAACATTTGCTTTTAAATCCTAATATTCAGAAATGAGGAGGAAAGACTGACAGTCTTCTATACATGAAAATAAAAATATTCAAGTGGAAAAAGAAAGAAAGAAAGTATGAAACGTTCATTTCCTTTGGAACACATGGGGATCTATGCAGACTTTAGACCTCGGAGATTAAAGAAGGTAATCCAGGCAATAAGATAACTACTTCAGTTATCCACACTTTCTAAGAATTTCACAAAATTACTTTGTCAGTTGTTGAAAGCTGATACCAAAACTGTATAATATATTATCTGCAATCGTTCTTCTGTGTATGCGTATGTACATGCACACAAATACAAGCTTTCCAAGCTTACTGTTTTATTAACCAAATATAGTTTGTAGCTAAGATGTGCATTTAGTCTTTTTCAAAACAGAAAACAAAATGAAACAAAAACACACGCAAAAAGAGGGCTTGCTGGTTTAGGATACCCTGAGCTAAATAGTAGTAAAACTCAAATTTCCAAGAATATTTCACATGCGAGTGTCATGTGTAACACTTCTCTCACATGCACATGTGCACACACCCCTCCAGAGTGCTGTGATAATTGAGAATTATCTTTGAGAAATGCTGCATATTTTCTTTTCCTCTTACAGATTTGTAATGTTAAAGAGCCTATGTAAAGTTGCGCATCGAGGAAAGTTGTTAAGATTGTCTGCCTGCCAGCCTTCTTCTCTCCTTCCTTACCTTCCTTGCTTTCTTCATTTTATACCTCTCCCTTCTCACCAAAATAACATTTATTAACATAAAAGCAACCTTGGGACACTTTCTAGGAGCACAAGTACAAAATTCCTAAAACAGATATAAATCTAAAAGTAATGTATTCTAGTTGACTGTCCTATCTAAGACGCCAGTGCCCAGAGATAAGCCAGATAAACATCTGGTAATGATCGGTTTCTTACTCCAGAGATTTAAGGTGTTGCATCTAAATAAGCACATTTCTTGATCGTTCTGGAAAAGCCAAAAAGTAGCTTGAATATTTAATGTGACCCCTCAGAAAATGCTAATAGGGAATTCCATTTGTGAGGCAAAGTCTGTCCTCAAAACTCCTTTCTGTTAATCTATCTCTGCAAGTCCAATTTATGGACCAAGACAGCTGTCCTTAATCTCTTTTCGAGGACCCAGTCACACCCCCACGTCTTCCTAGCCTATGTAGAATTTCCATTTGTCTTCCTAGAAAGTTCATGTGTGCTGTGTGTGCGCTCGCCCTACAACTCTTCCAACTTCCCCAGATAAAGTCTTTCTCATTCTCTCCTTATGTATTTAAATGCATCCCAACTATTCCTGGAAGTTGTTCCTGGCTGTTTTCCCCCATTCTAGAGCTACCTGGCTGTGAGAGGAAAGGCAGTAACTTGAGGTGAGGGTACGGAGAAGCTATGACACTTCAGATATGCAGGCAAACGTCAAACCTTTTTTTTAAACATTTGCTGAATTATGACTTAGAATGTTGTTCACATTAGTGTCACAATGGGTAGATCATGTCAATTCTTTAAAATAAAATCATTTTAGGGGATACCTGGGTGGCTCAGCGGTTTAGCGCCGCCTTCAGCCCAGGGCATGATCCTGGAGATACAGGATCGAGTCCCACATCAGGCTTCCTGCTTGGAGCCTGCTTCTCCCTCTGCCTGTGTCTCTGCCTCTCTCTCTCTGTCTGTGTCTCTCATGAATAAATAAATAAAATCTTAAATAAACAAACAAACAAATAAATAAAAAAATAAAATCATTTTAAAGGAGAAATAAAAAGAATCCAAATAACTAGTGTCATAGTTCTAATTGTGAAAGGTAAACCCTCTGAAGTAGGAAAATACACATCTTAGGCCTCTGAAACGTTCCCTAAGCAGCCACTATAGAGAAAACAGATTGCTCTGAATAACTTAGGTCCAATGAACCCTAATGGATTTGGTCCTGATACACGTTTCTTCAAGTAATCTCATGCTGGTGATCATAAATTCCAAATCACAGGGCACCTGATCTCTAGTCATTTTGATTCTCAAACAATGGTTGAAAGTCTAGAGCTAAAGAAGGAGGCATTGCCTTTATTGTATATTGTGAATTTCTTCTGACCTCTTTTGTAAAAAAATTCACATTTTTCCCAGGGTGAAATATCTTTTGATTATGTATGATTGTGATGGTTTTAGCTTTCAGAAGTGAAACAATACTGATCCCCATGTTGTTCAGGGCATGTGGGTCCTTTTTATCTCATCACTGATTCACACAATAGTGTCTTATTCTACTTTATATAAAACACAGGGTGTGTGTGTGTGTGTGTGTGTGTGTGTGTGTGTGTGTGTACATGCATATGCACATGTGCTTGTTCATCGATTTATTTAAAGAAATGACCGGTGGTTTTGCTTGATGCCACTTGATTTCATGGGAGTTCTCACTTGTGTAGGTTCTGTAATTTGGCAGCGGCAAAGGGGTAAATGTAATCCATCTATCAGAACTTGGCCCATCCTTACATTCTCATCTTCTCTTGCTAAATCTTCCCTTGCTGAGTCTTCTTGCTTTCCCTTATTAAGTCTCAGTGAAAATTTGTGATGTCCCAAATTGCCAAATAAAGAAGATCTTGAGAATTGTGATACTTTAAGAAGGTTATATTTATTGTGATGCCATAAATCAAGGTTCTATTAATTTTTAGAGATACTTTTAAATATTGTTTCCTTATCTTTAAAACATAAAAATTAAAGTAGCAAATTACTAGTACCATGTGGAATTAACTTCCAAAAATATCTCACATCATGTCAATTCATCTCTAATATCCAATCTGGTTTCTATGATTCTTATGGGCCTCTGGTGACTATCATGATTATATGAGAAGAAAGGTCATTAAAAAATGAGGCTGCTATGCTGTGTTTGGGAGGCAGATGGATGTAAATTAGTAAGATGTCCTAAACTGAAGATCATTCTCTGTGAGAAATAAAATGTATGCATATAAAATACGTAAATCCATATTTTAAGAGGTAGTATGTAGGATTTTTGAGGACACTGGGTTTTAAAACCAATGTGCCTGGCTTAAAAACCCTATGATGCCTTCTACAAGGATGAAACTTCAGGCAACTTATGGTCTTTGTCTGTGACTGAGATTTTTAACTCTGAAATGAGGATAAATGAAAATCAGTTACTGTTTTGTAGGAGGAAAAGAATACAAGTATATGAACACACTAAATACTGCCCGGACATAGTATGCACTATCTAAGCGTTAACTGTTGTCATTGCTTTCTGTCCTTATTAGTAATATGGGGAGATTTTTTTTGTGTTGCATAATCTATTCCAGGATTTGTATAGCTTAAAAAAACATCACCATATACACCAAAACTCCCTGATGAAACACAGGAGGAACCTCTGTGTGGATGTGAAGAAAATCTTCTGTCCATGCACATTGACTGACCTCCAAACTTATGCTTTTCTTCTCACTTATAACCTAGATAATATAAATAATTCAGAGTCATCAATAAAATACATTGGATTTCATATGTTAAAATAGCCCTTAAACCTCCTGAATCTTGAAGCATCTTCTGAATACATTTTGCCAAAATTTTTTCACAATCAAATGTGTTGAAACACATACATTTTATCGTTCAAAATTCCACTAAATCTTGACCTTCAATACTTGCATAACATTAACCTTTGAATAGCAAATTACAGAGACATCTGGAAGCATGAAACAGTAATATTCACTCAAAAGTATGAATTGTGTAGTATATGACATATCTTGGAAGAACTAAAATTGCTAAAAGCTACATATTTAATTATGCATGACCTGAATACTTTTGGAACAAATTTAATGTGTTCAAATAAGCACTGTTTCAAAGAGTACTTTGGAACAGAAATGTAAACTGACATCCCCTTTTGTGACTTATTTTCTTACTCAATAGAACTTTACTTCTAAAAAGGAACATGAAAAAGATCCACTTAGTAGGTCACTGTTATTAGAAAAAAATGCAAATGAACAACTAAACTTCATTGCACAAATCAAGCTTCCTACTCTCCTGGGCATTATTCAGTGCTTGGTTTAATATTTTCCTAACATTTTAAGAGTTTTTTCCAATTAAATATTAATACTTTTCTCAAAGAGAAAGAGAGATTTATTATCCTAAAGAGATGGTAAAAAGGAGGGATAGTGATCTGTGTCAGCAGTTAGAATGAGGAACTGAAGAGAAAGCTTCATTAAGGAAAACATGCTGAGCCTACTTTCTCTAATACACCAAAAAGTCTCATGTAGAAACTCGTGTTTAACCGTAGGATGGAATTAAATACAAAGTCTATATGGTTTCCAAATGATTGACTATACTGGGCATGAAGTCCTCAAACATGATATCAAATCCTCAAAACTCATGGAGATACGACATCCAAATGTTTGGTCTATATTTAAAAAAACAAACATATGTATGTGCAAACAAACACTTCACACGTAATAGGCATCTTTGCCCCTCAACTTCCCTGGCTACTCAGAGTTGCCCATGTGAGAAGCCTAACCTCACGTTAATGCCAACTGTGTTCCATTCCCTGGCCCACCCTGCAGTGGACCTGAAGCGGTAGAGAGTCATGCGTTGAGATATCTGATTCTCTCCTGGGGATTTGTCCAAACGAGCTGCCTTGACCAAAGTCGCATCCCATTCCTGAGGGTTCCTTCCAACAATTTATTGGTCCATGTGGGGTGTAAAGACCTGGCCCCCTGGCTCTGATTCAAGAATCTCTGAAAACATGTTCCAGCTCCAGAGTGCCCTGTTTAAAATGGCAGAAACATGCTCTACCTGCACTTCACTGAACTATCTCCTTTTGTTCAATTCTACTTTACTTAGTTCTTCAATCATGCTGATCCTGAGGGCACTCCTCAATAAACCTCGTGCGTTAAAGTAGCCACCTAAGAGTTGAGGTCTTTGAGAACTTAGATGTGTGATTCCTACCATTCCTCTTGCCTCATTCTCGAACTGTGACAACGAGGCTCTTCCCTGAAGTAGCTGTAACTTTCCTCTATCCCGCTGAATGCACACAGTGTGCCTCTCTGCCTTGTCCCTTCCTGTGGCTTCCTAACGTGTCTCAGATTGAGTTACTGTGCAGCTGCAGCTCATGTCAACATAGGACAGACTACACAGCATAACAAAGAATCCCCCGAATCTCTGTCGTCTTACGAGTGTAACAGTTAATTGCACAATTACAAAGAATTTTTTTTTTTTTTTCCAGAATGGGAATATGCTCTCTTGTCATTCTCAACTGTTTATTCAGGTATCTGGTCTACCTCCCTTTTGTACTCATGCATGCTATAGTACAGAGCCTCCAAAATTACCACAAAGGAAGAAAGATGAAGAAAGAAAGATGAAGAAAGAAAGGCAAGATTCCTTGAAACAGTCTTTTGCCCCACAGTGACTGGTACTATTTCAGACTACAGTATGTAATTCGGGACTGGTTGCATGGCCCAATCCAACTGCATGGGAATTCTGGTAGAAAATGCACATGGTTAACTGGTGAGCCATGGATAAGTATAAAATCTACACCAAGCAGCTGCATTTTCCCTTCAGCCACACTTGTCCTAGCAAAGTTAGGATCTGTCACTCAGGGAGGTATTAGGTGAAGCACCCCAAACATAGCCTCTAATGAGTAAAATGTTATTTTTTACATTATGTGCAAATAAAAAAGAATACTTTATTTATAAAAATAAACAGAACAAACTGTATCTGTGAACTTTATAATCTTCATCTGTCAAATAATAAGATATAAGGCCTGTCAGTCAGCTGGAACTTTGACAGATAAAATTCTCTCTTGCGCTCTCTCAAAAAAAAAAAAAATAGTCTTCATTATTTTAGTTAGAATTCCTACTTTTTTTTTATATATATGTAGGGGAATATTTTTTCTTCTATTATTTTAATACCCTGACCTAGATGAAGTTGTAAAAAACAAAGCTTGACAAAATACCATAGAATGAGGCTCAAAACAAGATAAATAACATAAATATATTTATCAGGTTTGGGAGAATTCTTGAATATGGAATGATATGTGGCCTTAGGAAACATAGCATAAGTTTTCAAATAAGTCTACCTGGTTGGGGGAGAAGGATCTTTCCAAGCAAATCTTGTTTCCTGCTCTGCGCTAGAAGTCAGACTTTCACTATTGCCAGTATTGGATCCCATTCTCCACCAGCACCATCTGGAGCAGTAGGATTTAAGCCAAGTTACTTGACCTCTTAGGAAATCAACTTTCTCATTTGTGAATATTAAATGAGACCATCGATGTGACTAGCACATAATAACCACATAAGTGCAAATTCCTGAATAAAAACCTCCCCTCTGCCATAGCTAGCCTTCTCAAATCTAAAATCACTGAGCTCTTAACCTGAAAAGGTAGTTTTTCACTAATCTCTAAAATATTACATCATACATAGAATAAGTATGTCTTCTAATTCTGTTCATATTTAGAGGACTAGTATGTTCCCTAACCAAAGATTAGTACATTTCTCCCCAAATTTGAAATTTAGTGGCCAAGTAAACTCTATTCAGATATCTACTAAACTGTTTACCAACCATCCTTTGAGGTCAAACCATCCTGGGTTCCCCATAATTGACTTTTAATCCCTACAACATATTTCTTCTTTTTCTCTTCACACATTGGATCAATCCACAAGATTATATTTCCGCCAGATTTCCTATTATTCCCTTTCTATTTCGCAAAATTCTTGTTTGTAACTAAAGCCTGTCCTATACCTTCTCCAGAAGGTAATTTCCTTGTCATCTATTTTCTTTACGGGAAACCAGAAACCATAACCTGCCTAATTCTAAGTCATCTAGCTAACTTGCACAATCCTGGTCCCAGTCATGATTTGTGAACTTTTTCATTAGTATCTCTCAGTCCTGGTAGGACAGAGACACATTTTTTACTTCCAGACTTACTTGTCCAATGTTATTGGAGCTATATGCCATTGGGCATACTTCCATTACTTTACATTTATAAAATAATAAATTAGGAATAATCTTCCTCATACTTGTCATTTTTCATCCTACTGCCTAGTTCCACCATCCAGTGATTTACACAACATAGAGATCTGCAGATCTTTCCTTTACCCCACATTTACTCCACCATAAAACCATCTTTCCTGCTAAATATCTTGCAAATGCTTTCTCTCCAGCCTAATTATCAGGCCTTGGCTCAGATCACTACATTTTTGTCAAAAGGTACACAACTGATTTTTTTGCTCCAGTCTCAATGCTCCCTGGAGCCATTCATTGGGTATACTACAAGCAGTCTGAGCCTTACATTTCTAATCATATTATTCCCTTTTCCATAGCTTCCCACTATTCTGGGATATTGTCTATTCTTAATACGACTTACATTGTCCTTTACAGCCTGAATTTGTTTACTGATCAAGCCATTTTACATTTTCTCTCCCCCTGACTCTCTAGCCACACTGTACTCATTTATTTACTAAAATATGACCTATTCACTTTCACCTGAAAAGCTGTGCAAACTCCTTTTTGCCTCCCTCATCTTTGCTTGACACCTGGTTATCCATTTAGTGGATAATAATCCATAGTAATAATAATTCATAGTAATAATAATATTAATATTATTTAAATACTGGTCTTATCACTTACCATAGGTAAGTCATTTAATTTCTTTCTTCATCTGAGAAAAGAGGTTTGAAAAATAATCTTACCAGATTGTTTTGAGCATTAAGTTAAGATAATGCATGAAAAGACATTACTCAAGTGCCTGGCATAGAACAAACTACTGCTGCATGTCAGCAATTATTAATATTTTGGGAGGATATAATATTATCAATTGTGGGGTGCAAAAAATAAACTTCCATTTCATCCAAAGATGCTTACAGAATTCTAAAGTCATATCCCTTTTATTTCCCACTGCCTTAATCTTTTATAGGAACAATTCAATTATTGTTTCTGGTCAAGGTAACTTATCTTTGTGCTTTTAAAATTCCAAATTAAGCTTGTATAAGCAAGAGGGAGGAAGTGATAGTCTTTTCTGCTCTTAACAGTACTTGACATGTGGCATGCCTGATTTATCAACTGACAGCATTAACTTCCTATTTGTGTTGAACATACTACAAAATTTTCATGTTTAAGGTTCTGCAGACTCTGAGATGATTATCAACACTCCCAAGGTACAGGGTCAGTTCAGAATCTATATACATGCACACATACGTACATATATATATAATTATATAATACATATATAATATTATACGTGTGTGTACACATACATAACTTGTGGTAACCACCAGATGGCTAAATTTGTT
Organism: Vulpes lagopus; assembly: GCF_018345385.1. Taxonomy (NCBI): domain Eukaryota; kingdom Metazoa; phylum Chordata; class Mammalia; order Carnivora; family Canidae; genus Vulpes; species Vulpes lagopus. The sequence goes on along the minus strand of NC_054833.1, from coordinate 111,737,398 downwards.
AATGAGATCAGCTATTTTATGCTCACAAGTATAATCTTCTCCAAGGATGTGTTTCCAGTTCTCCGAAATACACAACATGTTCTAAAATCTGTATGTACTTGTGCCATTTCTCCCATTTGCCATCATCTTAGTCAAACATAAGATTAATTATTTCCTGAATATCTACATCTAACCCATTTCCCTGAATGTATACTCCTCCACCACACTTCACTTTCCTATTGACTCGCTGTTCAACATGCAAATCCCAGTGTTCCTCAACTTCTTAACATGGTGTGTTAATCCTTTCACTGTCTCTTGGGTAGTCCTAAAACTTCAATTCTATCAACCCACTTCTCCATGTCCTTTTCTACTGATACTATGCATAGGAATCTTGCTTGACTCAGCAGCTTTATCCAACATGGTTTCTCTGACACACATCTTTGTATAGGACAACCCACCTTTGTCTAGTTAACCCTTCCTCACCTTTTGGGTGTCTGATAAAATATTGCTTTCTCAAGAGAACCTTTCCAAAATCCTCATTATATGACTATTGTATTTTATTTTATTTTAAAATATATTAATTAATTTATTTATTAATTTATTAATTTATGAGAGAGAGAGAGAGAGAGAGGCAGAGAGAGAAGCAGGCTCCATACAGGGAGCCTGATGTGGGATTCGATCCCGGGTGTCCAGGATCAGGCCCTGGGCTGAAGGCGCCGCCAAACCGCTGAGCCACCCGGACTGCCCCAGTTATTTTATTTTTTTTTTTAAGATTTTATTTATTTATTCACCAAAGACACAGAAAAAGAGAGGCAAAGACATAGGCAGATGGAGGAGAGGCAGGCCCCTTGCTCACACCCTGAGCCAAAGGCAGACACTCAACCACTGAGACACTCAGGGGTCCCTGATTTTTTTTAATGTATTGTAACAGAACAACATACTTATACTTCATCATACTTATCTAGTAATTATACACTGACTTGTATGCTTGAGAATATTACCTGCCAAGAATGCAGGGGGCTTGCTTTTCATTATATTTTCACTTTCTATTTCCGCTCAGGATATGGATTAAAATAATTTGGAAAGGTTATGAATGTAAAGCCTCATGAAATCTCACCTGATATATAATAGGAACTTAGAGAAAATTAATACCATTAATAGTCATCATTTATTGAAAACTTTCTATATCCATTTATAGTGTTAAGTGAATCCAGAGATTGAGCTAAAATGATTAATCTAAGTTTAATAAATCTAGAAGTCTCACTTATGATTATATCTAAAATAAGATGAGCTATAATATGATCACAATGGATAGTTACAAGGCAACAGTGGAAGTAATGGTAGATGCTGATCTGGGAGTCTGCCCATGGCAGGTAGGATTTGTAGGCCTACAATGCTTTGATAACTTCAAATTTTATATTAACCAGACTTGTAAAATCATTGATAGTTGATATTCAGTAAAGGGAGGGGACAGCTAGAAAATAAGGATAATATCTGAGGGATTTCTGAGGTACATCTGAGATTGTAGGTGTGACTGTCTAAAGTAATTCATAGTGAGGTAATCGTTTCTTGGATTAGCAAGTTAACTTATTTTAAGACAAAAATAAAGTAAAATATTTAATTATCACTTACGTCAAACCCAGTTGGTTTAGGAAACAATATAGTAAATGACCATTCAGAAAAGACCATCTCTGTCTGATGTGGAAAAGACAAAGCGTAGCACTAGAAGAAGTGAAGAAGTATTTACAGTGTTTCAGACACTATACTGAGGGCACTTTACAAAGTACATATATATACTTCTAACAGCATTAGTCTCCAAAGCCCTCTTTTTCAATTTAATTAAGAGGAAAAAGGATCTCAGAGAAGTTATATAAAGCAGGTTACACAGTCTGGGGAATTGGTATGGAAGTATTGCACACAAAGATGAGATTAACACTTAAGATTTCTCTCATTCCAAGACTGTTTCTATTCTACACCAAGATTAGTGAAAGAAAAGTTTTTCTCTGCAAGAGAAAAAAAATTGAGACAAAATCTTAATCTTTCTCCATCTCTCTGTCTTTGGCTCTGTCTTTAGCCCTCACTTTTTCACTCTTTTGGATATAGTTGATACCGATAGATATATATACCAACATATATACAAATATGTCAACATTATGTTGGCTCATCGTTAATTTTTTTCTATCCTATTTTCTTCTTCATAATTCAGTGAATACTGGAGGAGCTACTAGTCATTTATGAAATTAAATCCCTTTTCATTAAACTTTAGGCCCATGGCTGAATATTCAATATGAAGAATTATCCACTTGAGGTTCAATGTGATTCTGATCCTATCTACTGGTATAATATCTTCTAATTTCACTTTTATACTCTGAGACTTGTAAAGTATTAGACATCCATGCACAACTTCAAAGTACTAATCCTGTCATTTGAATAAGGACATAAGATGATACTATAACTTTGACCTTTTAGAAATAATTTTCATGTTTTAGGTATAGGTAGATTTTGATATACAAAATTGATTTAATCAAGCATTTATTTATTTTCTTTAGAGCATGCTTGTTAAAAACATCTTTTGCACTTAAAATGATATATAAGAAGATGAATTCCTGAATCCACTTTTTATTGGCTGAATGACCAAAGTAAGATATGACAAAGGAGATGATGATATAGGAGGGATAATGGGATTAATGTTAGTTCCTGCATTCTATTTAAAAATAGTACATTAAGAATTATAAGGATACAGGTATATGCATCTGGTTAAGGGAGATAACTGGTACCACTACTGGGGAGAGAGACCTTAGAAAAAAAGAATAAACTTAGAGAAAAGAATAAAAAGTAGAGCAAATACTGAATTCATGAAAATAATATAATTCCTAGAATACTAAAGGTAAAATCTCATTCTTCTTCATGACAATAGAGTTCAGCTGATAAAGCCTAGTTCTGTGAAATACTTTTTTAAGGGAAACTTAACAAAGCTAAAACATATACATATTAAAATGATAACAATTACAAATGAAGTAATAATATTCATCAAAACAATGGGAAATAATAAATTGCCCTCATCGTAGGTATTTTTAAGGCCAATGCACAGAATAAAGGTCCAACATGACATGATGCTAGAAATATTACTCAATGTTAGAAATACTATTCAGCAGCAAAAGCTACTACCAGGTTTTGGCTAAAAACAAAACATGACTCTTACTACAGAGTTATAAGAAAACACAGGAAACTTATCTGTAGTGTTTTGGAATGAAGTACCTCGCTCAGTCTACATTACCAATTGAAAGATCATTAAAAAAATTCATTTAAAAAAAGCAGAAATAAACTTTGATAAATAGCTTTGACTGAATACACTGAACAAATGAAAAAGTAAATAAAGAACAAATAGACACCTATACCTTTCAAAATAAAATTTACAGAATATCAAGTATGTTTCAAATACCATGCTTTGAAACCATAGGCATAGTACCTGACTATATTAATTTCACAATCAAGTGGAAAATGCATACATTAACAAATTGTTACTAGTGGGATTTCCAAGCTGTGGACCAACAACTGAATATCCTACTATCTACAAAATCATTTACTGACACATAGTTACATCTACCCCAAATTCCTTGAAAAGATCTTTGATGTCATTAAGAGAAAATTACATAGCATTTACTTCAAAATAATTAGCAAAAAAGAAGTCAAAGTTGGGAACTGGAAAATCAAGTAAACAGAAAACCAGATTTAGAGTAAATATATTTGCAATACAGTTTGAGGAGAAAAAATATAAAATGAACTTTCAAATCACCGTCTCCTCTCAGTTTGGCGAAGAAAGCTTAAATGTATATGAACAACCTTAACGGGGTGAGTTTATGAAAAGTTATCCAGGAATGACTAGAATATTTGAATGCTGGAGAAAAGATGAAGAAATGTCTTTTCATCTATACTAACAGGGGGTTCTTGTGTTTTGGGCCTTATGTCAAGATCTGATCGGAAGAGCTAGCACTGAGCCATAAGATGAGGAAGAAATCAGCCATGTGAGCCCAGGAACAGATCAGAAAAACAAGATGAAAACAAACAAAAACATCAAAACCAAACAAAATCCCAGTAATATGCATATTATGTGATAGAAGAAAAAACAAATACGCATATTCATTTTACTGAAACAAAAGGGGATAAGAATCAGGAATGTTTATAGTAATCAAGAGATTTTAAATGAAAATTACCCAGAAAACTTACTGATTTACTATGTACAAAAAAAGTACTATTGTATTTTAGTGACCCAGGTTCCTTATTTGGTTATGCAAATATTAAGTATAAGAATTTTCATAGGTAGTCTTAGATCCTTGTAAATATATAATTCTTAATTTATTTTAAAGCTTTTGACCAAAAATTATCAGTCATAGTCATTGTATTTCTGTAGGTTTTTCTATTCATATTTCAATCTACCTATGCTTGTAAATGTATTGGTATATTCATTACATTGAATTTGGAAGTTTTATGCTGTTAACAACTACAGATTTCTAAACTTACAAGGTACACTTCTTTTTAACATTTCAGGACGTTGTATTACCTGTATCTTTAAATACAGAAATAAACATTTCAGCAAGCAAAATAAAGACATATTATTTCATATTACAGTTTCTAATCATTAATAAATATTGATCTTGATTTTACTTGAAAAACTTACCTAGATAGTGCTACACCAGCACCAGTAGTTATTTGTTGTGTCTGTTTCCTTTTTCCCTGTACGTTGAGAATGTTTTGTTGGATCTTGGCTAAAATCGAGATTGTGCTTAGTCAATGAAACAGATTGTTCCCACTGTAGGATCAGTATTCGAACAGATCTGGGTCAATAACCTGTTTCCAGTATCTGCCTCTTTCTAGTAACCTTGAGCATGTTATCATCTCCTGACCTCATTCCATCTAGTAATGAAGTTCAGATAATAGGGGCACCTGGGTGGCTCAGTTAGTTAAGCCTCTGAGTCTTAATTTTGGCTCAGGATCTCAAGATCAAGCCCTGTATTAGGCTCCATGCTCAGTGGGGAGTTTGCTTGAGATTCTATCTCTCTTTCTCCTTCTGTCCACACCCCCCATGCTCGTGTGCATGTGCTCGCTCTCTCTCTTTTTCTTGCTCTCTCTCTCTCAGGTAAACAAGTAAATCTCTCAAAAGAAAAAGTTCAGACAATACGTATTCCATGGAAGTGTTCCAAGAACATTGGTATAAATTATAATGCCTGACACACAAAAAAATACTGAATATTTGTTCCACACCAAGGATATTCTATACAGAAATATTCCTAGACATATTCATTAATCTCTGAATGTTTTGCAAATGTTCTCTAGAGTGCACAGGGTCGGCTTCAAGTTTGTTTTTTTTTTTAAATGCTACAAGTGTATTTTTCTTTGATTGCAATTGATAACATATAAACGTATTCTGAGCTCTGTGAGTGACCATTTTGGAACTGAGTGCCATCTCCAGAATTCAGTACCTTATCTGATTTGGATTTCAGATCACATTAATATGAATGGTTCGTTAATGAACAAAGAACAAAACTAAGCTTAATGAACAGGTGACAATCACGCTAGGTAAAGTTAGGGCCAATGCATAGTGAGCTAAATGAAATAAAATTCCCTTGTTATTTTTAAAGAGGAAATTGCAAGAAAGACTAACTCTTGACATGGCACACACAGTAAGACATGCTATGCAAATCCATAAAGGACCTGATATTCTTAGCAGTTGATGCTTTTTTCACATTCTAAGCAACAATTTATTCCAGCAAATTATAAATATATATATATATTTTAGTTTGAATTGTGTTGGACACATAGAGATCTTTCTAATTGTTTTAGTATCTTATGCATGAGTTTTGGTTTTGTAATTTTATGCAAGCTAACTAGTTTATGTGAATGCGTACCTTAACCATAGGGAAATAATGATAGACCACATTTTTTTTTTTGCCTTTGTTAAATGTTCACAGTTTGAGAAATATTATTGTAGTAAAAAAAAAAAGAGTTACTATTCTGAAATTCAGAGTCCAAAATTAAGTGTCAACCTTCCAGTTTATGTGAAAGCTTTGGTATTAGCTTAACCTCACTGAATTTCAATTTGCTTCCCGATAAAATAAGTGCAATTAAATTAATCCTGTCACCTTTACAAGGTGTTTGAGAGAATTAAATGAAATCAAAGATGTTAGTGTGCCTTATAATCTGTAAAGCACTGTATTAATGTAAGGGATTATTCATTCCATCATTATTAATAAACACTTGAACTTGCTACATCACAACATTGTATAAGGCATCTTCAAAGAAAATAATGCTTTAAAATGCAAATCAGTTAGTGAATTCATTGTCCCTTTCATGATTTGAAAAGTTTGTCTCACACAAAACCCATATTTTCAGTCACAAACAAAATTCTGCGTTTTGGGTCTTTGCATGAAATTGGAGCACAGGTTGGAGATATGCATTAATAGAGTTTTACTATAGACAAAAGGTTGGACTCTGCTGGGCACCCTGGGAGACTTACTTAAATTATCGCTGGTCTTTTAGTTACACCCCATATAGGATATAGTTTGCCCCATTAGTATCTTTTGCAGGGCTGATCAAAAAATACAACGGGGGTGGGGGTGGGGACTGGGTGGCTCAGTCGGATAAGCGTCTGCCTTCAGCTCCCATGATGATCCCAGGGTCCTGGGATTGAGCCCCGCCACTGGACTCCTTATTAGTGGGGAGCCTGTCCTCTCTCTGCCCGCTGCTCCCCCTGCTTCTCCTGTCTCTCTCTCTATATCAAATAAATTAAATCTTTAATATTTATATATATATTCTGATATATGTATATTCTGCATAATACTGATATATAATATCTATGATTTATATGTTCTAAGATAAAGTACAGAACATGTATTTAAAATAAATGAAAAAAAGATGTGTAAACATCATCTAAAAAATGACATTATAGATTTAATTGTTTATCTAGATTAATGCCTACTGATTTCCTAAAGAATTTCTGGCTGTTACATAAAAATATACAACAGGATAAAATTCAAATAGAAGCAGAAATAGAATGTGAAGTTCAAGGAAAACATAAGAGATGCAAATTTTATCATATACTATTTTCCAGTTGCTTCAAACATATAATTACCATGTTAACAACTGAATAATGATATGATTGGTGAATATATGACGATGTAATCATTGCTGGGCATTTAACTTTCAAATATTTTATATGGGGGATGGTGCCTGGGTGGCTCAGTCAGTTAAGTCAGTCAGGCATCTGCCTTCAGTTCAGGTCACACTCTCAAGGTCCTGGGATCAGGCCCTTGTCAGGGTCTCTGCTGAGCACAGAGTCTGCTTCTCCTTCTCCCTCTGCCCTTCCCCACAACTGCTCATGCTCTCTTTCTCAAATAAGTAAATAAAATATTTTTTTAAATTAATGATAAATGTGCCATATGTGTCTGTGTGTATAGGGTTATTATTATTATTTTTTGGTTTATCATTGACCAAAATATATAATTTAAGTTTGAGTCTTTCTTGATATGAACCTCCACAATGCTCTCCCAAAGGCTTTATGCATATATTAACTTATTCAGATATCAATCAATAATTGAGCATTATTTACCTCCAGTCACTATCTCAATGGCTCAACCTATTTATAATGCCATCTAAAGCATACATATTTGGCTATTTTAAAACCACCTAGCCTGTATTGGAAATTCATTAATTTTTTTTTTAATTTTATTTATTTATGATAGGCACACAGTGAGAGAGAGAGAAGCAGAGACACAGGCAGAGGGAGAAGCAGGCTCCATGCACCGGGAGCCCGACGTGGGATTCGATCCCGGGTCTCCAGGATCGCGCCCGGGCCAAAGGCAGGCGCCAAACCTCTGCGCCACCCAGGGATCCCTGGAAATTCATTAAATTCACTAAAAATTCTTCACCAACTGTCTGCTTAAATTAAAAGTTTTGCATTTTTGTTTTCTATATTTTCTGTTAATTTATGTGCATTATTTTTGTACTTACTGATAATAAAAACTGCTTGAAAACAGAGTAAAGTTCTTTTGAATTTTCAATAAGAGTGCAATGTTTGGCCAAGTGCAGTAGGGTCCAAAGACACATTTGTTCTATGAGTAGCAGCAACTCGAAAGAAGGAAGGAAGGAAGGAAGGAAGGAAGGAAGGAAGGAAGGAAAGAAGGAAGAGAGGAAGAAAGAAAGAAAGAAAGAAAGAAAGAAAGAAAGAAAGAAAGAAAGAAAGAAAGAAAGAAAAGAAGAAAGAAAGAAAAAGAAAGAAAGAAAGAAAGAAAGAAAAAGAAAGAAAGAAAGAAAGAAAAAAAGAAAGAAAGAAAGAAAAAAGAAGAAAGAAAGAAAAAGAAAGGAAGAAAGAAAGAAAAAGGAAGAAAGAAAGAGACAGGCTGAGAACTGAACTTGGAGAAGTGGTTTTAGAGTATCTGTGTTTATTATCAGGAATAGGTAAGACCTAAATATTTGCAAAGTTAAATAAAATAAAAATTTAGAAGTCCTGGTGACAGGCCACTTAGTCTATGCTCTGGTTCTTCGTGAGTATCTTCCATTTTGTCTCGCACGCCTGGGACTGCACGCTTACATGCCAGCCAGTGCTCTAGGACTGCGTAGTCTACAGAGAAGGGATGGAATCGATATTATTACAACCCTTTGTGTGCGTACGTGTGGTGTTTAATCATGCACTGTTCCATTTAATTATGTCATATTAAGTAGACATTATTCCATTGTATAAGTAAAGTCAATGATGCTAAGAGAGATCGAGCCATCCACAACTTCAGAAGGAGAGTGGATTTGAAGCTGGTGGCTTCCTAATTAAGCACCCACGATCCTGCTAGCCTAGCCACTTGCCTTCCATGAGGGTGTCTCTTCTGGGACTGCAGGCCTGTTCTGGAAAACCCTGACTATCTGTCTCTTGCTACGAGTACTCTTGGTACCAACATTTCTCTGAACAATACTCCACTGAGACTTAAATTTGGGGCCTTCCCTCCTTAACTGACATAAGTTAGTGTTATCTCTAAAACGAGGTTATTTTTTCCAGACATTATTGTTTTTGGTCTTTGATTTCTCCACGCTCTCTCTGTACGGGCTTAACATTGTTGAAATTATAGATGATCTCAGTCCTTAGCTGTATTGTCATAAACCTCTCATCAGTTTAAAAAGAAGAAGTGATGGGAGATTCCATACACTAAGTTGGTTTTAGCCAAACTTTGAGGACTGAGAAAGAACTAGATTGGAGGAAGAAATGACAGACAGTACATTCGTAGAAAAATCATTCCCAGGTGAAACCTTTGCCTTTGAATCCTGAACTACGTATTCAAGTAAAATTCTATCCTCCTTGGCTAGAAAAGTTCATTTACAAAATGCCAAAAGCCCATTAGGACTAAAACAATACACGTCTGGACTTTACAGTCTATATGTCTCTTCTTTTACATGTGAGATCACTGAATCCTCAGCTGGTACTTTAATAAAGTAAATAATAAAGGTACTTTAATACAATCAGGAAAGTTTTAATTATGCCAACTTTACACATAGGAAAAATGACATCTCAGTCATGATGTTTAAATTTGCATGGTGAACATGGGGACTGGTTTGAGGACCTGAAAAGACAAACGTAGAATTCTCTCTCTGGTCATTTCATGAACTCCGTATGTGTGTATAATAAGAATAGTCACTGGTATCCTATCTCGTCGTCGAACTGGGCCTCAAATTAATTACTTGTGTATTCCTACTACTTTACCCAGTCGTGTCATGGCATGATGAGAGAGGATGTTAAATATCACGATCTTGTCCCCAGTTGTGTGCATAGCGTGGACTTTAGTAACTATTCTGGAGAAGAAAAGGAAAATAAAGCTACATAAATAAATTCCCCAAGTAAAGCTGCATAAGGTGGATGACATGTAATTCAGCTCCACATACCCTCATAAAACATATAAAAGTGAAATGTGGGGTTGTTTTATGGCTCATGATTAAGCACATTAAACTGAAGATTAATGTTGTGATTTTAGTCCGACCATTATAAGTGTCTCAGTATTAAGTCACTGTAATGACTGAATTACTTTGTGCAAATTGCTCAAAGTATCTGAGAAGGAAAATGTTGGCTAAACCTGAAATAAAGGAGTGTGTATGTACAGCACCCAGGGAGAGGACGGGTTAGGTTGGCTGGTGCAGGCGACTAAACCATTTCTGGACAAGCCAGTAGTGAGGTTTTTAACAGTTCATAATCATAAATATTCAAGAGATCTTAGAGATGTTTTTTGTTCACTAGATGTGAATATTACAACCCAAATTAGCATATGAATTCTGAAGATAACGCTGGTGATATGAATATGTTTGCTACAATGTCATTCTGTGATTTGACTTAATTCTACTCTTAATTCTTCCCTCACTTTCTCAAACAATAATTTTGCAGTTTTGCCAATGTAATAGTTCACTGGTTATTCCAGTAAAATTATTGAAAATGATAAAACTTCTCAAAACGTGCAGGTCTTCATGTGAAAACCATTGTGCTGCTTTGTTGACTGGCCTCGCATACGCTTAGCGTCTAGTGGGAGCATCTCCATTCTGCTTTGGAGAACTGCTTCTTCCTCCCACTAGTGTGAAGTGTCTGTGGGGAAAGCAACCAGGATACCTAGACCTTCCTGGTTAAATCTGTGCCTATGACCAGAAAATCGGATTCTTCTTCCTTGACATGTGGAGGAAGCAGAGAGAGCAAGGACCACACGAGTTAGAGCTGCTTCCTCTTTGGCAGTACGACATCAGCCTGCCCTGTGTCCTCGTCCTAAGCTCCCAGGCTGTCCTGACTTCAGAAGCTTGTCCCTTCCCAGGTCCGATCTGTCAGTTTTGCTCGGACTTTTTGAACTTTCCAATAAACTTACCTTAAATTTATGTCATTTACTTTTCTTTTTATACTTGTCTCTTCCTTTCTTTCCCTTTCCAATCTTTCCCTTCCCTCCCCTTCCCCTCCATTCCTCTTGCCTCCTCTCGCCTCCTCTCCCCTCCTTTCCTTTTTTTTCCTGAATCAGATTCTGTTGCTAGCAAACAAAACAAAATGAAAACAACAGAGAGAAAAGAACCGTTCACATATACAGATAATTTGGCTGAAAAGTGTGATAAATGAACTTTACATTTTACCACCCACCATGCATCCCCATCTGATTCCAGAGGCTTTACTCCACCTGTTGATGCCTCCTAGTAATTGTGGGGAGGAGTAATAAGGAATATGAACCTCCACAGTGCTTACCAAAGGTTTTATGCATATATTAATTTATTCAAATAATAATTGAGCATTATTTACCTCCAGTCACTATTTCAAGGGTTCAACCTATTTATAATGCCATCTAAAGCAGACATATTTGGCTATTGTGATACTAACACAGGGAAGGAAAAAAAAACAAACTTGTAGAAGAATAAAACCAAAAACTTCCTTATATGGAATTGCATATGCTTCCTTTTCTTTTACATACATACAAAGTGACCTCGGGCTGCCGCCTCTGACGTGGGGCATGGTGTCCAGCAAGTATCCCTTTTAATAGCGCTACAATTTGAGAAAATGACACAGCCTGAGAAAATCTGTACTACGATCATTCTTTTCTTTTTTTTTTCCACCCCAGGAACGATTATTTAAAGATTTTACATAGACCTGTAATATAAAGACTCTGCTTCATTTTTAGATCCCAACTGAGGGTCATGAAACATATACTTAGGAAAGGAATTTTATAGTAAAGCCCAGGATTAAAAATTCAGATTTGTGTGAAAAGGACTGCCCATATCTGAGTTCTATAATACATAGTGAGCAAATGAAGACTGGAAATATGGAATTATACCAAGATTTTGAAAAAAAAAAAAACAAGTGATATCTACTGTCACTTTATAAAGCTGGTGTGATCTCACTTAATCAGCGGTTATCATCCCAGTAATTTCTATAACTTTAAAATATGCATTTCACTAGATTTTCATGACTTAAACCACTTGTACAGGAAAATATTACAGGTGTCGCTGGTATTCAGAAGTTGGGAGTCTACCTCTGTGGTCAGTGCCCTTCTCCTCTGGTCTATACAGCCTTCTGGATGAGACTTGACTGTGAGAATTGGCAGAAAAAGAAAGAGCCAGCTTCTGGGAGTTCCTGTAGACACAAGGAGAAGCAAAGGCTGTACAGAAAAGGCAAAGTTATGAAATTACATATGTTCATGGAGAAATGTGCGCATTATGTGTGAAGGTGTGAGGTTGGTGTCGGTGTGAAGATTTTATGCTATAAAAGGGAAAACTATAAAAATAAGCAACAACTGAGCCAAGGAGGCAAAGATAAGGGGCAGGGTGGGAGAGAGAGAGAGAGAATATGGTCAGTAGAGCAAATGTATATTTCCCAGAGTCACAAGATTTGGGCAAATGAGGGAGGATGTATTTGCATCTACCTTTTATCTGAATTCAGTCTTGGCACATCTCCTCCACTCTCGCTTCTTTGATAAGGAAGACAGGACTGCCTTTGACAGTTTAAACATATTCATCCAATTACATGCTAAATTCTGAGCAACACTGAACCTCCTGTTGTGAAAATGCCCTGCAATACAGATTTGCAGTCTTCTAGAACATGATGTTTATCTAAATTGTCTGAGTTTCCTGTCAAGTTCGACATACTAAAGAGGAGAGAACACTGTCAATCTTTTTGAGTATTTTAGTAGGTTCTTAAAGAAGTTACCAAATCTTTATTTATTTATTTTTTATGATGTAAATTCCTACTCGGTGCTCCATTTAGGGAGAATCAATGCCATTTGATTTTGCAGTGTTGCAAAATGCATGGATGGCTCAGCAATTCAGGCTTCTTTCTTCTCACCAATTGTTATTCCCATGGAAATATGGATCAAGTAATAAAGAGAATGAAGTCATTGCTGCAGGCTGGAAATAGCATCAGACTGACAGACAGGAAACTGGAATTTTCTTCCTGATTTCTGCTGCTCGCCAGTGGAACGATTTGGGCATGTTCAGAAAATCTATCTGAGCCCAAGTGCCTGCATATAAAAATAAGGGACTTAGGTAGGGGGTCCCTTGGGTGGCTCAGTTAAGTGACCGCCTCTTGATTTCCCCTCAGGTCATGTTCTCAGGGTTGTGGGATCTATCCCAGGGAAGAGCTCCACCTCCAACCTCGCCTCCAGCCCCAGGTCAGGCTCCACACTGGGTGGAAATTTGGCTTCTTCACCCCCTCTCTCTCCTCTGCCCCTCCCACCACTCACACATGATCTCTAGAACAAACAAATAAATCTTTAAAATAATTAAAAAATGAGGGAGCTGGACTTTATAACAGATGATCTTAAAGGGGAGTAAAATATGTGTGCCTCAAAATGTGCCATTTGGGCATGTGGATTATCTTCAGGGGAAGGTGATCAAGAACCAGCAGATTCAGGAAAATCTGTTATCTCTCCCTTAACTGCTTAAAGAATTTCAAAAGGGGGCCTGGCCCAGAAAGAGAGCAATTACCAGAGATAATTATTTTTTAATCTGATTATACGCATCTGCTCTTCTCATCTTCCTGCAAAATGCCCTCCACCCTATTGAAACCCAGGCCCTGATCCCACTTCTTAGCTCAGGATAGCAGATAAGCCTCAATTGCCTGATGGCTTTTGGGTCTCACATTTTTAAGGAGCTCCTTTTTGTACCAAATTTAACTTGTTTTTCTTCCTTTAATCTGTCTTATATAAATTTTATCATTGGTCCATCCAAAGAAGACAGAAGAAAATAATTTTTTTCCACCCTTACAATCTCTAAAATATAGTCCATTCTAGATCAATGAATGCATTATTTAAAAAATATGTCCTATTTTATTTGAAATTTAAAAAAAATAAAATAAAATATAGCTCTCTGTATCCATATCTATTTCATAAGTTCAATGGAAGTCATAAGATTATTTTGTAAGCATTTAACATGTCAATATTTTTCCAAAAGAAGTTATTTCAAAATGTAATAAACCATTTTTTCACTTTTCCCACAACTCTGAGACTTCTTTCTCAATAGCAGTGACATTATCTCATGGTCACTGTTATAGGAACTGTATATTCAAGCTGAAGAATAAGTCCCCTGGTCCTATCTTTTACACATGGATTTTAATACCTAATATTTAGCAGACTTGGCTTAGAAATTTCAAGTTCAGTGTGTCGCTTTATTCAATACTTTGAAGTGTTCCTTTGGAATATGATAGGCAGTAACATTTTACAAAAAGTTTTTTAAGAACAATCTAATGTATTTGTTAGTAAAATAACAATATATCTCCATGCACTATTTAATTTCCTCCACAAGCTTTCAGATATTGTCCATATCAGTGAAGTGATCAATGATCTTAAAAAAAAAAAAAAAAAAAAAGGAAGAGACTTTTATGTGAATGTGATAGAAAGTAAGTTAAATAATATTAAGTGATAGGGGATTTGGGGAAGAGACATAATGTCAGCCAAGATGGTTCAACATGAACATGGATACAACAATATATTTAGGGAGGATTTTCAACATGTTTTGAAGCAATGCTAACCTGTTGTTAGTTTTGTAATGAAATTAAATATAATTCCATTGCATATTATTTCATGTCTCAATTACAGGACTCTTTTTATTGCAGTGTAAACATTTGTGCAAATATCTATTCCTCCAGTAGATTTGCTGGTCTTAGCTTTGAACTCTAGGTCTTGAAAAATACCTTTTGATCAGCAGGTGTTTGAATGCTCCTACTCAGCCTTCTGTGCTAATCTTAAAAGTCACTGTCTCAAGGAAGACTTCCCTGTTTTCCCCAGGGTGAGCCAAGCCCTTTTATGACACATATTTACAGTTCCGGATGTTTTCCTTTAATTTAGTATTTTGTAATTACATATGTATTTGTGCCTTTTCTTTCCTCTAGGCTTTAATTATGTAAGTTTCAGGTGTTCAACACTATAATTTGACATCTGTATGCACAAAGTGATCACCCCCAAAAGTCTAGTTACCATCTATCACTCTACAGCTGGCCCCTTTTTACCCTTTTTGTCCACCCCCACTCCCCTCTCCCTCTGGTAACAACCAAGCTGTTCTCTGTGCCTATGAGTTCGTTTGTGTTTTGTTCGATTTTTTTGTTTATTTTAGATTTCACATGAGTGAAATCCTACAGTATTTATGTTTCTTCTTCTGACTTATCCTATTTACCATAATACTCTCAAGGCCCATCCATGTTTTCACAAATAGCAAGATCGTACTCTTTTCATGGCTGAGTAATAATATTCCGTTGCTTTCATATTTTGGCTATTGGAAATAGTGCTGCAGCGAACATATGGGTGCATGCATTTTTTTTCAAATTAGTGTTTCTGTATTCTTCACATAAATATCCACTAGTGGAACAGCTAGATCATATGGTAGTTCTGCTCTTAATATCTGAGAAATCTCCACACTGTTTACAACAGTGTTTGTACCATTTTCAATCCTACCAACCATTCCCAAAGGCTCACTTTTCTCCACATCCTCTCCAACACTTTTTACTTCTTGTCTTTTTGATAATAGCCATTCTAACAGGTATGAGGTGTTATCTCATGGTGGCTTGGATTATTTATTTCCTTGCTGATTAGTGCTGTTGAACATCTTTCCACGTGCTTATTGACCATCTGCGTGTCTTCTTTGGAAAAATGTCTACTCAGATCCTTTACATATTTTGTTTTATTGACTTTATAACATTTATTTATTTATTTGAGAGAGAGTGTGTGCACAAAGGGAGAGAAAGGCAGA
This sequence comes from Vulpes lagopus, assembly GCF_018345385.1. Taxonomy (NCBI): domain Eukaryota; kingdom Metazoa; phylum Chordata; class Mammalia; order Carnivora; family Canidae; genus Vulpes; species Vulpes lagopus. The sequence goes on along the minus strand of NC_054833.1, from coordinate 111,721,687 downwards.
GCGAGAAGCAAACTCCCCACTGAGCAGGGAGCCTGACTGGGGGACAGTGGATCCCAGGGTGCTGGATGACCTGAGCGAAAAGTAGACACTTAACTGACTGAACCACCCAGATAACCCCTTTGCCCAATTTAAAATTGGATTTTGAATACATCTGAACAGGAAGATGATTGTACACGGCACATCTTTCTTCTTCTTCTTTTTTCTTTTCTGTCTTTTTTTTCCCCCTTCCTTGTTTCCTTCCACTGGAAGTAAGAGTTAGGGTGTTTCTTATAACATACCGTGCATCAACTCCAGCATGCTGCTGCTAGTTTAGAATTCCTAGCTAACAATACAAGGCAATGCAGGCTTGTTATAGCAGTAGCTAAATACAGGAGATACACCAACAGTAGTATATCAGTAAAATTAAAGAAAATCCATTTTAACCTAGACATTCTCTCACTAAATGTTAAATGCTATGGCTTCTTCGAATGAGAGTAGCTAGGATACATCTATCTGTCTATCTATCCATCTATCCTACAGCTTGACTCTTTATGAGGAAAAGTGATTCTTCTATTTGAGAAAATTTAAAATAAACAAAGAACATAACTATAAATTATTATATTATGCCAAGTGACAATGTAAAGCTTTGGTGAAGGTGCATGTGTGTTGGGTAAAACTTTCTTTCTGTGCTCTTTGAAAATATACTCCCATCTAAGTCTGATTAACATATTTTAAAAAGTGACCCCCAAGGCCATCTCACTAATAATTCTTTATCCAATAGATCTTGTTTGAGAATTCCCTTGAAAGGAACGAAGTATGTCAGATAAATTAAATGAATAGAATTGATGTAGATTAAGAGTGATGTACATTCTGAGTCTGAACTTTTAATTTCACTAAATATTATTTTTCATCTTCATGATCACATTATATTGAAATGTTGGAACTTCAATTTCCTCTACTATTTCATTTAATAAAGCCTTTGTCTCCTCTGAGCTCTTAAGGAGATGTTAGCTTTAAATCACATTGACTTCACCCTTTGCAATTTACATATGTTGAAGAAATAAAAGCCTTTTCAAGAGTCACCACAGGGGCCTGAGAAGCCTCAAAGGAGTGTTAAGACCTTGAATTTAATGTGAGCTGCCTCAAACACAAAACACAAATCCTCCCTGTAGAATACTAATGGCTTTTGTGTACAGTTACATTTCCTTGTGATCTTTTGTAAAGTAAAGGAACAGCCCATGTATAAAACAGTCTTTGTGCCGGTGATTGGGAAACACAACTCCAGCTTGGAGGCAAAAGGGCAACTTTCCATAGGTCATCATTACATGGTGAAATTTACACTGGATTATTAGGGAAAGCTTAGAAATATATTTTTTTAAAAGCAATAATATTGAAACTGCAATTCATGATTGTGCATCACATGCCTTTAGTTGAAAATCAGATTTCCATGAAGATTTATTCAAAAGGGTATTTTAAATATCTCAAATATAGTTGCAGGTTTGGTCTTTGGTACCTAACAATGGATTTATTCTAACTTGTCTTTTTTTTCTCAGAGCTATAGTTTTACTTTATTTTCTAGAGATGTATGCCTGGTTTTAAATATCAACAGGATTTATGCAAGAGCACAAAAAGTTCAAGGGATACAGATTTCCTGAAATCTCGGTCCTGTCCTAATAATACCTTTCTTATATAATTCACATGCCATTAAATGCTCTGGGAAAGGTTTCAACATGATAGGAGGCCAGTGATGTCGTAAGAAATTTCTGGTAATGTTTTCTTTGGGGTAACTTGGAAATTTTGCAAAACCCAGAAGTTCATAAAAATGACAATGAAGAACGCATTATGGAGCAAACAAACTCTTAAATCCTGTTCTCAAACCTGGCTGCATAATTTTACCACTTCAGGAGTGATGATGATGATGATGATGATGCCTGGAATCTGCTCTAGATAAATTGTATTGGAGTCGCTTAGGTTGCATTGTTGAAAGGTTATTAATCTGAACTAAGATGTGCTTTGGGTGTAAAATACATATTAAATTTAAAATATGTGCTATGAAGCTAACAAACATACTAAAAAAGATTTTGTCCTTAACTAGACTCAGCAGACTCCTTAGAGCTTTTATTTGAATAGGTCTCACCCATGAGCCCTGTTGGGATTGCCACACGTAGTTTGAGGAAAAATCGTGCTATTTTAGTTTTGCATGAAACCAAGTGCTAGAATTGATGCTATATCAGGTTTGGCATCAGAGGGCCGCTATTTACTGACTCTTAAGTGACATTGGACATATAATTCAACCTCTATGCACTTTAATTTTTCATCTGATAAAGAAATATATATTATACTTTTCTATTTGTAGGAATTAAGTAAGATTTGAATAAACATAATTGAGTCTTGTGCCAAGGTCAGGGTAGATATCTAGTAAAATTGGAAGTTCCATTTACCCCTTCCTTTCCTTCTACCCTCATGAGAGAGGATGGGCTTTAAAAGACCCACAAGCGACTAACACAATTATACACATGTTGTGCGCACACACACACACACACACACCACTTTTGTCAGGTAAGAATTACTCTGGTACCAACATGGGCAATAATACCCTATAATATTCCTATAGGGGCTATTTCAACACACACAACATGATATAAATTCCTCCTCCCTTTCCATATGTCAGCTCTACACTCTGCCCACAAGTGACCCACATTCTGAGTTCCTGAATGAAGACCAAATCATGCCCACTCTTGCCTGTACATCTTATCTAGTCCTACCAGATCTGTCCACTCAAACTGTGGTTCCTATCCCTAAGAAATAGTCCTATGTCAAAGAATTTCTACTCATGATGATTTAGAGTGTCGACTGAAGCCTACATTCCTCTGTGTCTTTCTCTTCTCTTCTGTATATAAATCTTCACTGTGTTGATATCAGACAACCTAAGTCAAATCTTTCCCTTTACATTTTTACTCATGGATTTCATACCAAATTCTGGTCAGTAGATCAATGAAATAGAACATTCTCTGGAAACTAGGACCCAAACAGGAGTCCCATGAGTCTGGTAAATCAGAAAATATACCTATGATTGTAACCTAAAAACACAAATATAAAATAGACACATTCCAACTAATACACTAGGGATAGGAAGTATACTGTTCTTCTGACTGACCCCATAAAAGTTGAGGGGTTTATAACAAAAATGAAAGGTCAATGGAATTATTTCCATAATGAGGGAAAAACAGACATGAGGGTCAAATTTTTGTCTTGATATGAAACTCCAATATCAATGAACACTGAAAATTTTTTAAAAATGTCTAATGACTCCAGCACTAAGCTTATCTAATGACAAATGCAGAACCACCACACTGCCACAAAAATCTTAACAAGAATACTGATCATTAAGTGGATTTTGCCATTTTCTCTACACTTAGTTATATGTTCTACGTGGTTTATAATTAGTAAGTTTTATAGGATAGTTGAAAGAAGAGACTTAAGAAAAAAATTTGATTAGCCCATAAAATTTCAGATCTTTTCCCCCAGAGGGATAATTACCTGTGGTTATGCAGTAAACATCATTGCAATGTTATTAGTGTTTTGAGTACTTTGGGGAGTAGACTGAGGGCTGGTCTCAGGAGGGTGGGAGATGGGGAAGATAAGACAAATCCTCCTCCTTCTCACAGTAAACAACAACCTCTAACTCATTTTCCAGAGGTCAAAACCATGAAATCTAGCTAAAGTAAACTATTAATTAGGAGAAAGTGTGCTAGGGTAGATTAAAAAAAGATCCTGGTAAGAAGTAATGAGAGTGCATTTTAATGGTGAACTTAGTAATGGATGAATCTTGGTTGGTGGTTTCTTGATCAGTGTTCACAACTAAGCAGAGGGGAGCCAAGCTTTTCTCATTGTCCTAAAGGCATCATCAATAATATTTGTATGTTTTTCTACATTTGGAAGCAATTTCATGATTCTAAATTCCAGTTTCTGACTCATGGTGTTGCCTATGAATTCTGCTCTGTTGTGCTTGATCTTCTAACTGTCTCACCCTCTCTTCCATGTTCCAGTTTCTAACAGGACATCCAAGAGTTCCTGGCATTGAAAGAGTTGAGCTTATCCAGACATACCAGAACTGGAAGGTGTATAGGGATTTTGAATTCCAACTGCCATGTTCTATAGAGAACAAAACAAAGGTTTAAAGAACAGAAATCCTTGTCTAAAGTTATTAAGTAAGTGTTGCTGAGGGAAGACCAGCTATCAACTCTAATCGGAGATAGTTAGCAGAGTTGAGTAGTTGTGTTACCACCATGCCACCACCTCCACTGGCCTTTCCCTTCCTGGTTGGTCTTTCTTTTTCTTTTTTTCTTTCTCTTTTTTTCTTTCTCTTTTTCTTTCTTTTCTTTCTTCTTTCTTTCTTTCTTTCTTTCTTTCTTTCTTTCTTTTTCTTTCTTTTTTCGTTTTTCTTTCTTCTTCCTCTTCTTTCTTTCTTCTTTCTTTCTTTCTTTCTTTCTTTCTTTCTTTCTTTCTTTCTTCTTTCTTCTTTTTTTCTTTCTTCTTCCTCTTTCTCTTCCTCTTCTTCTTCCTTCTTTCTTCTTCTTCTTCCTCTTTTCTTCTTCTTCTTCTTCTTCTTCTTCTTCTTCTTCTTCTTATTCTTATTCTTATTCTTCTCCTTCTTCTTCCTTTCCTTAATGGACACAGCCATGAGTATAAGATTTGACAAAGACTTCTCAAATATTTATATTCAACAAGAACAAACTCCTTCAGATTCTTCCTTTTTAAGAAAAACTGTGGCTTTGGGGTGTCTTGGTGTCTCAGTTGGTTAAGTGTCTGACTCCTGATTTTGGTTTTGGACATAATCTCAGGATGGTGAGAATGAGCTCTGTACTGAGCTCTATATTGGGGGCACGGAACCTGCTTAAGATTCTCTCACTCTCTCAGGGCACCTGGGTGGCTCAAGTAGAGCACCTGACTTAGGCTCAGGTCATGATTCCAGGGTCTCAGGTTCAGGCTCCTGCTCAGTGAGGAGGTTTGGGACAAAGATCCCTTTGCCCCCTCTCCCAACTCCTGTGTGCCCACCTGCTCTCTGTCTCAAATAAATAAAATCTTTAAACAAAAACAAAAACGACTTTCTCTCTCTCTCTCCCTCTGCCCCTCCCCATGCTTCCCTCTCTCTCCCTCCCTCCCTCTCTTAAAAAAAAAAGTGACTTTTACTTTCAACAGGTAAAAGTAATCAAAAGATTTGAAAGATTATGGCTATAAAGAAAAAATGAAGGCCTAATGTTTCTAATGTATGACTGCAGTTGTTATTCATTTTTTTAAAGATTTTATTTATTTATTTATTTATTTATTTATTTATTTATTTATTTATTCATGAGAGACACGGAGAGAGAGAGAGGTAGACAGAGACATAGGCAGAGGGAGAAGCAGGCTTCCTGTGGGAGCCCAATGTGGGATTCGATCCCAGGACCCCAGGATCACCACCTGAGCCAAAGGCAGACACTCAACTGCTGAGCCACCCAGGTGGCCCTTATTTATCTTTACCTTCCCAAATCCTATCCATTTACAAAATCTCCTTCTCCAATAAGCCAACTTAAACTATTCTAGAACTGTTATTTCTCCTTCCCTTTAATTTGTAGTACAGAGGGGATATTTACTACTCAATTGATAATAAAACAGGAATCCCCACCCCTAATGGCTATTCAGTTTCTCCTATAATTTTCCTTTGTCCTTTGTATTAACAGATAGTGTATTTCTTTGAGCCAGAAGCCATGTCTTATATATACTATTGATTTCCCCATAACTCATGAGTGGAGCAAGCTTACATTTGTTGAATTCTTATAATGTTCTACTTACTGTGCCAAGTATTTTATAGATATCATTTCATTTAATCCTTATGAAAAACCCCTTGAGGTAGAGCTTATTACCTCCATTACAGATGGAAGAAAACTGAAGTACAAATACTGGCTAAAATAACTCCAAGAACTAAAATTTAGTGAAAAGTAACACAGGCAATTAAACCAAAATCTTCCATCTGCCGACAGTGATCTTTTTACTAAATAATGTTGGCTATACTTACTATTAGGTGTACAGTAGGAGCTTAATAAATTCCTAACTATAATGATATTTATTATTCATAGAGCTTAAAATATGTAAGAATTATGGCGTATGATGTATATGAGTATGTGTATTTATGATTGTGAATCATGTGTATGTATGATTCAATCTTTAGAGAAAACTTGTTTTCTGTTTTTCTGGATGTTCAACATTGTTTAATACTGATTAAGACTGTGAGCATGAGCAGTGCTTAAATCTGTGTTTTATACTAAATTTATATGTTGCAAGAGAAGAATATATTCAGGCAAGGATGCTAGTCAGTTCTACTGGAATCATTTGTAGTCCCTCTATGCATTGTCTAAGAATAGTTTGCAATGCATGGTTTAACACAGACCTATAACAAAAACACTGTATTTGGAAAACTTTTCTTAAATAAAAGAATGACCATTTAAATAGAAACATATTTTAACCAGGAAAATGCATTCAATGAATCTGAGAAGTAATTCTTACAAGAATATTCTTCTTCCAGCAGATATTGTTGGCTGATTATTCTCTATAAACTGGCAACAAAAACAAAGCTTACAAAAAGAAATGGCTGTCTCAAATAGAATTATTTTAAAACACTCAAGAGTGTCTACCCATCCAGTGTATATATTCAAGCATATCCATCAGTTAATCTTAAAAGTAGTAACATTTTATGAGCAACTTAAACTATTTAATTTTAATATGCTTTGCACTTGAAAGTTGTAATATAATAGACAGACTGTGTGACCTTATTCTAGAAGAAGAAATGAAGTCAAGTAGAACATTCACAGTGGGGGTTTGGAGGATTCAAAATGCAAGGCAGAGCTTAATTTAGTCAGTTATTTTACAACAATGAAGCTTTATGAACAGAATGAGAGTCAAATTTACCAATTCAGGGACAACGAGTTCCCTGGAGCAAATTTTTAAAACCAGTGTAAATGATCATAGATTATCTCATCTCATAGTTAATTTAGTGAGGATGAGAATTAGTGATATTGTATATATGGATGAATAAAATCAACACTACCATTCTTTAGCAGTCAGCATTTGGCGGGATGTGTTGAGAAAGTTCTGCAAATTATCCATCTCTTCATATTTACTAATATCACTGTCAAAGATTATCTAGGATTTAATGACCGCAATTTCATCTGCAATGTTAGTTTTCAAAATACGTTAATAGCAATGTTTTACATATATATATCAATTAATCATGTATGTACATGTGTAAATTATTATATGTACATAACCAATTGATACTTAATGGCAACCATGATCATTGCAATGATCATTTGCAAATGATCATTATGTAATAATATCTACCATATTAAAAAGGACTCCTTTCCCCCGTTCCATTATCAATATTTAAAGATTCGATTTATTAATATAATTCCATGTCAGTAATACATAGCTACCAGAACTACAGTTATGTAATTGAACTGTAAGTGCTTTGGTGGTGACCTTTCTACCTACATCAGGACCTGGGTAATATCGGAGCTTAAAAGTAGGGATCAGGATACTAATATTCAAGAAGATAGATGGGGGTGAGTGGGGTTGAAGGAGTTATGTCCTAAAACTCATTGATTTTTCAATGGCATTTCTTTTGTTTATTTTGCTACTTTGCAGGTATAAAAATTAGATTCAAATGCAAATGACTTCATGATTTCTTATACATATTAATCTCCTGTAGTTGATATCTTCTATTCAAAAAATGCACTTAATAGTCCCATTCCCACTGCTCTGAGCTCTGTACCCTTCTCACGTAAAGTATTTATTCATCAGTCATCATTCAACACATTTTTGTTAAGTCTGAAGCAGTCTCTGCTAAAATGAGAGACACAGGGGTCAACAAGGCAGAGACCCTGCCTCTGTCTCACAGCCTGGTGCGTGTTCAAGTCAAACAAAGGGAGAGTTGCACCAACATTGAGGAAAAAAATAGGAATATCTTATCTGGGCTTTGGGGTTAGTGGTTGTGGAGACCGCCAAGGAAGGTTTCCCAGAAAAAAACTGGGTCTAATATAAATTCTACTAACTATTATCACCTTGCCTTCATCTCAGCAGGTACCACTGCCGGAGGTGAAATCCACTGGACAACCATAATTACTCATCACTTCACTCACTTTCAATGGTGGTTTATTGCCTCTACACAATTCTTTTCTCTTTCACTCCTCTCCCTCCCTCACACTCCCAACCTCATTTCACTTTTCTATCTCTCTTTTAAACCAGAGACTTAAGGATAAAATATAAAATTGAGATCCAAAAACTCAGTTTTATTAATTTTGACATACAACCAGTCAAGGTATTGTGTGGTTCAACTGACTCATAAAGTGTAAGCAACACATTGAGTGTGAACAGAAGAGGTAGAAAGATCACATAAAATGTTTTGGTTTTTTTGTACTACAACATATCAACATTCAATGAATACCACTTCAATTCTGAAGCTCTCTTCCCTCAAGGGAAAAACAAACAAACTAACTAACAAGAAACTCTGCCCATTTGAAAAACAATGGCATAAAGATGATTTTAGGGATTAGTCTGATATAGCTCAGTTGGTGTGTAACAATGTCTGATCTCAGTTTTTGGACTTTGCATCACTCTAAATAATGGGAGAAACATAATCATGAGGATATACTTTTTTCCCTTGTGCATGTAATTATAATTTTAGTTTATACTTCTGTGATCAATGTAAACGTAATTGTAATATCATTTTAAATAAAAATGAATAGTACAGACTTCTAGATTTGTTTCCTGACAGTTGTCTTCTTTGTAAAAAAAATAATCCCAATATATTTTTGGCCCATGTGAGACTAGAACAACATTGGAACACCTGTGTGAGCCATTTCTATGATTAAGCATTATCTACTGTTCTCAATTAATTGATTAAAAGAATACCAGTTATCAGAAATCCCCTGTACACCGTCCAAGTTTCTGGCTTATTCCAGAGGATGATTTATTTTTTAAATATTTATTTGGAAGGAAAGCAGAATATAAATCTTAACAGTAGATTATTTTAAAGTCAAAAAGTTATTTATAAATTATTCTTATCATATGCAGGGACATCTTAGGCATAAATCAGCCTGTTTTATCTTCTGGATGAATAATTCTGTTGCCAGAAACTTATATGAAGTTAGGATTTTCAAACAATAATACATTTAAAGAAACAATAAGGAGAAAGTAGTACTTTCTGAATCTGTATGCATCCTATATAATTATGTGTTTAAAGGTTTGAAAATCCATAGGGAGAGAAATATGACACATGCATATTCTAGAGGAGTGGTGTTTTATAACTGTCCTTTAATGTGTTAACCACTACATTCCTAAGAAATAAGATTTAAAAGGGCTCTTAGGCCTAGTTTGATTATAGAGAATCACAATACTAACTTGACTGAAGAGCACTAGATTTCAGGACAGTGAGGTCCAATTCAGATCATGGTTGTTTGCTCCAAGCTCATCAGCTGTAGCTATTTTAAATAATTTTCCTAAATTAAATGTAATAAATATACCTATGATACTCTTAGAAGAAAACAAAGGGGAAAATCTTTATGACTTTGGATTTAGCTGAGAATTCTAAAGATATAAAACCAAAACGATGAGGAACAAAAAATATTGCTGAACTTCATTAAAATGAAAAAACTATTGTGACTCAAGGGACACCATCAGAAAGTGAAAAGGGAACCCAGGCCATAGAATGGGAGAAAATATTTATAAACATATATCTGATAAAGGAAATGTATCTATACAATTTAAAGAACCAATTTTGGTGATAGCTGCACCTATATGCAAGTATCCTAAGAAAACAGATCATAAAACCAGGTGCAATTTGAATATCTGAAAATAGAGATGTAAGTAAATAATAGTATATTTCTGTAGAAAGCTACAAGGTAATTTAAACAATATTATTACTATTATGACCACCCCACACAGAGATATTCTAATATTCTGTCAAAAAAGCGGAGTAAAAGATTATTATGTTCACTTATATTTTAACTAGGTAAAAGTTTAATAAGTTAACAGTTACTATTAATTAAGTGCCAATTCTGTGTTTGAGGATGCACTAGAAACTTTAAAGATGTTATAAAATTAATCTCTATAAAGACATTAAATGCCATAAATTTTAAGATGCATCATCAAATTAATAACAACTCTTAAACATGGGAAGGAGAAAATGAAGGAACACAGCATGTTACATTTATGCAACAATTATAAAATTAATTTTTACTTTTCACATATAGTTTCTAGTCCAAACATCAAAAACAATAATTTCCAAATTTTACGTATGTTAGCTCCTATTTTCTTTTCCAACTCCTTCTCTATGGTTATATCATACATTTGTGCTATGGACTAAATTGTATCCCCTCAAAATTATCATGTTGAGGCCGTAAACCACCTGCCCCGGCCCCAGCAATGTGAATATATTTGGAAATAAAACTTTCAGGAGGTATTTGGGTTAAATTAGGTCATAAGAATGGGATATTAATCTGATAGGATTAGTGTATTTATAAGAAGAGGAAAAGAAAGATCTCTCAGTGTACACCTCATAAATAATGTGAGGGTATGAGGACAATGGGCCATCCACAAGCTAGGAAGAGACTTTTTAGAAGAAAGCAAATCAGCTGGCACCTTCATCTTCCATTTCGAGCCTCTAGAACTGTGAGAAATAAATTTCTATTGTTTAAGCCATGTGATCTCTGGTGTTTTGTTATGGCAGCTAAAGCTCTAAACGGGCCCACTGAAAGGGCCCAGAAACGGTGAAACCCCAGAAGCCACAAGCATGTCTAGCACCTTGGTTTCTAAGTGCTATTCTCCAGTGGAAGAGACCAAGCCTCCTTGGAGAACTGGCTGATTCTAGGGCTGAGGCACAGAAAAATATATCATGAACTGGATTATCTTGTAGTGCCAAAAGGCAAGAAAACACCTAAGAACAAAAGGATGGAGACATGCCAAGGAGACAGGAGCAAAACTGAAAGAGTTCTCAATGACCAAATCTGAAAACTTTGAGGAAAAAATAAATCCGAATTATAACTCAAAGTATCAAATGATCAAGGTTAAAACATCCATTTGTCGATTCGATACCACAATGTCCTGCCCCCCGATATGATGTGATTAAGAGTAATACTTCATGTCTGTGGTATTCTTTAGAGCTAGGAAATAAAGGTGCGCACACTGACTCAAATATATATATATATGTTTGCAGTCATCGCTATCTGTCCACCTCCCTATCTATCTATGCTAAATGTGAGTTCATACGGCCTCCAGCTTCACATCAGTTCAGAGGTTCATTCCAACCTTCTCCCATTGCTTATTTATAACTTCCTCTTTAACAGTGAAAAGCTTATTTCATTATCCACCATCCATTAACTTGTATCTTAAACCTCACTATGCATGTACTACAGTAGAGAACTGTTGACCAGTACCCTCAGGAGAAGAAATTTGCCAGTTGGAGCATTGTGCTTATGTATAGTTACCTTTTCCTTAAGTTTTTGCATGAGAACTTATATTTACATTAGATCCTGCATGCAAATTTTTATACCAACTTTATAATCCCCCAAATCTGGAAACAACTAAAATGTTCTTCAACAGGAAAATGGCTAAACAGACTGTGCCATATCCTAGTAATAGAGAGCTACTGGACAATAAAAAGGACTGAATTGCTGATTTTCATGACTACGTGGGTGATTCTGGAATGCATTTTTACACTAAGTGTAAGAAGCCAGCCCCAAAGGGAAATATATTCTTGTGATTCCACTCACATACCATTCTAGGAAAGACAAACAGAAAACAGTCGGTTGCCAGTTGTTCCAGTTGGCGGAGAGTGCACTATTGATAAGAGACCGACAGGGTAATTGTTAAAATGAAAGAACTTTTCTGTATGGTATTGGGTCGGGAACTTTGTGGATTTGATTCAATCTATAGAACCCTACATATATCACAAAGAATGAATTGGTATTCTTCTCCAAGACCAATACTGTCCATTCATGAACAAACTCAAATTAAGGACAGTCGACAACAAAATATCTGACCATTATTTTTCAAAACTGTCAAGGTCATGACAACCAAGGAAAAAGTGACAAAATGTTACAGGAGATATAATAAACTATTATTACAATATGTTATCTTGTTTCAGGAAGATAAACAGAAAATTACCATAAAAACTGGTTAAATACAAATAATCTCTACAGTTTGGTTAATAATAGCATACAGATGTTGGTTGATTAATTTTGACAAATATATTATGGTAATGAAATATGTTAACATGAAGAGAAACTGGGTGTGCGGTATATAGGAACTCTGCATTATCTTTGAAACTTTCTTATAGATATAAAATTATATTTGAAATGTTATTAAAAATGCATTTTGTTTCTCAGCATTTAAAATGTGCTAAAATATATATTTTAGATCTCTCAGAAATGTGGATGTTAATCTCATTTTAGAAAACTGAGGCTCACGGTTGTGAAATTTGCATGAGGTCAAATAGCTAAAAAATACAAGAGTCAACATTTAATAATAATTCATTCTTGAAAGCTAGTAAGTTAATACAATGTAAACCAGTTCCTTCCACACACATAAAACCTTGTTCTAGCTTTGTGGGTTGAATGCAATTCTCTGTATTATTTTAAAAATTGCTTCATTTCATTAGCTTAACTATTTTACAAATAAAAAAGGAATAAAACTATCATAATGTGTTAATTTCGATGTTTAAGATTTATTATGAGAACAAAGCAGTAATGCCTTTTCATAAATAGTCATTTCTCCATCAACATTTAATTGAACAACTTTATGTTTCTTGGAAACCCTCCAACAACCTTAAAAATCAAAATAAAATTGTGTCTCTCAGTATATTAAAAAAAAAAAAAAACTACAAAAGCTGAGCAAACCCAAGTTTATCAATATGTGTAAAATCTGCTCCTCAAAGACTCAAAAATATGACAAAGATGTGATTAGGGTTAAAGAATTCGGTCTAGTTGAATTGTCTGATATTCATCATTTCCAAGCTTTGAAAGAAGTTGAAATTTTGTTTTCTGTACTTCTACTGATCTTGTGTTTGTTTTGAGTTTATTCACACTTAATGTGATCAGTGATATGTATGCACTTAAGTCTTCTATCTTATTATTTGTTTTCAATTGACCTATTTTTACTTTATTTCTCTGTCCCTTTTTCTTTATATCCTTTCTATTTTATGACCAATATTGAGTTCTGGGCTAAAACTCCATTTGTTATGTTTCTGTGGCCGTACTAGAAGTTATAGTATGCCAGAAATACGTAGGCCAGAATATAATGGAAGAACAGATCTTTATTTGTTTATTTATTAAAGATTTTATTTATTTATTCATGAGAGACACACAGAGAGAGGCAGAGACACAGGCAGAGGGAGAAGCAGGCTCCATGCAGGGAGCCTAATGCAGGACTCGATCCCAGGTCTTCAGGGTCACACCCTGGGCCGAGGCAGATGCTCAACAGCTCAGCCACCCAGGTGCCCCAGAACACATCTTTAAAGCACTGAGTGTAAGTAACCTAGTAACTCAGACTTCTGTAGACAATGGAAATATACTTCAAAATTTAAGGTGAAATAAATACATTTCCAGAATCACAAAATCTGGGAGAATTATTCTCTTATTACAAGAAATAACTGAAGAGCTTTACAAAAAAAAAAAAAAAAAAAAGAATAAGAAGCTTTTTTTATTCTTAAGGATTATGATACCAGATGCAAACTTCAGTCTGCAGAGAAAAAATAAAGAGCATCAGGAAGAAGTATGTAGTTAAAAATAGCATTTTTTTTGGTATATATTTATATTTCTTTTTTTTTTTTTAATTTTTTTTTTAATTTTTTATTTATTTATGATAGTCACAGAGAGATAGAGAGAGAGGCAGAGACACAGGCAGAGGGAGAAGCAGGCTCCATGCACCGGGAGCCCGACGTGGGATTCGATCCCGGGTCTCCAGGATCGCGCCCTGGGCCAAAGGCAGGCGCCAAACCGCTGCGCCACCCAGGGATCCCTATTTATATTTCTTTAAATGAGTGCTACCTGTTTAAAGAAAAAGCAGTCCCAGTGCCTTATGAGGGCTTGTAAATAGAAATAAAAAGCATATCAAGAGGTGCAAAATGATTGGAGAAAGAGAAATGGAATTATACTTTGTAAAGTTCCAACATTATTCATGAAGCAGTGAAGTATTATCTGAAGGTAGAATGTGGTAGGTCAAAGATGCATACTATGTTGGGGCGCCCGGGGGGCTCAGCGGTTGAGCATCTGCCTTCCGCCCGGGGCATGACCTGGGATCCTGGGATCGAGTCCCGTGTCGGGCTCCCTGCATGGAGCCTGCTTCTCCCTCGACCTGTGTCTCTGCCTCTCTCTCTGTGTCTCTCATGAGTAAATAGGTAACATCTTTTAAAAATAAATAAAGATGTGCTCTTCCATTATATTCTGGCCTACATATTTTTCCTCCTATGAGAAATTAGTTAACATTCTTATCATTGTTTCCCTAATTGAAATATGTCATTTTTCACCCTTTGGCTGATTTTAGAACTTTCTCTTTCTCTTTGGTTTCAGCAATTTATCAATGCCATGACTTTGATTTCTTTGTTTGTGTTGATCTTGCCTGATGTTTGTGGAGTCCTATTTTTAATTTTCTCTGTGAATTGATATTTTTCATCACATTTTTAAACCTTTGGCTATAATCTTTTCAGGCTTTTTTTCTGTTCCCTACCCTTTGCTCTCCCCTAGGAGCTTTCCTTTCATATTTGCTAGAGAAGTTTGAAATTGCTCCACAGTTCCTGAGTGTTTTTTCCCTTTATGTCTCAGTATGGCTGGTCTCCATCAACTTGCCTTGAAGTCCATTGATTATTATGCACAAAATTTAAGGTGGCACCATGAGCCCTTTTTCATGATAGTCACACCTTTGTGAAATTCCCTTCCCTTGAGTAGAAATGGGGCTTGTGACTTGCTTCTAGCTGTTTTGTGATTACATAATACTGTAATATCCATTGTACTAGAGTCTCTTCCTTTCTCCCCTCTCTCCCCATCAGTGATTGCTGGTTTAAAGAAGCAAACTGCCATAATCCCACAGCTGCAAGGATATCAATTATGCCTGAGAAACAACAACCTGAGAAAGTGAGGAAGCAGATATTTCCTCAGTCAGGTCTCTGACATTTTTATTGTAGCTCTGTGAGACTTTAAGCAGAGGACTCATCTAAAACAAAACAAAACAAAAACCTAATATACTTTTTTTCTGTTGTATCTGATACGATGTCAAATTCCTTAACTATTTCACGATTTATATTTATAGATTCTCCTTTATGTCTTCATTTTCAGTTTTCCCATTTGTCCATGCATGTGGGCCACCATTTATCCTGGATCATTTAATTCACTTGTCATTGTTATTTTGAAATCAAAATGTGATCATGCTGATATCTGACTATCTCTGTGTCTACTTTTAATGACTATATTCTCTCTTGACTTTGAGTCACACATCCTTGAGGTGGTGGTGGTAGTGGTGGTGGTGGTGTTGTGTTTGTGTGTGTGATATGCTTTTTTATTGCACATCAGACATTATGTATAATAAAATAATAGAGATAGAACATTTGGAATATAACTCCACTGAGATAGGCCATTATGCCCCTCTTTCTCCTCAGTCTGCTACTGTAGGAGCTGACTCAATCTATTCTGCATTTGAGATGCATGTAGAATTTGTGCTGTTTTTTGTTAGTTTCAGTTCACCACTGGCTTCAAATATTTTGAAAGTAGGATTAATACTTCCTTTAGCAGGGCATGGGATTTGAGCACTAACAGACTAGATATTATTTTGTGTCCTACTTCATAGACACCAGGTTTCTGAAACAGGATATTTCTCTCCTTTATAGTCCAGCTATTATCTTTTTGGAATAGGAGGGACACTCTATCAGTTCTCTTTTCCTCACTCACACTGTGTGCCACTCTTGTGATTCAGTAAAACAGTAACTGTTCAGCAGTCAAAGAATTGGTGGCCCTTCACAAGCATAATCCCCAGCTGGGATTCCTAATGATTCTAATCTGTCATGTGAGCATATATATGGCCATTCAAAGTTTGATAAAAGTATGCTATTTTTCTCCCAACCATTCTCTATGGTAGCTTCCTCCTCTTTTGAGCACTCCACCAGAGTTGAGTGTTCGTCACTTTCTACTTAGGTCCTCAGCTCTCTGGTTTTTTAACTATGATTTGGTAGCCTGCTTATCAGGTTTGCCCTTATGATTATGTTGGAAACAATGGGCTCTTTTTTTTTTACATATTAATTAGAATTATTAATTAACATGCATTAATTAATGCAGTGCAGGAATTTGAATATCTGTATATATGTCATTAAAATGCTGTCTTTGTAGTATTCTGAATTGCTCTACCCATTTCCTAAATTCACATGACCAAAAAAAAAAAAATAAAAAATAAAAGGTGAAGGGCTGGAATGCCCCACATGTTCCATTTGAAAAATTAGTAGATGGATTATTGAGGGGTTATTTTGCATTCAATTGAAAATTATATTAATTTAGATGTCTTATTTAGGAACCTGATGTCTCTTTTAAAATTCTCTTTCATTTTGCTTTTGAAAAAATAGAATTTTAATATATAAAAAGTGAAAAAAAAAAAAAAAAAGAAATCAAGAAAATAAGAAAAACAAGCTTGAGATCAGGATAAACCAAAGTCAAGAAAACCGATTTCACTCTAGGAACCAGCAACATTTAATGAGAGTGAAGCAAACAGCAGGGTGTTAGATAAATGAAAGCAGACAGGAAAAAAAAAATAAAAAATAAATAAACAACTTGATCAAAGAACATAGAACTGTGATCAAAGAAAATAACCTTATAAAGGAAACAGTACTTGATTTTCTACAGAGACACTTAGCAAAGAATATATTCAAAACTTTAGTAGCACCGGGTCTCTATTTTATGAATATGCATCTTACAGTAAATATTCACTTTTATTTCCTACAAATTGAAAATGGAGTGGCCAATAAATAACTATGTTTTCACTTCTTACATAAAACAAAGTCTCCAAAAAAGGGGAAAAGTATCATTCATTCAACTTCGTTTTTTAATTTACACTTATAACTAATATAGCCAAAAACTAATTTTAAAATAGGCAAAAGAAAATTCAAAGTACTAATTGTGATGCAGACTCTATACAATTAGACTGAGTACTCTTCGTGATTTAACATTTCTTAAGTTACCCCCCCAAAATTACCCTATTTGAAAAAAATGTACTAAAACCCAGTATTTCTCCTGTTTTACAGACCTTGCTGATAGACCTTACTGAAAAGACTTATGGATGCCATGACAATTTGGGAATAAGGGTAGGGTTTTAGGTTTATTATGTATTTTTATAAGTGTCAAATTCTACACCGAGATTAACTTTGGTAACCACTATAGCTATGTCTATTCTTTTTCTTCTGAAGCATTTCATATGGATTTAACATCAATAATGGTCTTTCTAAGAAGCTAAAAACAGTAATATATAATTTCATTTATCCTTTAAGCTGTTCATTACATAGCAAAATGACATATCCTAGAACACGAAAAAAGATAGATGTAGGTATTTCCTTATATAATGGTATTTTCTGCATCTGGCTGATTCATAGGAGATCTTTTTACCTAATCTCTGTGCTTTCCCATTGTATAAAAACAACAGTTAAAGTGTAAATACAATTTAGGAATTAGTTAAGAGCCTTAATTATACATGCCTGATTTCCTCATTTGGGTCCCAGTATTTAATTCTGCATTGTCACAGCTCCATCCTTATCACATCTTATTTGTTTGTATCTCTATTGTTAGCAGTGAACACATAGCATGTGCCAAGCAGACACTCAAGAAATACTTCTAAAAAAAAAAAAAAAAGAAATACTTCTAAAGATGAATGAGGGTTTATTTGACTGGAAAATAAATGCTCAGCACTAAATATATATGTAGCTATATGATAACTTTTTCTCCCTCTCTCTTTATGAATGTATATGTGTGTTGGCCAAGGTTACACAGCACACAGGGTTCAGAATCAGTTATTTTAAACAAGTCTAGTATGTAAAGCATTAAAACCCGCCACCTCTCTAACCATTCATGCACAAACCAGATGTTTGTATATGAAGACACAATAGTAGCCTTGTTAGTGAACTATCAGACAGTGGCCCTATTCATTTTCTCTTACCACGCATATACAAATGTATTCAGAAATAAGCCTGAGATATATGCACACATGATGATAAGGGCAAAGAATTTAAGCTACAAGTCTCAAAGGCGGGGGGGGGGGGGGGGGGGATGCAAGAATCACCGGCAATTTCTCAAGGGCGTGCAGAATCGCATAATGGTGAACTAGGTTTCCAAGCTGTTTGGTGAGAATGAATGAAAGCCTCTGGGCGTGAGGGTGAGGAGACCTTGTTCACGTTGCTCAGGATCCAGCACATTTCAGATGCTGAACTGATATTTAAGTAAGAGTAGGAAAAGAAAGAAGGAAAAGAGGGAGCAAATGAAGGATGCAGGAAGGGCAACAAAGGGGGGTTCATGGAAAGGGAATGTGTCACTTGTGTCACTCCAAACTAGAGTTAAGATCTTGGTGGACAGGAGCCCATATCTGCAGGTTTTTTTTTTTTTCTCAGTCCCATTATGGTACATATAACAAAATGCAAAAACTCATACAGAGACATTCTTTCCTAACGAGAACACTTACAATCTGTTCATTTTTTTATAGTTGCCCAATGATCTGCTCTAAGATAATTGATTGGCATTATTAGTCTTATCATTTAGATAGAAAAGCAACGCTTGGGATAGTTCAAGAATTTTCAGAGGTCACGTGGCTTGGTGTTGGAGCCAGGATTTGTACCCAATCTGGTTTTGAAAAGGATAATCTTTACTCGGGTGTTTATTAAGCCTCACTCTATCCCATGACTTCATAACAAATAATTAAGTATCGGTTTTTAAAAGTCTTATTTTTCATCAAACCTGGGTCTGATATTTTTTCAAGTTTTATTTTCAGTAAAACTTAAAGTCTCTAACCTTTTCTATACTCACTGGACATATCTGAGTTTCATGAACCAACAGAGTTAATCTCTCTATGAAAATCCCTTATGATGAGTTGTCAGAATTTCTTCCCACTTATAGTATCAGTTCAAACAGCTTTTCAGAGATAACTGTAATTCTGAAGAAAGGCTGAGTTCTTTATGGCTAATCCTACACGTGGCACCACCACTCACTTTATTTTTAGCATCCTTGGGTTCAAACAACTGTCTCACTCTGACATCTAGAGTGGCTTCCAGCTGCATCTGGTATCCCAAAGGACCCGGAGGGAAAATTGGGACTGAGTACAGGTTTGAATGAGTTTTCTCAGTCTTACTAAATATGAACTTCACACGCTACATTTTGTGGGACTTCCTCGTTTCAAAGTAGTGATAAGCTTTGACATTTGAAGGTAGTAAAATAACCATTTTAAGTCCTCTCTATTTTCGGTAGAGCTATACAATCTCAAGTGTTCATACAATAAGTGATTTTATATGCAATTTCTATTTTCAGGGAAAGGCATTTGTACTGGAAATTGAACATTTGTTGCATTAGCCACTCTTTCATTGAGAATGCATGCATTCATTCAATTACTATTTCATACACATCATTCATTCAACAAACATGCATTTAATTCTTATCATATATTAGATACTAGATTCTAGGAACATAAAATTTGAAACATAGCCTCTAATTTCTAAGACTGATGATCTTAAGGAGAGAACTCTGTGAAGCAAATCTTTTTAGTGCTTTATTAATTGATAAAATAAGCCCATCCTAATTTTTAATTTTTATCTTCCGCAGCTCCCCTATCCCTCTTCAGTCTCAAATATTCTAAAGAATTTATTTCAAGTGCTTATTGGTAGATATTTAAGATTCTATAACAGGAACTGTATGATATTGTTTTTAGTTATTGCTGTTATAAATAGAATTACATCATACTTCTTAACTAGCTATTTTAAGAACATTGTCGATTTTATGCTAATTTTGTTAAAGTCTTGTTACTGGGCTTACTTATTACTTTGCCTCTTTATTTTTGTTTTGCCCCTGCTTTTGTTGGGTTTTCCAGGTGAAAAATCATATAATTGGCAAATAGTAAAAACTGTACTCTTAACTTTCAAAAAATATCTATTATTTTGTTATCTTTTCTGAGGTTTTTAAAGATCACCTCTAGAATGCAGTTTAAAAATAATGATGGCATTATCTATTCTTACTTAGAATTTAGGATTAATAAGAATGCTTCTAATTTAGTGTTTCATCATTATTAATAATG
Organism: Vulpes lagopus; assembly: GCF_018345385.1. NCBI lineage: Eukaryota > Metazoa > Chordata > Mammalia > Carnivora > Canidae > Vulpes > Vulpes lagopus. The sequence goes on along the minus strand of NC_054833.1, from coordinate 111,701,371 downwards.
CTTATTTTTATATATTTTTCTAATATCTATTTTTATTTCTTAATGAAAAATTCTATAATTATTACTCTACTAACAGTTCAAGTGCGCATGGGTCTTGAATTTTAAAAATATCTTTGATGCCTATTCATAGGATTCATTTTCATTGCCCCTTTTTTTTGAAAGATTATAATAATTGGTGTCCTAGTATTAGATGATCCTTGAATTTACCATCTATATTTTATTTGTTCATTTTATAAGTCAGCTATATAGGCTCAAAATGGGTAGTTGGGAAGAGTCTAACAGCAGACTATAAATTGTGATCAGGTTTAAGGAAACCAACAAGAAGCAGCTACATGGAAAAGACTGATTGACAAGAAATGGGACCTATATTGGAAAGATACAGCCAAATAACAGTGAAATCTCATGAATGGAGTAAGTGGAATAAACCCCCCTGCCGCGATTTCCTGCCACCTATTGTCTTTTCTCTGTGCAGTACAAGCCAGAGAGCAGCGAAGTCCACGGATGCCTTCTATGGGGATCATCTCTCCAGGGCTCAGAGCTGGGTGGAGAATGAACTAGGATAAGCCAACAAAATATCTTGATCTCTGTTTCTAAAGAAAATGCCAACTAACCTAACATGTTCCAGTCCCTGTGCTGTATGTGACCGTTCTTATTATCTACAAGTACTCAAACCAGTGAAGTGGAAATCCTATTAAGAATTATGAAAGGAAAAAAAAAAAGAATTATGAAAGGAGTAATAAGGATCCTGTGCTAGACTGAGTTAGTGACTGGACCTAATAAAGGTATCAGTGAGGTCAGAGCTTGAGCAAGAGTAGACTGGCTTAGGAAGAGGATAAAGGGAAATCAGCAGAGAACAAATTTTCAGGGGTTTACAGTTCATAGGAAGATGTTAGGTTTTATTCTAAGTACAATGAAAGTGCATTGAAGGTTCTACATAAGGAATGTTATGAGCATGTCATCTGAATTATTTATTCGTTAAAAGAACCCCTGTACCAGATGACTGATTTAGGAGGGCATGTATATAGGTAAAGAATTGATACACTTCTATGAGTATGGGTGGTGGGTGGATGGGAACAGATCTTTAACCACATTCTTGTTTGCAGATTGTTTTGTTTCGTTTTGAATTTTCCAGATATAGACTTAATAATGGTTTACATTTTGCTAAATATAAAGAACAGATTTAATTTTTATAAATTTTATGCTAAATAACTGTATAGTAACTACATCAACAATATGAAGTAACAGTTCTAGTTTTCTCTAGACCTATAAGATATGATAATTAATATATATAAAATATATATATATATATATATATATATATATTTTTTTTTTTACTCAAGTTGTTTTGACTAAGATTCTTCCATTTAAAAAGTATATGCTGGGGGCACCTGAGTGGCTCAGTCGGTAAAGCATCTGTTTTCCGTTCAAGTCATGATCACAGGATCCTGGGATGGAGCCCTACATGGGGCTCCCTGCTCAGGAAGGAGTCTGCTACTCTCTCTGCCTCTGCCCTTCCCTGCTTTCTTTCTCGCTCTCTCTCTCGAAGAATAAAATCATTTTTTTAAAAAAAGTATATGTTATAATGCAATGACTTTTTTTTTCCAACATAATTTCAAATTTTTAGAAATAATGAGTTTTCCTACAGGATCTTACTATGATCATTTTGAGATATATTTCAATAAAGTTTGCAAACCAGAGTTTTGTGAGGTCCAACATGAATATGTACTTATTAAATCTAGCTCATAAAGTATATTTGCTTCCTTCTAAATTCTTAATTATTTTTAAGCCCACAATTTGTCAAGGTTAGAGAGGGGTATTCTAATGTTGACTTCTATTATTGTAATTTCATTCACTTATTTTTTGAAACATTCAAAACTTTTTATTCAAATCTAATTTTGTTCAGTGTTAACAGACATTATTGACATATTTGCCTTTTGTGTGATAACATGTATCATTTAATGAAATAACTGAGTTCCACTTTATCTTCTGCGATTTTGCCTTGAACTTTTTATCATTTAGTAATATTGGAACCTGACACCTCATATCACAGAGACATGCCCTTTTATTGAGAAGAGCATAGAAGTAGTTTTAATCTACTTTATTAGGTTATAATTCATACACAATAAAATACACATTTTAAGTGTAAAGTTGAGTGAGATTTGAAAAAATTTAGACATGTGTAACCACCTCCTTAATCAATATTTGCAGAATTATGGTAACCCAAGATAATTCCTTGAGTCTCCTTATTGTCAATCACCCCAATCCCTGTCCTAGGTAATTACTAATTTGATTTCTATCACATACATAATGCACGTAAATCTTTCATGATCTTCGACTTTATGTAAATGGAATTATGGAGTATATACTCTTTTTTTTGTCTGACTTCTTTTCTTGAACATGTCTGGAGATCCATGTTGTCTTATGTATCAATAGATTTTTCATTTTACTGCCGACCGGAGTGTTCCACTGTATGAACGCACAACACTGTGTTCATAAATTCACTTGCTGATGGACATTCTCTGCCATGTTTTGGCTACTGTAAATTCAAATACTAAGAAATCATATTTGTGTACAGGTATTTTCATTTTTCTCCATTTATATGTATTTTTATAAAGATTATGTCCAATATTTTTCTCTTTTAAAAAAACTTGAGTTATTTATATTCTTATTTTGGGGTTTTAAGATCTCTTTATATATGTATTTTGGATAAAAGTCCTTTGTCAGATGTACAGGACAACAATTGTCTACCGATTAGTGGTTTCATTTTCTTTTTTTTTTTTTTTAAAGACTTTTTATTTATTTGAGAGAGAGAGAGAGAGAGAGAACACATGCAAGGGAGAGCACAAGCAGGGGAAGGTGCAGGGGGAGAGGGAGAAGCAGAGTCCCCGCTGAGCAGGGAACCGGACATGGGGCTCCATCCCTGGACCCTGAGATCATGACCTGAGCCAAAGGAAGAGGCTTAACCGACTGAGCCACGCAGGTGCCCCTCCTTTTCCTTTTATTTATGGATGTCTTTTGAAGAGAAGACTTTGAGAGTGTTCAATTTGCTAATTTTGTTTTCTTCTTTTGGTTAATGTTAATAGGTCTTTGCCTACTCTAAGGTTGTATGTCTCAATTTATTTAATATTCTTAATTTTTCTAAGTCATGTTTCCTGTCTCTCCCCTCCCCCTCCCTCATGTAGAGGTCTTAAACATCTTTGGTTAAATTTATTCATAAGCTTTCCCCATATTTTCAAGTTAATTTATTGCTGGCATAATAATTGGGATGCCACCAGAAAATTAACTCCACTCCCAGAAAAACTCAGGTACAGGGAATGGTATAAAATACTTAATGTTTCTATTTAGTTACCTAGTAGTCATTACTGTATACACCTTGGGTGGAACTGTAGAAATAATGTCTCTTTTTTGTTTATGGTCACAAGTGGCTCTACTTCCCTGATCTGCTCTCTGTCATCATTACCCTTATCAGCTCCTTGGGAAAAAGCAAAATCTTTATTCCTGTTTATTTATTTTTATTATCTTATCAAATGTATTTCTTTTTCTTTATTTACCCTCATTTTTTTTTTCTTCCTCAGATGGAGTAGGAAGTGAATAAGACTAATGTTATAGAAGGAAGAAAAAAAAGTATCTACCATTTAAATACACATTCTGCAGAAATACAGATTCTCTAAATGTCCTTTGCAAATTACCAAATTAGCTGAAGCTTTTCACATTCTTTGTATCTCTTAGAATTTTAAGAACCTATTTGATGATTTCAGTGGGGAGCTAATACAAATGCACTTTTTAAAGGAATGGGACATTATTCAATGCTAATAAACCAATTTTTTTTTTTTTTTTTTGCTGTTATGTACACTGGAGAAAAAGAAGAGAAACGCTTACCCTTTTAATAATATTAAGTTGTACTTTTTACAAGCTCTCCCTGTGATTGTGATTCACAGTAACCTGAGGACACCAAAAGGGAACTTTTACTGAAAGGAATAGCCAGGAGTGAGTGAGTTTGGGTGTGGGCAAAAAAGCTTTATTCCACTTTTGTTTATTCTGCCAGTAATTGCAGTAATGGCCCTGGTTACTGGAGAAGAGAACTACAAAAACCTTTTCAACTTCATATATTCCCTATTTTCATTTCTTGGACTTTGTAATTCTCTGAAGAGCTCCTTATAGTGATCAACAAAGAGGCGGTTCGGATGGAAAGCACTCCTGTGCTTGTCTCTAGAGGCAGGAATGAGAGGACAGATGCAGATTTTTAGTTCTGTGGCGGATCTGGGCTTTGACAGCATTGGAGAAAGCAGAGAGGCGGTGGCAAGCAACTTCTGAGAGGAGCAGAAGGCAGGCTCTATCTTAAGGGTCAGGAGCAAGGGACAAAAGGAGGAGCAGGACTAGGGAGAGCTTGGGATTCTTGAGCAAACACTGTCCTCCATTTACTGAATGATGCAAAGCAGTCGTACAATGTCACTGTCCCCTGAACCAAGTAAGTAAATAAAGAGAAAATTTCATGGACTATTGAGCTGGGACTGAATTTCTGAATCAAGCATAGAAAGGAAAGGAACCTAACACATCCCACAGGACGCTTGCATTGCCCAAGAGTGAAAAATGTTAACATTTCTTCACTTTCTGTAAATTTCCTCCAGTTTCTAAATAGCAGGGTTTGAATGAATTTGTCGATAGGTTTATCTCAGCATAGAGTAAAACACAGACATAAATATTAAATGTTATTTATTTCCTACCTACAGATATCTTAATAAAAATTTCCTGCATACATACGCATAATGCGTAAAACTATTATAGCTTAATTTACCCTCATGAGATTGCATCTATGAACCTTAAGACCTATTTACACTTGGTACATGACATTCATCAAACTATTTTCCATGCATTATGACATGTGATTGGTCATGTCTCAATCACTGAGAACATTACTCTTTATTGTAGTCAGGGACAATCCAACCCAAACCCCTTCCAACAGTGCAGAAACCTTGGGATTTGTCAGGAAGAGAGAGAATAACAATGTTGCATCAAGGGCATTGCTGATTAGGGAAAAATGGGCTCTGCCCAAAGATACCTGGCTTTGATGAGCCAAAAATACTCTCTGATGACATGTTTTGAGTCCAAACCCAAAGTTCTTTATATCAAACATCACATCTTCAAAGCCCACACTTGGAGCAGCAGTTTAGTGCTGCCTTCAGCCCAGGGCCTGATCCTGGAGACCCGGGATCGAGTCCCACCTCGGGCTCCCTGCATGGAGCCTGCTTCTCCCTCTGCCTGTGTCTCTGCCTCTCTCTCTCTCATAAATAAATAAATAAAATCTTAAAAAAAAAAAAAAGGCCCAGACTTACTCATAGGCTTTAAGCCATGAGATCAGTTAAGCAACTGACAGGTTAAACGAGTTGGTGCCATAATTATAACAACTGATCTAAATTAAGCACTTACTACGTGCAGAGATCTGAGTTAGGCCATTTCATACATCACATCTTTGTCACAACTGCCCTATAAGAAGGGTACTCTATCTCTCCAGTTCATAGATAAGGTAACAAAAACACAGAACTTGGAAAAAAGCAAGTCTTGTCTCCATAACTAGAGAGCAAAGGTGATTTATTTACTACTTAGTGACATGGAGTAGAACTTCAACATGGTCCTTAAAATCTCAGCATGGATGATCTCAGCTTCTAAATTTCTCACCTGCTAAATCTTCTTCCTAGTCATTTATCTGTGTCATGCCTATTCTGCTGATACTGGTTCTGTTTCTTTTCGACTTTATATACCTATTTAATCATCTAATCTAATCTAATCTAATCTAATCAAGTTCCTGCCTCCGAGTTACTTTTTTATAAAAAAATATAATAATGGTAAGATTGTTCAGTAGGAATGTTTATACCAGCATTTTTAATAAAGATTTGATTTATTTTTTCATGAAAGACACAGAGAGAGAGAGAGGCAGAGACACAGGCAGAGGGAGAAGCAGGCTCCATGCAGGGAGCCCGACGTGGGACTCGATCCCAGGTCTCCAGGATCACACCCTGGCCCGAAAGCAGATGCTCAGCAGCTGAGCCACCCGGGCATCCTTTATACCAGCATTAATAAACTGAATTCCATGCGACAGTGGCCACACAAAATAATTAATGACAAAACACACCCTAATCAAATATATTTCAATAATGTTATATATTTTTAAAGTTATAATTAACAATTAGTATTATTTTAGTTTCAAGTTTATGAGATAGTGGTTAGATATTTTTATACGTTACAAAATGATCACCGTAGCAGGTCTAGTTATCAACTGTCACTGTATAAAGTTATCACAATATTATTCACTGTATTCTCTATATTGTACATTATTACATCTCCATGACTTACTTATTTTATAACTAGAAGTTTTTACCTCTTAATCTTTAGTCAACCCTTGGTGGATCACAATCAGCTTTAAGAGATCTACATTTCTGGAAAGTACTGGAGTCTTCCTTAGAAAAAAATATTAACACAGCATTTCCAGATATATTCATTATAAATCTCCACACACATACATTTTATCTTCATATAATTTACATATATCCTAAAGAATGATTTATTCATGTATTTCATCTGTTGGTATGCGGAGTAAAATTTGCCAACTTTGGGGAAATTTATGAAAAGAAAATCTTAGATTTACTATAAAAATTAAATACCCCCTGATGGGTCATCACAGAATGGTTCTACAGGGGTTTTATCTTCGGATGCCTTGGTATTGGTTTTCACACAGCCTTTGGGGGTCACACAATATTTATCATCTGCTCTTGATCTTCTTTTAAAGTAAATGCTCTCATGGCCACTGACTCATTCTCCAGGGAGGTTCTATGTTTGCCTTCATGTCCTCCCTAAGCCACCAGTGAAGAAAGAAGAAAAAACCAGAATGTTCCCTGTAGGAGACTGACAGCCTCTTGCAGAGGCACTCTGTTGAATAAAAATCTGGGAACACCCTCGGGCCCAATTTTAAGGGTTCCTTGCTTCTTCCAGGATGCCTGTCTAGATGCTACAGAAACAAAGTTTAGCCATGAGAGCTCTGACATTTCTGAGGAGAACCAATTTGAACGCCAGTTGGGATGCTTTTCCTGGTAAAAGTCTTCAATACAAGCGATTTTCACTATAGACTTGATAGTGACAACTTAATTATCAAACACTCTGGAGAGGATGCAATAACATTAATGCAACTTGACACATAATTATCATTTTTCCAATATAATTACCATGTAGTTAAAGCTCAGTCCTTGCTATGATAAGATTTCTGAATGTTCTTGTCCCCCTACGATGCTGGGTTTATCATCCTGTCCGATCTTTACCTCTAAATATGTTTTCTCAAAAAAGAGCCCGTCACAGAATGGAGAAAAGGTATAATCAGGCAATGGAACTCACATACCATTTTCCCCTTGGACATTTGCAGTGAACATCACCCTCGATCCTAAATAATAATAAAGAACGAACATTGTATACTTACTGGATACCTGCTATGTGTTCAATAGTGAGATAAAGGCTTTCCTACATATTATGATTTTTAATCATCTTCACAACTCTGAAAATCAGCTATTCTATTTTCATTTAAGATGAGAAACCCAGGTTCATATCAGTTATTTCCTCATGACCATCAGGCCTGTGTTAAGAGCTATTATTGCAGTCCTTGTTTGTGTATTTTTGAGGCAATTGTTCTTAACTTTGCCTGCATATTAGAATCACCTGAGGAGTTCAGGAACTATTAATACCCAGATTCTACCACTAGACACTGGAGTGTGGCCTTGATATTTGGATTTTAAACACTTCTCAGGTATTTCTGAGGTAGCCATGGTTGAGAATCACTGCTCTAAATCCTTCCTACAAAATCTCTCAAACTGCCAAATAATGAGCATGTATTTTCAATCTAGAAACTAAAAAACTGGAAGTGTATAACATGGTAAATTTTGTTTCAACTTAAGGGAAATTGAGTCGATGTATGATGTTGGAGAAAACGGTGCACTGTAGGAGGTGGGAAGAAATGGCCTTTGGAATTAAGGTAGAAATGGATCTAAATTATCTCAGACAAATGACTTAGGGCAGAAAACCAAGAACCTTCCTTGCTCCCCATTTTTTTCTTCCCACCATCATGCAATTCGTCACTAATAATGTTGGTATTAGCTTAATGTTTATCTGACTCCTCTTTAAGCAAGCCCCCCAGCCCCCCACATAGGAATCAAAGTCCCTAACATCTCTATCCTCATGAATGTGGATTCTAGTAGGAAAGGCTACAAAGTATGATTGATTAAAGGGCAAGTGATTCTGGTAACTGAGAGAGCATCATCCTGGGAATTTGAGGAGACTTTCTGGAGTAACTGACAACTGAATAGAGGATGAAATAATACAGAAAAGTGAGCCAGGGAAAGAAGTGAAGTGGGGATGAGAAAGAACATTTTACTCAGTGAGATCAGCATGGCATATGGGTATAAAAATGAGACAATATTGCACGTAGAACACTTGAGAATTTTTAAATAATGGTGTATTCTGGATGTGGGATGCCTTTTTGAGTAGTGACAAAATATTTTAAACCAAGAATTTACTTAATAGATGCACAAGACCTTTCCATTAGAAAGGACCTGCAAAAGTATATTATTTAATCCCATTTCTGAAAATCTCATCTTTTGAGGCCTAGCAAGCATGGGTGCAGGGCATAGTAAATACATACTGGGATGGTAGAGGAGTCAGTTCTCCTCAATCTACCTGTTTCCCCAAATCATGAATCAGCCTCTATCTCAACAAAGGATAGGCAGGTCTGATCTCTCTTTGAAAATGAAAGCAATTATTTTCTGGAAAAGCAACACTGATAAGCAAAGGTACTTTTTCTGGGATAGGTAAAGTTGTCCTTGAAAAGCTCTCTCGATGAATTTTCCATTGGTTTTCCATCGGTTGTCATATTAATTGAGTACATACTGTTTTACATTATGGGAAATGAAAGACATTTCCTTCAGAAAAAAGAAATGTATATTTACCATGACAAGAGGAGTTTTAAGAGGTAGAAAGTAGAAGGCAAGGAAGATAGCCAAGTTTGAAGTCGATTTTGGATGCATTTTCATTTGTTTCTATTAATGATTTTCCAATTGATATATGCACTGTATCGCCACACACTATGCATGTGGACTGTCGTCAGAACATTGGAGGTCTCCATCATGGGGTCCTAATGACTGAGCACACATTGTGACTATCCTTTTTATACTTAAAAAAAAAAGGGTTAGTTTACTGGCTTTTTAAAAAATACCCTTGCTATGTCTTAACTAAGTACTTCAGCAGTTTCTGAAACTGACTTCTTGGCTTCTGACTTCTTATCTCAAAACTCTGCCTACTTTTGTCAAGCCTATCTTCATGAGATAAAGAGGGGACTCTTTATAATCTTTTAGTGGTTTTTCCAGCTTCTAAAGCCAGTTATGACCCCAAGATCTATTTCCCCAAATCTTCCTTGTATTACTGGACACCCCATATATGGCTCTCATATACTTGTACAACAATCTAAAATTGCTCACAAAGTTGTTTGTTTTCTCCCTGGAGTCCATCTTTTTTTTTTTTTTTTTTTAAGAGTTTTTATTTATTCATGAGAGACACAGAGAGAGAGAGAGAGAGAGAGGCAGAGACACAGGCCGAGGGAGAAGCAGGCTCCATGCAGGGAGCCCAACGTGGGACTCAATCCCAGGTCTCCAGGATCAGGCCCTGAGCTAAAGGTGGCCCTAAACCGCTGAGACCCCCGGGCTGCCCCATCTCCATCTTTTGAAACACTCTACTAATTCTACCCAGATTCTTAGATTGATAGAGTTTGGGTGAACATTTTCTGTTTCCTTCTTAACCTGTAAATAAAAGTTTTGATCTTTTTTGTCTTGATTCACTTAGAATGACCTGCCTATATTCCAATTTATTTTACTGAATTGTGAGTTTCAGGCAAAAAACATATTACCTCCTCATTTGTCTCACCTTCCCCCAATTCACATGTACGTATCACCATGTTTATTTCAATAGGTCAGGTTCTTGTTTTTAGTTATATTTCTAAGGGAATTCTTAGATTAAACAAGTCCTAAATCAGTATACTAAATAGATGTTTGTGAAATTGATAGATGGATGGATGGATGGATGGATGGATGGATGGGTGAGGGAATTCGTGGATGAACTGGGACAGCTCAAATACAATGCAAGTGTTGGATGTGTGAAGACATACCACCGGGTAATCTTAGCAACACTTCTTTTGGGAGACAAGAAAATCACTGATTTTAACCCTGGCCTAATCCTAAACTTACTAGCAACATGCCATGTAACCCTTGAACCTGCAGCTTAAAAGACAGTTCCATTCTATCCATTAGTTTTTCACTCACTCTGCCAGTTGCATACACATTGGAAAAGGAGGATATTATTAGTGCAAGCATCAAGTAGCAGCCCTGACAGGTCCACCTTTGTGCAGAAGATTCATTCTCTACCTCCTCTTCCATTCAGTACTTGATAGGTCTTTAAATGGGTAACAAAAATGTGGCAACAATTGGGTTTGGGATGATATCCCAGTCTCATAAAGTAGACTCTTTTTTTTTTTTTCAGAATAGTTTTCTCTTATTAGTAGATAAATGTATATATTTACTTGCAGATTGACAAGTAAAATCTCCATTTTATTTTCAGCTTTCATATTTAATAGTAACCTTAGAATGTTTTAACAATTTGCTCATACCGTCTACCATATTATTTGTCTCTCTACTTATTTTAGGCATTTATTGATTTTTCTTGTATATAATTATAGAGTAATTATTAAATAGTCAGGGGTACATTAAAATATGTGCATATATTTTGTGTATTTGTGTTGGTGTGCATGTGTGTGGATGTGGATCCACTCATAGTTGAAAGGAGCTAATCTTTTTAAGAAGGACTGAACATTAGCCATCTTATGTTTCAGACTATATACAGAATTACTTACTGGCTAAGTTCATTAGCATTTCAGTAATGTAACACTTTAATTGTGCTATGAGATTGCTTTAATCTTCCTCTCCTCAGTAATGAGAAATGCCTCGCCCTATTGTAAAACTTTTGAAGTATTATACACAATTCTGGATCTCTGTGACCTATTAAAACAGTATTTCTAGGAGGCGAAACTTGCAGAACTCTTAAGCATGGCTTCCCAATGCCTTCATAAAATGGATTTCAGTTTACCTTTTCAGGCTGTCTCCCCCACCCCTTTCATTATTTCCAGGATCTAGCTTTCTGTGATGATTCATCACCCATGGGCATTTATATCCTTTTATTCCAGTACTTACATTTTATACATTTTAATACAAATTTATTATAGATTTGTGTTCTCTATATTTTCTACATATTGAGGGAGCCAGTGGATTAACCAATATCTGTCTTAGTGAGACTGAACACTCTACAAAGCAGAAATCATTATTTTTTTTCTTTTCTACTTATTGTCTGTTCAGTGTCTGGCACTCCCAATTGCATTTATGTGAACAAATGAATGGAAAAAAGTTAAATCCAAAATGATATATAAATTATTAAAAATCTCCAATTAATAGAAAACAGCTAATTTGACTATCTGTATTTTTAAGACTCCAGCCTATCTCAACAATCTCAGTATCTCCATTCCAGTTAGACCATGGGTAAAGGGGAATAAATACATTACTTGGATAAATACAGGGTCAAGTCACGGCTGTTCAATTGATTATGCCCTATGAATTCCAAGAATTCTCAAGAAACAAGTCAAATTCCCTGGTCTCCTCTGGTCTTCTTTGTAAGGGAAGAGGCCATGAAGTCAACTTTATACAGGGCAATGAATGAACACATTGGTTCATCCAAAATCTGTGTTGACTCTCAGGACCTGCATTTCCTGACACCCCCAGTCTTGCCTTTTCTCACCTTCAAGACTATCTCCTTGGCTCAGCTGTCCTCTCTCTGTGCTCTTTCCATCTGTGCAGCTATTACATTCTATGTTGGCTATAATCATTGGCAGAAATTTTGTTTTTCGTAGCCGTGCATCTCACCTGAGAATTTTATGTTCCTCCCAAGTTGTTGTGAGCTATTCTGATGGCAGACTTTTCTATACTGGTTTCACAACTTGATATTTGTGTGTCTTACATGAGTCACTTAACCTTTTGTTACCTTGATTTCCTCAACTGAGAGACAGGAATAGTATATAGAAAGAGTGATTCCTAACTTGAGGGGTTAATATGAGGAATGCATTGAAATTGAAATTAAAAGGATGCCTGGGTGGCTCAGAGGTTCAGCGCCTGCCTTTGGCTCAGGGCATGACCCCAGAGTCCCGGATCGAGTCCCACATCGGGCTCCCTTCATGGAGCCTGCTTCTCCCTCTGCCTCTGTCTCTGCCTCTCTCTGTGTCTCTCATGAATAAATAAATAAAAAACTTAAAAAAAGAATGAAATCAAAAATATGAATCATAAATGAATAAAAAATACTATAGCTGATGAAGTATCTTACCCTCAACAAGTATTTTCTAAAATCTAATATTAGAGAGAGAAAGAGAGGAAGAGGGAGAGAGAGACAGAAAGAGAAGAAAAGGGAAAGTAGGAAAAGAAAATTAAAAGAAAAAATATGCTACATGTATAGAGAGCAAGGAACAGCACACAACAGTTAAACTTGTAAACAAAATGTTAGTTCATGGATAAAAGGATAAGATCTGTCTTCCTTTTGTGTGTGTGTGTGTGTGTGTGTGTGTGTGTGGTAGATTGAAATCAGCAGTTCTTGAAAGAAAAGGTTATCTTCTCATTCTAGAAAAACTCCTGAGATACATGATTTGCATATGTATTTAATATAGTTACAAGAAAAAAATGACTAATAAATAATTTATTGAGTGAATTTTATTCATCTTAAGACACTGACCTTTCTCTACAAAGACAACTGCAGTTGCCTCCAGCTACGTGAATCACTTGAGTTTTTTTTTTTTTTTTTCATTAGTGAGAGCAATTTTGGCAACTCGTTTCTTGAAATGAGATGTCAACCAAATGCTCAAATATTTACGAATTGACATTTTGTGTCTTTTAAATATTCAGTCTTTCTAGGTGCATGAGTCCTCCCCAGTGTATAGCTACTAAGAATCAGTTGCAAGAAAAAAAAAAAAAAGTCTTGAAATAAAAAGGTGATTTTATAAAACGTAGCTTGAAATCTTAATGTGGCGCCTCAGATCAATCAAACCAATGAGCATCAAAGTTCAGTTTCAGCATCAGTGTTTTTATGATAAATTTTCTTCTTTTTTTTTTCTTTTCTATTTTCTCCTGTGGCTGGGTTATAGAAGGCTGCAGGTAATGTTTGTGTTGTAAAATTGAGGCCAGCAATTTAATCCCCCCATAAAACTCACTCACAATTACAATAGCATTGAAATGGTACATAAATGAGTTCTTCATAAAGCAGAAAAGAAAAATGGTACAACAGTTAAGCTTTTTAATGATGGGCACTAAAGCAATGCTGCTGATTAGATTCTTTGCTAATTACCTTCTGTTACTTAGATTGGATATATTTCAGCAGAATAGAAACATCTATTCATAAATAGTTGTTTTCTTGGTAGTAATATGAAAACATATGATTTTAAAGTTGGAAAGTGCCTGTCCGGGTCATACTATCCAGTCTTTAGCTTGTAGACAAATTTAACCACGTACCACCTGAAACAAAGTTCCAATGGCTTCCATTTAGTTGGGGGTTATCTACTTTATACAAAGTGGTGAAAAAACTATAGCAGTCATATTTGAGCTGAGACTTGAAACCCAAAAGATCTGGGCAAAGAGGTTTCTGAAACCAGGAACAGCAAAAGCTAAGCAAGGCCAGGATGAGCTACAGACATAAGCAAAGGAGAAAGTACTGCAAGGTAGTCCAGAAAGTTCGGCAGGGGTCAGATGACAGGGACTTTTCAGACCAGGTCAAAATATTGGAAACTTGGTCTAAGAGTCATTGAAAAGCACAGAGGGTTTAATCAGAGGAATGCTATCATGCAAATAAAGTCTTAAGAAAACCACCTCTCTACTACATGGTAAATGGACTACAGTGGGGTAAGAATAGAAGCAGGGAACCATAGTTTTTATGAGCTTGTTATAGATTGAATTATATCCTCCCAAATTCATATGTTGAAATCTTAACCCCCCAATGGGACTGATTTGGAGATAGGGCTTTTAAAGAGGCAACTAAGGTTAAATGAGGTAAAAAGGGTGAGGCTCTATCCCAATAGGACTAGTGTTCCTATAAGATGAAGCAGAGAAACAAGTATCATGCATGCACAAAGGCCATGTGAGGACTCAGTGAGAAGGCAGCAATCTGCAAGCCAGAAAGAGAGGCTTCATCAGAAACCAACCCTGTAGGCACCACGATCTTGGACTTTCCTGCTACAGAGTAGTGAGAAAATTCATTTCTGTTTTTGTAAGTCACCAAGTCTGTGTGGCATTCTATTATGGCAACCTAAGCAAAATAATACAAAGATTATGCAGTTACCCTGGTAAGTGATGAGGTATTTAATTATGTTGATTAAAATAGAAATGTAGAGAAGTAGACAGATTTAAGGTCTATTTTAAAAGAAGAATTTTTTACCTCCAGTGAATCAGGTATAGTGCTAAGGGAAAGAGTAATGACAATAATAGATCCATAAATACATGGTAGTGCTACTGCTTGATTCAGAAACAGATGGAAGAAGAACACATTATGGAGTGAAGGGAACTGGTGGTTCTTTTACTAGCATGCTAATTTTGAGATCCAAATGGACATATAAAGAAGTTAGAAGTACGATTAGTAATTCAGAGAAGATGCATATTTGGAAGTCATTGTCGTCTCTCATAAAAACAGTAGTAGTGTGCTGGGTGAATTCCAGTTACCCAGAAAATAGTCACTTTCGGGATGGACTCAAATACAGGTGAGCACATACCTGCATGCACATTCACACATGCATCTGTCAAGGTACAACCGATATTTATTAAAAGTCTACTGTATTCCAGGACTGTGTTTTTCCCCGGAGAAAATGGAAGGCCTAACATTGACTCTATTCAAAGCTTACAGTCCACAGTGGGTGGTGATTGAGTATATGAGTCTAGAATACAGATAAGAAAGCAGACAATTAAGAATAGATGCTGTCATCGCATTACATATGGACTGGGACGAGGTGTCATTGTGGGGATAGTGCAGTGCTAAGCTTCCTAATACTGTCCATACCCCACTCCTCAGAAACTGGCTGTGTTATACTACATGTCAAGCAGGAATTACGGGTTGCCTTACAAATTAAGTTTGCTAAGCAGCTGCTCTTAAGATGAGAGTATTCAGGATCATCCAGGTGGACCCATTCTGATTGAACGAGGCCTTAAAAGTAGAAGAGGGAGAAGAAAGTGTCAGAGAGATGCAAAATGAAAAGCATTTCTGGCTTTGAAGGAAAAAGTATGGGGCCGTGAGTAAATAATATGGATGGCCCTTCAAGATGGAGAAGGCAAGGGAATGATCTCCCCCCTAGAACTGGCAGACGAGAAACGCAGTCCTACAGACATCCGACTTTATCCAAATGAGATCTGTGTCAGGTTTCTGACCTAGAATACTCTAAGATAATAAATGTGTGCTGTTTTAAGCCACTAAGTTTGTGTTAATTTGTTATAGTAGCAGTAGAAAATTAATGCATGCACACAACACAGACTTTAGGATCAAGGGAGAATTTCTTTAAGGAATAACACTTGAATTGGAGACTGTGATGAATAGAAGTTATCCCGTGGAA
This sequence comes from Vulpes lagopus, assembly GCF_018345385.1. Lineage (NCBI taxonomy): Eukaryota > Metazoa > Chordata > Mammalia > Carnivora > Canidae > Vulpes > Vulpes lagopus. The sequence continues at coordinate 111,685,665 of NC_054833.1, read as the reverse complement.
GACCCACGGTGTGAGAAAGAAAGAGCATAATATTTTATCCAGACAGAAGGGGTAGCAGGTACCAAGAAATGGATACAAGAGACAGCACATATTGTATAATCACATTTGCACTATTACTTAGCAAGTCCTTCAAAAAAGTAGACTCAAATTATATTTACGGTATTTTTAGCAAGTTCTTCAATACCAGGGATGGTTTTACAAACACAATATGATGGGGTTAGATTAACTAAAGACAACCCCTGGTTCCATATTAAATAATTATTTTCCAGATTAGTCTTAGATATTTATATGAATGTATAAAAGAGAAATACAAATAAAAAATGTATTTTCTATGTCAAAAGTGATTGAAATCCTGCCCCACCAACCCACATATTAGAAGCCTTGAAGAAATGTATTGTTTGAAGATAAATACTTACTTGAGGGTATGTGGAATGAAGTGGTATTTTGAGAGGTTTCGGAAACCCTAGAGGAACATGGAAAAGAGCGAATTCATTGACCAGAACAATTGAAGAAGTGATCTTGAGGAAACAAACACAATTGACTCTTGAACAGCACACGTTTTGAACTACACGGATCCACTCACCCATGGAATTTTTTAAATAAATTCTGTAAACTCATTTTTTTCCTCCTCATGATTTGCTTAACATTTTATTCTTTTCTAGCTTCCTTTATTGCAAAAATACAGTCTATAATGCATGCAATATACAAAACATATGTTAATTGACTATCTTCTTGGTAAGGCTTCCGGTCAACAGAAGGCTGTTAGTAGTTAAGTTTTTGGGGAGTCAGAAGTCACACATAGACTGTGAATAGCAGGGAGTCAGTGCCTCTAACTCACCGTGTTGTTCAAGGGTCAAATGTAAGCAAAACGTTAACGCATGAAACACTGAATAAAAGATGTGGGGATGAGGAATAGAGAATAATTAATGTTGATGCAAACTGAAAACAGGGGTGCTAGGCTGGCTCGGTCAGTTAAGTATCTGCCTTTGGCTCCGATCATGATCCCAGGATGGGACTCCCTGCTCAAGAGGGAGCCAGCTTCTCCCTCTCCCTGTGCCTGCTGCTCTGCTTAATTGTGCTCTCTCTGCCAAATAAATAAATATAATATTTTAAAAGATAAGAAATAAACTGGAAACAAATCCTCTAGTGTGACAGACTCACGTGTTCATTTCAGAATTTTGAATATACCAAAAGTTATATGACACAATTTGAAATATAATTCTATTTGATGGCAGCTAAACTGGTCTAAATGAAGGGTCTCTTCATCTTACACAAGCATTATAAAAAGGATTCACTGTTATTGTTGTTGTTGATGCAGAAATGGGCACAGAGTCTCAGGTTTAGTCCTAACAAAAAGTACTTTTATTAAATGGCCAGAAACATACAGGTATGATCAGCATAGAAAATATTAAAAGTGTATGTTAATGATCAGGGCTATAGTAGAGATAAATTATTGTGTTGCATCTTAATGAGGGTTTCTCAACGACCTGTGAGATTCTCAATGACAGAGGAACTTACAGAAAAAAAAAAATGTTAGCAAAACGGAGCTTCAAAACCAAGAGTCACTGCCTTCACACTTGTGAATCAAAGATGCTCATACCAGAGATTTCTCCAATAAGGAAACCGGTTTGAATTTGTTTACCATTAGTGTTCCACAAATATGACAGATTCTGAGTACGGAAGACTTCAGAATATGATAGGTTCTGAATATAAGTATAGATACTGGACTATTACTGCCTCAAGACTGATACTATCTCTATTTTTTAATAAAATGGTGGAATACAGTAATTATTATTTCTCCCTCCACCTTGTTGTATATTTCTCTATACGGAGAATGAGTATGAAAAACCCTATTTAATAAATGAGGACCCAGGCTTAATCAGAAATGTTTTTCCATCTCCACTTCCTTTTTTCTTTCCTCCTTTCTTTCCTTCTTTCTCTGTGTATAGTATATATTTCTCAAACAACAGTCACAGAGCATTAGTAAGCCCTGGGGGAAATGTCAGTCTAGTAATGGAGAATCTGGATTTCAAACACTCAGACTTGGGGGGATTTCAATGACCTCCAGCATTACATCTTAGAGTCAACTTGAATCCTGTCCATGCTAACCATTTAATTATTTTTAAATTAAGGCAATTACTATTTATTGCTTTTCACTATCATCTGAGAATAAATACACAGTGTGTTGGAAAATAAAATTGTGCAGGGGTAAACTAGATGTTTAGCTAAAATTGACGTCCTCATCCCATTTCCTACTGCATGCACTACTGTACCAAGTGGATGTAGCCTTTCACATACTCATGCAGAAAGATGTGTTCAGCACCATGTTTAATGATGGTGAGCCAAGATCTATCTAAAGGGATGGCATGTGAACTGAGAAGTAACAATGAGAAGAGCCAGCTGTGCAGAAGGGCAGTAAAAGGACACTTAAGATAGAAGGTACATACAATTCTCTGAAGCCCAAAAGTGTTTGCATTATTCAAGGAAGAAATTGAAGATACATGTGGTGGCCAAATGGTCCCCAGGGATGTTGCCTTGTGGTACTTATACCTTTTTTGTAAGCTTCTCCTCTTGAGTGTAGGGGGAGCTGTGGTTTCCTTCTAACAGAATACAGACAATGTGATGGGATCTATTGTCAGCGAGTATATTCTTTAAAACAGTAACTTCTGTCTTGCTGGCAGATATTCACTATTGATTCTAATCCTTGCTGACTTTGATGAAGCGAAAAGATGACATTGGGGAGGCCCTCACGGCAATAAATTGAGGGCCAATAGTTAGACAGGAACGGAGGATGGTCACTGGTCAAAAGCCGACAAGGAAACGAGCTGTAAGGACAGCTAACTAAAGGCACTGAATCCTGCCATTAGACATGTAAATCTCAGAAGCATATTCTTAGTTGATCTTTCAGATGAGATCCCAGCTTCAGCCAAAACCTTGACTGCAAACTTATGGGAGATCCTGAAGTAGAGCACCTGGGTAAGCTCTGCCTCAATTCCTGACCCACAGAAACTTGGAAATAAATTAATGTTGGGGGACCTGGATGGCTCATTGGTCAAGAATTTGACTCTTGATTTTGGCTTAGGTCATGATCTCAATGTTATGAGATTATGTCTCGTGTCAGGCTCCACACTCGGCATGGAACCTGCTTAATATTCTCTCTCTCTCCCTCACCCTCTGCCCAACCTCCCCAAATTAAACAAAAAAATGCTATTTTAAGCTGCTAACTTTGTGGTAATGTTATGTAGGAAAAATATACTGAGAGTTACAGAAGTAACATAGGGCAAAATTAGAAACTTCAGCATGGGCCAGATTTGAGAAGGCATTTTAGACTATAATGAGAAATTTAGTTTTGATTCTCAATGCAGTAGTCATTGAAGGATACAAGTAAGAATGACCACTTGATTTGAATTATGTTTTTAAAAGATCACTCTGGTTACTATATGGTAAAAAACACTGTATGTGATTAAAGATCTAAGAAACCATGAAACTAGTCATTCACAGGAAGGACAATATCTGTATGATAAAAGGTAATTTTGCAAAGGAATAATTTAAATAAATCTTTGAAAACTGTGTAGGTTATGGATGAGCACAAGAGTCAGGGAAAACTATGACAAAAAAAGAAAGTTTGAATAGTTATGGATATGGGAATAAATAAGCCTTACACAAAAGGGTGGTTATGTCTTGACTGAAATAAGGAATCCACATCAAGATGTAAAAATAATCTGGATTAAGAAGTAACTGACTTTTACCATCTCATCAGAAATTAAAAAAAAAAAAAAAGCAATGACATTGGAAGTGGAGAGTCTAAGACTCAGGCTGAAATATTCATAAGCTATTAAAAATAAGCCTCCTGAAGGGGTTCCTTATGGAAGCTTTTCCAACTGCAGAATGTGATCAAGGTAAATACTTTTATCATTCACACACAGGGAGAAAACACTTAATCCATTAAAGGAATAAATTAGTTGTGGAAACAGATTATGTGTATCATACGATGACATATCCATATGGAATGAATTATATCAGAACACTGGTGGATCTTTAAACGTGTGAATGATGGAAGATAAAACCATAACACTCCCAATTTCCAACCATTTCGATGTTCTGGGAAATCAAACCATGGACATTTTACTTCTAAACTGAGGGCATAAATAGAAGGATTAAGAAGGCAATAGAAATTTCACAGAAGTTGGCAGTTGAGGACCTGTATGAAGAAATACCTCATCTTGCTTTGTGACAACAAAAATAAAATAAAACAAAAACAAGATTTCTGGGATGCCTGGGTGGCTCAGTGGTTGAACATCTGCTCAACCTTTGGCTCAGCTCATGATCCTGGGATCCTGGGATCGAGTCCCGCATCAGGCTCCCTGCATGGAGCCTGCTTCTCCCTCTGCCTGTGTCCTGCCTCTCTCTGTCTCTCATGAATAAATAAATAAAAAAAAACTCTTAAAAAAAAAACCCACGGGATTTCTTACTTGAGATATGACTGCCTCCCTGTTTGTATCACCATTTGCAGCAGGTAAAACTCTCTTGTTGTTACCTTCTGTGTAATAGAAAGCCCAGGAGGGTCTCCTCTCAAGCCCTATCACAGGCTTCTAAGAAACACATGAAACTGGCAAAATATCTCATCAGAGTTCAGGTTCTCGACGGCCTGTTTTCTTGGAAGAACTTAGGGCCACAAAACCCCTCTGGTTTTGAATACTGAGCATTCCATCTGCCTGCTAGTTCTGTGTCATCTACACTATGGAGAACACAAGGTATAACTATGGTCAACCAAAAGTATTTATCTTTCACATTTTGTGCTTTAGTGATTATGGACTGTAAACCCCAAATAGAGTTTATTTTTGGGTAGATTAATGAAAGTTTAATGAAAGAGACTTTGAATGCATCAAGAACTAACTTGGGGACTTTGGCTAAGAAATGCAACTCCTTATAGCAAATTTCTGTACGTTCCCCTCCCATAGACTTGTATTGATAATTAAACATAAGCACACGTTTAAATACTTTGCCTGCCAAAAAGTGAATAAGGTAATTTTTACTTTCTTTACTTGTCATTTAACATTTATACCATCATTGGAATCCAGATAATATAATCCTCAGTTCATTAGAGAAGGAAGCAATTAATATCTTCAAACAGAAATCTAAATTTAAACCTATTTTTATACTGTATATTTAATAAAGCGCATTTTCAGTAACAAGAAAAATGGGAAATACAGATGAGAAAAAAATCCAGCCATCATTTACCATTAAGAGATCACCTTTTATTCATATCTTGCTGAATTCAGCACAAACTTCACATCTAACCATATATCGTGAATAATATACATATATTTACAACTAGAATTTGTTCTTTATTTGCAACAAATTTTATGCACCTTTCCATGTAAATATGTATATGCCTATAGTATTATTTTTGTTTCACTGATTTGTGAAACACTCAACACAGAATCTCATCCACATCAGACACATGATACATATTCCTGAATCATTTTCTTTCTATTCCATTGTTTGAATTTGCCATAGTTTATTTAATAAAATAATTTTGTTAAGTACATATCAAGACACTGGAGGACTATGAACCTATAGTTAGCTGACTACTTCCTACAATTCCTACATTTCTAAGGGCATATTTGCTAGGATTAGACTAAAGGCAGAAGATTTTAAAAATTATTTTTAATTAAGATTGCTTACTTTATTCTAGAGAGAGAGAGAAAGAACAGGTGTGAGTTGGTAGAGGGGGAGAAGGAGAGAGAATCCTCAAACAGACTGACCACTGAGCATGGAGCCTGACATAGGACTGATCCCAGGACCCTGAGACCCGGGACCCTGAGATCATACAGAACCTGAGATGAAATCAAGAGTCAGATGCTTAACCGACTGACCCACTCAATGCCCCAAGGAAGAAGAATTCTTAAGGACCAAGAACTTTTTTTTTTCCCTTCTGGATACTGTTCAGCATTGTCATTCCAGCCAAACTTGATAAAGAAGAGCTAAAGAATAAACATTCTCATTATTGTTAAACTAGTAAAACTCCACCTCTAAATTCCACTGAATTCTGAAGTATATACAGATATGATTTCCTCGCTATCCTCATCATATTTTTCCCTTATAACATGGCTGAAACACTCCATGTAGCATATAAATATTTTGAAATGTTATAATACATGGTTCCAGAAGACCAGAAGGTGTGCAGGATATTATAGTTGGGTATCCTGATGATTCAGGGCACATGGTGAATAATACTTCTTATTAAAAAGTCATGTTTTATACAAAAATAGGTGTATCATGGCAATCAAATTCAATAGGTGAAGATGTATGCTGACTTAAAATTTGCAATCAGTACCTAAATTTAAATGTCCCTTTAAAACCAAAGCACCCAAACAAGATATACGAATGGTCAATGAGTACATGAAAAGTTGTGCATTTCCTTAATAACGAATGATGTTAAACATCAAAACCAAAATGAGATGCTACTTCACACTGAGAGGATAGCTAAGATGAAAAGACAATCACATGTATGGCCAGGATGCGGAAAAATTAGAACACCCTTAGTGGCAAGACTGTAAATGGTGCAGATACTATGGAAAACTGACAGCCCCTCAAATGGTTAAAGACGGAGTTACCATATGACCTACAAATTTCACTTCTAGATATGTACCATGAAAGTCAGATGTCTATGTCCACATAAAAAAGCTGTGCGTGAATATTTATGGCAGCCTTATTCATAACTACCAAACCGCAGAAACAATAAAAATGTGCCAAATAAGTGAATAAACAAATGTGGTATATCATATAATAGAGTGTTATTCAGCCATACGAAAGGATAAAGCACTGATTCAACAACATGGATGGATCTTGAAAACATGTGAAGTGAAAGAAGTCAGACACATCACATATTTTCTGATTTCATTTTTATGAATTGTCCAGAATATGCAAATGCCTGACCAAAAATATGTTACTGGTTGCCAAGGGAAAGAGAGAAAGAGGGAGTGCTGAGTGACTGCTGATGGGTATGCACAGGATTCCTTTTGGAGGTGGTAAAATGTTCTGGAATCAGTTGTCATGATCATACAACTTCAGGAATATACTAAAATCCACTGAATTGTACACTTTTAAAGGGCGAATTTTATGATCCATGAATTGTATCTTAATAAAGTTGTCAAAAAATAACCCAAATGACCACTCTATTTCTAAAATATTGCTGGTCAATTTCACATTTTACCTAATGATTTTATGAAAATCTTATGAAGTAGTAGATAATTTAACATCTTTTCTATTGTATATAGTCTTAGAGATAAAATGAAAGAAGCCATGAGCATAAAATCTTGTTTTAAACTCCCATCTTCAGGGCACCTGGGTGGCATCCAACTTTTGATTTTGGCTCATGGGTCATGATCTCAGGCTCCTGAGATCAGCCCTGCATTGCACTCTGCTCAACAGGGTATCTGCTGGTCTCCCTCTCCCTCTGCCCCTCTCCTTGCTTGTGCTTGCTCTCTAAATGAATGAATGAATGAATAAATATATTTTTTAAAAATCTCCCATCTTCTAATTCTAAGACCACTACATACCTCTAGGATGGACTATCATATCCATGAAAACACGGAAGTTAGTTTAGACAATCCTGGAAGCACACAAATTTGCTTTTCAGTTTTACATTATAACATGTATGTCTGTGAGAAACATGAGCCCACTTAGCGTTGATCAAACAATGAGTTTAAGGGGCAAGAGTAGTACATCAGGAATAGTATGTAATTTCCCCTTTCTACTTTCTCCCTTTCTGCATGTGAATTCTTGTGAATTCTAATGCCTGGAATCATTTCTCCACCCTACCGTCATCCATTTCCCTTTATCTGGCTAGTTAATGTCAACCCTTAAGTATTAGCCTAGGTGTTAATCCAATCATAATGAATTAACATGAGCCCAACAGTGTACTCTTTCTCTGGGTCACTATGTCTGAGATGGTTTCCTTCCGACCACTTATACACTATGCTCAGTAAAAGTATGCTTACTACAGTTTCCACTTGGCTGTGCAATCTCTGAAAGAAAGTATTCCCTATATTTTATTCATTAGAACATTCCTAGACCCCTAGCACCGTGTTTGGAACCTAACAAACATTGAGTAAAATTTGCCAATGGTATAAACACATTTAATGCTTACCATAGAGGTATGTAGTTATTGGAGTATGTACACTGTTGACTAGTTTCTGAGTTGACCATGATAGAGTATACTAGCTGATAAGGGTCAGGTTAATTTATTTTAACTACCTAAGTAAGTTTCAAATATCAAAACATTAGTCATTCATTATACATGACCTTTTCCAACACACTATTTTTCAATAATTGAGCTTTATTAGTACACATGTGTCAACTCTTTGAGAAATGTCAGGTATGTCCAAGGCACCATCCCAGTGGTGTGACAATGTCGGGAAAGGAGGCAAATGAGGATACAAGCATGTCCTAAGGAAGAAAATTAAAAGCAACAACAACTCTATCAAAATTCCACAAGGAAAACATTTAATAATCATTTTCAGTCATTTCTCTATATACAGAAATGCTATCTCTTCCTGGTATCTATTTAATTAAATAGTCCTTACACGAAATCAATAATTAGTCACTGTGAAGACAGTTGAGGTATTTTAAGGTCACCACAAGTCATGAAGAGTGTGTTTTACCAAGTCATACGAAATCACTGAATGAATTATAAAGGAAATTCAGACTTGGAAAAAATGGCTCAATCGAACTAAGATATTTCTATTTTTTTCCCTCCTTTTTAAGTATACCGACACATACAATTACATTAGTTTCAGGTACAAAACATAGAATTTGACAACTCTTTAGTGTTATACTATGCTCACCACAAGTATAACTACCATTTGTCACTATTGACTATATCTCCTCTATCTTTCATCCTGGTGACTTATTCATTCCATAACTGGAAGCCTGTACCTCTCATTCTCCTTAGATTAAAATATTTCTACTTTTAATTGATTACTCACAAGACAATTTGCCAATCTAAAATCTACTTTCTTAAAGAATATGTTGAAGATAAACCATGTAATCACCTTACTACATTGTTCTAGAAGTAGTACATTAAATTCCTTCTTACAAAGTTTGTGGTGATAAAAGTAGCAACTACTTGTTGCATATATAGCTTATACCAAACCCTGTGGTAGGCACATTTCACTTAAAATTTCTAATACAGCAACAATTAACATTATGTAATGTGAGCCCAAATTTTGTAAATAAGCAAAATAATGTGATAGGGTGAGATAAGGTGACCAATGCCAAACAGCTATTAATTAAGCAGAGCTGGAATTCAAACCCAAGGATGTTTGACTCAAAAGTCCAGGGTTTTCATCTAGTAAATCAGATCGAATATATTAATAAATGAGTTAATGAATTAATAGATTAATTAGTTTGGAGCCCTGAACTACTTTAAAAATCTTGGGCTAAACTTTTCTCAATAATTATTCAAAATAATATTAGAGAAATTTCAAACACTAACATAATTTAATGATCCGGAGGTAACCATCATCCAGCATCAACAATTATGAATCCATGGGTCATATTGTTTCATGGATGTTTCCACTCAATACACTTCTCTCATCTCCATATTATTTTGAGGCAAATGCCAGTCATGCTATTTGATCTTTAAATATTTCAGCATCATATCTATAAGGGCTAATGTTTTTAAACATTCAAAACATGATTCTCATACATCAAATAATAATCTGTAGCATTATCACACAACTAGCCAGTGTCTATGAAGTCCCCAGTAACTACATTAATGTTGTATTTTCTTACCGTATGGTTTCATGGCTATATAGTTGGGTGATAAGTTTCTTAAATCTCATTAAGCTATTGATTATGTCTGTTCTCTGTGACTTTTTCTATCTCCCTGTACATTTCTCTCTGTCCTTGTCTCGTCTCCTTTCCTTTCTTCCCTTACAATTTACCTGTTGAGAAACCAGGCCATTTGCCTTGGAGAGTTTCCCTCAGTCCAGATTTTGCTGATTGCACTTAAACTGTTTCTGTGAACTGATAGGTTTAGATCAGGATTTTTCAACCTCAGCATTGCTGATACTTTTCCTTTATAATAAGTCATTTGGATAATAATTTGCTGTGGGGCTTTTTTGTGCATTATAAGATGATTAACAACATCTTTGACTTCTGTCAACTAGATGCCAATAGCACCTCCCCAATTGTGACAAAAAAAAAAAAAAAAAAAAAAAGCCTCCAGACATCACCGACATCTCCTGGAGATAAAACTGCCCCTGGTTAAGAAACATGGATGTAGATCAGGGTTTTCTCCTGTTTTGTTGTTCTTGTTTAATTAACTTATTGTTTTTAGACTAAATATAGGAAATCTGTTCTTTCAACAGGCCCCTCACTTATTGATGGTAGTAGCCATCAACGAACATTTACCATATACAAAAAATCATTAAAGGTTGTAAAATGAGGACTGTCTAGTCCTATCTATCTGGTGTTTTGTTTTGTTCTGGAAGCTGGAATACCCTCATTAAGAGAAGGTTTCCCTTATTGATTATTTGGTTAGTCTGAGGTTCAGTATACATAAGAAAGGCAGGATAATGCTTCTATTTCCCCCCCTGTTATCAGTTTATGAAAAAGTAAGGGTTTTTTTCTTTTTGTTTTTAAAGTAGATCCACACCCAGCATGGAGCTGAACATGGGGCTTGAACTCACGATCCTGAGATCGACCCTGGAGCTGAGATCAAGAGTCAGATGCTTAACCGAATGAGCCACCCAGGAAACCCAAAAAGGAAGTTCTAATATTCTACAAAAGTCATCAGAACAAACTGATGATTTTTGTTTTGTTTTCCTAACAATGGGCTCATTAACTAATTTTTTATGAATTTCCACCCACTACACTTATATTCCTAAAGAAAATTAAATGATCTTTCCTTTGACCAACACAGCCTCTTTAGTCTGACTTTCTAGTCCCTTATTTCTGATATGACATTGCTGATCTTTGACTGTATCCTTCATTTTTTTATATAAAAGATGCTCCAAGTTTATCCTTCATATTCCCTGCCTTTGCCCAGAATCGGGTGTTTTTCCAAGGAGTATTTATTCCTTTTATTAAAATCTATTACAATTTAACTGGCAATAATTGTATTATATTTCCTCGAACTCCTACAGAATAGCATTTATACAGCTTAGCTGGGATATTAAGAAAATGGAAAAAATATTTTTTTAAGTCTTATTTTGGCAATCCCTATAGACTGTAAATATATCAAAGACACAATACATGTTATTTATCCTTCCACCCACAGCAGCTATTGGAGTATATTGTGAATAGTTGGCATCTCAAAAGTTGTTGTTATGCAAGGGAATAAATGTTTTCTAGTTGAGTAGTGTTAGTGACATTAACATCTGTGCTATCTGAGATATGAAAAGCACATATTTTCACTAACTTCCTTTTCTCTTCCCCAACATCCAAACTTGTATGCAAAAGAAGCCACCATTTTAAAAAGGACATAGATCTTCTTTGTTAAAGGTACCAAAAAAACCCACATTAAACAGAGTAGCTATGATTTTAAGTAAAAATAAAGCTATCTGTCCACATTAAAAAAGAATAAGAGTCAAAGAAAATCACATTAATTTGCACTACCTGTAGAACAAATTAGCAAATGTTGTGACCATCTGTGAAAGACACCAGGGCCACATAAGACATGGAATTATTTAATGTGTTAAATCCATTTAAAATGTTTGTATCCTGTTAGTTCTAACATAATTACTATGTTAATTTCTGTGTGTTTTGCATATTAAACGGAGCGCACTCTGGGAAGCTAATGGCCGCTATGTCAGCTTTTTATTAAATCACAAAATAAACATGCACAATCCTGCTTCCAAAGATAATTAGTTTACTATTTCTGCCAGAGTTTAAATATTGGGTATGCTTTGAAGATTTGACTTCCATTTGGGGTGACAGTGGGTATGTGTAGTTTTGTGATTCCTCAGATCATCCTTAAGGCAAGAGCATTTTCAAGGGGAGAGAATTCAGAAATTTTCTTCTATTTTTTTCTTTCTTGCCATACATTTTTAGTATTGCAGAGTTATAAACATAACCGACATTTACAGCATAGTTCTACATAGAACTACACTAGCTATTAGGAGGTGGGACAGAGAAATATAAAGCTGAATTCTGGGGTACAAAGCATGCCAGCCAAACAGGAAATTATAAGATGCAAGACAGTGCAGACTATACTGCTTCTAAGCAGAAGTCACAAAAAGGCGACCAAGAAGTCCTGGCCTATTCTCACTGCAGACAATATGTATGTCAACTAAATGAAGATGAAAATAAATTCACACTGAAACAACACAAAAGGAAAAACAAGACCAAATAAGCCTGTGGACAGCAGCAGGTTCTCTCTGATGAGCCTCAAAGAAGAGTGTCTTTAGACAGCCTAGTAACCAGCCTGATTCCCAGGGCGCTGCTCCGTGCTCCGCACTGATGCGTTTAAGGTTGAGATCGCTGCTTCAGAGAATGCAGAAAAGGTGGCCTGTGTTTCGGTTTTCACTTTTCAAAACTCCTCTGAGCAATACATTGGGCCAGTATTTTTGTGGGATGGAAAGCGGTATCGTGGGGCCTCTGGTGCACTTAGGTTTGTTCAGAACATGTAATACAACCCCAGGAGTTTCTCCTAGTGTTGATTTACACTTGCATAAAGTAGAGCCAGTACTGAACCTCTCATATTGCTAATGCAAAACCAAGAGGGAGGATTCTTGTAAAGAAAGAGACCTGCTCCTGGCATATGGTAAATGTTTTATGTACATGTAATGTATATATATACTTATAGTTACTCTAATTATGGTCTTTTATGGGGACAATTGTGTTTAGGTTTGTTTTGTTTTGGCCTTTGTTTGAGAGAGAGAGAGAGAGAAGGAGAGAGAGCGTGCGTGAGCCCATGTGCACAAATAGGAGGAGGGGAGAGGGTAAGTAAGGGAGAGAGAATCCCAAACAGACCCCTGCTGAGGTGGAGCTATTGGTGGGGGAGGGAGGCTGATCCCAGGACTCTGAGATCATGACCTGGGCTGAAATAGAGACTCAGAGGCTCACCCACTCAGCCTTCCAGGTGCCCCTTGATTTTTAACTCAGGACATGCAGACTGTGGGCGATCCTAACTTCTAATGCTAAAGAAAAAAAAAAAAAAGTGTCCATAATATTAAATTGTAGGATAGTTAATTTAATTTAAAATAATTTATAAAATATATAAAATTAAATATTGTGTTTTATTTTATTAAATATTAGTATTTTCTTATTTGAATAATATGTTTCATTTACCATTTGCTGCTATATTTTAATTTTAAAACATATTTTTATGTTTTCTCCTTAGACTTCAAAAAAGAAATTCTGGATGATGAAGGGTGGACAGGACTGGTATGTTTAATGATATATACATATATCCTGGAAACTAAAGAAATTGCCCAAGGACCAAATGCAGCTGGTGACAAAGTCAGGATCACACCCCATGTCTCCTTATACCTAATTCTAGCCTTGTTTCCCCAACTAGATGGTGCCTTTTCTAAAGATCACTGGAAATGTGCTTTTCTCCTTTCTGATTTTTCCTTTCTTCTTCCTTTTGGGTTGCTCTCCTTTGAAAACTCTCCAAAATTCAGTAGGTGAAAGAAAACTTCCAAATTGATATGCATCTCTAGGGCCTGTGAGGAGCTAAAACTTTCCATGCTTTACATAAATTTTTTACATAAAAATTATCTAAAGCTCTTGCATTCATAAAAAATGCTTATTAATTTTTGTTAACTCAGGATCATTATCGTTTTCATTACCCTTGGCTAAAAGAAAGTGGTGCCTGAAGGCAGCGTTCCCCAAAGTGAATTCTGAAGATGCATTATGAAGCCTTTCCAGAAGACTACATGCAAAATCAGCCACCCTTCCCCAATGTTCCCCCAATGAAATAGTATGTATTTCATTACAATTCACACAATTTTTGGACCACCACTATTACCCACATTTTTCTACTGAAATTCTATAGAAGCATTCGTTACTTATGTGACCATTAGCTAAGTCAGCCAGGTTTTGGGGTTTTTTTTGTTTGTTTTAAGTAGAATCCAGTATGGAGCCCAATGCAGGGCTTGAACTCAGGACACTGAAATCAAGTTGTCAGCTGAGATCAAGAGTCATAGGCTTAACCTAGTGAGTCACCTAGGCACTCCAGCCAGCCTGTACTCTTACTATGCAGTTTCCTGATCTGTGAATTGGGGAAAACAGTATCTTTTTTTTTTTTTTTTTGCATCTCTTGAAAGGATTCAGAAAATAAGTCATACAAATTATCTGGCGCAAGACCTAGCATTTAGTAAATGCTTAACACACATGGGAATGCTTTAGCTCTGTATCTTAGATTATTTTTTTAAATGTTGTGTTCACAAACATTGAATTAGGGAAATCAATTTTGGTTATTGGTCATTAAAAATTTCCTTTTCATAAAGAATGTAGATTTCTAAACGAATTCTGACTCCATCATTCTAATTAATGCAACCTTGTATGTATCAACAGAGCAATAAATGGTATTTATTTCTGTCCTAGAGAACTTATTAAAGTTCACCTTACCCCTCCTCTCCACCACTTTACCAAATTTCTCTGCCTCCAGGGATACTCTCATCTTTGCTCCCCTCAAGACTCATAGAGGTATTGTTTCCCAGAAATACAAAGTCAATTCCTGCCCCACTATCTTTGGACATACATGTTAGGATTAAATTACTTCTGACCTCTGCAAAAGTTATTTCCCAGCAGGCTTTTTGATAACTCACATAAATACCTGGTAAAGCTTCTCCACTGGCAGCTTAGAATAGTGTACTTGCAAATGCAGTTTAGGCTTAAGTCGGGAACATCCTCTTGAAATCTCCCACTTTATTCACAGGTGATCAATATTCATAACATAACGTGCTCAAGGGACTTGTAGGGTAACCACTATCCAGTTTATTTCAAACTGGAGCACTTTTGGGGCATGGAACCTGCAGTGCTAAAAGTAGGGAAGTCGGGGGCAAATTACTGCAAGTTGGCTCTATGTTGGAAATAATGCATAATATCTATCATCATTTGGTTAATATATGCTTATTATCTATCCTTTGTACTCCATCACACTTTTCCCAGGATGTGAACTCAGTGAAGACAGAGATTTTGTTTGTTCTAGTCACTTACAATAACCATGTTAGTTACATGGCAGGTTTGTCAGAAAGAGTTTATGGAAGGAAGGAAGGGGAGGAGGAATAAAGAAGAAAAATGAGAGAAGGAATGGAGGGCTGGACACATGCTTGTTTATCTGTCTCTTTCAACATCTTTCGCCTAATTAATGGGAACATCTGTGTACATTCATGGAGGGGAAAATCCTAGAACCCTAGGGTTTGTTTCTAGGTTATAATCAATGAGTCACTCCCTGGGCTCTAGAGCATTGGCAAGTAAGAGCTCCCTGCAAACCACTGACACTATAACTACCAGTACTGAAAGATGTTTAAAAATTCAAAAAGGCATATTTCATTGTTTGAAAATGTCATAGGCGATAAAAATCAGATTCATCTGTATCTGCTGTCTTATAAGCCTAAAAATTCAGACTGATATATAATCATTGCTAATGCTTTCTGTTCAACCACACACTGCTTAACTCTGTCATGTTATTTTCTTCTGAGTGAAATATTCAATCCTGTATTACATTTACTTCAGCCTGTTTTTCCTGGACTCTTGACAGGGCTTTAGATTATCCAGGCTAATCCTAAAAGGAAGTGACTCTGTGGGCCCCAATTACAGAGGAGATGGTTCAAATTCATGGCACTGCATCCACCGCCCTTCAGTATTGGTAGCTGAATGAGTCTCAATCTTGTTTCTCCTCATTCCGTGGCAGATAGGTAAAGCTCGAACACCATGGAATTCATCTCTTTCCATTTGTGGCCTACCTCAACTTCGCTTTGGCAGAGGCTGTGACATCTGCATTACTTCTTTGCTCACTTCAACCCAAGAAAACTTTCATACTATGTCTTCCATGAAGCCCCCAATCAAAACTGGCTGTCCTTTGTCCAAAATCACTGAATTTTATTTAATTGGAATTATTATTCACTTCTGTCTTACTAATCGGACTGTGAACTCCATGAGAACAGAAACTTTCAACTGCATCTTTAAATCTTTGCTATCTAGCACAATTCTGGCTACAAAAATAGAACGAACACATATTTATTAAATAAACACCAGCAAACAATGCAGCATGAGTCTCTATAAAACAAACTAAAGGCATAAAAGGCATAAAAGTACTAAAAATCTTACAAGCTTGTTTTACTCGTTTGTCCTTTTACCTAAAATATTTTATCATTATTATTATAGATTCTATAAACGTTTCAAAGTTAAACCGCTATTATTAAAAAAGCAATTTGAGGATGCCTACTTATGTGTTTTTCTTTCCAATTAAATTTTAAGATATACATCCAAATAAATAGAAGAAAACTTGTACCACAATAACAGTATTTTATTTGGGGGGAACTCACTGCATAAGGTAGGGTTTTCCATCCGTTTTTTTCTTGAGCCTCTCTTGTTGGACAAGCTGTCACATGGACTAACAATGGTAAATGTTTTGCAATCTCCTTTCATAGTTGACTCTTTTCAAATGTACTGTAGGACCAAAGAATTGGGGGCATCAAACTCAGCTTGGTATACTCTCAGACAGGCAAAGGTTTACACAAAGGTGTGATACTTTAAGTTTACAATAATGATATTAAGGTAAATCAACCCCGTTTTTACACAAGTGTTCTCAACCCCCTATATCTCCTTAAGATTCATCAAGAGTGACTGTGCCACATATAACAGTGTGGCCTTGGAGAAGCCAGGAAAACTATCTGAGCTTCACTTTGCTCTTCTGTAAATACCTACAAATGATACCTCCAGGCAATTTCCTGAAGACCAACAAAATATAAATTTCATGGCAGAGTAGTAGTAGGAATAGTAGTTTATTCCTTCTTTCCCCTACTTGTTCCTGGAATTATTTAATTTAATTAATTAATTAATTAATTTATTTATTTATTTATTTTGTTCCTGGAATTTTTATACCCTGGCCTTTCCCCATGGATGGACAGTCCTTATATTTTCCCTGCCTGGAATTTGGAGTCTCTTAATTACTGTTTAGAAAAGTGACCTCTGGCTGATTTTCCTGTTGTTTTGACTGACATGTCCTGTTCTCTCATTTTTGCCTCTTTATTCCTAGGTTCATTATTAAGTCTACTATTTACAAGATAGATAATTTTTTTTTGCTTATATGTTATTTGTTTTTTCATATGCTACACAGATTAATTTTTATTATTTTGAAAAAAAGCCACTGTAGGAGAGGCAACATGCTCTATCATTTCAAACATTTAACTTCTATTCTTACCTAGCCTGTATGTTACCAGTGTGGCCAATTGTCTGTCCACCCATAGGGCTTGGCCTGTGCTGACTCTATGGTAAGTTTTAAGAATTTATTTTTGAATACTGATTATTGTGGCAGTTCTAAATGGCTAAGAAAATAAGCATAAAGACACACACACACACACACACACACACACACACACACACACCCCTCTCCTGTGATTGACATCTTAAATATAGCCTGAGAAATGGAATACAGGGAAATGTCATTCTGTTAAACACAGGCACCAGTGGTTGTTCAAATCTATCCCTTAAGTATACAAACATGGAATCAAATTGCTGTATAGTCAGCAAGTCATAGTCCTCGAGTTATGGGGGACCTCATAGATTACAGAAACTGAAATATAGAATAGGGAAGAGAGTTGACTGAAGACCCACAATCCTTCACTAACTTATCTAAAAAGTCAGTCAGTATGTCATTTTGTGCATTAAGCTTTATCTTCCCATGACTGCTCACCTTTACTAAAAATGGCAAAAATGATAATAAAAATATTAATTAATTACATGTTTTAAAATAGCAAAGTCATGTTCAAACATCCCAAATTTTGATGGGACTTCAGATGATTTGACAATATGGATTCTTTTTTAAGATTTATTATTTATTTATTTATTTATTTATTTATTTATTTATTTGAGAAAGAGAGTGAAAACGTGAGTAGAGGGACAATGGCAGAGGGAGAGAGAGTCTTAAGTAGACTCGGCACTTACTGCACTCCTGACAAGGGGCTAGATCTTATGACCCTGAGATCACAATCTGAGATGAAAGAAAGAGTCAGGATAGATGCTTGCTTCCTTTCTTTCTCTTTCTTTTTTCCATTTTCTTTTCTTTTTCTTTTTCTTTTTTTAAGAGTCAAATGCTTAACCAACTGTGCCACTCAGGTGCTGACAACTCTGATCTTTGCAACAGCAGACAACATTGTTATTTTTATAACATTAAAACAACAAAAATAGATCATGCCAAATGTTTTAGGCCACAATTTCATTACTCAAAAATTTTTAAAAAGTATTTACTATGTGGCAGATATATTTTAGACACGGGAGACACACTGGTGAATAAGACAAGAACAAATCCCTGCCTCAAGGGAGCTTAGATTCTAGTGCAGGTAAAAAATTAATTAATTAATTAATTAATTAAATTTTCACATACTTGTAGGAAACCAACAAAGTAACAAGATTGAGAAAACAAAGGAATATTTACTTAAGCCTGCTAGGGAAAGCTGAGATTATAAATAAAGGTTGAGAAGGAGTCAGGCTTACAAAACTCTGGAGGAACCAAATTTCAAAAATAGGGAAGAGTGGGTACAAATATGCTCCACAGTATCCAACATTTGGTTTTCCAATTCTCAGTGTAGTGCTCTGTCCAAAATCACTGCTGACTCCTTCCTCCACCTCTGTTTAGAGAAGGCATTTGTAGATAAACTTCTGTTTATGTGAATCCCACATTTATTGATACTTCCGATGTGTCTCCAGAATGACTCATTCCATTTATAACACGCCACCATCTGGTACTTTACGTGTCCATGATAGTGAAGTTGGAGGATCCAGTGCTTTTCATTTATCTTCCAGCATTGTTGCCTGCCCAGTGCATTAACATACGGCCCAATTAGCTAGAACACGACACTAATGAGGCCAGTTGTAAATTCAATTTTTGTATGGGGCACTTAGCTTTTTATTTTCTTCTGGCCAGAGGTTCACTCTCCAACAGATCACAGTCTCATCAGTGGCCACCGGGTCAGCCCCTTTGCCTGCCTTTTTTGCTGTACTTCTCCCTCCCATCCCATCCCTACAGGGCCCTTCACAGAGTAGGTGTTCAATTTAACAGTTGCTGTGTCAGTTTCTTTCATCTTTTAAAAATCATTTACAAAAAGGACTTGAAGGAAGCTGATTTCTTGTGCATCATGTATTAAGATTGCTATGGACTGTTTCTTTAACCTTGCTGAGGGATTTTATCACTGAGATCCATAGCCAGAGAGCTAACTGTCTTCTCTCTCCTTTACAAGGCGTACGCTCCGACCCAACCTTTCGGGTACGTGGCTCACTGCTATTTAACACCTCGCATGCCCGTGTCCACCTGTGCTTCAAATAAATTTTAAATGCCGTCTCTTCTGTGAAGCTGCTCGTGATTCTGTCCCCTTTCCTAAAACTATCATAAAATTCTGTTACCTTTCATACGACTTTCACAGCATTTGTCACTTTCTACTTTGTGTCCTTTCTGTGTATGTCTACTTCTTCACGGTTTTAAGCTCCATGAGTAAGGGTTCAATCTCTTGATTCTCCTTAAAGCCTCCAAAGAACCTATATTTCAGAGAAAGCACATTGAATTTGGAGTCATTCAGAACTCGGTTCAGTTTTGTTTTTTTTGTTTTTTCCCCCCACCTCCTTCATTTAAAAAATATTGAGTTCCCTTTGATTCTGTGAACTTTAATTTTATCATCTGAAAAATATGTATATAATAATATCCACCTGCATACTCCTCATAAGGACTAAATTAGGTAATACATGCAAAGCTAGAGTGTGTAAGATTCTAGTTCTGGCACTTCTTACTTGTCAGATTTAGGAAAATTATTTAGTATTTCTTAACCTCACCATTTTTATCTTTGTACAAAAGGTAAAAAGTGATGATTCCAATCTTTTAAACTTATTTTAGAAATTAAAAGAGAAAATGAGTATAAAATGCCAGATATATTTCTCAGCACATTCAATAAAAACTAATTGTTTTTAGTGCTGTTGTTATTTCTTTATGTCAGTCAACAGCGCCTGGTACCAAGCAGAAACTCAATCGATAGTAGTTATTAAGTGTTGTAGTTAATATTCAAATATTTGCTGAGTTGGGTTATGTGATTAAACTACGTGCTAGGCCCTCTGCTTCACATGTGGCACGTGAGTGAACACCAAAGGTGTTAACTTTATAGTTTAGTCAATAAAACAATTTTATTCTGTATATAAAATGTATTCAATGTACCGAGTTGCACAAATATAAGATTTTATAGGTGAATGACACATTATGAGGTGAAGTCACGGTTCTTTGTACAAACTTTGGATCAGAAATGTTATCCCACTGCATGAAATAATTCTTCTTTTTTGCTTTAAAGGAATCCTGAGTTTTTCCGATAGATGATAAACCAACAGATTTGGAAACACAGTTTCTACATTTGGCTCAAAAAGCCATAAATTTGAAGATGCAAAATACACTTACTGGGCAAAACTCTCTCCAAGAAAAAACAAAATGGAAGAAGGAGCATTCCCAGCAGTTCTCTCCAATTTTGTATTGCATATACAAACTGCTTTTGCAAGATGTGCTCTGGACAACTGAATTATGAGCCCTAATTTAGCACTGTTCATCAATTTATCTTCTGTGACTCACAGGATCCGACTGGAAGCTAAAGTCATAATTCAGTTGTTCTAAACACATAATATCAAACTAGAAAACCTGGAAACCAGAGTTCTATAGAAGGATTTTTCTCCCCTTCTTCCCTTTATGAAGAAAGTTTTTAAGCCTTTCTTGTCAGAAGTTTTGTGCCACGGAAGGGACTGGAGGAAGATGGATTTAAGAAAGAAAGCAGAAGGAAATTTTGCCTTCTACGACCTGAATCATGTTTTAAATCACTCTTCAAATCATTATTCTCCTTCCTTTCCAGGTTGACATATTGATTTTAGCCCCCAAAGTAGAAAAAATTAATCAACATTGCATCAATAATACCTGGTTAATGTTTTGAACTTCTCAGCAATCTATACAATTCATACAATGCCAGATGACTTCTTTCTGTAATTGCCACTTAGAAAAAAGTTGTAGTCTGTATATGTATTAATAGAACTTTTTTTTTTCTTTTCTACCTTTTCTTTTTTTTTTTTTTTATTTTTCTTATTGGAGTTTAATTTGCCAACATATAGCATATCACCCAGTGCTCATCCCGCCAAGTGCCCCCCTCAGTGCCCGTCACCCAGTCACCCCACCCCCCACCCACCTCCCCTTCCACCACCCCTAGTTCGTTTCCCAGAGTTAGGAGTCTTCATGTTCTGTCTCCCTTTCTGATATTTCCCACACATTTCTTCTCCTTTCCCTTCTATTCCCTTTCACTATTATTTATATTCCCCAAATGAATGAGACCATATAATGTTTGTCCTTCTCCGATTGACTTACTTCACTCAGCATAATACCCTCCAGGTCCATCCACGTCAAAGCAAATGGTGGGTATTTGTCGTTTCTAATGGCTGAGGAATATTCCACTGGATACATAGACCACAGCTTCTTTATCCATCATCTGTCGATGGACACCGAGGCTCCTTCCACAGTCTAAAAAATACTTTAAACGAGTATTCTCATCATAGGTCAATCTGATGAAACCAGAAAGAAATAGTGAGTGTTCTTAGTGCAACAATTCTTAGCATACGAATTTGCCTCTAAAATTAAAAATATACATTGAGTGTAGATTGTTTCTTCAGTAATGCCACTACTTAAATAGGCATTGTGAATAGTAAATGAATGAGAGCAAGAGTGAGAGAGAGCAAGAGGGGTGAGAGAGAGAGGAGAGAAAAACGCAGGAGAAGAGAAACACCCATAGTTTTTACCATAATACTCTAGTAACAAATGTCTGGTTGTTTACTCCAGCTTTTCTCTTTTCATGTTTTTTCCTTTATTTTTTCCCTGACTAGTGTTTCTAGAACTCTTGTTTTCTACTTTGTACAAATTTTTTATTATGTTTTTTTTAAATTTAATATTATAATACAAGCTTTTCTCACAGTGTTACAATTCCTGAAAACGCAATTTTCATGGCTTTCTAATATCCTGTAGAATGTTTGCACATGTGGCTAAGCTGAATAAAAGCTCTCTGTCTCCATCCATCAGAATCACTTCCCTTTCACTCTTGTTTAGAAGGATATCATCTAAACATAGTCATTAATGGAAGTAGGAGCTCCATTGCTAGGTGTGAAGTGAAATGCGATGTGAGGCAGGAGCTCCATGCTGAGGCCCCACAAACTCCAGGCAAAGCCCGAGTGCAATGAAACATCACTGAGGAGTTTGTGCACAAAGCAGCAAAACTAAGCCCTAAAAGTAAGCCCTAAAAGTAAGAAAGCAGGGGGGAGGAGATAACGGGTCCTAGGCACTCAAGGAGCCCAGAGGAAGAAGTGGTTTGACGGGATAATGGGCCAGGAAGAGTGAAGGGAAATTTATACCATCCATCCATCCAGCTGGTATATTTACAATTATGATCATGTAGATTTAGATTTTCTGTAAAACTCAGATTAACTGAGTTCAAACGTCTTTCCAACAGTTGCAAAATAAAAGAGCACAGACACACACAAACTTTTATTAAAAACAGGCTCTGAATGAACATTATGTCTTCACAAACTCTAATAGCTCATAAGCCTTAGGGTGTTCGCAATATCTGGGATAGGATGGGGTGAGGGGAGAAGAGAAAAGAAACAAATCTGAGTGACCGCAGTTACAGATCGCCACTTTTCTATCTGAGCCCAATCCTTACTTTGTCTTCCAGTAGGTTATATATGTCGTTACTTAATTATTTATTTCTACTTCGGCCTCCCCTAAAATCTGATAGCACAAAACACTGTCTTTACATACACATGTGCTTCCTTTTCCTTTCTTCTGATGAATGCCATATTGATTTAATTATACCATTAAAACTTTTGTTCACACAGTAATGAGACAGTTGAACAAACAGTGCCCACAGAAGTGGTATAAACGTAAAATAAAGACCAAAAAATAGCCACTATAAGAATATGGCTTTGTACCTCGGTTTAAATCTCTGATGTACAGACAACGTCAATTCAAACACCCAGTACCCAGGAAAAACAAGGAAATGCGTTAGCTCTTCATCATTTGGTCAAAAGCTTTTTTAGCAATCAATGCAAGAACAATTAAAAGGTTGGGAGGTGGGGATGGGAGTTGTTTGAAGAGCTCGATCCAAGGGTAGAGTCCCTTGGAAATTAATTAGAGCCCAGTTGGAAGTCAAAACTAAAGAACCTATAAATGCTTCTGTGCTCCCCCACCCACATCACACAAATGATGATGGAATGCATTTGTGAACCTTCCCTGATGTCCTCATCCTGAATTAATCACGCTCTCCACCCTGCACACGCGGCAATTTGCTTCAAACACCATTTGGAACGTATATTGCACTGGTTTCTTTTACACTTAGTTTAAAACTAAGTTGTATGCTCGCCTGCCTCTCCTCCTGAAGCTTATCCAGGCCAGAATCCTTATTTGAAAGCATATCCCTAATTTTGTGCATAATATCTGAAGTGTTATATACTTAGTTGATATGATTTAAAATTAATATGTGATTTATTTAACAATAAAATTCACATTTGAGAAAATTGTAGATGTTTAATCTTGTTTGATATTCTTGTTAATAAGACCAGCTTTTTTTTTTTTTAATGAAATGGGAAAATATATGAATCTACACTTGTCTGTGAGTGAGGTAATGACGGAAAGAAACCAGTAAACCAAGAGACAGAGAACTGGCTTAGTCTGTCTTAATAATTTCTGTGTTAAGATTAGTCTTTGATGTTAAAATAGTTTACTGTATAATTTCTCAGAGATATTAACTCATTTGACTTTAAAAACACATGGCTTATTCATTTAAACATATGAGTGATTCAGGGCAACAAGGATAAGGATAAAGAGTTTAGGGGCTCCTGGGTGGCTCAGGTGCTTAAGCATCTGCCTTCAGCTCAGGTCAGGATCCTGAAGTCTTGGGATGGAGCCTGCATCAGTCTCTCTGCTTGGTGGCTGGTCTGCTTCTCACTCGGCCCCTCACCCCACTCATTGTCTCTTTTGCTCTCTCAAATAAACATGTAAAATATTTAAAAAAGAGTAAAGAACACAATATAAATGGGCTATTCAACACAAAAATGGCAAAGACATTTTTCCAAAACCAAACAACCCGTCACACCCAGTTTCTGAGGTTTTGGTTTAGTTGGTTTTTTGTTGTTGTTGTTGTTTGTTTTGTTTTGTTTTTGTTTGTTTTTTCCTTTTTGTTAGACTGGGTTCTATTTGATGCATTTGGGGGCTAGAAAAAAATATTTCTGCTTTCAAATATACACTGATAACCATTGACCTAAAAGCTCCTTCCTCTGTAAACACTCAGACCATCAATGATAAAGTAATTATCATTTGGAGACATTAATTTGAATAATTATCACTAATCTATGGAGCCTGACAGGCTTAATATGATTCCTTTCAATACACTAAAATGTGACAATAACTAGAATAATGATATTGTAACTAATATTTTCAGCATATGATAGGTTACAAAGCACTTTCACATGCTTAACTCAGTAATAATACCTAATATGTTCCAAGTACTTACTGTCCCCCAGGCACACAGATGATTTTTAGTAGATTTTCTCCTTTAATTTTACATCCATACCACAAGGTTGGCATTTCTATCATCATTCCAGTTTAACTGATGGAAAAGATGTATCTTAGGGCATTATTTTGTCAAAAGTTACACAGTGGCTGCAGCAGGGTTGAACAAGGAAGTCTAAGCCTACGATCCGCACCTCTGAACACTACCGCATACTACTCCTTTTTATGTTGTCAGTAAAGTTTGGCCAGGAAATGAACACTTAATGAATATTTATTATCTCTTGAACTTTGAAACATATTTTGCGAGACAGTATCTTATCTTCATGAAAAATGTAAAGCAAATAACATTATCCTCATCGTGTGTATCATAAAACTAAAGCACAGTGTTAGGATAACTCGTGGTTACAAGTAGCATAGTTGGTGCTGAAATTCCCATCTTTGGACACCAGGATATTTCCACTGTGGTTTAGAATTAAACACAAAGGGTTATCAAAAGTGGGGGGAAGGAGAATGAAGTGCCTAGATAAAAAAGACTCATCAAAGAGGGAAAGTAGCGGGGAACTAACATCTGGAAAATCTAAGATTATCATGGAAACATTTCGATCCAAGGAGAAAGAGGTTGACTCCACCATCTCTGTGGCCAAGTCGTAGCAACTGCACCAGAAATACATCAATAAGGGAAAAAAAAATGTTTTGGTTTTGTTTTTGGGCAAAGCACAATCATAGGGAATTTAGTTAAATCCAGTGACTGAATGGCAGAAATATAAATATCAAATACTAAGAAGAAAAGAGTTGGTTGTGTGTCAGAGTCTCTCAAGTTTGTTACCAGCCTTGACCCCACATATTTAACATAGACTCAACTTTATAGTTTGGAATGCCTTAGAGATCAAGGAGATCCCATTGTATGCAAGATAATTATCAGGATTCATCAATCTTCTTTATATTATTTCTATTATTTCGTATTTTTATCTTCATTTTTACCCTAATGGCTTTAATCTTGCACCATCTGCATACTATAACTATGTCCATGGAGAAATATATTTTCTTGGATTGAATGTACTTATCATATGTGGAGTTCAAGAGCAGCATTGAAATCCACCTTTTCAGACCGATTTAACATTAAATGTAACTTTCACTTTCCGAAACCAAAGGCTGAAAACTACCTGCACAAATCTTCATAATGTATCTTCGACATCAACTAGCACTTAAAAAACATTCTGATGTGCTAAGTGTAAATGAATCAGAGAGATGCTGATTGAATTTTCTATTCAAGTTGAACATTTTAAAGAAAAAGACAAGAAAGAAAAAAATGAGGGGATGCATGTTGTGCTTTGCTTCACACAGAGCATTTGGAAATATGCCTGACCTCTTATTTTTATTTATTTAAATTAACAGCAGCAGCATTCATTGCCATCTGGCCCCCAGGCACAGTGAGCTAATTAAAAAAAAAGGAACTTCAAAATATCATTTAAACATTTTTAAATAATTCAGCCAATGCAAGTGTTGAGAAAGCATCATTTGGATTGGCAAACCAGGAGAACTAGTCCCCAGGGGTCAGTAAATCTGGATTTAGCCAGAGCTGCATGTTGAGAAAATTTTGATGGAGACTTCCCCAGGAGTAATTGCACTTTCCCAAGGAAGGACTTAGGATGGAAAAGAAATGGGGCTGGGTCTGAAACTAAATTCAACTATTTGGAAGACTCCCCACTCTTTTATCTCCCCAGCTCAGATTATAAAGTTAGTTAGTATTTCAGTTATTTTTTTTTTGTCTTTGTGTCTTTACTTTGTAATCCAATTTGAAATCTTACTCCACATTAGGAATACATCCATCAAAGTATCAGCATCCTATGCTCAACTTTCCATTCTATGATAAGTCATTGAAAGGTTTTCGTTTGGTTTGAAATGTCCTGAAGACCTCATCAGAGGTGATGTTAAAAGAGCAATTTTAATAACACATCTAGTTCTCTTGGTCCACACATATTTTTTGGCAGCACTGGAATATTGCTTTCTGCCATCTGTGCAGAATAAAATTTGGAGTTTTGTTCAGGGTCAGTTAGAATGTGCTTAAAACCCAATGTGTACGTAGGCTTTGATTCTTGCTCTAAACTCTTATTACACGTTGCTCGGAATTTAAAGTGGCTGCACTAAAATCTTCTCTCCCTTCTGTAGCTGACATATTTCACTAATAAAGTTCAGAATAAATTATTTTCCTAGTTGGAGGTTTTGTTTTTATGGCAATCTAAATCTAACAGTATTTCATTCAGTTCATTTTGAAGATATACCCTGAGAGAGGAATAACTTAAGAATTCACGAAAACAGTCATACATACCAATATATAAACAGAGTGTGAATAAAGGACATCTACGCACCAGGGACATTTCTCAGAACTCCCACTGGAGCTTGATATTTCATTTCCATGTTGACAGATGAAGAAACTGAGGCTCAGTAAAAATGTGCAATTATTAAGAAGTGGGACCACATTATAACTTAGGATTGGGGTGTTCCAAGGTATATGTTCCACTTACTAAAGAAACATGCTCCGATAATATACATTTCCTTTGGATAGAATTGAATAAATTCCCATTTATGCTGAGACTTATGCTAGGTTCTTTAGGAAGAAAGCACTTAAAACAGAAGGTCTAATTCTTTCAGAATTTTTAGAAATAAATAACAAGGTAGCACACAAAGGAAGCAATCTCTATATTACGGCAAGAATGCTCTTTCTCAAGCACAATGCTAATTGCACACTACTTTGTTTAAATGTCTTTAATGTCTATGTCTCTCTAGGACTAGAGGATAAAGCCTAAATTATTTAGCATGGTATTAATTGAAACCCTGGTCCAATTCTCCAACTTCATCTCCAAAATGCTAATACCCTTATGTTCAGCTTCACTGGCCTGTGTGTATTTTTCAGAACACAGTTTTTTTTTTTTTTTCACTAGTCTAAATTTTGCCGTTTTTTTTTTTTTTAAGATTTTATTTATTTATTCATGAGAGACACACAGAGAGAAGCAGAGACAGAGACAGAGGGAGAAGCAGGCTCCCTGCAGGGAGCCTGATGCAGAACTAAATTCCAGGACCCTGGGATCAGGCCCTGAGCCAAAGGAAGATGCTCAACCACTGAGCCAACCAGGTGCCCCTAAATTTTGCTGTTCTTATCTGGAATTTTATTTTTTCCTCATCATTTTAAAGGCAAGCACTTACTCATCAGGAATCATTTGAAACAGTACTTTTTTTTTTCTTTCATGAATTCTGCTCTTTTTCATTCCCTTGAATCATATCCACCCTTCTACAGTGTAGCCATGGCAGCTCTTAGTTTATATACTCTCTTCCCGGGTAGATTGAATTTGACAGCCTCAAGGCCATGATCAGGGTATGTCACGGAATAATAGGTGAATTTTCTTTAATATACAAAAAAATGAGAACAGAACAGAGAAGGTAGGTGAAAGAAAGGACTAAAATAAATGGATATAGATAGTTAGATGAATAAAACAAATAAAAGTATTTTTAAAAAAGATTTTATTTAGTTATTTGACAGAGAGAGCGTGCGAGCGAGCACAAGCAGAGGGAGTGGCAGCCAGAGGGAGAGGGAGAAGGAGGCCCCCCACTGAGCCGGGAGCCTGATGGATGCAGGACTCGATCCCAGGACCTTGGGATCATGATCTGAAACGAAGGCAGACACTCAACTGATGGAGCCACCCAGGTGCTGCAATAAAAGTATTACAAAGTATTCCAAATACCTCTGGCAGGACAGCAATAGACTCAATTATATTAAAATTCAAAGCAAATAAATTTTATTATCATAAAAATTACCTAGATAAGTTTTGTGAAGGAAGTTAATTTTAATTAAGTTTTAATAAATTGGTAGATCACTAAAATTAACACAGCTCACTTTAGCTGCTATGTACTCAGAGAGGGAAATTGCCATAGAAATTTTCTTTTAAATCCAGCAAACACAAAAAGTAAAAAATAATAAAAATAATAATTAAAAAAATCCAGCAAACACAGTTATTTATTTATTTTTTTTAGCACAGTTATTTCTAATGAGAGAGAAAAGCATAGCTCCTGACATTGCATCTCACCTAATCCTATCCGATGGCCTCTCTGTCTCTCTCTCTCACATATATACCCTTTTAAAATAGACTTTGCTACTTATGAATACAAGATAATTAGTATTCTATAGGCTATAACCAATTTGGGTTGTATTTCTTTATTGTTTCTAGGGGTTTCCTTTTCTCTCTTTTTTTATTTAGTTATAGTAATAAGTGTAACAGTCATTTACTATCATGGCTGCTTCAGTAAATTCCCTTGATTTATCCCATGAAAAAATAAAATAACTAAAACTCAAAGAAGGATATAATAAGTTCTAGGGCAATAGATCCATTGCACTGAGATAGGACTGGCTCCTTCTGGAAGTGTTAGGGTTTAGAACAAGAAATATAAGTGTAGACCCTAGGGATCTTCTTCAGGGAGTTTGTCTGAAGATTGCCAACAGGTGAAGGCAACGAGGAAAAAAGAAATGGGGGAAAACCATGGAAAAGGGGTGGGAAAAGAGGAGAAAGAGTAGGGTAACCAGTAAGAACACAAGTATTTTCCCAGTGCCCCATCCCTGGGCCCACAAAACTTGTCTATTCAGGGAACTGAGAGATAGGAGTCATTTGCCCCTTTTCCAGTTTTTGGCACATTCTTTGTGAGAGGTTCTTTTTGGAGAATGTAAACTCGAAGAACATAATAGAGCTCTCAGAGGGACAAGAACCCGGGTGGTTGGCTGAGTAAAGAAGCATGAATACCCTAGTGTCTGACACCAAGTTCCAGGTGTCTGCCTTTACCCTGCCTCTGTGTCCAGCCTCACCCCAGGTCACATGGCAAGAGTCAACCTCCTGCAGCCCCACACGTGTTCCTCTCCTCCTCCAGCTCCTGACATTTGCTTTGGTCTGAAAACCTTTGTCAGCCAGCCCAATAGGTTTATGGTATGAGCCACACACACACACACACACACACACACACACACACACACAAAGCCTCATGTGTAGTCATAAATTTTCTAGTAATCACACTAAAAAAAAAATAAACTAAATAGAACGTAGTTAATTTTAATGTTTGGTTTAACCTAATATATCCAAACCATTAGCATTTTGACATGTAATCTTTATAAAAACTTAATGTTTTAATAAGGCATTTTATATTCTTTTTCTTTTTTATAATAAAATCTAGAAATATTTGTATATATTCTACTTACAGCACACCTGAATGCACACTCTCCACTTTTATTTCCTGTGCCGAACTTGAGTTCAGTTCAAATGCTTACTATCTTCAACCCCCTCCTTCTACTTTTGTCTGGGTATCTGTTTTCATCTATTACAGTGGCTTAGGCTTTTTTTAAAAAAAAGTTTCCCTTCTCTAGACATCAGATTTTACCTCTATAGGATATGTTCCATGGTATATTCCACCATTATAGCATTTTTATGATGAGGAGCAATAACGGGGTGCTGTTAGTTTAGCCCTGCATTCTGTGCTAGACCGAAGGCTCGGGGACGGCCCATTTCATATGCATCTTCTATCTCCTGTGCTTATGTCCTGTGCAGCAACAGGAGACATTCATTTAGAGCCTACTGAATAACTAAGGGCGCCTGGGGGGGCTCAGCGGTTGAGCATCTGCCTTCGGCTCAGGTCATGACACCGGAGTCCTGGGATCGAGTCCCACTTCAGGCCCCTTGCAGGGAGCCTGCTTCTCCCTCTGCCTGTGTCTCTGCCTCTCTCTCTTAGTCTCTCACAAATAAATAAATAAAATATTTTTAAAAACACAAAAAGCCTCCTGAATAACCATTATTTAGTGCTTATGGGCCTTTATTTCCTCATCTGTATAATAGGGATAAAAATAATAACACCTACCTACGGAGTTACTGTGAAGATTAAATGAGTTAATGTAGTTATGTGTGTGTGTTTGTATTTAGAACAAAGGCTGACACGTCACCAGTTCTATACGGAGTCTCGCTCTTGGGGACAGTTGTAGCAGTACTACTGCATCTAATTTTGTGAGGATTAAAGCAGACAGTATATTGAGGAGGATGTCTGGCATATGTTTAGAGTTACTTTGAAAATGTTTGTTGTGGTTAGTCTGTTATTTCATATATATGTATATAAATATATAATATAATATAGTCTACTAGTTAAACCTCTTAGAACTAATTTAGAGTCCCTTAGACTCAAAATACTCTTAAGAGGTATAGAAAAATAAGGAGTATCCCTCATTTATATCAGTCTGCACATCTAATTGCTAGAAAACTTGCAGAAAGGGGGCTCCAGTTAAGGCCTACATGAAACTGTTCAGTGTGTGTGGCTAGGTGGTAAGATCACTAACCTTTCAACTAGAACTTTTAGATTCTAAAATTTCCCCTTCGCATAGTCCGTTATATGATTTATTAAGGTATTTAAGTTTCTATACTTTTATTTGTCCAATGAGAGGTAGGAATGGAGATTCATTATTGCCTAAATTTGAGCCGCTCACAAAAACATGTCCCCATGACTGGTTCTTGCTTTACGTCCCTCTGCAGAGACATACACTGCTAATCAGATTATTTTACTCCCCTTTCCTTATTATTGCCCTTCTTCATTCCACCCGAAGTAAAGATGTAGCAAAGTCGAGCTACATCTTTAAGTCGAAGCAAAGTCGAGCGTCCCAAAGGCTGAAATGGACTAGGAAATACTGGGCTACACTGTACAAGGACTTGCTAGCTTGAAAATAATAAGAATGAATAATGAATATTCAGTCCTCCTGACACAAAAATAGAAGTCTAAAAGTATATAGTAGCTGTATAGATAACACAATGTCTCAAGCAAGGATTCATTTTTTTTAAAAGTACATAATAAACCTCAAAGGAGTGCTATATACAATTGAGCGTTAAAAAACTCAGCTGCAATAATAATCTTTGTCCTGGGCAGGGATCTGATATGTTCACTGATTTCTACAATCAAACAGTGGCTACATAGTGAAAGTAGGCTGCTTTTCCTTATAGAGGCCCAACACAGTCAGAATGGCTAATACAGATGTGAAGGGCTTATGGTTCACAGGGAGGTACAGAAGTGCCACCAAATCGCAGCTCAGATTATCGTCCAGAGAGAAGTTAATGGTTTTTAAACAAGACAGTCAAGATTGGGCAGCCCAGGTGGCTCAGTGGTTCAGTGCCTGCCTTCAGCCCAGGGCCTGATCCTGGAGACCCGGGATCGAGTCCCACGTGGGGCTCCCTGCATGGAGCCTGCTTCTCCCTCTGCCTGTGTCTCTGTCTCTCCCTCATGAATGAATAAATAAATATTTTAAAAAAAGGCAAGATAATATGGGATTTCAGAGCAAGAGAGGCAAGAAATTGGAAACTGGTTAGAGGACAAGAAAGAAAGAATAGATGGAGAATGGTAATTGTGCATATTTGATGCTTAACACTCAACGATGTCTCTGTGTGTAGCTACGAGCCCAACACATTAAAAGAGATGAGGAATTCTCATTGTGCAATGTACAGGGAAGAGGGTTGGAATTCAGCTGATGTGAGTTAGCTTGACTGTTGAAACCACTTTTTAACAGTTGTGTGACCTTTGTCTAAGAACTTAAGTTTGATAATGTCCACATTCTTACTTATAAACTAAAGGGTAAATATCTATGGTAAAGATTTGTTTTTGGTTTTCTTATTTTTTTTTATTTTTTTGATTAAGTGGCACAGAACAGATACATATAAGTTGTTTCCCTTCTTTGTCCCCTTCTCTCATCTGAATGGCATCAGTACAATTCTGAATCTAGCTTGATCAAGCCTTCTGCAGATTATACACTGCACACTTAGGAATACAAACCAAGTTTAAGAGAAAAGTGTGACAAATTGTATCCTGTGTGTGACAAAATTGCAATCCTGTGTGTGCGTGTTCGTGTGTGTTGTAAAAGTTGAAGGTGCTGTAAAAATTGTTTCTCAATTCCTAGATATTTAGATACTTTTAGGATCTTTTGATTCTTAGGAATAAAACATTGGTTTGTGCACACGAAAAACTATCTGAAGGTAAAAGAGTAAACAAATACACTCATTGGGAAATAGTAAAATTAGTACTGAGCATATCTTCATCACTTTTATACACAGTATATTGCTTTTATACATATGTACAATAATCAGGTGATGTAGGAAATTACTGGCCCGATTTCACAGATGGAGAAATGAGACTCAAGGTCATAGATTAAGTTGCAGACTCCCTAAATCCCATATATCCTACAATATTGATGCCACCAATTGCAACATTTTTTTTTGTATAAGAAGATAACATTTTAATTTCCCTGACATTATGAGAAAGGAAGAATCGGAGAGGGATATGGTTGACATTAAAGTTGCCTAAAAACAAGTAAGTACTCTTTTCAGGGAATGTTTCTTCTCTATTTTGTAAAGCTCATGCATATTCACAAAGTACCATGGAGAAGGAAGTAAGATAACAGTTACTACTTAGGAAACATCACCCAAGGTCTACTCGGATATCTTTTTAGTCTACTGGTTGTGGATCTCAAAGCCATGTACCAGCTCTGATAGGATACCCAGGACCGTACAGTGATATATGCCTTAAGAGTAGTCATTGCCAAGTCAGGGAGTCTTGAACAATTAAAGTTGAGCATTGCTCAACCAAAAATAAATCTTTACCATAGACATTTACCCCTTAGTTTATAAGTAAGAATGTGGACATTATCAAACTTAAGTTCTTGGACAAAGGTGACACAACTGTTTAGATTGAGCAGATCCAGGATGTGATGCACTGTGAACAGACTTTAGTTATCTATAAACACTAAAATAACTTTTCATTCCATTTTAGAGACATCTGTTCAGCTTAGTCACTGTTCTTTATAATAAATATTTAAAATAAAATGTGATATGCCATGGGGGGGCATGGAAAGGAAAACCTATGTTTTAATCTCAGCTGATTAATTCTCTCTAGAAAGCTATCGGTGGTCTCTGAACTGACATTTACCTGAGGTCATAATATCTAACCTGACTAAATCATAGGATAGATGGGAATTATCACAGAAAAAAAATACCCATATTTTATAAGTAACAGTAAGATTATAAGGAGGTGTTATTCTTAATCCAAATTTAAAGGGTACTGTTGTTTCAACCACTCAACAGATTATTTCCTAAAATGTACTGCCTATTGATTTAGCATGTGTGTATTGAACACCTGCTACAGTTTAGAAGCTACAGTAGACACTTGGAATTTATTTTAACAACAACAACAAAACTGTATTCAGCAAACAACTGTGAGTATACTTGAAGCCAAAAAAAAAAAAAAAAGTGCACTCTTCTATGAAACATTTTTCAGGGTATCTTTTGCCATGTGTTTATTGTGAAGAAAGAAAGGGGTAGAGAAGGAGGCAACAGGCCTTTGAGGAAAATGGAAAAGTTTTAACACAGTCATGATGAATGAGAAAACAGTAAGAAGATAAAGCAAGACTGTTAGATTGTCGAGGGCCACCTTGGTTTTGGTGACCGTTAATGGACAGTTAATTCGATGCTGAGATTTTGACACCTACAGATCCAGTCAGTACAATTTTAGTAAATCAGATTCAAATACGTTACATAGAATGCCTGACCCTATGGAGATTTTTGACTTTAGGAATTTAAGATGGTGATGAGAACAATAACGAACTAAAGTTGTGCTATGTACCAATGACTTATGTGTCAATTGCTTTAAAAGTTTTTTTTTTCCCCTCGTTATTACTTATAGCAACTCTATGTTATAGTATTGTCACTCAAAGTCTATATTTGATAGAGGCAAGACTCAGGAGAAATAGGCAACTTGCCCAAGATCACGAGGGATAAGAGCCAGAAATAGCACCATATGGGCCCATATTGTAAGTGCGTGCTGCTTTCTCCCTATACCCTACCTCTGTAATGGACGTGCTCTACGTTATTCTCCAGGGTGAAATCCTGACGTACACTTTGCCCAAAAGGTTGAAAGAACACCTATCCCCTAAAACATCCCGTATGAGC
Source organism: Vulpes lagopus (assembly GCF_018345385.1). Lineage (NCBI taxonomy): Eukaryota > Metazoa > Chordata > Mammalia > Carnivora > Canidae > Vulpes > Vulpes lagopus. The sequence continues at coordinate 111,650,907 of NC_054833.1, read as the reverse complement.
CATGCCTTTATCTCTTTAAGGTTTGTGCATATACATGCCTGACACCTGAAGTTCTGTTCCATAAAGCATGAGGAAAGTGACCTTAGCATGACAGGTTCTGAAGATAAGCATTTCCCATCAGGGCCCCTGCACTGAATGGCCCTCAGAATACCCTGGAGGGCACCAGATTTTGAGCATGAACACATTTTGATAGACCTGCCAGAATGAATTAGCTGCGAAACACTTCCTCTGGGTTGACCTAGTGACCTGATTAGTGGTTTGGCTCAACATCACCCATCTGGAAGCCGAAGTGTATCTGCCAAAGCCAATGGGCAGAGTTTTGGCAGGGTTGAAACTGAGCTGTTGTTTCTAATGGTGCCTTGCTAACAGGCTCATTTACTTCCTATGACCACTTCCTGAATGTGACAAAAATGCCATGCTTGGTGGGGTAGAAAATACGTAAGATTTAGAACTGAACAGACTAGGGCTTGAGAGGATTTGAACACTTCATAGATTGTCAATTACAGCACCACCTTGAGGTGCAGTTTTTTAGATCTATAAAATGGGGACAATGATTTTCTTTCATGGAGCTTTTTGAGTCTTAAAGACAATCCTCTGTGGTACAAGAATCACTTAATGATCCTTATTGTTACAAGGCGTTATGTCAAGTACTTTTTTTTTTTAATTTTTATTTATTTATGATAGTCACAGAGAGAGAGAGAGAGAGAGAGAGAGGCAGAGACGTAGGCAGAGGGAGAAGCAGGCTCCATGCACTGGGAGCCCGACGTGGGATTCGATCCCGGGTCTCCAGGATCGCGCCCTGGGCCAAAGGCAGGCGCCAAACCGCTGCGCCACCCAGGGATCCCTATGTCAAGTACTTTTTAAAGATTATCTTATTTCACCTGGAAAATGCCACCTTCCTTAAGCATTGTCATTATTCCAAATTTAGGAATGAAGAAATAAAGGTTAAATAGGTAAACATATTTGCCTTATATGGAAACTTAAGAAAAAAATGGAGTAGACTTTGATGTTAGTAGATAGATCAGAGAATTTCTGTAATTTACCACCGGGTCCAACTGCCTCCTGGTATCATTGTTTTATTTACTATTGCTTGGTTTGGGGGACTGGCTAGAGATCATACACCAAAGCATCAAATGACAGGAGTAAAAACTTCAGAAAGGTTTACTAGATATAGCTTACATCATTTAGTGCTCAATACCCTGGCAAGAATGACAGAAAAACACATTAACTGTTCTGTTGTAGTCCTTGTCTGCCCTCAATTATTCTGGGCTTCCTGTAGGAAGTGTACTAGTGAAATCACCAGAGCTGAAAGTAATTTACCATTCACTAAGCTAAATGTTTTGCAGAAGAGGTCTCTATTGATGTTCATTATCCTTAAAGTGTGTCCCTTTGGTGGTAGATGAATTATATACCGGAAGCTGCGCTTAAAGTATAAAAATTGCCTGAAACTACATTTTTCAAAGGGAAATGCAGACCTATTTAGTTGTGTGTGTGTGTTCATCGGGTATGGTCTATTTGCCTAATAAGGGAATCCACCTGCTAAGGCCCGTCCTCTTTAAGATGTACTGTAATAAAGATTCTGCTTAGGATGATTTGAATCAAGAACACAAACAAAATTAATGAACCGTTGCAGTTCATGCAACATTATTTCCAGAGGCATCAAAGAAGCACCAGAGGCAGTGAGTTCCGAGAAGTGTTCTCTGTTAACTCACTCTAAAGAGATCTCAAAAAAAAAAAAAAAAAAAACAGAGAGATCTCAAATGTAAACTCTTTTGATAATGTATCAAGATCCTGACTAAACCCACTTCTAATTTTAAGTAAATATTGTCAGTAGATGACAGGTACATGCTCCCTATTTATGAAAGAAAAACATCAGAGTTGTGGTAGACAAATGAGTACCGCCCTATTCAGAAAGGTACTCAACTCACCACTAAATTGATATATATCCTTGAACAAAACACTTAACCTCAGGATACTGGGAATTAGGCATTTGTTAAATGAGGGGGTTTAATCACATGATCAAAGAAAGAAAACTATAAAGGAAAAATAATTTTAAAGATCTGAAGCTCAGATCTCAGTGCTACTGCTTCCTACATGTATCCTCTTCTATAAATAACTTCTGTAATTAGTGCGATATGAAGAAATTCATATTACATATGTCATGACTTGACCAAACATACGTACTCCATAAATGCCATTTTGCTTTCCTTCAATATCTTGCCCCCCGCCGTTTCACAATTTTCTAACTCTAAATGTGGGAGACACAGACCTTGATTTTCATGGGTAAATTCCTTGTGTCTCACTTTCAAAATAAGTATGATGAGATAATTTGATCTAGATTATTAAAGAGGTTTTAACCCGTCTCATACAACGGTAATGGCCTTCTGGAACATTCTGTTGAAAATACTGAAGGCTAAAGGAGACTCCATAGAAAAAAAGTGCTGTTATTAATGAGCCTGCCAAGTTATAGACATGCTATATATTTCCATCCTGAGATAGATGATTTATCCTATTTTATCTATACTTTAAAGTGCAGGGCTATGGAATCTGTTGAAGCTTGCCACTGGAAACCAAGTTTAAAAGAAAAATGATGTGTTCCTTTAGTCACGGAAGAATGACAATATGATGTCATAAACAAATATAAAACAAGACACGTATGATATGCTGGAGCCTGTACTAGGGTTTATGAGAGATATAAATTTGAGGAAAAGAACCTGTCTTCAAAGAGCAAACTACTTTGTACGGTGGATTCATTAGTGGGCCTATGTGCTTTTAGAGGAGCCTCGGCATTTAAGCATCGGTAATGTTCATGTGCACCCTCGTGCTTCGGAACAGACATCTGAAGCACACTAGAAAAACGTTTCTACTAATCATATGATTAACAATAATATTTAGATTTCATGATAATTTCATGTGCCTAACACTGGGATAAACTCAATAGCTCATCTAACCTCACTATAAATTATTAGGGAATACTGTGACTTCCATTTAATGTATTTGTAAACTAAAGCTAAGGACGTCAAGGCATGCGTCAAAAGTCACACAGTGTGCAGTGGAGTGACGATGTGAAGCAAGGTCTGTTTCCTTACCGGTCGGTTGCTTTTACACACGATATAAAATTTCCTCTTACAAAGATGTCATGGACTGATCCATGATACAAGGAAGTAAATCTGCATCATAGTACCCAACTGATAGCCGAAAGAGCAGTTTTGCCTCTGATTGCTTTTCCTTTCTTTCTTTCTTTGAACCTCAGAATAAAAACAAAACACATCTTTAACATCACTTTAATATTTACCAAGATCTATGTGTTAGGTATATAAATAAAACCTGGAGAGATCTAGCCAAGTCTCTTAATTTTAGAATTGGGAAATAAACAAACAGACCCAGAATGAAAATAAAACTTCCAAAAGTGCTCAAAAGCTAATCAACGGGCTCTTTTCCTGAACTCCTTCGATTTTCCCCACACTTACGCAGTGAGTGTGTTGATGATTCCTTTCGCAACCTGAGTGACACATGACAGCGCTGAGAATGTCTCAAACTGGAAGAACTGTGGTTTATCTACATTCCATTCTCCAGACGTGGCATATTAGGGAGAAAAAGAGCTCAAAGGCAAAGCAAAGGGCAAGGTATATGGGTTAAATTAATCCGAGTTTTGCCCTGAAGGATTTCTGTGAAGAAATTTAACAAAACAAATCAACAATGCAATTAAAACAGCAACAACCAAATTACTCAACGCAAATAGGCTAGGGTGAAGGGTGCTGAGAAGAAAAGCAAGAACAGAAGAGTAAATGGCTCTTAATATCCATGGCTACAGAAGCTCAGAACGTTCACATTTGCAGATTAGATAACTCAGTGGAGGATGTTGGGACAGTGGCATTACCATCAGGACAAAGACAGTACATCTAAGACCTTATCTGGCCCCCAGACAAATAACCAACTCAAAGACTCAGCATTAATTTATCTAATAAATGAAATTGTGAGCTCCTAACTCTAACTTGTTCTGGGCACTGTGCTTGGTGCTTTTTATATGATGGATAGTCCAAACCATTCAGATTTGACTAACCCGATCTCTATGCCTATAACACTAGACTTGGTCTTAAATACAAAGGAGACGTCCAGCTTCTAGAATCAGGACAGATTATCAAGATGGTTTACTTCAGAGTGAGTCCTCAGAGAATTAAAATCCTGTTCCTTTTATCGTCCTATTCTATCCCAAATTTGAGGCTTCAGTGGGGGTTCTAGGGCCCCAGCAGGAGGGAGAGGGGAAAATCAAGGGTAAAGTGTCGTAAGATTCCTGACAACGCAGTGGTGCATTTGTTTCTGTTTTACAAAATAGTCATTCCTGGTTGTTGCCATCATAAATTGAACTTAATGCAATGTTTCTGGGCTCTAAGGTTTAATTAGAATCTGTTTCTGTAATAGTGTATGAAATGAACTTTATGCTCATGTAAGATCTCAAATAATGAGTAATCATCCAAGAAATTGAATTTTCCACGATAAAATAAAAATAGCCATTTCTACTATGACATAGATCTTAGATCTGGATTAATTTTAGAGATAATTTTCTTCAACTCTATCATTTCACAGTGAAACATCTAGAAAAGAGTAGGGAAGGTAGAGGGCTTAAGGTCATACAATTACTTGGGGGAAGCAAGGATCTTATTCTCCTGGTTTTCTAAACGAACTTTTCCATTGGACACCATTAAATATATCAAGACCATCACTATTTTCCCGTCATCAAGATCAAAACGAAACATTCGTTAATCCTCCATCTCCCTCTATCCCTGCAGCTCTTCACTTAATTAATTACTCAGAAGCAAAATTATCAGTGTCTCTCTGAAGAGGATTTCATTCCCTCTTTTGTGCTGACAATATTCATAATATCAAAACAACACTAGCTACCACTTCGCTTCCCCTTCAGTCTGGTGAAAGCATTTTTATCACTAGGGATAAAGTGTCTTTCTAAAGAAAAATGGGGCAGTTCCCCGAGAATATGGGAAAATCAATCTTAGGCAGAAAAAGAACAATATTTGGAACTATAACATATTTGCAAAATCAATTTTCCTGACACGCAACTCTAATCATATAATTTGCCTACTCTACAACTTCCAACATCTTCTAATTGCCCAAGAAATTAAGTCATAATTTATCATTCTGCTATTCAAGGACTTCCAACATTGACTGATCTATCTTTTGAGCTATTTCCCTCATTCTGCCTTGTAGCACTAAAATCTATAATGTGACTTGACTAAGTGGTATTCAAGTTTGTTAGTCATAATTTCCACATTTACACTTGGAACACTGTAAATAATCAATACGCGTGCAGTAAAATAAATAGGAGGATGGAGCTGGTGATTCTATCACATTTTATGTCCCCCTGTAAATTAACACAGAAACACTGTAGTTTGTTAGATTGTTCATCAGTTTGTCTAGGGATGGATTACCTCTATGTGAATAATTAGTGGTCCTCAGTTTGCAGAACTGAGGGCCAACCTCTGGATCACAGGTCGCACCATTAATGTGCAGACGCTCATCAGTCATAGCCTGAGGCTGTCCTCGGACTCTCTGTGGCAGCTTTGCCTTCAGTAGGTGCACAGGGGATTACAAATATCTGTAGTGGTCAGGGAAATGTACTTTGCCTCTGGAAGACTATGGTTACAGTTCCAATTTTGACACCCAGAAGATGTATAATGTTTGAAATGTGACCTCTTTAGACAAATTCTTCACAGCTGAAGAGTAAAAGTTGGAAACAACTGTCTCCGTTTTCTTTAATTTAGTAACCCTATTACAAAAACTACAATTTTAAAATAATATCCAAATTCAGAAATTGTTTCTAAGTGGAAAGTGTTACTGGAGAAGGGCACTTGAAAAATGTCACATTTAGCTTTCTCTTAACATGGTAACGTGTCCATGTAGAAATACGTAACTTGGAATTGGCATCTTTCTTGAGTCAGACAAACTTGGCTTAAATAGAAAAATAACATGACTTCTTTGTGAAAAATTGTAAAGAAGCAGTTAAAAATGTAGATGACAATAATCAACGTCTAGTAGACACAACAGCTTCCCCTGGCCTGCCTTTTGCTCTCTCAGTGTTTTTTCCTTTCTCTAGGGACAGATATACTTTATGTATATATATATATATGAAGTAAAATTTGCTACAAGATGAAAAAAAAAGTATTTCCTTGACATAAGTGTAAAGAATTTATGGGAAGTAGATATAAAAGATGGCAGAAATGAAGGATGCTTGGTGAATGTAATCCTTTTCAATTCATGTTGACTCAGACATTTATCATTTTAAAAATTCCAGAAAAAGTGCTATTTAAATATGAACATCTCTTACAGGTTTTCTAGGTATAAGGACTGTACTGAACAAGATTTTAAAGGAGCACAACCGATAATTCCATTTCCTTTGGTTTTTGTACTATATGAATACCTACCAATCCTTAAAACTGTCACATTTGGTAGCTAAATAAAAATATCTGTTGGTTTATTTATTTATTTTTTCTGAGCAGAAAATACAAATGAAAAGCATTTCTCTTAGAGGAAATTTAGCATGGGATGCAAAGTGAAGAAAGTGGGTGATATTGGAACTTTCTAAAAACAAATAGTTTACCTCTGAACAGCTACAAATTGATAGCCAATAATCCATGCAGAATGAAGCAAGCCTGAGCAAATCAATGCTGCTGAGGGGCACCTGGCTGGCTCCGTTGGTAGAGCATGTGACCCTTGATCTCGGGATTGCGAGTTGGAGCCCCACACTGAGGGCAGAGGTTACTTAACAAAACACTCCTTAAGATAGCGGCCAACCTATTTTACCACTTATAATACTGAGAAGACATTGTCGTACATTCCAGGGTGGGCTTTGCTGCAGAAAACCCTGGGTTTCAATCTCTACTACCCATGATTTCTTGAAAAACACCTTTACTTTTCTGAGTTTCGATTTCCTCATCTAGAAAATGGTAAAATAATTCCACAAATAATTATTAAGAGGATGAAATAAGATAACATAGATAAAGCAACGGATACATTATGAGTGCTCTTGACTTGAAATAGGTGGTTCTCGTATACATACAAACCAAGGATGATGCCTGAGGTCTGCTTTAACTCAGGATTGTGCAATGCCAATAGAGTGACTGAGGGTATGTTTTGGCTAAATCTATAAACCATGTTGCCATGTTAATGTAACCTCACAGACTATTAAAATATTAAAATAATCCATTTATTCACATATTGTACACATACATGTATACACTCTCTGTATATATATATCTCTGTGTATACACACACACACATACATATATACAACACAACAGCTGCTGGTCATGATGTACGTAATTCGTGTTCAATTTCAACTCTACTATCACTCTAAATTATGCAGGTATACATGCATTAATGAATTTATTCTTATACTATTTGTATGTGTGCATGTATACAACATGTGTGATCATTACACATATATTGCTTATTTTCCATCAGCAAAATGCTAAATATCATTAAATGCAGTAATAAGTACAGATTAAATGATACTTTTTTATTAATTAGACAACCATCTAATTTCAATTATTCTTTACTGGCAAGCTTATCTTCAAGGAAACAAACTTAGAAAGGTAACAGGTGGGGATCCCTGGGTGGCGCAGCGGTTCGGCGCCTGCCTTTGGCCCAGGGCGCGATCCTGGAGACCCGGGATCGAATCCCACATCGGGCTCCCAGCGCATGGAGCCTGCTTTTCCCTCTGCCTGTGTCTCTGCCTCTCTCTCTCTCTCTGTGACTATCATAAATAAATAATAATAAAAAAAAATTAAAAAAGAAAGAAAGGTAACAGGTAAATCTTTTAACAGTAGACTGCTTGTTGGCACTGTTCTGGGTTATCATAATGGTTGATTTTTCTGGCTTGAAAATAAATCATTAAAATTATTAATACAGTTTTGTACAACATATCCATGAAAATAAAGGATAATCTTCACAATAGTTCTGTTGAGGAAAAATAAAAACACAGTTGAAATATAAAATTCGACTACAGAAACATATTTTAATATTAAACAAAATGATAAGTTTAACAAAAACTATATCAAGGACATTAAGTTGTAGATATCAGTCAATTTTATTGATTTTTTTTATTGTTTTGGGGGTGGGGAGGGATAGAGGGAGAGGGTGAGAGGGTGAGAATCTTTTTTTTTTTTAAGATTTATTTATTTACTTATTCATGAGAGACACAGAGAGAGGCAGAGGCACAGCCAGAGGGAGAAGCAGGCTCCATGCAGGGAGCCCGACGTGGGACTTGATCCCAGAACTCTGGGGTCACGCCCTGAGCCAAAGGCAGATGCTCAGCCACTGAGACCCCAGGTGTCCCAGAGGGAGAGAATCTTAAGCAGGCTCCACACCCACTGTGGAGCTACACACAGAGGTCAACCCCACAATCTTGAGATCAATACCTGAGCTGAAATCAAGAGTTGGACACTTAACTAACTGAGCTACTTAGGCAACTCTATTAGTTACGTTCTGTAATAAACTTAATTTACAGCAGTTTTAGATTTGGGGAAAAACTGAGAATTGTTTAGGGATTTCCCATGTGACTCACAACCAGTTTCCCCTAGAATTAACATTTTGCATGGCACATTTGTTAGAATTAATAAACTAATACCGATGCACTGTCACTAATTAAAGTTTGGGCATTATTCAGATCTTTAGTCTTTACCTAATGTCTTTTTTCTGTCTCAGGATCCCATTCAGATCACCACAATACATCATTATATGACATTTAGTAGGCATGTACGCTTACGTTCCCCTTAGCTATGGCAGTTTTACAGACTTCTTGTTTTTGATGACCTTGATAGTTTTGAGGAGTAATGGTCAGAAATTTTGTAAATTTTACCTCAAATGGGATTTGTCTGACATTTTTCTCAAGGTTATAGTGGGATTATGTGCTTTTGTGGGGAAGACCAAAGAGATAAAGTGCCATTTTCTTCACATCGTATCAAGGGAACATACTACCAACAAGACTTAACACTATTGATGTTAACCTTCACACCTGGTTGAAGTAGTGTTTGTCAAGTTTCTTCATTGTGAATTTACTCTTTTTTGATGCTTTCATACTGTAATCTTTGGAAGAAAGTCAATATGTACAACCCACACATAAGGGATGAGGATTTATATTCCATATCCTTGATGACAAAGTACCTGTAGAAATTACCTGGACTTATGATTGAAAAATCTATTCTTCCCTATTTGTTTGCTTATTCAATCATTTATTCACATCAGTATGGATTCATGGATATTTTCTTTGTACTTTGGATTTAAAATCAAATAAATTTCATTTATGTTGTTGATCAAATTTTTCCAGTCTTGATCATTGGGAACATTTTCAATTGGTTTTTGTCTCCCTTTGACATAGCATCGTTATTGTGTTTGTTTCAAGAATATTTTCTGTACTATAAAATATTCAAAGTTTACTTTTATATATAATCTACTCCAATGCTAGAATCAGCCAAATCCTGTTTGGCTGATTTTGTTTGTTTGTTTGATTGTTTGTTTGTTCTTGTTTTTTGTTTGTTTGTTCTAATTGTAAGAATGGTATTAAAAAACAAGATTTGAGTATAGTGCATGCTTGTGGTTACTGAGGTACTGATGCTTCTAGACCCTAAGCAGAAATAGCTAGGAAACATACACGTGTATATTAACCCATGTATACACGTACATCTATAAATATTTCCACGTGTAACTCTCTCCATAGGTATTAAGCTAAACATAAGTTCAATACTGATGACTCTAGTGATCATGGATTCCCACACAGATCATCTCCGCACTTTGCTTATCTATAAATTCCCACTGCAGCAGCAAGAAATGTGGCTTTTGTCATCTGCCATCTATTTGTGTATTTCTAGTACACGTGTAGAGCAAAGCCAGAGTTACTGACCTGTGGCCCTGCAGGGAAGAACTTGACAACTAAACCAGTGTCTGTGTAGAGCTTATTTTGCTTTAGTTTCAGACCCCACTCATTTCCAAAATTACTTAGGGCAACAACATTTTCTCTCACTCCATTCAATGAAACTATTACACATATAATAGTTAGATTGTTGTGTCCCATTTTTCATTATGCCATGGGGTGCAAACACCCCACCTTTGTGTGTGTGTGTGTGTCTGTGTGTGTGTGTTATTTTCATACACTGACTCAATTTTCGTTTATAAAGTCCTATGGCTTTTGACAAATGCGTATCATGTACTCACCATTACAATGTCACACAGTATAGTTGCATCACCCTAAAAAAATCCACTATGCTTCACCTACTTAGCCCTCTTTACCTCTCTCTTCTCTGGCAACCTTTGACCTTTTGTCATCTCTGTAATTTTGCTTCATTCAGAATGTCATCGATTTGGAATCATAGAGCATATAACCTTTGCAAACTCACTTATTTTTATTTAACATTAGCTTATGAGCTTCATCTGTGTTTTTCCACGGACTGATAGTATATTTTTTTTATTGTTAAATAATACTCCATTGTACGGATATACCACAATTAACAATTCAATGACCAAAAGCCATCTTGGTTGCTCCCAGTTTTGGTGATTATGAGTAAAGTTGCTATAAGCATCCCTTGCTGATTTTTGTGTGGACATAGTTTTCAAATAATTTGGATATAATACCCAGGAACACAAATGCTGGCCTAAATGGCAAGACAGTTTTGAGCTTTGTAAAAACAACCAAACTGGCCTCCAAAGTGAATACACCAGTTAGGCTTACCTATCGCAACGGGTGACAGTTCTTGTCTTGCATATGTAACAGCAAAGGGTTTTATCTGTTTTGTATTATTATTATTTTACATTTTAGCCCATCTAAAGACTTATTTTAGGGAGAGAGAGTACACATGAGCAAGCACATGAGCAGAGTGAAGGGAAGAGGGAAGAGAGGGAAAGGGGAAAAATCTCAAGCAGATTCCCTGCAGAATATGGAGCCCAACATGGGGCTGGATCTCAGGACCCTAAGCCACTCAGATGCTGCTATATTTTAGCGATTCTGATATGTGGGCAGTGGTATTTAACTGTTCTCTCAGTTGGAAGTCCTGTGACACCAAATGATGCTCCAGAGAGTTTCATACGTATTTCCCATTTGTACATCTTATTGGTAAATATGTTTGTTTAGATTTTTTTGCTTAATTAAACTTTTGCTTCATTAACCTTTAATTAATTTAAGATTTTATTTATTTCTTCATGAGAGACACAGAGAGAGGCAGAGATATAGGCAGAGGGAGAAGCAGGCTCCATGCAGGGAGTCTGATGTGGGACTCGAACCCAGGATCCCAGACCATACCCTGAGCCACTGCAGAGTCCCTTTCATTTTCTTTAGGTGAATTTTAAACATTCTTTGAATGTTTGAGATTTTCTAAAAAATCACTTTATCAGTTTTATAAATGCTAAACTTCCAATTTATGACTCATTTTCTTTTATTTTTTTTACATTCTCTTGACAACACTTTCACAGAGCACAAGTCTCTAATTTTAATCAAGCATAACCTTTTTTTTCATAAATCATCCTTTTGGTGTTTTATCTGAAAACTCATGAGTATACCCAAGGCCATCTAGATTTTCTTATGAATACCTCTAGAAGTTTTATAGTTATGTGCTTTAGACTTCAGTCTAGAACCCAATTGAGATGTTTTGCAAATAGTGTAATGTCTGTGTTTACATTCATTCATTTATATACATAAAACCAACGGTTACAGCACCAATTATTTTAAAAATACTATTTCACCATTGAATTCCCTCTGTTCATTTGCCAAGATCAAACAACTATGTTTTTGTGGCTCTACTTTCTGGGGTTTACACTCCATTCCACTGATCTATGTGTTTACACACTCTTGATTATTGTACATTTCATAGCAAGTCTTGAAGTCAGGGTAATACAAATTTTTCAATTTTTTTCTTCCTAACCATTATGTTGCCTACTCAAGATCTTTTGTCTTCCAATTTAAATTCTGGGATGTGTTTTTGTTGTTTTTTAATACGCACAAATCAATTCTGGGGGAGTTTGCTTGGGATTGCATTGAGTCCATAGATGTTCAAAAAAACAAACATCTTAACAATATTGAATCTTCAAATCCATGAACATGAATATCTCTCCATTCATTTAGATCTTTTACTTCTTTTCTAAAAGTTTTATAGCTTTCCACAAATAGATCTTGCACATATTTTGATTTACACAGCATCATTTCTTTTTTCAATAATTTTGTAAGGCAAGGGTTATCTTTAAGATAAGGTAAAAATAAGAAAAGAAAAAAATATTTTCACTATTCCTTCTGTTATTATGCCTTTCTTTACATAGATTCGAGTTTATGATCTATAGGATTTTCCTCCTCCTTGAAGAGCTTCTTTTAACATTTCTTGTAGGTCATATCTTCTGGTGATGAATTTCCTCAGTTCTTATTTGTCTGAAAAATATTTCCCTTACTTTTTCTTTTACTTTTCATTTATTAGAGAGAGAAAGGGAGAGAGAGAGAGAGAGAGAGAGAGAGAGAGAGAGAGAGAGAGAGAGAGAGAGAAGGAGAGGAAAGGGGAGATTATTTTTTAGTTTTCATCCCTTGGCTTCCATTAACCATCCCCGTTCTTGCATGCTGTCTACTTTTGCATTAGGGCCCTTAATATATTAATCATAGTTATTTAAAATTCCCTATCTGATAATTTCAACATCTGGGCCATTTCTGCATTTGGATCTGATGTTTACTTTGTCTATTCAGGCTGGGTTTTTTTTTTTTCCTTGCTTTTCAGCATGCCTTGTAATTGTGTTGTTACTGTTAAAAGATGGGCATCTTTTATCAGGTAATGGTAACAAATATAAGTAGTTCCTTAGGGTAAGGATTTATTTTATTCTCACTAGTATTGGGCTATTTATTTTTTATTTATTTTTTATCTAAAACAATCTTAATGGGCTATTTTTTAAAAATACTTGTTGTAGCTATAGATTCAGAGGCTTCAAATCCCTGTAGTGTCTTTGTTTCCTGCCTTAATTTTGGTCTTCACCAAGTGACTCTTCTCAGAAAGAGCTTGTGTCTTGCTGCCCTTTCCATTATAATCTTATTACACTAGAACTCTGTTAGTGAAGGAGTTTGGTGGGGAGGAGGTGAATCATTCTATAATATTATTAAATCCTAATCTTTTAGTAGTCCTCTGACCCTGCATTGTGACATTAACAGATGTTTCTTAGCTTTTTGCTTGCCTGTTGGTGACACAGAAAGGCTAGAGCAGGCTGGAGGTGGGTATCTTCCCTTCCCCCACGTTGGATAAAGCTCTAATAAAGACTTTGCCTAGAGAGTAAGCCTTTGTTGTGAGGAATGTTCTGGGAGTATTTCAGGAGGATTATTCTTCCCATTTGCCTATCGGAGTCAAGAAGGAAATCTTTCTCAGATCTTCACCTGAGGAACCTATAGATTTCTTGCAGGTAAAATCCCTAAAGGATGAGCATCACTCTGAGACTGATCCAACACCAAAGGATCTCATCCTTATGCCATTCCAAACTCAATCTCCAGCAATTTATCAGAATTATCATGTAAGTCCTACCAGTATATTACTCCAGCAACTTCTGTTCCAGGTAAGTAGATGTCACCTGTGACTCCGAACTCACCTGCCTCTCCAGATTTGGGGGTAGCAATTTGCTCTATGAACTCAGTTCTGCGATTGGTCTAAGAGAAGTTGCTGGTTTTAATTTTCTTCACCTTCCTCTGGTATTAGGACAATAGTATCAACATCCAAGCTGTTTATAAGTCTGCCTAAACCAAAAAGTGTACAGATGATGTATATTTTTTTAGTTTGTATTTATGTTATTTTCATTAGACTTTTAGTTATGTGGCAAGTATGGATTTAAGATAATCAACTTTTTTTTAAAATAAAAGTAACTATAAATTTCTTTAAAACAAATTAAATTTCAAACTCTTGCCCCAATGAGTGACTGACTAGTAATTCCACTCAGTTCAGTTACTGCATGCCCTTTTCCCTAGTGGTCTGAGTTTCCAAGAAATTGGATGGAAGTCTATTCTTTCTAAGGTGGGAACTTATTACTTGGATCTTGTTTATTATGTATCATTCTTGGCACTTACTTTGATATTCCTCTTTCACCAGATCCCTGGTCATCGGCTCATTCAAATAATGGCTACTTCTTTCTTGTGCTTGTGACCTGGCCTTACCAGGGTTGCTGAATCTCTGTGCTGGTTTTTCCTTTTCTAGAAAACACCAAAAACAATCTGCTGGTTCTTACTTTGCACACACGGTCTTTATAAGAAAGCATCAAGCCTGCCTGCCTAGATATTATATATTGCAACCTTTCCTCTGTGTCTCTAATGCACACTACGATTGACAGAGAGGTATAGAAGGCGGAATCTGGAGACAACTCCAGGTCTTCTTTCCTCTCAAGTCCACAAACCTATGTGGAATTCTATAAATTCCTCACCCTCTGATGTTTAAGCTTAGAAACAGTCTCCTTTCAAGGCCACAACACTACCTAATCTCCCATCTCCTCACTTCGAGGTCTTCCCTATTCAACTGTTAGAAACATTGACTGGTGGGCCACCCGGGTGGCTCAGCGGTTGAGCATCTGCCTTTTGGTTCAGGTTGTGATCCTGGGGTCCCGGGATCAAGTCCCACGTCAGGCTCCCTGCATGGATCCTGCTTCTCCCTCTGCCTGTGTCTCTGCCTCTCTCTCTCTCTCTGTCTCATGAATAAATAAATAAAATCTTAAAAAAAAAAAAAGAAAGAAACATTGACAGGGCTATGGTATGAGAAATCAACGCTGATCATATAAATCTTGCATATTTATTATTCATGACATAGATATTATGCCTGTACTTTTTTTTTTTATTTTAGCGAAGACTTTATTTATTTTTTACTTTTTTAGAGCAGTTTTATCTTCATAGCAGTATTTTCAGGAATGTACAGAGATTCCCCATGTTCCCTCCATCCCCCAAGCATGCAGAGCCTCCCTCATTATCAACACCCCACACTAGAGTCCTACATCTGTGACACTGATGAACCTGTACTGACATATCATTATCACCAAAGTCCACAGTTTACATTAAGGTTCACTCTTGGTGTTCCACATTCTATCAGTTTGGGTAAATGTATGATGACATGATGGTCATCATACAGAGTATTTTCACTGCCCTAAACATCCTTTATGCTCTTCCTATCCATCCTTCTCATTTCCCCTAAACCCAACTCCTGGTTGATCTTTTTTACTGTCTCCATAACTTTGTCTTTTTCAGGAAGCAATACAATTGGAATCATAGAATATGTAGGTAGCCTTTTCAGATGATCCCAGGACTTTTTAAATTTTATGTTCTTTAAGTTTAGAATATCTGGCCCTTACAACATCTTGATATTCACAGGCCAAGAAACAAAGATCAGTTTCATCTGTTCTCTGTGGCAACAATTCTATATTGTTATAGATGACATATATTTCTGATACTGGGAAGGGAGAGGAGTATTAGGAGGCATGAGGAGGAGAAATAACTCTTTAGGAAATAAAACAAAATTGTATTTGTACACAATTATATAATAGCTTTTATCATTTAAACATAATACATTTAAGCATGTTTTATGATTGCAAAAAAAAAACTACACAGCATTAAAATGAAAATAGCGTTTTTTTTAAGAATTTAATTTTATTTACTTTTTTAAAACTCTGGCTCAGAATTATTGTTGTATAAAATTGTATCTGTTCATTAACCATAAGCTAATGCATATTTTATGCATGAATATATCTTCTAAAATATCTATCACTAAACTGTACACACAGTAGGTACAAAAATAATAAAGTTAAGAATTATATGAGCCATTAAAATCATAGGTTTTAGTTTCATTCATTGCTTGACAATTTATCTGATATAATGTATTGAGTCTAGAAAGGTTTCGGCAACAGGTATCCAGTGAGTACCTAATTTATGCTGGGTGTAATTTAATCCTCATAATTATTATGGATGTTAAAAGTAAGAATCAGCATATTTATATAATTTCCCCAATGTCACTCAGCCAGCTGCACAGTTCATATTTGAAGCATGAATGCACTATTGTCACCAAAGCCCCATTTCTCCTTCCTCTATATTTGTATTATATTGATATAGATATATAGATATACACAGTTGATTTGACATTTTGTTAAGCACTAGGGATAGAAAGACAAAGTTCTTGGATGAGAGTACAGTAAGAAATCAAGGCATACTACTCCCTTCCCCTTTTCCAAATTACCTGTATCCTTAACACTCAAAATTAGACCAGATTTAAAGACAAAATTATAGGGGATCCCTGGGTGGCGCAGCGGTTCGGCGCCTGCCTTTGGCCCAGGGCGCGATCCTGGAGACCTGGGATTGAATCCCACATCGGGCTCCCGGTGCATGGAGCCTGCTTCTCCCTCTGCCTGTGTCTCTGCCTCTCTCTCTCTCTCTGTGACTATCATAAAAAAAAAAAATTTAAAGACAAAATTGTAAATAAATATAGCCATAAATCATTTGGGTCAAATTATTGACATGCATAATCAAGATCATCTTGCAATCCCATCTTGATTTCTTCCTTTTTATTATTATGGATTTGTCAATGGAGCATTCAATATTCTATATAAAAAAATATTCTATATAATATCCTCTGTCTCTTATTATTATATGCAGAGGAATTACTGACATTTCCTTTTTTAAGGAGAAAAGTTATAATCAGTTTATTTTAGATATGTTGCCACAAATGCTGCATTTTCTGCTTGTCACTGCTCTGGGTGGGAGAGAAACACAATTAGTGGAAGAGAGGAATCTATGCAGCAGGCTTTTTCACACTTTACAAATGGTTACAAAGTGATAATTAACAATGTGCTAAATACTAGGTGATAATGCTCAACAGAATAAGGTGAAAATTAATTGTTTGAGATATGATATCACTGGAATGGTTCATTTCCTTAAAAGCAATTGAAACAGACAAAAATTGACAGTCTCTAGTTTTGAGGTACATAATACACTATCATCAACTCAATTGAATTGAACCACTCCTAGTCATTACCATCATCTTTCATTCATGCTTCCGTTCATTCAACATTTACTGAATATCAATGTTGTGTCTGTGATAGATGCTGGGGATGAAGCAGCAAACAACAGACACACGGCTTCTGCCCTCGTGGGAATTTTACTATATCAATTGTTGTCACCATCAACATCATCAGTGTTGTCTTCAATGTCATTATTCTCATCATAATCCTATCATCATCATTATCAACCTCATCACCACTTACTTTAGGGACAAATTTTCTATTAATGGGTGAATTGAAAGATGGAGAAAGGAGGCTCTTGTATTTGACAGTGTACTCTTAACCCTTTTTTCCCCTTGATCATTCTTACCATTACAGAGTAAGTTAACAATGCCATCTCCCCACAAAACCTTTACTGATTGCCTCATACCCTCAGTTATCCTGTGTAAGTTGACCTTGGAATATAGTGGATATTCAGATAATGTCTGCTAAATGAATGCACAAAATAATGGAGATGTTTGTTCTCTTGCCAGGCCTGTAATTACCACTGTTAACAGACATGTTAAGAAATAGTCCCTAAAAACATCTGTCCATGAACTCAGAAACAGCTCCAGTGTTTTATGTGCAAGCAACTGCTTTGCCCCATCATAGTCAGCATCCCTTTTGGTTTACAATTTTATGTCTTGAAACTCCCTCTATTTCAGGCTGGCTGTCTTACTCCAATGATGCTTGCCTGGCCTGTATTAACCCTACACTATTATGTATCCAGATGTTAGCAGCAATAAGTAACTGGACAGCCCTAGGTCAACTACATGTTAAATTTGGGGAAACATACAACACCACTTCTATCACTAGCCAAAATCTTGAAAACTTGAAATGGCCTCATAATAGCAGGGAATGGAAAATGGAGCTAATCCAAAAGACAAGATAGGGTACAATCATATATTGAAAAAGAGGATCTGAAAGTGATGCAGATATTAGAGGTGAGACAGATGGAAGAGTGATGTGACATTCATGCCAAGTGGTAATTCAGGAGGAAGAGCAGAACAATAGAAGATGGTTGGCTCCATCGCCTGGATGGTCAGTTGATAAGTTGGTGACACTGTCACTTACTGGAAAAAAAAGTATTTTTTTGTGTATGTTTTAGGGCTCTTCAAAGAAACAGATCTAGTAGAAGAATACATACTTTCTTTTGAGGAACTAGCTCATGTGATTATAGAAGCCGAGAAGTCTCACAATTTGCCACCTATAACTTGATGAGGGGAGCCAGTAATATAATTTAGTCTAAGTCTGAAAGCCTGAAAGCTGTGTAGCCAGTGGTGTAAATCCTAGTTCTAGGGCAGAAGAAGATGAGGTGGCTCAGCTCAAGAAGTAAGGCAGGGAAAAAAGTAGTGAATTCCTCCTTCCTCTGCCTTTTGTTCCATTCAGATTCTCAATGTATTAGGTGATGCTCAACCACACTGGAGAGGGTAATCTACTTCACTGTGTAGTCAGCTGAATCAGATGCTTAACCTCATCTGAAAACATCCTCACAGACAAAGCCAGAAATAATGTATAATTTGGGAACCCTGTGGTCAGTCAAGTTGACACATAAAAATAACCATCACAGATCCAATTTCTGTCAACTTTGTACCCATTCACAGCTCCTTAAGTTGTCCTTAATCTCCAAATAAAGACAATTACAAGATCAAAATTCCACCTAACATGATACAACCCAAAATGTACTAATTGCTTTGCCAGAACCCAAAATGTACTAATTGCTTTGTCCTTGGTGATGTTTACTCTTCTCCTTGATATTCCATAATGTAAGCACTATCACTTAAAGTTAATATTCTTAAATACTATGATATAAAATGAATGTATTGTATGTACATGATAAGGAAATGAGAGTGAAAGAAAGAAAAGATGCACACACAGATTCATAGCAAAATAACAAAGAAATACTCATGATAATTACAATCCTCATTTCTGTAACAGATCACATGGTCATAGCTGGTATTTGTAACTACCTACTTCCACTATCCATGCTGTATACCTTTTGGCTTCAGCAAGTACCTCAACTGATCTTTGGTTTTTACCTGGTAGAGTGATCTAAACCCTCATTTCTGAAGGGTCTAGGCCATCAGTAGTCTTCCTGGATTGAGCTGTTTTAGTTTTCCACTGACAATGATCACAAGCCATATAGGACTTCTAAGAGATACCCTAAGGGACCTCTTGTATTCCAGACTCCATCTTCCTTACCTCAACTATAGGTGGTAACCCAATTTTCTTTTGGTAGTCAGGATCAATCACCCCAGCCAACACTGTGAATTCTTTGTCTACGGATTCAGAGGTGATGGGATGATGGTTTTAACTTAGAGTCACTATTATGTACATAGGTAGAAGCATTCCTCCCTCCAGAACTAAGATCTCTAGGCCAACAGAACATAAAGCCAATTGAACAGGAACCAATAATTTCCTAGTAGATCATTAGAGGTAATGGTATGTGGTGCCACTCCCATTTCCACCCTTTGATTCCTGGACCTCTGAATTCTGAGTGTCATAAATAGCATCATGTATCAGACATTAATTCAGAGCACAGTCTTCTGGAGAACTTTGCCTCAGTCTTGCAAGGGACTGGTACTTACCTGGCATCAGTAGAACTGAATTTTCAAAAGGCCATTGCACCATCCTATCAACCAGCTGGTTTAGGATGGTGGAGAATATTGTAAGACCAGCGAATTCTGTGAGCATGGGCCCTTTGCCACATATCTTATGCTGGGAAGTGAGTTCCTTTGTCAGAAGCAATGCTGCATGGAATACCATGACAGTGGATAAGGCATTCTGCTTTGTCTGCATGTGGTATTATTGACAAAAGTACTGTGTGCAGGGAAAGCAAAGCAAATCTATATCCAGAATAAGCAATTATCCCAGTAAGAAAGAAAACACTGTCCCTTATCACGATTGGAAGTACACCAATGTAATCAACTGCCAGACAATAGCTAGCTGATCTCCCCAGAAAATGGTGCCATATGAAGGGCTCAGTGCCGGTCTCATCACTGGCAGATTGCATATTCCACAGTGGCCTTAGCCAGTTCGGCCCTGACAAGTGGAAAACCACATTACTGTGTCCATGCATAACCTCAACCCCTGCCATCGAGGCCATTTTTTTTTTCCATGAGCTTTTTGGGTGATACAGGGATGTCTGGAGAAAGAGACCGACTGATATCCAGAGTGGATTATACTATTCACCTAAATATTAAAATTCTCCTCTGCTGAAGCCACTCTTTGGTGGGCATTCATATGGGATGCACATATATTCACATTTTTTTTGTCTATTCAGAGAAATCAATCCACACACATCTTTTCCAAATATGTTTCTAAGCAATTTTCCACTCATGTTCCCTCCAAGTCCCTGATCATCCAACCAAACATTGGCCACAGTCTTAGAATTAGTATGTAATCAAATGTCTGGCCATTTCTCCTTCTAAGCAAAGTGGACAATCAGGTACACTGCTTGAAATCATTCCTATTGGACTTACCTCCACTGCTATCTTTCAGGGATGTCCCAGAGAGTTACTTAGTGTTGTAGCTGTACACTTTCAGGAAGTATCTGCATATCAAGCAGAATTATCTATAAACCAGGCCCCAGTGTTCCCTTCTTCTGTACTGATTACGGGGAACACCGCAGTGTAGGCTGGATGAGAGAGGATAGTTTAGCAGGAGATGGTACCACGGGCATTTAAGATACTTCTTTGTATAACTTACTTATGCCCTCAGGGCCTTCTCAGGCCCAGCACATGTATACCACATCCATTTGATGATGGAGCGATCCTGTGCACAACAAACTTTATGACTGATGAGTCAGATAATACTCCATTCATAATGGGCTCAGGATGTAGGACAGCTTGGTGGCTGATAGTTAAGTATTCAGTCCCTGTGAAGGTCCTGTTGCAGGCGAAGAGCTGTTTCTCAAAATAAGAGTAGTTACCTGCAGATGGTGCAAGACCTACTCCAAAATCTAATGCCTGCTCTGCAAATCAGCTATAGGGACCTATGAAAGGCTCCACATAGCTCCCCACCTGCCACTAACACTTCATACACCATTGGATCTGCTGGATCATATGGCCCAAGTGGCAGGGCAGTTTTCATAGCAGCCTAGACCAGTTGCAGGGCCATTTACTAGCTACTCACTGAGTTGTAGGCCTCTACTAGCTACTTACTGTGTTGTAGGCCTCTGAATTTTAGCTGGATTTATTTCCTACCCTCTGACATATAAATCTTAGCAATAAATCTAGGGTAGTTGCTATTTCTTGTTCACTAGATTCAATCAGCATAATGTCATCAATGTAATGGTCCACTGTGATATCCTGAGGAAGAGAAAGGCAATCAAGATCTCTGTGAACTAAGTTATAACATAGGGCTAGAGAATTGATATATCACAAAAGTAGGGCAGTGAAGCTATACTGCTGGCCTTGCCAGCTAAAAGCACACCTTATTGACCAGGATGAAGGAAAAGGCATTTTCCAGAAAATGAGCTACATATCAGGTACCAGGGGATCTATTAATGTGCTCAAATAATGAAACCACATCTGTTATAGCATTTGTAATGGAGTCTCCACGTGGTTAAGTGTTTCCGTCCTTTTGGGCTGCTATAACAAAATGCCAAAGACTGGATGGCTTATAAACTACAGAAACCTATTTTTCACAGTTCTGGAGTCTGGGAAGTCTATGATCAAGGTGTGAATAGATTTTGTTTCTCATGAAAGCCACTCAAGTTGACACATAAAATTAACCATCACAGATTGCTTGAGAACAGAACAAAAATCTGAAAGAAATATAGATTTTTGAGCAGTGACAGGTTGGAAAATGCTGTTGCCTTTCACTGGACTTGGGAGCAGACAAAGCAGGATGATGGTTGGTTCCATTGAAGACTATAGGTTAAGCAAGCAATTTTAAAGAGCATTCTTAAATCTTCTCTAAGACTTCAGTGCTCTAGTTATATATTTCCGGTTCATTATATGGACAACAAGAGGAGAAAAGAAAATGGATATAATACAAATCAAGTGGAGAGGGAGAGAGAGAGAGACAGAGAGACATAGATTGAGAGGGAGGGAAGGGAAGAGAATGGTCTAAATTTTGGAAGAGAGAAATAAAAAAGAAAGAAAGAAGAAAGAAAAGAAAGAAAGAAAGAAAGAAAGAAAGAAAGAAAGAAAGAAGAAAGAAAAGAAAGAAGAAAGAAAGAAGAAAGAAAGAAAGAAAGAAAGAAAGAAAGAAAGAAAGAAAGAGGAAAAAATAAAGAGAAAGAAAGAAAGATAGGAAACAGTGGAGAGGGCAAGCCAAGAGCAAAGCAGAGTATTAGAAGGATATGGATTTAGTAGGGGGATGGAGAGTGGCAGTGGAGTAAAGGATATAGTGTAAAACATTTGGGAGAGGTCAGAGAAATGAAAGCAAATCCAAAACCTTTCTGGTGTGAAACTTATAAAAAATTTAGTGACCTTAGTTCAAAGAGTCATGGGAGATCTTTGGCACTGGGGGTAGACTGCAGTAGTCTGACAGGTATAAATGAGGACACGCAAAGATTTATGAAGTGTGATTATTATTTTTGGAAACAATATTCTCAAGTTCTTGAAAAAATTGCTACCTTAGTCTTGAAAGCATTTCCTCCAAGTAACTGTGAGAATCTGTGCCCTTTAACTAACTCAAGTCCCTGTTCAACTATCACCTCCCAGAGACAGCTCCTAGAATACCTACCTCTGCTTCTATCTTCTGTTTGCCCCTCTAGACCCATTCTCTGTCCTTCTCTAGCTTCTGCTGTGTCCTACCAGGCTGACTAGTTATCTACTATAGATGAAGTTCCTTGTCCTCTTATTTCTGGTAGGGTTTGTTCACTGAAAGCACCTGCTGAAGACTAGCAGAAAGGAGTGTTAGTTTGAGGTATTCTTTACTCTATTCAGTTTTGTGAGATTCACTACTAAAGATCACAGTTCCTTGTTAGGTGCTTCTTTCCATCAACTTTCTCTCTTTCTACTCCAGGTTCTATTCTGGACCCATTTTAGTCTGGTCCAGAAATACACAACTATTGCTACCCCCAGAAATATGAAATTATCTTTTGGGATCTCTCTGCACCTAAATAGTCTATTTGTTAACTCACCCTCAATTACCCCAATTTGAATGTATCACCTAGTTTGTGCAAGAACCCTAACCAATATGTAATACTAATAAAATAGTCTTGCTTTCCCTTTAGCAAGGTTAAATATCTATTTGATTACTATCTATCTTGCTCATTATGAGCTCCACAAATCAATAAGCTTTGTCTATTTTTTCACTGCTATATTCCATCCTCTAGAGTAACACCTGGCACACAGTAAGCACCCAAAATATATTTCTCCAATGAATGTGCATACAAATCAAATACTACATGTTACTGTAGCATTGTCATTTATCTTTATTTTTCATTCCTTCTTGCATTATTTTTTTGCATAAGAAAAGTTATTTTTATATTCTAAATTGTCTTGACCCTATCATAATCAGTAATAAATAGTCATACCCTATAAGTTTCCAGAGAACTTTACATGTATGAGTCATTAAAAATCCTGTGTGTGTGTGTAGGTATGAGTATATGATGGATATTCCAAAATTATTTTACTTCATACATTTGTAAGGACTGAGTTTCTATTTACTTACCACTATTTCAAAGTTTTGAAATTGACTGAATAAATCCATTTTTCAAGAAGTATGTATATTCCAGGAGGAAATTGGGAAAGAAATTATAGTAAAAGAGGAAAATAACATACCCATCTGTATTTCAATTTAACAGCACCTTGCAAAAAGTAGTGTTTGAAACCATTTTATATCTACCAACAATCCAGAGAACATTCAGAGACTGCCAAAAAAAAAAAAAGGATAATTGCATCTTTTAAAATTTTAACCAGTATGATGTGTTTAACTGTGAGATATTTTTGAGTATTTAAGCTTCATGTATACATTTTTAATTTCAATTGCTTCAATCAGCTATGCAGCTATTTGCTAGAGATACACTTCAAAAAAGAACCACCAACATGGTTAACTCACCACTTATACTTGCCCACTATCTAATTACATGTAAGATGGCTTTTTAAAAAGCACTGTTCTTTTCTAAGAAACAGTATATGATACAGTAGAACCAAGTGTGTGGCACAGATTCATAATAACCTTTATAGCACTGCATAATTGTTTCTAATAACAATAAGAAAATTTTATTACCTTGTATGAGCTCTTATAATGTACAAATATTTTCATATGAGTCATTTCATTTTATACTCATAACAAACCTATAAGGAATATTATTATCCTTAATTTCATGTGGAAAAAAAACTGAGCAATGAAGCAGTTAAGGGGCTTGTTTGAGATCATCAGGTAAGTGAGTAGTTAAGCTCAGATACAACGTAAAGTCTTCATTAGATCCTACTCAGATGAAATTGTATTTGAATCTTGCATAGGAACCTTGGAGCCTTGGACAGATCATTCACATTTTCTGATTCTTGGTTTCTCCAACTATTAAATTGTTAGTAATATCTGGGTTATATTTTAATAAAGATTAAATTATATAACTAGTTAAAAAACTGACGCATGTGATGACAATAATACTATTATTAATAGTATCAAGCCAAGAAGATGCAATTGTAGTTTCATTATTTTGTTAATATTCTAAATTCTGTAATTTAAATTTGAATCGTATTTGAAATCTAGAATATTTGGTTCTATAGAATTGTGAACGCTTCGATAATCACATTTCTTCCTAAATTATCTGAAATCTTTTCAAATATTCCTTGGGGGAAAAAATCATCATTGGCATTTATAGAAATACAGGGATCAAATGGTTCTGTACCTTCAGTGGCAGCCTTCAGTACACTGGCATGTAATTATCACATTGTGAAATCCAAATCCACTAGGAGGCAATCCTATCAGTAGTAAATTGCCCTAGGCTAAGAAAAAATTTGGTTCCAAATCTTTTGTATCCCCCCTCCCCACATACTTTCTCTTTGTTTCAGTGAAATTATGTAACTTCCTAGCAGTTCCAAATTCATAAAACTGGCATAATGCTAGGTGTTCATTTATGCCTATAAGAGAGCTTAATGATTCAGTCTCTGTATTAGAATAGCCTAGTTCATACTGGGTTAACAACTAATCCCAGAGTGTCAGCATCATGTCAAGACAAAAGGTATCCTCATGAATGCTAATGGCTGGTCCAGATGATTCTCCATAGCAGCTGTCCTTCACATGTTCTCTCAGCACCCCTGGATGCATCTATTGGAATGCATGTGTCTACACTGCGGCAGGGGAAGCATGGCATAGAGAATCAAATACCAACAATTAAATGCTTCCACCTAGGGATGCTTGGGTGGCTCGGCAGTTAAGCATCTGCCTTTGGCTCAGGGGATGATCCTGGGGTCTGGGATCGAGTCCCACATCGGGCTCCCTGCAGAAAGCCTGCTTCTCCCTCCCCTCTGTCTAATGTCTCTGCTTTCTCTCTCTGTGTCTCTCATGAATAAATAAAATTAAAAAAAATTAAAAAAATAAATGCTTCCACCTGGAACCAATATATACAATATGTACTTATATTTTTATTGTTTAAAAATAGATCATATGGGGGATCCCCGGGTGGCTCAGTGGTTTAGCGCCTGCCTTAGGCCCAGGGTGTGACCCTGGAGTCCCAGGATCAAGTCCCACGTCGGGCTCCCTGCATGGGGCCTGCTTCTCCCTCTGCCTATGTACCTGCCTCTCTCTCTCTCTGTCTCTCATGAAAAAATAAAGAAAATCTTTAAAAAAATAAAAATATCATATGGCTCTATATAAATTGCAAGAAATGGGGAACTCAATTCCTCCCACAGACACAGAAGTAGATGAAAACTGTATATTGATGAAGAGCAGTGCAACCTACCACAACTGAGATTAAAATTGACAAGGGGAGTCTCTTCAAAAAATGTTCAACCATAAAGCTCTACACTGATGTAGATCACAAAACAGTTTTCTGCATATGAATATGACATGATTTTTTTTTTGTCAAATTCTTTCTCTGCTATAATGGGTTACTCTTAATCTAGAACATGTCTTTTCACTTACTACCAAAGAGAACAGAAAATCCGTTCAGTGTTATGGAACAAGTCTGAAGGCTCGAAAAATGATGGATACTTTTCAAAGTGGCAGATATTAGAACTAGAGAGGCTTACTGTGTATTTATGTGGAACAAATAAAGATAATTTTGCTGTTTATACTGATAGAAAGAACAGATTCAAAAACTTCAGCTTTGCATGGACCCAAACTGGATGGATGGATGAAAACTGTGTGATCATTAGGTAACTGTAATAGGAGGCCTTTAGAGTGCAATTGACAGTTTAATCTTTCCATTAGAAAGTATAGTTTGAATTTAGACATTTTATAGTTTCAGTCATCCTTTCTCATTTATTGTTCTTGTACTCATAAAGCGTGGTGATAAAGAGCCCCTTAAGTTCCTGTTCCTGATTGCTGTGTGGGCTGGGCAGAGCAGATGCTGTTGTTCACAGCAGTCCCTCAATCCCCCAGCTGGTTTTGAAGTTGATTGCTAATGGCTGATACTTGTACCCTCCTTGTTCAGAGCATTGCCCCTAACAGAAGTTGATTGTCCAAATATATCTGGATGTTGGGAGGTCATATACCTCATACCTTCAAGGCAGCCAATAGCCGAAGAGTGACTGGTCGTATCATATAGCAGTCTTGCCTTCCTGGCTCTGCATAGGACACCTGTGAAACAGTTTATCTTCAAAATTCCCCATGATATGAGGTTGAAATTGGACTCTGGAAACAACATCTCTGCCTACATTGTCTCCCTATTCTCAACTGTTCCCTCATCCCTTGCAGATTTCTCTTTCAAAAAATTACTTTCAAAGAAATCTTGTCTCTCAGTCTCTGTTTCCAGACCTGACGTCAGACATTGGGTACGCTCAACCTAATTAGTGTAATGAATACTCTAGTGCCTAAAACTAGGTAAGAGCAGCTCTTACAGAAAGCAATCTTTACAAGGTTATCCCAGAATGGGTTCATGCATTAAACAAACAGAAAAGTAAACTATGAAGACTTAAGCCAACAACGCCAACCTCGAGGTTTTGCATTGAACCACAGAATATAGATGTTCAGTACATTGTATTAACAGACAGGCTGAGTCAGTCAAATGGATAAAAAGATACGACTGTGCTCACTTTGCCTGCTAACTGCATTACAATTGTAGTGGGATTTGATGGGTAGACAACAAAATTTAAAAATCTTTTGAGAATATGAGCACTGCTAGCCTTTAAGACCACTGGAACAGGAACACTATGAAATGCTTTGTGAAGTTTATGAGAACATAGTAGAATATACAGTCCTGCTGCATTACCCTTGTTGAGGTCAGAGATGCAATCTGTCAAGCTCTAGAACCACTCTAAGGCATACATAGGCAATTTGACATCCAGAGAGAAGAGATTAGACTTTTGGGAACATGTAATGTAAAAATGTGTCATATGAAAAATTATAGTGAGTAATGGACATATCCTAAATATCTCCCAACATGACTAATTAGTATCCAGTAGATATATTATGAACTTGTACACAAGAAATAGTTATTGAGTTCTGAGTAATCTAAATGAACTGCTTTGAATACGAATTTTACAATTATGTAGAAATTTTGTTACGTAAATCTACTATTTCACAAATTATTTATTATTAAAACAATTATCTTCTTTACTGGAAATTCTATAGAAAAGTCAACACAGATGCTAAAATAAAATCTAATGTAACATTTTAATCACTGTGAGAAAATGGGTATTATTCCTCAGTGAAACCTTTATTATCATGTTAAAACGCAAAGGAAAAATTCATATAATTAGGGGAAAAACAATTCTTGGTTCAAAAACTACAGAGAGATGTCAATAAATATCAAAGAACTGAGCAGACTGAGAAGCCCACCTCCAATGCAAAGCACACTGGTGTTGAGCATTGAATATCACTGTTACACACAGTATTATTCAGAATAAGAGCAAGTTTTAGCACTGACCCCCACCTCATACGTATAAGCTGAAGGGTTTGTAAGCATGGGGATTCTCAAGCCCCATCCAAATAGTATAAACCCTCTGGAATCCATATACAAATAATCAAGCATCCAAATGGTTTTTATACAGGTTAATTTAAGAAACTCTGGAATCCTCTCTGAACCCATATTGATTCTAGTGATATTGTCAGGGTAAAATAATCATGAAAAGTAATCAACTCATGTCTTATCTTTTTTACCCGGAATGTAGAAAACGTTTTCTATCACTAACTGAATTGGCCAGTGGTTGCAAAATAATCGATTACAAACTAACTCATTTAAAGCAATCCCTCCAAATTTTGTGATAGCTATCACACTATCACCTCCTCAATCTAGAATTTGTGATAATAAAAGTATACAAGGTAGAATGAAGCATCTTAGAATAAAAGGACAATTGTTATGTCAATTACACCTGGTGATTTACAGAATTTATATTTGACAGTGAGGAAGAATCAGCACCCCTCCAAATAGCTGGTATGCATGGAATGTGACGTGAGATTTCTTCTCCACCCGATGGGATCCTGGAGAAGGCAGGGTCACAGGGGACAAAGATAAAGCTTTGGAGCCCAATACATCTGTGGTTGAGACTTACATATGGTGTTTTCTGTTTGATCTTGAGCGTATGACTTAGCTTTTCTGAACCTCAAAACACTCTGATAACTTTAGAATAATAAATAATGGCTAACGCATATTGAGTCCTGGCCATGTGCCGATCTGCAGGTTGTTAGCTTTTTATATACATAAAATCACATTTAACAGTTGCTGAAGCCCTTTGATAAGTACTATTATTGTCTATTGCATTTCGATCATAAGATAAGGAAACCGAGGCACAGAGCATTAAATACTTTTATGAGGAGACACAAATAACAAATTGAAGGCCCTAGTTCTGGTCGTTAACAGTCTAATTGCAGAAAAGTTTGTATCCTGGATTACAGACGCCTCCATGTGCCATTGCAATCAATCAATTTATGGAGTATTGCCATGCATATCATAAGTAACCAAAATACTAATAAACTGTCTTCCTTCCTTACCTTTTTGGACTAAACTGAATTACAAATGATGGTAGACTAACAATATTTATCCATAAACACAAATTCTAAAATCTTATTCCAAGTGATTCTCCTAAAATGACAATGTGTACTTCCTTTCAATGAGCTTTTAGTAAAGTACTGCAGTAAGCCAATGCCTCCCTCACAAATAGCCTTTATGTAATTTTACTGGGATACAATAAAACTACAATATATAGGGGGGTTGCCTATGTTTCACCAGCACAGACTTATCATGTAAGTGCAAACTTTGTATTTTAGTTTGCCAGGCAAATGGGAAGTATGCTAACAATGTTTTAAAGATGTTTGATTATTGAAGTAGTATTGCTTAAAATTCAACATCTTGAATGTAATGTGTGTGTGTGTGTGTGTTTATAATCACTGCTGATCCAGCATCCATTTTGCCATTTGGCAATCCAGAAACCCAAGACTATATTACATGAAGCATTTGACAATTCAAGTAAAGATAACCTGATTTTTTTCTAAAACTAGTCAATAATAAATGAGTTTTAGATTTTAAATCAAAACAATGGATTTCTCTCACTACATTATTGAAAAGGCACACTTATTCTAACAACATTTTCAGAGGATAATGCATTTTTACTGCCACTGCTAATAAAAACTCCAACATAAATGAAATTATTAAACTAAAAAAAAAAAAAGTAATAATGATACCTGAGCATGTTAAACATTCTGCAGATTCCTTTATTTGGAATTTGGGTAGAGAAAATATGTAACATGATTTGTTCCTCAAATTCCTGAAAAAAAAACATTTTTTACATTGCTCAGTAAAGTGCAAGTTTCTTTTATAATGGCTCATGTTCTAGAGCCAAACACTAAAATGTCCAATAACTATTGCAAGTGACTTATAGTACATACTGCTGATTTGAGTAATGTGAGAAAGTGATAAGTAACTCTTACAGTAATACAGTTTTATGATGTCAGAATACTACTTAAAATACTTATTACAGAATTAGAAAATTTCCTTTTTTTTTTTTCTCTCTCCAGGAGTATTTTGATTCTTTCATTTTATACCTTTATCAAAAAACTTACAGCATCTGCCTGCAGCTCAGCTCATGATCCCGGGTCCAGGATCGAGTCCCACATCAGACTCCCCGCAGAGACCCGGCTTCTCCCTCTGCCCATGTCTCTGCCTCTCTGTGTCTCTCGTGAATAAATTAATAAAATGTTTTAAAAAATTTACAGCATTCTTACAAGTGTGATGACTAGAATTGTTTCTTGAATGAATAAAGGAACACAAGCACGGTTATTGAAAAGTGAAACAAAAAAAAAAAAAAGAAAAGTGAAGCACAATGGAAGAAGGCCGGGAGATTTCTAATGAACATCAGAATCATAAAGATAAAAATCCAGCATAAGGGTATGCTCTTTTGAGTCTCTGATGTATGTTAAAACATTTGCTAAAAATATCCTTTTAGGGGCACCTGGGTGGCTCAGCTGGTTAAGTCCCTGCCTTCAGCTCAGGTCATGATCCTAGGTCGTTATCCTAGGGTGCTAGGATCCAGCCCCAGGTCAGGCTCCCCTGTTCAGTGGGGAGTCTGCTTCTCCCTTTTCCCTCTGGCCCCTCTTGTGTGCACCCTCTCTCTCTCTCTAAAATAAATAAAATACATATTTAAAAAAAATCCTTGAAAATTTTTCATTTTTAATTGAAATTTATTTTGAGGTATTGTAGGTTTATATGTAGTTGTAGTGATTTTGTCTTACATACACTTTGCCCAGTTCCCTTGAAAGAGATCACTTTGTAAAACTATACTATACTATCACGAGGATACTCATTAACCCGGTTTTACTTGCACAGCAAGCACACGCATGTGTATGTGTGCACTTAGTTCTGTACAATTTTATTACCTGTGTAGGTTTGTGAACCGACTGCTGCAGTCAAGGTAATGAACAGTTCCACCTCAAAGGACCTTCCACCCCTCACCCATATTTTCTGGAAGCCACTAATCTGTCCTCCATTTCTAAAGTTGTATTACATCAAATATGTTACAAATATGCAATCATATCGTATGTGATCTTTGGGGATTCTTTTTTCCATTCACTAGAATTTCCTGGAAATGCTTCTGAGGTATTGTTTATCAACAATCTGTTGCTTTTTATTGGTGAATAGTATTCCATACCATGTATATCCACAGTTTGCTTAATTTAATAAAGAACATCTATGCTGGAGTTTTTAGCTGGACGAGAGTTCCTATGACCATTCAAATATAGGCTTTTTTTTTCTATGAACATGAATTTTTCATTTTGGGAGGATAAATATCAAGGGCTGCAATTTCTGGGATGTATGGTAGTTAAATATTCAGCTTCCTAAGAAACTCCTAAAATGTTTTCCAAAGTTCCTTCATCATTTTACATTCCCACCAGCAATGTAAAAGTGACTCAGTTTCTTCACATCCACACCAGCATTTGGTGTTGTCACTATTTTTATTTTAGGCATAGTTGGGTAGTAATATGTCATTATGGTGTTAATTTGCATTTTTCTGGTGGTTAAGGGTGTTGAGCATCTTTTCATGTGATTATTTGCCATCTGTCCTTTTCTGTAAAATGTCTGTTTATGTCATCTGCCAATTTTCTAAGTGGATTATTAAATTTTGTTGTTGTTGACTGAGGTTTGAGCGTTTTAAAAAATATTTTCTAGATACCTGTCCTTTGTCAGAAATGCTTTCAAATATCAAATATTCCCAGATGCAGTTTCTCTCTTTATGTTACTTGGATGGGTTTCATAAAGAAAAGTGTTTTGTTTGTTTTTTTTTGCCTGTTTTTGTTTTTAATTTTGATGAAGTCCAATAAAACAAGTGTTTCTTTTATGGATCATGCTTTTGGTATCAAGCTTAAGGTCTCTGCCTAGATAAGTTTCAGAAGATTTTTTTCTTTTTTCTTTTTTTTTTTTTCCGGTAAGTTTCAGTCTTACATTTTATATTTTTAAGATTTGAGAAAGACAGTGGGGGGGGGGGGGCAAAAGGAGAAGAACAGATCACCACTGAGTGCAGAGTCTGATGTGGGGCTCAATCTCAGGACCCTGAGACAGTGACCTGAGCTGAAATCCGAGTCGGTGGCTTAAAGCACTGAGCCTATCCAGGTGCCCCTATATTTTGTTTTTGAACATATGACTCATTTTGAATCGATTTTTGTATAGAGTGTGTCGTTTAGGTCAAGGTTCATTTTTTTTTCTTTTTCCTGCT
Organism: Vulpes lagopus; assembly: GCF_018345385.1. NCBI lineage: Eukaryota > Metazoa > Chordata > Mammalia > Carnivora > Canidae > Vulpes > Vulpes lagopus. The sequence continues at coordinate 111,618,613 of NC_054833.1, read as the reverse complement.
TTTCAACGTCCACATGCTCCAGCATCATTTGTTGAAACGACTATCCTCTCCTCATTGAATTACTTTGTTGTTTTGTCAAAAATCACTTAAGCAGGTTTATGTGAGTTTATATCTGGGTTCCTTAATTCCAGTGGCCTATATGTTTTTGTCTAGTACTTCTACTGTCTTGATTACTATACACCTCCAATCGGCCTTAGCACCGGGCAGAGTGATCCTGCTATTTCGGGGTAGTGTGTTCTATACATGTCATTCGGATCCTACCGGTTAATTGCATTGTTCAGACTTTATATTAATTTTATGTCTAGTATTTTTATCAGTTCTTGAAAGGTCTATTCTATCATTATCTTTTTGGATTTGTGTAATTCAGATCACTTACATTTAAGGTATTATTGATAGGTTAGCACTGGTATCTGCCACTTATTATTGTTATGTTTGTTTCCTCAGGTTCTCTTTCCTCTTTTTTCTGTCTTCTGATGTGTTACTAGATCATTGTACATTTAGGACTCCATCTTGACTTATTTATAGTATTTATGAATGCGTAAATAGGGGGTTTTCTGGGTATTACAATATACACATATAACCCTGGAATCTATTAACATCAACACTTTACCTCTTAATAGAAATATCTCTTTAAGATCTTTTACTTTTCCCAATTTCAAGTACCTTTGTCTTGAATATTGCTTTACAATTTCTGCTTCAATCATCAAATATGATTTATAAAACCCATAAAGAAAAGTGTAGTCTATGTTACATACTCAAATCTCTGCTCTTCCACTGTTTCTTCACGCTACTGAATACTTTATGATTCTTTTTCTAATAACATCCTTTCTGTCTAAAGAAGTTTTGTTAATCAACCTTTTAACGGTGGGTCTGTTAGCAATAAATTCTTTTCATTTTTCCCAGCTGAGAATTTATGCTTCACTCATTCTTGAAGTTCAGTTTTGCCAAAAAAACAATTGTGGTTGACAGTTCTTGCTTTTCACAACCTGAAAAAATATTGTGACAGTTCCTTCCGGACTCTAAGGTTTCATATGAGAAATCCACAGACATTTGAAGTGGTGTTTCCTATAGGGAATACACTGTTTTCCTTTGGCGGCTTTTATGCTTTTTTTCATTGCCTTTAGTTTTCAAAATGTTAATTATTCTGTGTTGATGTAGGGTTCTTTGTGTTTATCCTATTGCAATTTTCTTAGCTTCTTGAACTTGTATGTTTATTTCTTCACCAAACTTGAGAAGCTGTCAGCCATTATTTCTCCAAATATTTCACCCCTCCTCTCTTTTTGATACTCAAATAATAATACAAATTTTGGATTTTATGTTTTTGTACCACAGGACCCTGAAGCTTTGTTCAATTTGTTTCAATATGCTTTCTATTGTTTCAGATTGGATAAATTGATCTACCCTCAAGTTCATTGATACTTTCAATGATCTATTATTAAGCCCATTCCGTAGATTTTTTGGTAATTCTGTCATTATATTTTTCATTTCTGTAACTGTCCTTTTTTAACATAAATTTTATTTCTTTGCTATTGTTTCTATCTGTCCATTTTTCTTTTTCCTTTTATTATTATATATGTATATATATATATATATATATATATTTTTTTTTTTTTTACTGAAGTCTGATTTGCCAACATATGTTATAATATCCAGTGCCCATCACCCAGGCACCCCATCCGTCTGTCCACCTCCCCTTCCACTACCCTTTGTTTCCCAGAGTTAGGAGTCTCTCATGGTTTGTCTCCCTCCCTAATTTTCCCCACTCATTTCCCTTCCTTTCCCCTGTAATCTCTTTCCCTATTTTTTTATATTCCCCTTATGAGTGAAACCATATGATGATTGTCCTTCTCTGATTGACTTTGATTTTGATGGATTCTTGTCTCACATTTAAATCTTTCATTCATTTTGAGTTTATCTTTGTGTATGGTGAAAGACAGTGGTCTAATTTCATTCTTCTGCATGTGGATGTCCAATTTTCCCAGCACCATTTATTGAAGAGACTGTCCTTTTTCCAGTGGATAGTCTTTCCTGCTTTGTCAAATATTAGTTGACCACAGAGTTGAGGGCACAATTCTGGATTCTTTATTCTGTTCCATTGATCTATGTGTCTGTTTTTATGCCAGTACCACACTGTCTTGATGACCACAGCTTTGTGGTACAACCTGAAATCCGGCATTGTGATGCCCCCGGCTCTGGTTTTCTTTTTCAATATTCCCCTGGTTATTCAGGGTCTTTTCTGATTTCACACAAATCTTAAGATTATTTGTCCCAACTCTGTGAAAAAAGTCCATGGTATTTTGATAGGGATTGCATTGAATGTGTACATTGCCCTGGGTAGCATTGACATTTTCACAATATTAATTCTTCTAATCCAAGAGCATGGAATGTTTTTCCATCTTTTTATGTGTTCCTCAATTTCTTTCAGAAGTGTTCTATAATTTTTAGGGTATAGATCCTTTACCTCTTTGGTTAGGTTTATTCCTAGGTATCTTATGCTTTTGGGTGCAATTGTAAATAGGATTGACTCCTTAATTTCTCCTTCTTCAGTCTCATTGTTAGTGTATAGAAATGCCACTGACTTCTGGGCATTGATTTTGTATCCTGCCACACTGGGTGCATGGATGTATGAGTTCTAGCAATCTTGGGGTGGAATCTTTTGGGTTTTCTACATACAGTATCATATCATCTATGAAGAGGGAGAGTTTGACTTCTTTGCCAATTTGAAAGCCTTTTATTTATTTTTGTTGTCTGATTGCTGAGGCTAGGATTTCTAGTACTATGTTGAATAGCAGTGGTGAGAGAAAACCTGAATAGGCCAATAACCAGGGAGGAATTTGAAAAGGTCATCATAAACCTCCAAGACACAAAAGTCTAGGGTCAGATGGCCTCTCAGGGGAACTCTATCAAACGTTTAAAGAAGAAATAATACCTATTTCTACTAAAGTTGTTCTAGGGCAGCCCAGGTGGCTCAGCGGTTTAGCGCCACCTTTCACCCAGGGTGTGATCCTGGAGACCTGGGATCGAGTCACGTCAGGCTCCCTACATGGAGCCTGCTTCTTCCTCTGCCTGTGTCTCTGCCTCTCTCTCTCTGTGTCTTTGTCTCTCATGAATAAATAAATAAAATCTTAAAAAGTAAAGTTGTTCTAAAGGATAAAAAGGGACAGAATACTTCCGAACTCGTTTTATGAGGCCAGCATCACCTTGATTCCAAAACCAGACAAAGACCCCAGCAAAAAGAATTATAGACCAATATCCTAGATGTCCATTTGTTTCAAGAAAATTGGTACTTGATTATTATAACACTTTTATGGAGGAAGCTTTAAAATCCTTGTCACAGACAGAATTCCAACATTGGATTCATTTGGGAATTAGCATCACTTTACTATCTCCTTTAAGTGTTTTTCTTGTCTCTTTGTCTGATGATAATTTTCTCTTGTATTCTCAATATTCTATCTATTACGCTTAGTGATTCACCATCCTATATGAATCTTGTATTTTGGCAGGCATTCATCTGATTTAGGTTTAGCACACAAGTGTTGGCCTTCATTTGTCGACTCTGATTTCAATGGTACTCTAATTTCCAAAGCCTTTGTGGTGTTATTTTGATATCCTTGGTTTATTAATTAGCAGCAGGGCTCTACAGCTCCCTTCTAGTTCTGTCTGTGATCATGGATTCCTTAGGCCGGTGCACCCTTCCCTCCTCCCTCTAGCTTCCTCCTTGTCTTTAGAGAGACAAGGAGTCTAGACCCTCTAAATCAAAGAGGATGCTGCTGCTGACATCTTCTTCCCGGCTCTGACCAAACAGTGTAGCACCTCTGGATGGTGTGAGGTTTTCTCACAGCACTTGCTGTGGATCCCTCCATTGGTTGCACCCTGCTCCTGATGTCTCTGGATGGGGTTGAGGGGTTAGGATAATGGAAAAAAAGGCCATTTCAGGATTTTGTGAACAAAGAGACTCCCAAATGGAATTTTCTATTGTGATTCAGTCTCTTCTGCAGATTTCAGCCTTCTCTCTCCGTATTTCTCAGTGATAAAGGAGATTCTCAGGCCCAGCAGAGTAGCAGAGTAGCTTCCCTGGACACTTGCACCAGGAAAGAACTCCTGATAGATCACCTTTACTGGTGGTGTTGCTGTTAACTCACCTGACATTGCCACAGTACTCCATTAGATCCAGGGGCAGAATGAACCCTCCTGAACTAAGTTCAACAGCTAGCCTGTTGTCAGGAAATGCCAGGGCTCAGAAGCCTTCTGTTGAGTGGGGGCTACACTTTAAATACCCTCACGCCAGCTTGTTTTTCCAGTTCTGAGGTCCCAAACCAGCTCACCTTCTTCTCATTATGTTTTCAGAGTTCTCCTTTTGTTGTTTTCTATGGTTTTTCCAAGGTTTATGTTGTGCTTAGCAAAGAGCAGGGAGGCAGTATGGGTATAGATCATCTTGTCTGAATGTGAAGTTCCTAAAGTATTCATTTTCATTTTTAAGATAAATATAGATATTATTTCCCTCCACTTACCAGTAAAAAAAAAAACAAAACAAAAACTAAGGTACAAAAACATGTACTATTTGTTCAAGGTCATCAAGTGACCAAATGGCAGTAGAGATACTCAGCTTGACCTGTCAGTACTTAAGGACAGATTCTTTCCACTTCTTCTCCTTCTTTGCACATGAAAATAGTGTAATAAGTACAAAAATAAAAACAAAACAAAGTTCTGAGAAACTATCCATTACCTAATATAATTTATCTGTGAAGGTTAAAGAACAACTGGTATAATTAAATGTGTTCATTAAATCGTCCGTGGCAAACGGAGAAGCAAAGAAGATAAGTATAAAACAAACACTTTCTGGGAAAAGCCAGGCAAAGGCAATGAGGACAACTGTACTGTACAGAGGATATTCTTATTAAAGAAAAGCAGCAATTTTAAAGGGCAGGTGTTGTCTTGACAAAATAACTGGCTCAGTTCTCTTGCTGGCTCCTTGGCCTCCCTGTCCAAACCTGATATCAGAAGGACTAGCACCAAAAATCAGGGGCTCATTTGGCCTGGGAGCTTTCCAAAGAAAAAGGACAGCTGAGTTGATTTCAGACTATCTTCCCAGTTTGGAAAGAGTAAAAATGGCTAACTCATTTTCTTTATCTTTCATTGTTAGATATTTCAGATGCTGGCAGGAAAGCAGTCTGCCACTGACAACACCAGCAGTAATTACTGAGGAGACACTCTGTAAGGATATGCTTTGTTTTGTTTTGTTGTCTTCAAATACCAAAGGCAAATAATGAAGTGTTTACTAGAAGTGAAAGATCATCCCTCACTCCTTTTCATGTTGATAAATCCCAGCATAAGTAAAAAAAGATGATCCAAGCTACTGAGTAAGCATGAATGAGTTCCGAATACAGATCCCAGAGAAATGGATGGTGGGGAAGGATGTAACTGGAGGAAGACAAGAAAAAATCTGGAGTGGGTCCATGGGGAGGGGGAACACACTTTGAGATCATCCCCTTGTCATTGTGTGAGAGGGGAATCAAAAGCAATTTCATACCTCTTTAGATTTTGCTTTCTTTAAATAATTACATAGAAGTATTGATTTGCAGTGTTCTGACTTGGTTGCTTCCTAGCATGAGATGGGCCTCTGCCAGTGTGACAGAAAGAGCTTAGCAATTCTTTCTTTCCTAAAACTAGGACTTGATACAAATTGTGCACAAAAAGCAAATGGATCTAGTGTACAGTGCTTCTGCACCAAGGCAATTATGGGTCTAGAACAACAAATGTGGATTCTGTGGGGGGAAGAGAAGAATATCTAATACTCATTGAACGTATACTGTGTTCCAAACACGGCATATGTCATATTTCCCTCAACTGACACTATTCTGCAATAGGATTATCCAATTATCTGATGAGCAAATAGCAGATCAAAGGGATTTAACGGGTTGCCTAAAGTAACATAGCTAGTAAGTGGTGGAGATGCAATTTGAATCTAGGACTTTTATTCAATATTTTTATCCATATTAAATAAAATTTTCATTTAAATTGATGACATTATTGATTATTCACAAAATACCAATTTTTTTTGTTTTACTGTAAAAATTTTGGAGCACTTAAAATACCAATATACACTAAATATAGAAGGAGGGAAAAAATTACAAAAAAAAAAAAAAAGGTGGGGGGGGGTTGTCCTTGGGACATTTTCTCCAGAAGCACCTGTGCTTCTAGGAATCAATCACAGAGTTCAAGGCAACAAATTTGGAAAAACTTGGTCGAGGTGGTTAGTATTACAGGAGTCTTAACCAACAATTCCAACGCACCAATTTCCTTTCTGAAAACCTTCTCATGTTTTTAGGGTGCTTTCGAGCTTTGAAAACACATGCATTTCCATCTGTTTGTTTTCATTTCACAAAATTCAGCAGAGACTAGAGTGTTTGCCTCCATTTTGGAGATGAGGCAGTCATCTTGAGAAAGGTGGAATTCAAGGTTACGGTGCTCGTTTTCAGGAAACCTTTTTTACTGTTTTATTTGCTGTTTTATTCACACTGTTATCCATGTCTCACTTGACAGCTCCGGTAGATTGGAGACAATGGGCAAGACAGGAGTCTCAGAGACTTGTGTTTGAATCATGGCTCTGCCATTCCCTACTCATTTGATTCTTAGGTCTCATATTCGTAACGTGTAGAAGTAGTAAGTGCTTCCACAGTTTTGAGGACGTAGTAGAACAAAGCATGAAAAGTCAGAAGAAAGTACTAAAAGTATATTAGTACCTCCTGCCATTCTGCCTTTTTTCTTCTCAGCGTTTACCGATGGCTCCCACATGGTCCCTATCTTCGTATACCCCACCCCTAAGATATTTCAGGTCACATGGGAGGTTTATCCATTTTAGTTCACTGACTATCACACTTGGCTAAATACTAACCTGAAAAGAAGGTGGTGGTGGTAATAAGTAGATGGTTTTTATTTATTTTGAAGAGAACACAAAAGCAGGGGACTTAGGGAGGAGAAAGAAATAAACAAAAGGTTCCACACCCCGAGACAACACACTTAGCTAAGCTTAGTGCTGTAGTCTTTAGATGCAACTATTCAGAAATTGCAACCTATGTGTTCTCTCTCTCACTCACTCAATTCTTAGGTCTGATTCCTGTTCTCATAAGGGAGTCACTCAGTAACTACAGCAGGGTTTTATTTATACCTCAAAATTTCTTCTCAGAGTTGACCAACTTTTACCCTGTATGCTTCAACAAAGAAACTGCAGATTGCATATTTTAAAATTTAATTATAATCTAAATGCCAAATGAAATATTTAATAACCTACATATTATCTGATAAAGTTCATCTATAATAATAACAATAATAAAAATATAGTAGCCATCAATTATTGAATGCCTACTAGGTATCTCTGCTGTGCAAGGGCTTCGATAAGTATATCTGTAATCCTGATGGAAATCAGGAAAAATACGTTACATTATCCCTCTTTATGCTGAGAATAAAGACAGAGTACATAAGCTGAACGAAGTTATGGGGACCAAACTCAGGTTGTATGATGTCTTTCATACCATCCAAACCCGCCACTCTCACATATTGCACAGATCCAGCTACAATGTTTGCTGAAAATAAGGCAATGACTGCACTCAGGGCTTCTGTCTGCCTTTGTCTTAAGGTCAAGTCCACAGCTATACCTATAATAGACACAGAAACAGTTTTTCTAATCTTGCTTTTACTAAAATTTTGGATTTTTATAATTAAGTTCAATTTAATGATAAAATAAATTTTGATAAATTTACTGTTAGTATTTTATAAAGCTTAGCATTTTACATTACTAACAATTAGTTCATTGCAATGAGGAAATCTCTACTAGGATTATCACCTTGTCATTCCATGAACCTTCTCTGAGGGCTTGCTCTGTTCCTAACACTATGCTAGGCATGAGGATGTGCCCGCCCCTATTGAGCTTACAGACATTATAAAGTGTTGTAGTGTACACAAACAGGATCAAGGCACACTGACTATGCTTAGACTATAGTCTGCATGGAGAATGATACTTGGAAAGATGGCTTATAAATATTAGGCCAAAAAGATCACTTGGTAATTCTTGAAATCTCTGTATGAAAGAGTTAAAAGAAATTATGCCACTGTGGGATTTGACATCTTAAATTTCTTAAGAGGTCTGCAGCCCCTAAAAGTATAGAGGACTTAGTTATGCAGACACTGTGAGCCAGTGGTGATGGCAGGGCTCCGGGTTTCTGAATGTGTAAGATCCTCTTCTGAAGTCTTCCTGGGCTCAAGGAAGGGAGTGATCTTACTGGAGTGGGCTCAGCTACTCAGCAGGTCCTGTGGTGTATGAGTCAGTGTGGACTGGGCAAGGGAAGGGGCCAGAGTTTGGAGACCATGATAGAGAGTGCAGATAGGACCTTATTTCTAACTTTAGAGTGTTTCAGAATTTGTCATCTAGATTTGTTTTTCCTGGCTTCTATTTTCTTTTTCTTTTTTTTAAAGGTTTTATTTATTTATTCATGAGAGGCACACAGAGAGAGGCAGAGACACGGCAGAGGGAGAAGCAGGCTCCATGCAGGGAGCCCGACGTGGGACTCGATCCTGAGGCTCCAGGATCACGCCCTGGGCCGAAGGCAGGCGCTCAACCGCTGAGCCACCCAGGCGTCCCACCTAACTTCTATTTCCTACTGACCTGAAATAAGGCAAATTAAGACAAAACTATTTTGTTTTGCTTCTCTTCTCTTTACCTTTTTCTTCAGGCTTGTGAGTCTGTTAGTTTTGGCCTCCCTTTCACTTTTTATGCTAATTTTAGAACAATAAAATAGAGAAATAGATATATATGTATCTATCAACGAAGAGACTGGACCAATATGATTTAAAGAGACAAAGAGGTGTGAAGATTTTAAGTTCTTCTTGCACCAATTTTTTTTAATGAGAGGTTAAAATTACATTTAGAAAGAGAAAGTATCTTGAAACGGATAATCCTGGATTGTTGATCCTCGGGCAACTCATATATTCTCCATAAGCCTCAGTTTGCTCATCTGCCAAACAGAACTGATAATTAGCACCTGCCTGAGAGGTGCTCGGTACGCACCAACAGGCTTATTTTCCCACAGAGGGACCAAGTCAGGAAGGATGGCCATTCACTGACTAGGAGCGTACCAAGGTGTGATTTAGAGAATGTGAGAATGTACCCTGAAATCCAAGAACTAGGCATTGTTCTTCAATGTCTGAAATATAAGTAAACACCAAACACTTTTTGCACTATGGAAGTGCAAACATATTTTTGATTCTGGGAACATTTTGATGTACATGAGGCACTGACTGTTATAATTTGTAACAGCAGAAAAGAAATCTTTATCTATATGGAGATTCTCCATTAAAAAGGAAAGCAAATCCATCTAGAAAGATCTGTCAGCTTGCTTAAAGCCAAAACTTAGTGGCAAAACTAAAAACAGATTGCATAACTGTACACTTTAAACCAGACTAGAAAGCATGACAGGATGGGCTCACGAGGCAGAATTATTAATAATTCTTAATAATAATCTAACAATTATTAATAACAGCAATAATAATTAATAGCTAATACTTACTGAGAATGAACAATAGACCAGGTACTGTCTTAGGTGATTTATATATAAAAGCTCATTTAATATTTATAGAACTTTACAAGTAGGTACTATTTTGTTCCTGTATTACTGGAAATCAAATAATCTAGAGATTCTTCTCCATTAAATTTATCTAATTGCTTCCAGGTTGTAAATTGAATATATATTGACAATTTTAAGTTAGGATGATACCTAAAAAAAAAAGAAAGAAAGAAAGAAAGAGAATACTGCTTTCATTTGGCAATAAGAAAAGTAGTAATTATGTTTTTAACCTTTTAAAAAAATCTAATTATTTTCTGGTCAACTAATTATATGATAAACACATCTTCTATTAGCAGATCCCTAAATTTATTTATTTTTAATTACATGATAATATGCAACATTTGCTGTTAAGTCCTGTGGGTCAGGGCCAAATAGATTTCCTTAAATATAAACAGACAAAGGAGAGGAATTGGAGCACTTGCCATTTTTATTATTGAGCTCTAAAAACAATTTCAGCATGCTGAACAGAGTTCCTTTGGAAAATTAATTTTAAATGGGAAATGCACTCTGCCTTTGGTTACATGGTTGATTATTTTTCAATATATATGGGATTGCTGCCATTCACAATAATTACCTGTCAAAGATTTCTGCCTGACTCTGTATTCTATTTTTGTCATCAAGATATACCTATTACTATTTTTAACATAATATGCCTATCAATGTATATGTATGTGAGACGTGCAATCAGGAAATATTGTATTAACTAAAAAGCTCTCTAAACAGACAAATTTATCTGTGTTAATATCACATCATGTCACTTTTTATTTACAGAATAATAGGACAGGGATGGATGCCTGTTTCAGTAAAAAGTACATTATGCTTCAGTGTGGTGACTGGTGGTGAAGATGTTAATAGGTAGCATAACAAGGGGAATTTTACATGACTCGGGAATGCATGTAACATGAGGAAAAGTTAATTTCAGCCTTGCCTCATTAATCGGATCTGCCACCAGCTAAAAATTGTCACCTTATTGTGCTTTCTGCGGTGTGGTACTGATGAAGATCCTGACATATAAAACAGAAGTAATTGGGCTAGTGCCAGGAAGAGGGGAAAAACAGAAAGTACAGGAATGAATGTGTCTAAAGCTGACCTTTTGGAAGAATTGCCCAAGGCACCTTCAAGTGGTTCCTGTCATTGCTAATGGAGACTGTGCATTCAACACTGTTTACACAGTTGTGCATGTGATCGGCTGAGAACTGAAATGAACTACAACCGTTTTATGTGCGAGGCCTCACAGGAAGGCCTGCAAAAGAGGCGAGACTTGGGGTCTCTGTAAGCAAATGTCAGGGTACAGAAATGTTGGAGTATGGATTCGCTCCGCCAGCAAATGCTAGTCTGGGTACGCAGCAGCATCATTACTCCAAAGCCTTTACAAGGACGAGACTACAACTTAAAGGGGAAAAAAAACTGCTGTGACAGTTTACAGAGAGCACTTTTCATATGCATGATTTCAATTGTTCTTCTTCAAGATGGAGAGATTAATATTATTACTTGCAATTTATAGAGGGCTGATTTCATAGACTGTATGCTCACTCTTTATACCACACAGCTGATATTTGCATAAACATGAACCCATGTATTTTATTACAAAAATTCTACTCTTTTCAATGGATAGGTTGTGAACAATTTAATAGAGTATAATTTTCATATAATAAAATCCCTACATTCGAAGTGTATAGTTCAATGAGTTTTGGCAAATAGATACATAATATAACCATCGCCACAATCAATATTTTGAACATTTTCATCAACTCAAAAATTTTCTCATTCTCTCTGCAAGCAATTCCCCTATAAGCCTTGGCCTCAGGCAATCCATGATCAGTTTTCTGTCCCTTGATGTATGCATTTCACACTGACATATGAAGAGAATTCTACAGCGGTAGTTCTTTGTAACTTCTTGTGCTCAGTATACTACTTATGGAGAGTCGCCCGTGCTGGTACATGTGTCATCGTTTGGCTTCCTTTTATTACTGAGGATATCTCTGTGTGTGTGTGCGTGTGTGTGTGTGTGTGTGTGTGTGTGTGTGTATAATTTATTTGTTTATGAACCAGTTTATGGAAATTTCAGTTGCTTCCAGTTTGAGGCTATTATGACTATTGCTATTATGCACATTCATGTAGGTATTTGTGTGGGCATGTATTTTCATTTTTGGTGGGTACAATACTTAGAAATGCTATGACATGCATAGGGAGTGGAACTCAGATCCTTGATATTTTGTTATCATCATTTTAATCTAATCTTGAAAATTAAAATATAAATATCCCAGCAAACACCACTTAAGCTGTATCTCTTACATTTTAATAGCACCTATATTTTCTAGCGGCCCAAGTAAAATCTTTAATTCCCAAATATTCCAAATAGCAGTTTTTTTTTCACCGATATCACTTTTTATGGACTTGTATGAATTACACATTTGTCAAAACCCACAGATCTATACAACACAAAGTGAACCCTAATGTAAACTATGTGCTTTAAAGTTCTAGATCAATATTGGCTTATCAATTGTAACAAATGGAACATACCAAATCAAAGTTATGGTTTTGATTTGCATTTCTCTAATGACCAATAATGTTGAGCATTTTTTCATTTGCTTATTGACCATTTGTATATATTATTTAGAAATATGTCTATTCAGACAGAACATTTTCAACATTCTTTTATGTGGAGAAAATAGAAATACCAATTCTTTCCTCTAGTGTTTTTATCTATTTTTAAAATTGTATTGTTATTTAGGAGGGATAAAATATGGTACTTCAAACACAAACCTCTGTTGCATAAAACTGCCATTGGTTTGTGTTCTACAAATTCAGGTACCAACAGATTATATCCCATTAGATTTATATCAAATCATCTATCTATCATCTATCTATCTCTCTATCTACTTATCTATCTATCTTTCTATATATTTACTTTATATGATGGCTAATTGGTATATTCCTGACAGGGAAAGAGAGGTTCCATTTAGCCAGGTATTGATGATAACTGAATTTTGTACTTACTATTTTGTATTATAATGTTTTGAATAATTTGATTTTTTTTTAATTTTTATTTATTTATTTATGATAGTCACACAGAGAGACAGAGAGAGAGAGAGGCAGAGACACAGGCAGAGGGAGAAGCAGGCTCCATGCACCGGGAGCCCGACGTGGGATTCGATCTCGGGTCTCCAGGATCGCGCCCTGGGCCAAAGGCAGGCGCTAAACCGCTGCGCCACCCAGGGATCCCGAATAATTTGATATTTTATAGATTAGATTCTAGATTCAAAAATTTAAATCATCCTTCTGCCCCAATGCCCACATATTTTGAGTACTATGATTCTTTTGTATTAGGATATGGCATCGATCTGTGTACCTTTGTGCTGTGATGTTAGACAAGTCAGCAAAGTCTGTTTTAGGACTACTCCTGGAAGTTCTTTCTATAATGAAAGCCCAAAACTAACTATTCAGACATGATGGTAAATCATGTAACAGAATAGTATTTAAACATAAACTAAACATATTCTCTATTTAATTTCCCCTTAGCTGGATGATGATCGTGTTCTCCTAATACGACCTGAGTTGAGATAAAGTGTGATGCAGGACAAGTCAGAATAGGAAAACAAAACAACAACAACAACAACAAAAAAAAAAAACAAAACAAAAAACACTAAAACAGTCGTTTTAATCACTCATGGTCAAAATAATTTCATTTAAAAATTTTTGCATGATTATATGACCAAGTGATGATAGTGCACAAAAATACTGACAGATATTATCTCATGATATGGACATATCCTGTGAGTCTTAGGCACTGGAAATATGTGGACAGTGAGGGAGAAATGCAATCTTTATGAAGAACTCATTAAAGACTTGTGGTTTTTTGTTTGTTGTTTGTTTGTTTTTACATTTGACTTTTAACAATGAACATAGTTCCTAAAACTTTATGCATGCCCAAATAAACAATTAGTTTGCTTAATTTCATATTTTAATTAAAAGAACTCAAAGATAAGGGCCCAGTGTTGGCAGAATGCCAGACAGAAGCAACACACTTCCTACTGAATCTTTTTTCTATCATCATTATCAGGGAAAAAGTGCGAAAATTTTACATTCTATTGAATACTATGTGCCAACTGAACTATTAAGTATTTTTACATGCATAGTCCTATTCTATATCCAACTTTGTGAATGTTGCTGATGTTGTTATTGCTGTTTTAATCACCATCATTACTGTTTTATTGTTTCAATCATGTAATGAAGAAAATGATGGGCAAAGAAATGAAACAATTTGCCCAATGTCACCTAGTTAGTATGCCATAGAGCAAGAATCATGAATGCTTTTTACAAAAAGCACATACTCAAAAGAGGGTGCAAAGAAAACTCTTTTTTATCCTTACTTAATGTCAAAATGTAATAATTATATCAAGAAGCAAATAAACATACCTAATGTTTAAAAACAGTAATGAAAAATTCCATGGAACTACCATTCCAGTTAAGACATCAATCATTATTGGCATCAGAGGAATCCCCTATATACTCTTAGCTAATAAGCCTCATGACTTTCCTATTAAAATAAATCCTATAGGGTGGGCTCAGTTGGTTGAGTGTCTGCCTTTGACCCACCCCAGGAGGTCATGATCCTGGGGTCCTGTGATGGAGCCCCACAACCTGGGATCCAGCCCCACATAGGTGCTCCTTGCTCAGCAGGGAGCCTGCTTCTCCCTCTCCCTCTGACTGCCACTCCCCCTGCTTGCGCTCTGTTTCTCTGTCAAATAAATAAAATCTTAAAAAAAAAGTAAACCCTATTATGACATTTATGCTGATCATTTTTATTTTTCTTTATAATTCAATCACTAGTAAACATTATATGGTATGAGTCTATATTACCTATAAACAATATTACACATATTGATCTTAATAATATAGCTTTTCCTATTTTGAACTTAATATAAGTGGAATATCAATATATTTATCTTTTATGATTTTATGTTTTTTACCCAATATTAATTAGATCATTTTGCTATAGGTAGATTTAGTCATTTTACTGATATATGACTATACAAAATTTTATATAAATACATGAAAATTTATTCATACATTCTACTGATGAACCTTTATGTCTTAGATTTTAGGTTTTAAAGGAAATGTCATGAGCCTTCACGTACATGTATTCTACCAAATATGTGCAAAAGTTTTTCTAAGGGACATTCTTCAGAATGTTGGGTCATAGGTGACCCATGACAGTAACATCTACAGTGTTACTAGATCATGACAAACTCTTCCAAACGGTTTTGATGCCAACTGTCTTTCTTCCTTCCAACTGTCTTTCTTCCTTCCTCCTTCTCTTCTTTCTTTCCTTTTTTTCTTCCTTCTACAGGAAACATTTTTCCGTTACAATATTTATAGCTGTGACATCTATTATTTGAGGAACTCCTCTTCTTCACAGAGTCCTCTTTATTAATCAGTGTGTCCCACTCCAAGTGGGTGGATGACAGAAACCAACACAGATCAATTAGGCTATTTTTTTCCTGTTTTTCCTTTTCTGGTTGAAAGTGAGCTGGAGCTGTTGTCTTTTCAGTTGCAAGCCAAAGCACAGAAACCTACGGATATTGGCAGACTCCACTACATGGAGGAACCCTTTACAGAGGCAAGAAAGTGAGCCTAACAGAAGCATAAACACAAAGAAAAAAAGAGTTGAATGAAGACAGGTTAGAATCCTCAGCTCCACTCCTTGACATCGCTTATATCCAATTTTTACTTGGTATCTAAAAAGTTCAAAGCAGTCCTTAAATAACACAGCCTACAGGAACACCCAGGAGGCCTAGTGATACTGCAGTATAAATTGCAGTAGTACTTCACTACAAAATGCAAAAAACTCTGAGGTGAGTCACTGGAAAGAAATGCATTCGGAGTGGAAATGTGAGTGCTTCCAGAAGGCTCCAATTAATATTCTTATGCTGATATGAGTTAAATTTCTGACACTTAAATCAGAAAAAACACTGATATTATATATATATATATATATATATATATATATATATTCAAATATATTGTATACACGCAACCAGATCTAATATATATTTCGTGAACATCTGCCACATGGTTATTTGAGACCAAAAACATCCTCTGTGAGATCAAAACTGGGCAGGATAATCAGAATATTTTGAGAATAATGTCTCTCCTAGAAATCTTTTGAATGATGTCCAAAAGAGACCTAAAAGTTATTTCCTATTATCTCTCACAAATTACCCCAAGGAAGAAGACTAAATGCGTAGCCCATATTCCATATTATAACTAGGAGTGATTCACATTATACATGGAAGCAACAGTAATTTAGAACGATGGGTAACATTCTAGACATCAAAAACAGCCAGGATGATGTTGACAATCTGGAACACACCACCCCACCCCTGCCAAAATTATTACAATGGTGAACAAACATACACAGACATCTTAGGAGATACAGTTGGTAGAATTGAGGATGGTATCTTAGATAATATCTGGGAAGGAAGTGATTTTCTAATATCTGAAGTATGCAAAAGGAACAGTGTATAATTCAATTTGGTACACTAGAACCACAGCATAGACGAAATAAGTGGTAAATTCTAGATCTTTATCATGGGTTATACCTGGACTACTGCAGTGTTTCCATGACCCCATCCTTAACACAGTCTTTCGTGTGATTGATTCTTTTTTTTTAAAAGATTATATTTATTCATTTATTCATGAGAGACACAGAGAGAAGGCAGAGACACAGGCAGAGGGAGAAGCAGGCTCCTCGCAGGGAGCGTGCTGTGGGACTTGATCCCAGAACTCCCGGAGCACACCCTGGGCCAAAGGCAGATGCTCAACCGCTAGGCTACCCAGGCGTCCCCTTTCATGTGATTCTTAAACATACAATGAACACACATAGGTCTTAAACTCTTAACATTGCATTGTTCTGCCTCGGTTTCTTCAGATGATTTTTGTAAGAACTTGATTACTACAAATACAGTTCCTATGAAAAAGCTTGACATATATTAAGTGCTCAATAAATGTTATTTCTTCTTCTTCCAACTTACTTTCTCCCTCCTCTTCTACCATTATTATTATTATTATTATTATTATTATTATTACTACTACTACTAATATCATTATTTCACTCTCCGATTTTAAACTTTTTAGCGTCTAGATTCCCAGAGCCCTTACATATCATCCTTGATATATGACTTCGGACTCTTTCTCTTCAGCTAAATCCTTCTCTACTCCACCTCTCCTATTTTATATTAATTGCCCCACACCACCTGTAGTTACTATGAAATCCTTTGTTGTCCCATGCAAAGATATCTTTGTGCATGCTAAGTTGTTCCCCTATTTTAATTCTCCATTCTGCAGTGTACCAATTAACCATTATTTTTTCTACTCCTGATAGAAAATTCTAATAGTGGATATATTGAAATGTATGGTTATTTATTGGCTTTTATGCCCTTTCTAAAAGTAGATCACAAGGTCCTAAAAGAAAAGGACAATGTCCCTTTTACCTAGCACAGTGCCTGACTCATTGATACAGTCACTAAATGCAATGTTTGTTGAACTGATAAAAACTTCGTAAGGAAAAAAATAAAAAATAAACTGTTTCACAAATAGAAGTTTACAACATTAGATCCCTCACGATGAATCCCTGACACCTTATCATCAGTTTAAAGTCAAATATTACTTCAGTCTATCCTGACAACTGATCAAGGTAATTTATCCCATTTTATTATTTATTATTTCAGAACAGTTTCTTTCACAATACTCAGATCTCATAACTAATATATTTGTTTACTTGGCTAAGGATTGATCGTTTTGGTTTTGTTTTTGTCTATTTATATCATTGTAAGTTACATACAAAACAGGAAAAGTTCTTAACTATGTCCCATATTCCTTAGTGGGCTCTAGCTCATAATAGACATGCAATCAACAGTTGTAGAATTTAAAATTGAATATTGATATAAAAACTTGGACATAAACTTAACTATTTGTCAATGATATCTTAGAAATTAATTCATCAGTACAGGGGGTATTTGGGCTGTATGTTCCCCAACTCTAAAATTTTACTTCAGCGCAACCTAGAATCACCCCCACTGAATCGTAGCACCACAGAATATGTGAGAAACATCACACTGAAATTTGTATTGCCCCAACTCAGCCAACCTTACTGCTGCCCATATACGTTTTCCTTTTGCCAATCACAGGACTCATCTGTTCTCTTTGCCATTTAGTTATTGAGCTTTTCTTGGCCAGGCATGCCACCCAGGGCCAGCCTAGGCAGTAAGCTGACTGTTTGGCCTTCATTAGCTCCATCTAATCCATTCCCCAGAAAACACCCTCAGGCCATAAAATGCATCTGTGTGTTGTTTTTATTAGGTCATCTGATTGAGCAGATGCTGATAGTTCTAGAAAAGGAGTATTCCCCCTGCCAACCTTAATTTGTTCTGTTTAAGGTACAGGCAGGGCTCATCAATAGTGCTATTTCTGTGGTTTAACATGTCATTTCAGACCACATAATTATTTCTCTATTATAGAATCTTAAAGAATGGGGAAATTACTAAGAGTCACCTGGTAACTCTTCTTTAACACATCACTGTAGGCATGAAACTGATGTCCTCTGCTCTAGGTCAAACTATCCTGTTCTCTCTGTATCTTTTCCAAATGAGGATTTCTGCAAACATGTTATTACTGGGTCACCAATGGACCTTCCTCTTCAAGTGATTCACCAACCACAAAACAAGCTGACTTAGGATTTTTGATAGCAAGAGATCTGTCAAACTACAAAATCAAATAATTCCAGGATTAAAAGGGGAAAAGGACTTTTTTTTTTTTTTCCCTCCAGTGCAACACCTTCATGAGGCTTAACAGTTCCCAAATATGGGAGCCCCATCTCTTCTTGAATGACTCTATTAATCTCCCTCTTTTAAGGGTATTTATTTATTTATTTGGCAGAAATGTGGAGAAAGAGTGAAATCAGTGAATTGTCTGCCATAAAGCTTTCTTTTTTATATACTGAGACAAAATCTGCTTCATTTTAACTTGCACTTTACTGCTATGTCTGGCATCTAAGAATGTGAGTCATATCTTTGTCTTTCAAATAATGACAAACAGGTACCTTCACCCAAAATCCTGTTAACCACTTTTTCTACGTTTTTCCTTTATTTTTCTCTGCAGAGATGGTGATCAGCCCATTCATAGCTTTATACAGACATGAAAAAATACTATTTATGAGTGAGAATTCCTCTCAGTGAAATAGTAGCTATGACTAAGGACACAATGTAGATTAAAATAATGATGATTAACTTGAAGAAGCTATAGAATTATCTTTCATTAATTGAAAATTAAAACACAAGAATGCCTCTTTTTCATTTGCAACTGTGCCAGCCTCCTTCTCTAAAACCCACACTGATCTATAAGGATCGGGGCTTATTTTTCACTCTATTTCCCCTTTCCAGAGTTTATCAGAAATAGGCAAGAGGTGGCTGACATTCAAAGGGATGCCAAGGGAGCAGCAGGGAGAGAAGAAAAGGAGCCAACCCAGATGCACCTCCTATTTCATCCTCACAGAGAGGGTCAATGGCCCCAGATCCTCTAACCAGCTGGCTTTTCTAGAGGATAAAATGTTCCCCAGGATTTAGGCCTTTGCAGAGCTGCATTAGTTATTTGAGGCCACTAAGTCTTGCACTGTGTTAGTGCTTTGTTAATTGGTATCCTAGTGGCTTGAAAAAGTCATATAAATCCAGTGAAATCTGTGTGCAGTCAGCTCATCTAGAAAAAAAAAAAAAATTCAATGTGGTATAGCTCAAAGCCCTGGAGGATCGATAGGAGTTATCTGGGAAGAGATTTCATTGTATTTATATTACACACCTTGCCTCGTTCAAGCTGTTGTCTGGTTTTCTTGATCTGACATGTGGGACTGAGGACAAAGCCAAGGTCAAAAACCACAAGGTAAGCTGCAGGCCGGAGGCATTTTGCATCCCCGTGACTCGGATGCCCAAACCTCCGAAAGACTCTCAGATGCTTCTGAGTCACTGACTCAATCCCAATACTATTTAGCAAGAGAAAGTGCTATTTTTATCAAGGTTGTATGGCAGCGCATCTAGCAAGAGACATACTCTCTTTATATGACATGGCTTTTCTTTTGTCGTGTTAGACTGCATTATGATTCTCCACAATCGGGTCAGATCAATTCATACTAGTTCTCAATTTCCTATCCAAACTCGTCTAGGACGTGATTGACAAGACTGTGGGAAGGAGCAAAATAAGAAGTGAAAGAAGTGACGTTGGTAAAGAAGTCTCTTGATGTCTTAAATCCTACACATGAAAATGGGGAGTAAAAAAATGTAAGAATCAAGTGGGCAGAATGGGAGAGAAAACAGACATTGGCCTCAAACTGGCAGAGTCTTTAATGACATTTAAGGTTTCGGGTTGTTTAATTAGTGGTCATTTTTTCCTGCTGGTGAATGCTTTTTGTTGTGTTGCCAAGGACAGCTGGATGCCTATTTAAGCAAACACAAAAGATCAGTGATAACATTTAAGTAAGGTTAAGGTATATTTTCATTTTACTTCAAAATCCTATTTTCTTACATTTTGTCCTGCTTTAGGCCCTGCAGTGACCTCCATTCACAATGGCTGCACTGTCAGTACAGCAGTCACAAGCCAGGTGTGGTTAATAAGCACTAGAAATGTAGTTAGTAAGAATGGAAACTGAATTTAGCACATGAATCCAGATGAGTGGCAAGTATAAAAAGCGTACCAGATGTCAAAGACTCAGTATGACAAAAAATATAAATATTATACTAATAACGTTTTATATAGATCACAAGCCGAAAGACAACATATTGGATATACTAATTTAAGAAAAATAAATTAATTTTATTTATTTCTTTTTTGCTTTCTAAATGTGGTCACCAGAAATTTAAAAATTAAATATGTGACTTGCATTCTGTTTCTCTTGTATGGTACTGCTGCTCTAAAGCATTAAGTCTGGGATCCCTGGGTGGCTCGGTGGTTTAGCGCCTGCCTTTGGTCCAGGGTGTGATCCTGGAGTCCAAGGATCGAGTCCCACGTCGGGCTCCCTGCATGGAGCCTGCTTCTCCCTCTGCCTGTGTCTCTGCCCGTCTCTCTCTCTCTCTCTCTCTCTCTGTCTATCATGAATAAATAAATAAATAAATAAATAAATAAATAAATAAATAACATCTTTTTAAAAAAAGCACTAATTCTGAACTTTCATCTGACTTTTTAAAGTTGTCTAAAACCAGGTACACACTTAACCTATCATTTATTCACTTATTTATTCTAAAATGCTTATATGAGCATCTACTACATTCCAGACCTTAGGACAGTTTCTGAAGTTCCGAGAAGTATAGCCTGGAGATGTTAATTTTAGACTCATCAGTTTATATAATCGTGGTGATGACTCACAGTACCCAAGGGGAGTGAATAGCAAACAGGGAAGATAAATTGTAATTCAAAACTGTAGAGGATACTGTGAAACTACTGAAGACAAGGGGAAAGAGGAGTCTCTGAAAGAAAAGGAGAAGGAACAGGAAGAACTACAGGATGAGAACAAAGGGAGAGCTAAGCCAAATCTAGATGCGAGGATACTCAACAATTAGGGAAAAGAACCAGTAAGTTTACAGAGCATAGAATGTTCTGTGGTCTCAACTGATATTTTGCTTAAAATCCATAGTGATGGGCAGCCCCCGTGGCGCAGCGGTTTAGCACCGCCTGCAGCCCCAGGGCGTGACCCTGGAGACCTGGGATCGAGTCCCACATCGGGCTTCCTGCACGGAGCCTACTTCTCCCTCTGCCTGTGTCTCTGCCTCTCTCTCTCTGAATAAATAAATAAATAATCTTAAAAAAATTAAAAAAAAAATCCATAGTGATGATGTCATGGAGGAAAAAAATCAGATTATTTGGAGAAATCGGATTTAACAAGCTTTCCAGAGCACATTCTTTAGTTGTACCAGTGTCTGAGACATACAGAGACTAACAGGCATCATCTCTTAAGGTTTTCTGTTCAGCCACGAAGATAAATTAGCACTGAAGCCATTATCGCTAGCCTGGGAGTAGGATAGCTAGCTCCTCGGGTAAGAGTGTCATTGGACAGTGGAGGAACAATCCCCACTGGGAACTCAGAGGAAGTACTTCTGGGTACAAATGATGCAGGACTTGAAGAAAGACTATGATTTCCTCAGGTTGAGAGGAAAGCACAAAAGTCCTCCAATTTATGGGGTACGTGGATACAGGTGGATTTGAACTGAAAGCTGCTAACAAATCCGGTACTAGGCCCTGCACGTCCTGCCAACGATTTTGGTCCTGACTTGGACAGAGTATGATGAAGAACCTAATAGGAGAGAAAAATGAAACCTAAAAAGTATTGAAGTAACGTTCAGCTACTAAGACTTCCTCCTGGCACTGCAAGTACCACTGCAAACATTCAAGATTCAGAGTCAACTGTCAGAGGGGAAATAAGAATAAAATAGTGTGAAAGTTGGGTGAAGGCGCAGAATCTGCTTAACTAAATGAACGTCCTTGGCTGAAGGAAAATAAAAGCTACTTATTAGAGACAGACTTTTTACTAGGAACACAGACTGTTCCTGGAAGGAATAACTTGGAAAATCTGAATATGAAACCCCTCCCTTAAGCCTCGGCTCAGCACAATGAAGACTGATTTACCAACCTGCACATAGAAGCTTGGAGAAAAGAAGTAGCCGTTTCGGAGCTCTTAATGGGGATGCAGAGGCTGTGACTGTTAGGAAGCGTCAAAAGCACTGGTTGGCAGCTTAGATAAACAAGAATTAGAGCCACCACAAATAACCAGAGGGAACTGATGTTTGTTAGTAGTCTCGGAGATGTGAAATCCATAGAAAATGCAAGTCTCAACACTGATTCTTTAAGGCAGTTTAGCAGTAACCTCAGTCCTAAAAATGGGGCCCAGAGGGTAGGGTCACCAGTGTTTCCTGAGCTCCTCTGCTGTGCCTGGCCATGTCACGGAGGCTAACTCATTTAATCCTTTGAAGTAGATTAAAGCATCCCGCAGATCAGAAAACTTACTGTCAGAGCCATATATACAGGAAGAATTTGGAGAATTTGGACCTAATCCTGAAATAGTTCCCAAGTCCTTACACCAGGAGTATCTCAATTGTCAATGCCAATTTGTTTTATTTTCTTTTTCCTAATGAAGGATGGATATATTTATAACTTATTAAGCACCAACTGTATGCAAGCTATAAGTACTAGTTTCCCTAATATATATCATTTAATATATAATTTAATATACCACAATAACTTCAATTGATATAAAATGTTGACTGCCCTAATTCTATCTAATGAATTTGGGGGACTAGAAAGAATGTATCCAAAGATGATTGAGGCAATTAGGCCTCTTCGCAGTCTTCTTTGGCTCTTTTGTCATTAGATCAGACTAGGAAGCAGATGAATATTCTTTACACACAGGTTTCCACTAGTCCATATGAGAATCAGCTACTTTCTAAAGTAGCTCTAATGCTAAGAGCCTCCCCCCAGAGATTATCGTTGACTGGTCTCCATTGGGGAGGGCACATCCATATTATTCAAAACCTCCCTCATTGGAAAGCCAGCATAGCTTGATGATACTTGAGTTACTCTTTTACAAAAAAGTGGTGGTGGTCAAAATCACGTGAATAGTGGGAACATTCATCCTCATTTAGAAGTAGAAAGTATTGTCTTCAGAACAAAGAAACAGTTGCTCTGTCCAGAGTGGTCTCTTGCCATGAATTTTAAGAACCTGAGCGCTACTCAGGGAAGAGACTTGACTGGATATTTCTGAATTATTTACAGCACGTGGGACTACCCTCTTCAAAGCCTGAGGAGTCTGAGCAGAGTACACCCTCTATTATAATTTGGTTTTGTTTTTTAGAGAAGGCTGGAAACAGTAAGGTTTAGGTGAATAAGGAAGGGTGGAGAGTTGGGTTTTTTTCTTTCTTATCTATGAGGAGTGGGCTTTCCTTGGGGAAGAGGAGAGAACTGGTCATAGCTAGGAGTGCATGGAGGAAATGGTAAGGGAGGATTAGGAAGTCACAGAGAATGAGAGGATGGGGGAGAGTCCATATGGATAAGCTCCAGAATTCGTAAACCATGAAGTATGTACTCTGGCCTCCCCCCATTCTGGGTGACGCAAGAGGTGAGTTAGATTCAAGAGCTCCCAGGTGCTTCTTTGCCCTCCGCCACACACTTTTTCTTTTAATGATTTTAGCATGCTACATGTATTGTGAGTAGAAGAACATGTAAATCTCTATTTGAGAACATCGCATATTTAGTGTCTCTACACCAAACAGGAAAATTCGTGCTCCTGATGCTCCTGATGAACTTCCTGGTCATTGAGTCTGACCCTATCTCTTCCTTCCTACCTGTGGATGTCAAGGTAAAACAAAGCTGCAAGGCCTGTTTCCCCGTCCTCCCTGAAAAGCACACCAGGGCCAAAGCTACCGAGTAGACTGTGGTATCCCCATCTATAGAGGCTCAGGAGTGGTCGGACAGTTTGCACTAAGCGGCCAAGCCTGGAGTCAAACCCAAGTCAGCCCGAGGTCTGACATCTTGCTAAGATCACACCCTAAACTTTCTTAAAACACACACATACACACACAGTCAACTTTTTTCTTACCATCATTTTCTTCCGAGGCGAGAGAGAGGGTAGGCTTTGTTAATTATAGCATTTCTCCTTTTTTGTCTGAAACCTCTTCCTCCAGGCGTACACAAAATGAAATACTGAGGTGAGGGAAAAAGTAGACTCTGAACAGGGCGAGCAAACCCTACAGTATTATTTTCTACGGAGTTTAGAGGAGAAAGGAGCAGTAAGATGTTTGCCTTCTTGCCACCGGAGTATTTCATGGAGACTGTAGAGCCTCTCTTTGTTTCTATTGTTCTTTGCACCCCTAGTGGTTCTCTAACTTCAACAGCCTTAAGAGTAACCTAGAGGACTGGAAGAAACACAGGTTGTTGGCCCCACCCTGGAATTTCTGATTCAGGAAGTTGGGTGGGGTCTGAGAAACTTGCTTTTCCAAAAAGTTCCCAGCTGCTTAGAGACCAGCTTTGAGCACCTCTGCTGCTCTGGGGCTCACTGGTGGGTTCTCAGATTTGGTTTAATTTCAGCACGACCTGGCTATATTAAATTATATAGATAGACAGATAGAACTCAACTCCGTGAAGTGCTCAGAAGAATCCCATTAGTTAGAGTCCAGTCATGCTTGCAATTAGTTAAATTACTGTATCTTTTTCTGTTTTAATTTTTCTGGCTTTTATACCATTTAATGATACCACCAAATGCTACTTTTTGATAATACTCTTGGTTTTAATGGCATTTTCTTGCCGTGGTAGAAAAAAGCAGGTCTCTGGAATCAAACAGGCTTGGATACAATCCCCAGATCTCTCACGTACATGTGTATGTAGTGATGATGGCATCATTACTTTAATTCCATAATGATTACATGCCCCTTTCACATAGGGTCTAAGATGTGTCTAAATTTACTATTATTTCTTAAAATGGCACATCAATAGTGTTGTATTTTACTCATGAGTTCCATAAATGTCTTTTTGTTTTCTGACACAAAATTGACAAATAATTGTTTATGGTATATCAGATCCTAGAATTGGGGAATATGTTGTTTGTGAAACATGAAATAAAATGAGTCTTAAAAAATGATGATTAACTGCAATGTTCACAATGATGAAACGATGCAGTTTACAAGATGTTGGAGAACTCATTCCTGTGCTGATGGTTTTAACAAAAAGTGGGAAATGAAGAAGAATTTTAATCTGAATTTCAGACCCGCGTGTGCTTTGAGCAAAGAAGTCAATACTATCCTCATTTGAATTCGGTGGAAATAGGGCTTCTAGAAGCTTACATTACAGAGATAGACCCAGGGACGTGCCGTGTGTTATGCACTAGCCCTGCTTCTAGCAAAGGGCAGAAGTAGTGGCGCCTGTCCCTGTGCAAGTCAGTCAATGTTGGAATGTCATCTGCTGCAAGTTAGGGCGAGCGGGAGTGGGAGCGAACTCCCCACCATCACACGGGCCGCTGCCAGAGTCAGGAAGGTAATACGTGATCCCTGCCAAGCAGGGGTGCTGGGCCAAGCAGGTGGCCTGACCTGCTTTGTGAGGAGAAAAGGCCACCTTTCCCATTCAGCAGGGGGCTCAAGTTTCACAGGAGCCCTAGAAAGTTCTCTTAAAGCAGTTCTGATATAATGAAAATGCTACTTTTACAGCCTGAATGCCACAAAATTGCCTTAAAATGATTTGGTGAGGACAACCTGGATCTGGGGCTCTCCAGCGAGTGGGATTCTGATGAGAACTTGCCATGTGCTTTACACGCCTGATCTCACTTAATCCTCACAGCTACCTGCCATAATCATGCACAGTTTAAATGTACGATTTTATATAATCATTTTGTATCGGAGAACTCAGGCTTTAGGAGGGATAGTAACTTGTACAGATTTATACAAGCTAGTGAGGAGGGCAGCAGGGATTCAAAGTCAAGACTGTCCAATGGCAGAGGCTTTTTCTTACCCACTCTATTGGTGTTTGGCAAACTCAGGGTCATCTGACTTGTGCCATAACTGAATTATGCAAATTTCCCTCCATTTTTAGTTTAAATGAATTTTGCCTTTTCCTAAAGCAATCTTACCCTCTACCTAAATCTAAAACAAAGTAAAACAAATAAAAAACAACAATCCAAGTGATCCGCTTTATGTCTAAGTTACTATTATGAAACATCAGTGAAAATTGACACTGCAGGTAACCTCTCAAGGAATTTACAGTCCTTCACTGCTGTTTATCATGCATATTCCTTCTTCCTTCTCTTTTTTTCATCTCTCAATCCCTCCCCCCTTCCTCCCTTCCTTCCTCTTTCTTCCCAGATTCCTCTGGAATCCAGCTAGTTTGGCCTTGTTACTCCTCCTACCATTTTCACATGCTTTTCTCTGCTTCTTCCTCCAAGGCTCAGTTGCAAATTAGGTCACCACCTCCCTCGATCTTAACTTCATAGCCTCCGGTTTCCTAAGATTTTCTTTAAAGAAATAGAATGGATTGTGGGAAAGAAAAACAGTCATACAGAATGACGATGACTGATAAAATTATAGAGCCCTTACTGTGTGCTAGGCTGTGGGGTAACTGCTTATCATATTTTGACTCTTTTAAACCGCACTACAACTTTATGCAATAAGAACAGTACCAAGCAGTCTTATAGATGGGGAAATGGAAACTGAGAAAGGTTGTCTTTTGCCTAAGGTTACCAGCTGGAAACTGAAAAGCCACGGTGTGGAACCAGAGACTTACTCAAGAGCTCAGACTTTTAACCTCTTTCTTCTGAACTTGGTGATTTAAAAAAGTTTTCCTTGGTGAATTCCTCTCTAGAGTTTTTTTTTGTTTTGTTTTGTTTTGTTTTGTTTTGTTTTGTTTTTGCTAAATTCTTTAGATTTTCCTGAAACCTCTCCAAAATGTTTCAGGAGAAAATCCTAGGCTATTGTTAAACTTGTTCTTACTTTTGAAAGAATTCATGAATGTCCCAACACATGTCAAACATCATTTTGAAATCCTACCAAGATACTATGACTATAAATCAGAGTTCCTGACTCATGGCATTGCCAGAAAACCAACTTGTGTAAGAAGATCAATTTTGACTAATTCTATCTTTAAAAAATAAATAAAAATAATACAAGCAACAAATCTGTTATGTTCTGAGGGAAAGGCTGGTAAACTGGGATCATTGTGTCTCTGGAATTAGGAAGGATTTCAGTTAGCACCTGGCCATTACTGAGCTGCAGGACATAACAGTGCTCAGCTTCAGTGCCTTGTCTAAAAATGGGGTTAAGGGTCCCAGGGGGATTTGGGGATAAACAATTGCATGAAAGTTCCATTCAGTACTTTGACATGGAGAAGGGGATCAGTGCTACCTCACCCCTGTCTTCCCCCTTCACTACCATAGCCAGCAACTCTGGAGTCCATATTCTTAAACCCTTTCAAGGCTCAAATGAAAAACTACTGAGTTCCTGGAGCATTTGATTTTCCCTCAGAAAGAGGTTTCATCTTTAAATTTGAAAATACTCAGCAACTTCCTTTTGTCAAATCCTTATTCCATAAATTCTGGATCAAGAAACGTCAGTTTCAATTATGATACAGTTCATCAAAGCAATCCAGTCCTTCATTAGGAAGTTGAGAGTTAAGGAAGATTACATTCATAAAATCCAACCATATTGTATATGTTTCCTCTCTGCACTTCTCTGTATCTCTTTCATCCCCTTATAGTATCCTCGGTCTACCTCTCTTCCTCATTCTCCCATTTCCTGGTCTTCTATGTCCTTCAGTGTAGCCCCGTTTTCCTTTTATTTTCTACATCCTCTAAGCAATCTACTTCCTTTTCTTCATTCTCCTACTCTTTCTCACTTCCTTCCTCAGAAATGCATCTGGCAGACAGAGGACGGGCTTACCCATCAACCATGATACAACGGCCATATTTTCTTAAGTAGATGTGTTAAGGGATAAAAATAATTTACCTATTACATTTGTTAAGGTATGTATTTCAGTTACGTTTATTTTTGCCTCATGCTGTCTGGCCTTTCATTTTATGAGCTTTTGAGGACATTTCCTTAACTACATCTCTAAGTCTGACAACACTGGATCCAGAGAATCTAATCATTTATTCCCCAATCCTTCATTTTCATTTTAGAGGCCTGGTTTGCTTTCTCAGTTGACCATCACAACCTTAACCAAGATGGTGGAGGAGATTATAACCATATGCCAGCCTACTGCTATTTGGATCAGAGGCAAACCTCCCTTCCATGGAGACTCTATAGTATGTTCTTCCTCCGAGGTGTTTGAAATCCATCATTATCTTGTTCAGTCAAGCTCGGTTTTGAAATCGGAGTCAATGGGTAGTCAGGCCTGGGGTATATTTGGTCATGTGTTTGCAGAAGCAGAAAAGCAGAGAAAATTGATTGTGGAAAGAGGAGGGGAAAAAAGAGAAAGGAAAAGAGAAAGAAAATCAGAGATAATCTAGAGATTATGGTGTCCTCAAAAGAGCAGAGCAACCTTATATCCAATAGCATTTTACTCCTTGGTTCCAGGCTCACAGGAAACCCAAATGACTTTTCTGAACGTGGGTTCCATAAAAAGTCTCTTTAAGTTGCTCTGTAAAGGTTATGTCCCTTATTTCAGGCAATTTCTGAAAATAAAAAAAAAAATGGTACGAGACATGGAGATGACAAACCATAGATTTGGTTCACATAAACCTCTAGATTTGGTTCACAGAGTCTATCCTTGAAGAATCATGTTAGAAAAATATAATGCCACTTTATCAAAGGCTGCTCTGATGCACTGGCAGTAGGCTTGGTGAAATATTTAGACTCTTATGTCAGCAATTCTTAAACTAAAACTAAATTGGAGTCTTCAGTAATTCAGTAACCAGACTTTGAGATCTCCATCCATAAATGACAAAATTGGAAAATAGACGAGAATTTGAGAGAGGAGGAAATACTTTGCATGTGTGATTTGGATGCGGATCAAGCTAGGTATAAGTTTCACCTCCAACATTTACTAATTAAGATTCTGGGAACGTTGTTTAATGGTTCTAAGTCACAGTTTCCTTTTCTATAAAACTTATAGAATAATTATCTTTCAGGTGAGGATTATGAAAGAAAATAAATAAAAGAGTAGACAGAAAGAAGAAGAAAGGAAAAATAGCACAAGGGGGGAAGGATGTGATGCAAGAAAGAAATGAGAAACGTTCTATTTGAATTGCTACGAGTCGGCTCTCTCTGAAGTACTTACAGACTGATGTGTACACGTAAAAGCATTTAATCCATGTAACTTGAAGGGGTAGGAATGATTCCTAAGTATCACCATTCTGTCTACACAGTTTCTTAGAAATGCTATTTTATTCCTTCACTAGTTTTATTTTTTTATAGGAGTTGTGGGGTTTGTTTTTGTTTTTAATTTACTATTAGTGTTGTAGAAAGAGACCATTATGATCATTATGGCTGGTCAAGATTCACCAACCCTATTTTAAATGTTTTGGATACTCTGAGCTATATCACAAACACAGAAAATATACAATTTGCTGTTATGTTTTGAGAGATTGCACTAATTTAGCCATTCAATCATTCAACAAGTTCGTTAAATACCTACTAACTGGTTTACAATTCATTTTTTTGAAATATATTTCCTATAGATTTCTAGGTAATAGAAGCCCATAGAAATTCCTTATTTCTATCTTACTCCTTACATGAATGTATGTTTTATACAACAGAAATCTCAAGACTACGTTAGGAGCTAAAAATCTCTGAGGAAAAGTTATGTATTAATATACCATGGATGCACCCCTGTGACTTATCTTCAGTCCCATTATTAGATTGCAATAACATACCAACTTCTCCCATTTAATTATTTTTCTATTCTTAGAGGAAAGTAACTTAACCTTCAATTTTTTACAAATTTATATAAAAATGTGAATTGTTCTGAATTAGAAATCGAAATTTCAGTAGATTTCCTAATCCTGAAATTCATGAAAAAGATCTTAAATCATTTAAATCTGAGGTGACGTGAAGGCAATACAGGAAAGCCATAATTGCGCATGTGTTGGCATAAGCAGAAAAAGCAGAGGTAATTGTGGAAAGAGATGGGAGAGAGAGAAAGAGCATGTGTTTTAAATGAGAAAAAAATGATGTGATCTAGACCATACGCTCATTATGATTAGAAATGATAATTTAACTCTGTTGATTTTCAGGGTCGGGGTGTTTAATCCATAAAATGGCAGTAATAACACCTATTTCATTGTATTTATCTGGAATGATACTATGTATGTGCAAAGCAAGAAGATAAAAGGTTTGTGTTATTAAATCCTGAAGTTTTGTTTCATTCTCTTTATTATTATGGTTTATTGATAGTGATAGATTGTTCAGGTTGTTTGTCCTATTTCATTTTCATGCTAAACCCATCTGTTATCACACTGAGTTTTTATTAAAGGAAAAAAAAAACTCTTTAAAGAGTTATGCGACCTTTAAAATGTTCCAGGGAGTTTCCATTACCTTTATCCTCCCCCTCCTCCTCCTCTATGCTCATTATCATAGTAGGAGTGTGATAATGATTTTTATAGTTTGTCTTCTAAAGGAAATCATAAATGCAGGGAAGATTGAGTTGTTTGGTAATGGGCGAGTCAGAATTTCGCCTTATCCACACGTGCACAGCGTTGCCAAAGTTCCCTATCAGTGTAGACTCCGTGTTTGAGAAGTGAGATATTGATTGCTACTGCAGGAGCCAGCCTAGCAGGCTGCATCCTCGGGAGAATTGCCTAGCGTGGAGGCACAGGATGGATGACTGACAGCCAGCACCCAGTCTCCCTTTCTGACAAAGCTTTCACTTGTGATTAATGCTCCATCTCCTCTCCTGTTAGCAGCTGCCACTTTTCAGCCTAATGCCCAACTGCCAATCAGGTTCCAGTTATTTTTAATTAAGACCACTCACGAATTTCCCTCACGTAACTTGAATGGAAAGAAGGGGAATCCTCTTATTCATAATCAAATTTCATGTGTAAATTGCCTTAATCACACTTGTCTGGCAGTCCTCTAACGTGCTGCAGGCAGCGGCACTTTTCCTGTTCAGTCATGCATGGACCCCACACCTTACCCCTCAGATCCACAGCCACAATTATCTGTTTTTATTTGTGTCTCATTAAATCTGAAATGTGATTCATGATTAGAAATTGTTCCCAAATTTAGTCCTGAGCTCGAAATCCAAAATATACTTTGGGGTTGTTATATCTATTTGGAGAATGGCAAAGTGTGGGAAGTCTTTGCAGTCTCTGAATCACAAAACAGATATTTGAAAACTCATGGCTATGGAAGGGAAAACTGCCCGTCATTCATTCAGTCACACCGAACACCACTAGAGCTCCCTTACTCAGGATGTGCCTGGTTAATGAGCTCTGGTCCTGTGTGTTTCCTTTGTTCCTATCGTCTCCTTCCTCTAAATCCTGACCGTAGCACTCTGGGCTGAAAGTCTCTCAACAGAATCCATCAGTTGGAATGTTACAGTCCATATTTCCTGGTAGTCTAAAAGACCACTGAGCATGCCTCCTTCTCCCCATTCCCCTTTCTTCCTCTCTTAATTTCAGCTGGCATCCGAGTATTCAGCATGCATGGCACTCTTCCATGTTCTTTACATGTATTCCGTCATTTAATTCTCACAGCATATGTGTTTGCAGATGCATATACTGAGGCTTAGAGTTGCTATGATTTGCCTAATATCATAATAACTGTCAATGATAGCACTGGATCTCAGAAATTCTGCTTCCAGAGCCCGTGCTCTTGAGGATTTTGCTGCAGTCAGCCTAAGCTTCAGCAATAAAGGGTTAGTAATCAAAACACTGAGGAATATGAAGTATCACTGTGTTAGGGATTCAGCACCTTGTTCCATCCCGCCTTGAAGGCTTGCACATGACTTCCAAAAGTTCATTCACCATGTAATTTTGTCATTGGTCCTCTTTCCTTTATAGTCTTCTACGGAAGTATACTTTATTTCGTCATATCCGGCATATAGAAGGATACAGAGTAAATACACTGAATAAATAATAGTGTTTTTCTGTAAAGAAGGATATTGTTCATTGAAGTGATGAAAATGTAGAATCATAGCGAAGGGATAGGAATTCAATGTGAAGAATGTCAAAATGCATAATTTTATAGAAAACGGCAAAAAATATTTAGGTACCACTTTTACGTAGTTTATTGTATTTGGTCTTCACACCACACGAGATAGGATTGCCAAATAAACCTATTCAACTCTCCTATATTTTTACCAGTCTATCTTTACTTCCCTAGTTATACATTTAAAGAAATACATCTGAAAGTATAAATGCCAAAATCTTTACCAGTGGATTTTTTTTTTTAATTTTGCAGATAAAGTTAAAGGAGCTTTCATTTTCTGCTCTACTTATTGCTCTATTTCTTGAATTGCATGATCAAACTAAAGGCTAAAAAAAAAAAAATCCTCATGATATAAGTTGAGTCTGAGACGTGAAGGCTTCAAAGAACTTTTGTACAATCAAATATGTACCAGACTGGAGTTAGAAAGTTGAGTCTGTACCAGATAGAGAAACTCTGTAGCCACACCATAAAGAAGAGCATTTATACCGAGGGGACAGATGGTATCACCTACCAAACAGGTAAAATTTCAAAGAGATGCATAAGATACTTTTCCCTACTAATGCATTCAGATCATCAAAAGGTTTATTTCATTCACACATGTTTAATCACCTTCCTCTCCCAAAATTTTTGGATATTTCCAATGAGGTCCTTACTTTGAGAAGCTGCAAATTAATTCAGCAAATTCCCACAGAGTTTCTGCTTTGGGCCCAACAGTAGTCATTGCAGAGAACTTAATATATATCATCTACACAACGACCCAGGGAGGCAAATACTTTTATTACCCCATTTTACAGATAACAAAATTGAAACTCAGAGTGATTAATGTATTTCCTAAGATTGTTAATAAGTGACTGGGTAGGATTCTGAGTAAGATTCATAGTCTCACATTAAATAACATAGAAATGCAAACAAAAAAATTGTACTCAACAAATTCAGCTAGGAGGAACTCAAATAAATCGTAGATGTTGATTTTAATATAAACTAAAAATAAATAATTCTAATGAAGTTAGGTCTCAAATGGGTAGCTTTAATTTTATTTGTCACCTTGGGGCACCTGGGTGGGTCAGTCAGTTAAGTGCCTGCCTCTGGCTCAGGTCATGCTCTCCGGGTCCTGGGATGGAGCCCCACTTCTGATGGCTGGCTCCAAGCTCAGCAGGGGGTCTGCCTCTCCCTCTGCCTCTCAGTCCCCTCCACCCCCTGTTCTTTCTTGCTCTCTTTCTCTCTCAAATGAATAAAATCTTTAAAAAAAATTGTCATCTATTTTTTTTTTAATATTTCTCTTCATCCCATTATCTATCCAACCCTGTGAAATACTGATGGCCCCAAAAGAACATTTAGAACATACTTTTGGAGTTTTTATAGAAGGATTAATTTGAAGTTACACTGTGGCAGATTTAAAATGGTCATAAGAATTTTGACACTCTGGTCATTGACAGATGGGATATATATCACCTCCCCTTGACTCTAAGAAGGCCTGTGACTGCATTGACAAATACTGTGCCGCACAAGTGAGGCTGTGCCCCTCAGGACCCGCCTTTGAAGGAGACAGACAACTTCTGTCTTATGTGCTTGAGCTGCAAGCCACTATGGAAGAAGTCTGATTACTCTGAGGCAGACATGTGAGAAAGCCCAAAGTAGCCACATGAGAAGTGGTACTGGCGGGGTTGGAGTGGGGGGGACAGACGGACAGACAGACACGCCGCAACGTACTCCAGTGACTCCACAAGAGCACAGACATCATGGAACAGAGACAAGTGGTCCCTGTGTGCCCTGACCCACAGTATACTGAGATCCATTTAAAATA
The DNA here is from genome assembly GCF_018345385.1 of Vulpes lagopus. Lineage (NCBI taxonomy): Eukaryota > Metazoa > Chordata > Mammalia > Carnivora > Canidae > Vulpes > Vulpes lagopus. The sequence continues at coordinate 111,584,525 of NC_054833.1, read as the reverse complement.
AACCTAAGCTGTGCCTGTTACTCCACAACCGATAACCAGGATAGAGGATCAATTTCTTCTCACGTCTGGGATTGGAAGAATTGAGGAACTGCTGGCAGATCGTCCCTCCTGTCCTCCCTTCCTTATCTCTTCCCCACACTGCACGTCCCGACGTGGCAATGCAAGGCCGTTTATTTCCAGATGCTCTTCTGTCAGTAGAGGGAGATTCTAGCTGTGAATTGAGGTCACGGTTATTACCCTATTGGCAGGATGAAGGGGAGCATGGAACTAAAATTTGGAACTGAAAGGAAAATAAATTGTCCACACAAACATCTCCTTTAAATCATTCAGCAAACTGAGTCTGTCCTTATCAGTGGCACACACTGCTATGGTGTCAGGTGAAACGGCCTTTCACTGAGACTTTGCTAATTCTGCATCTGCAGAAGAAGCTCTAAAGAACCTTCGATCCTATTTGGCCTCTTTGATTCTGTTGCAGTCTTTCTCCTCAGGTGAGAATCTCAAAGGTTAATACAAGAGGTAGCAGAAGATCAATTCCAGATATTTGCAAAACCTACTGCATGATCTATTTTATGTCAACCACATTTTTTAAAGCAAATGATTCAAGTAAATGCAGATTTTCACCTTTGTCACATGTTCTTCTTCTTTTTTTTTTTTTTAAGATTTTATTTATTTATTCATGAGAGACACAGAGAGAGGCAGAGACATAGGCAGAGGGAGAAACAGGCTCCATGCAGGGAGCCCTATGCGGGACTTGATCCCAGGACCAGGATCATACCCGGAGCCGAAGGTAGATGCTCCACCACTAAGCCACCCAGGTGCCCCTTTCTCCTTCTTTTCTAGAGAGAGAGAGAGAGAGAGAGAGAGAGAGAGAGAGAGCATGCATGAGCAGGGTGGGGCAAAGGGCAGAGGGAGAAGTAGAGAGAAAACCTTAAGCAGGCTCCACACTCAGTGCAGAGCACAACACCCGGCTTGACCCCAAAACCTGGAGATGATGACCTGAGCCGAAATCAAGAGCTGGAGGCTCAACCAAGCCCCCCAGGTGTCCTGAGTGAATACTTTTAAATATTTTTAAAGGCCAATTATTTTGTAGGAAATAAAAAAAAAAATTGTTGTCTTCTGTTGTTCAATTCTCATAGTCAAAATAATAGGAAAAACAAATATTTGTTGAATTTATTTTTCTTTCAAAAGGCCATCTGACTTCGATCCATCTGGTATTATTTATACAGAAGAAAGTAGAATGACAACATTTCCACTACAGCAACTAAAAAAACATCTACATGATTTTTCTAATTGCAGCTTTAACTGTTCCAATAGATAGATATTAATGTGACCTACCTAACACAAATTTTAGCTTATCTACTTTTCTTTTAAGAATGACCTACATTTTTTCTTCCTCTGTCAAATCCACACACTGAGTTACCAAAACAACGAGTTAACTTGAACGCTTAGCATCAAGCTTTTTTTTTTTTTTTTTAATGTGTGGTCACTGGGGATCACATAACATAATTCTTTTTTGATGTCCATTACTTCCCAAGTATTAAATTAATGCATTAACCGAGCATTATAAGGAAGCTTTCCTAAATCAAACACTTAACAGTAAGGCTTCTTCCTCTGATTATTAGCCTTTAAACAGTGTCTTCCTGTTCACACTGACCTTGCTTTGTGTTCTAAAGCAGGACAGCAATTATAGTAATAATGTCTTCCTTTGGATTAGGACTTCAGGGGAAGTAACTAGATGATATTTTCCTAAAGAAATTCCTTGACATGTACTTATTTACCTATAAAAGGTGACTTATAAGAGATGACTATGATTTACTTATTAGAGTCATCTTCATTCTACTATACCAGTAATTTAGGAAAACTTTATTTCATGGGTTGGCTTTAGCTCCATACACCAAACTGTGAAAATAAAGGCTAATCTGTATCAAGCTTCTTTTGAGATGTACTTATCCTAGGTGACTAAGTTTTTCTCATTTTATTTTATTTTTTATTTTTTTTTCATTTGATTTTATATATTAGTAGGCGAAATTTATACGGGAGAAAAGTGAGGTTAAGAAATCTCATAACTTGTAAAGGCCAACCCTTTAGTAATTAGTGGTGGATGATGTAGCAATACATTCATTTTTCCTCCTGACTGTGCTGCATTCCTTGATATAAGAAATGCTAGAGGGATATATTTCCATCTGTTTTTAACCTGGTCAGATATTAACAAACATGTTGCTCCTCATTTGATCATTCATTATGCATTTTCTGTTATTCAGGAGAATTTTGTGATTAGTACATAAAGAAATACACCCCTCTAGGGACAATCATAAGTAAATATTAAGAGTCCATTACGTGTCAGGACTGATACTGTGATTTATTTACTTCCAATCACCGTGTAATATCTTTGCCATGTGATTTCAAGATGAGAAAAATGGAAAGGAGTTTGGCATCTAATATATAAAACTGGAATTCAGCCTTAGCTTTCTTGATTCCAAAGTTTATGAGGACTTTCTACTGTCTTACCGTGTTCAAGACATTCAATAATGTAAAAATATCATTGGAAAATGCCTTTGAAAATGGAAGCCCCAAGTTCAAGGGTCATTCTGGAAAAGGATGGAAAAAAAAGGAAAATACTTTCTACAAAATGACTATATGAATTTAGGCATATCTTTATGAGGCAGTGTTTTCTAATCAGCAAAAGGGTGTTGATACTACTTTCTTGCAAGTTGGAAAGATACAGAGAGATGATAAAACAGAAGTTGGCCAACAATCTTTTTACAATTTTTAAGGCTACTGTGTGCACTACAATGCACCACCTGTTTTCGGAATACAACAAAGAAAATACAGATATCGTCTGATCCCTTAGACAGCATACACACAACAAATTAAATCTATTGTTCCTTGTATCATCTTTAGTTTACTGTTATTCTAAAAGCAGTTACCACAAATAAGTATAGAGACAGAGACTAAAATCTTGTGCAGAAAATGGATGGCTAAAAGGGCAACTTTTCTTCTCTAATTGTTACCCTTCCAACTTTTCACATAGATTTGTGTACTATAAGCAGATTTAAATGACAGCAAAGTGTTAGTGATAAGGGAAGACTTCCATCCAAAGCCTTACAAATTCGGAGGAATAAATGCAATATGCTGTCTTGACTACTGTTGCCAGGGGTGTATTGTTCTCATGTTAAATTTCTTTTAGAATCCATTGCCTTGCACCTGGGAATATAGTTGCCAGGTAATGTAAGCACTCCAACCCAAAGATTATGCTGTAGAACAAGAGCAGCCCTTATTTCTGGCAGATGCAAATAATTGTAAACAAAATGTCCCTGACGTATACTATTAGTTGATATGAAAATGATTCTTGACGTGGAAGACTGAGAATGGGAAAAGCATTCAGTATATGTGTGACAGATCTGGGGGGGGGGGGGAATGAAAAATAAACACTTACGACATATGCCTCCCACATTACAATGACAAGAGATAAATGTTTTCTTTTAACTCTCTTCTGGACAGGGCTAGGACAGAGTTGTTAATTGCTAGATTTGGCCAATTTCGTATGGGGCACTTTATGATACTCAGTAAGTTGTAACATCGTGGCTGACAACACGCTTTCGAATCCATCAGACGTAGGCTGGAATCCCAGCTCCCTGACCCAGAACAATCCAGTTACCTCTCTAAGCCTCAGTTCCCCCAGATTTACTTGGGCAATAAAAATGCCTTTTTCATAGCATGGTCATGAATCAAAAAAAGACAATATACCCAGAATATTAAATTCAATGTCTGATATGTAATTAATGATTCCTAAGTTAAATGGTATTAGAGTTAGATGCTGTCTACATCTGTGACAATAACTAGAGATGTTCTTTACCCAGGACATGGAGAAAGAACCAAAATCTGATAACAGTCATGAAACTTTCTTGTCTAGATTTTCAGCTGCACCCCACATATTTACTTCCCAGCATGTTTTACTATGTAAGGGCCTGTTTTGCAATTTAGTGGTATTTGAGCTAATGAACAGTAAAGTGTATCAAGATATACATATTAGGTATATGTGAGTATATGTAACATTACATATACTAGTGTATATTATACAAAATCAACATTAAAATTTAATATTTATACTGAAATCATATAATGTGAATGTTCTCAAGCTCTTCCCACCCACTGATCTTAATTACAAAGTCCTCAGGCTTTTTTCCCCTCTATTTTCCCCTCTAGTCTGTCAGTCAGACTAGTGGTTTTCACTGGTCTTTGTTTCCTTTTTTTAAAACTGAGTGGTACTCAAGATCATCTCAAGGAACTTATGCGCTAGGAGGACTGAGGGGGTACAGATAGCACTCACATAACTGGTAATTTAATAAAGTAAAACCAGGGATTCATACATTTAAGGGAGGTCATGGGTTAGAGGATGAGAGGGAGATGCTTTAGTTTGGCTAGTTGACCATAACTTTCTCAAGAAAGTAGTATTTGAGGTGAGGAGGAGTTTGTCCTTCTTGATTGCTCCTTTGGACTTTGGTCATGGGAATTGTGAGATGGAAAGGGAGAAGAGAGAGTAGGAAAAGACATGCTTTGGCTGGGGATTGGGGAGTGTTCACAGTGCCCATGAACAAACACAGGAGAATTGAAGAGTAGCTATGCTATACTAGAGTAGCTATGATATTGAGAGAATAGAAGGGAAATAGGAAAAAAAATATTTCAGACATGTGCCCTTTCATGGCATCTGGGTACTACAAGTAAAATGCACGAACTACTTTGAAATTATATGAGTCTTTTTCTTTCCACAATAGTGACACTAAGTTAGGGGTATGAGTCTTGGAGTCCGTTTACTCGATTCAGATGGTAGTAGAGACACGTCTACCCGGACAGCCTCATTTTTTCTCAGCTGTAAATTGGAGGAAATGAGGACAGGGAACAGTGTCGTCCAGAGCACTGAGTAATTAAATATTTGTGAACTGCTTTAAAATGCCTTTGACATGTAATAATTATTACCTGTTGGCTGTCATTTTATTGTTAGTGTTAAAATATTTTATATTGATGAATGAATTCTCTCTTTAAAATTAATTACTTTCACTAGATAATGTTTGTGGGAAACTATTCTTTCTTGATTGGAATGGCCCCCCCCCAAAAAAAAGTGTTCCTCGATTTCACAAAGCAGTTGTAATACCACGCAATGTATTCAGCCATCAGTTGTACATAATTTGATCATATAAGAATTTTTTTATATAAACATTATTTGGCTTATAAGCACAAGTACAAGAGCTAGTTATTAAGTTAAAGAGAGAAGAAACTAACACATAAATGCAAAAGACATAAGGATATCAAAGTAAAATAGTTTGATGATCTGTATTTTAAAGATTTTTTTCCTTTTTTAAATAATAGAGATTTTAAAAATTATTTCACACATTATAAATGCAAACTATGCTTTCTGCAAATGCCATAGATTGTATTCCTTATATATTTGTTTATTAATACTTAGTGTTTTTTAGGTTCCATAAAGAGAGAAGTGATAAATTCATCACCCCTATCCTCTAGGGGCCATAACTTGCTCAGGAAGCAAATAAACAAACAAACACATGCATAATCAATGATGTTACATTGTGGTGAATGCATTGTAAAGATATGAATAAGGAGTCTTGAGAACGGAGATAAAAAGAATTAATAAAATTTCTCAAAGGGGAAAACATGTGAGTTTGGCCTTGACAGATGAGTCAGTTGAAATTACCCACTGGAGAAGGAAAGGTAATCATTCCAGATAGAAGGCTGAATATGAGCTAAGTCCTGAAAGGATATAGAAGTTGGGGGAAATATGAGGGAAATGAAAGGAATGATGAAATCATTAAATATCTGAGATGTGTTCTCTTCATTTAGGAGCACCATTAGATGATTTTAAGGAAGGACAGCCTATGGATAACACCATCTGTAAAAACAATCATTTTGGACATTCCGGCCTAGGACAGACCAAGCACCCAGACGTCTCCTGTCCAACAATATATTTTTTTTCTGGAAAGTGACCTCTCTCAATGGGTATCTACAATACAGATAACATTCCTTTCCAAACATGGATTCTGAACAATCTGAAAATAGGACAAAGAATATATATGGAGGTCACGATATATCCTTGGTTATTGTTAAGGAAGGGCAGGATTAGAGGCTGCAGCATTTTATCTAGTAGCTCGACTATCTTGTTATATTCTAACCCATAATTTGATATGGGGTCACCTAGTCCCAAAGGAGTCTGTGCCAGGGCAACACGCCTAATCACTTAGAACAGGTCTGTCTAGGTAAGATGGCTTATAGGACTGTTGGACACACGTAGGCTTGAACTCAAGAGGAAGAAACGAAACTCAGAGCTGACAGTTCTATTCTTCACAAATTTACCTACATGACCGTCACTCCAGATTCTCCAAGATAAAGAGTATGAAGGAATGAAGAGCACCCAGGAGTATCACAACACTGGAGTTCCCTATACCTGAAAGAAAATAAGATGCAAGGCACGAAGCATTTTCCCCACTCTGGGCAATCTTTGAACCCAGGTTGTTTTGATTATACTCCATTAATTTTAACTCTGGGTCATTAATCCTTATTCTCCTCACTCACTTCCAAACAGTACCTTTGTGATAAAAAGCAAGCCAAAGACTTCTGGCTGGAGGACAGCTGAGTTTTGGAAGGAGAATAGTTAGTTTCTGAGTTGCTGCACTTATGAATTAAGACTCCTGGAATGGTGTTCCAAAGCAGGCATTAGGCTAAACATGCTGGGTAAAGAAGAATGCACCGTGGTCTTTCTGCAGAAACTCTTTCTGAGTGAAAGCTGCCAGCGAGCATTAGTGGCATCCAAGAGGGAGAGCAACTATGCGGCCTGCTGTGCCTTTCACAGAGGGGGATTTTGATGATTCTACTTAAAAAAAAAAAAAAAAAAAAAAGAGGCTTTCCAACATCAGTGACTGTGTATTGTTAAAATTTAAAATCTGGTGCTACGTTTCCATGTGGACTTTACCATTCCCATGGGCCTGGAGGGTCAAGTTATACCATCAATGATGTCTTCATTACATCACCTGGGGAGTGAATCAAACGAAGAGCTACTCTTCTTCTTAAATAATTATACCTCTATGTATATCTCATGCTGCCTTTGCAGAGAAATTGGTGTTCTTTTTTAACTTAGCCGTACAATGAACTTGGTGAAATGTGCACAATAAAGAGGTTCCTATTTTGAGCTGCTTTTTAACTAAGAATATTTTATACTACTGCACCTCCATAGTCTTTAACACACTGGCATTATGTAAATTAAATATGTTAATCCCCGACTCTATGCAATCTTCTACCATTTAAACTTTTTTCCCCTTTTGTTACCAGAGAGGCGAAACAAAAAGAAAAAAAAAAAAGATTTAAGAAAAGACTCCTGCCAAAAATAATAGCTATGTTCAATGTTTTCCCTGGTTTCTTATTGTTTAAAATGTACTTTTCCTGCCAAGGTCCCGTTAAAGTGCATTACCTCCACATGCTAATAGACTAATTAAAATATGAATAAATAAAAAACCCTACATTTCCTATAAACTTTTTTTCACCTTTTCTGGTGAACTTGGAGTTTTTCCAAACTTGGACTAATCAAGGAGATATCTTTTACTTTATTGCTTTTTTTCCAAGAAAACTTCAGTCCCTACCCCTTTTTCAGTATGAACCTAGGACTGGATGGTTCTCCATGGAGTCACAACAAAAAGATTCTTTGAGATTAAGAAGACTCTTAATAGTGTGAAACCTTGTTCTTAGTGTCTTTTAACTTCTCTGTGCCTTATTTTCTTATTTATAAAATGGTCATGTATTTACTTCATCTCAAAAGGGAATTATAAAGGAAAGATGGCAGTTTTGGTCTATCCCTGATCTACAGGAATTACACCTCTGATTTACCTTTTATCCTAATCATTTAGCCCAGGTCTGGAGCGTAATAGGACTTGAGAAAATATTCATTACGTAGATAGAGTTTTGAGGCTTCTATGGTTAAATGTGGAAGTCTGTGACAGTTGGTCTGAAATATGGCTCAGAGGACCTTGGCCAAACTATCCATGTCTTTGATATCCTAGGTAAATAAAGGAAAGCAAACAGGAGACAAGATGTGAGGCAAAAAATTGGATTCATGAAAGATAAGCTCATTGTCTCACTGTTGCTAACCGAATTTCATAACTATTGGGTATTTAACAAGTACCAAGAGCACACTATAGGCTACACTTAAAAGCAATGCTTAAAATATCATTTTAAATGAGACAGATTACACATTAACTCAAACTTAATACGTCACTTAGGAGGAAGAGATTTTGCATTTATCAGTTTTCTATATCAGCTACTGTGATAGACCCTTTCTTGGAGCATTTTGTTTAACCTCTGTGACTACCAATGAGGGATAAGTAATACTACTTCCATTTAACACCTAAGGAAAATGAAGGAGCAATATTTAGAAATCAGTTCATGTACAATGATTATATTTATGAGTTGTGCCAGTTTTTATGCATCTTGACAAATCAGAGTGTCGTTAGTAGGGCAGGCAGATAAAGTCATTGATACAGGTGCTATAATAGGTCGCGGATATGATGAAGACAGAGAAGAGTGAAGTGAGCACTGTGTATCCAACTTCTCTTATGGGGGGAAGAGATGGGTTCATAAGGATATGAGAGATTCATATCATGGGATTTTATAGTTTAGGACATCTTCAGCAAGTATCTAGTAAATACATTCTCCTAACTGTGGACCAGGCCAGAAAGATCATCTTTTCTTTGGACCATCTAACATCTCTAATATCTTTTATAAAGACAGGACTGACTGACTTTATTTTACAAAGTCTGACCTTTCTCTCATGTAGTGTCATTTAGGAATTGAGTTTAATGTCACAAGATGGCAGCTGCATAATTTCGCTAAAAAGAAAAACTCCCCTTCCAACAACACACATATTCCATACTCCTTGATAATGTTTGGTGTTTAGGATCCTTTTTGTTTTGTTTTATCTTAAGAAGGGATCTATGGTGGAACTCTAAGATTAAAACAAATGTCTTTCCCAAGGTTACAGGCTATGCTTATGGATTCCTGGAAGAGAAGGGGGAGAAAATAATCCAAGAACGTCAAATTTGGGGTGCAGAAATAAAATCTGGCAGCCTTAATCTCAGAAAAACTCTTAGTATCAAAGAAATAAGACCAATCCTTATACCAAGGCTCCAAATTGGATTAGGCCTATTTAATGGCCCATATGCCCACTATTCACCATCCCATTCACCCAATATTTCAGTGATTTAGCCACCCTGTCACATAACGGGGGTGTATTAATAAATAAAATACCTATGGCCTATGCTCTCAAGAAGCTTGCAATCTGTTAGAAGAGATAGACAATGCTTGAGTAATTACTCACTTTGATAATTCCATGGTGGAATCAAAAAGGTGCAGTGACAAGAATAAGAGGGATCTACTAATTTACATTTAGAACTCTAAGCTGGGAAAAAGAATGCAATTTTTGTCAAGGGAATAGACAGTTTCCAGGCAGAGAGAACATAATGTGCAAAAGCCTTGTGATGAAGATTCTATGTTCGGGGAAAAGAAAATCTCTTCTATATGGAAGTTGTTGATCTTTCTGGCACCAGTCTACTGCGCTTTGTTCTTGCTCTTTTCCTTCTGGGAGGCTGTTTTTCATTCCTACCTACTGCTGATATCTCTGTGTTTGTCTCTAGCCAAGACCTCTCCCATGAGCTTCAGACTTTTCCATTGAGCATCTCAAACTAGGTATCTCACAGGTGCCTCAAAGTGATCACAACCAGAATTCAATTATTTATTTTCTCCTTCAGTCCTCCACCTTGTCCTGCTCCATCTTCCCTGACTGCTCCTTCTACTTTATCCTCATGTCTAATTAGTAACCAAAGTCTATCAGTTCATCCTTAGATGAAATTCATCCTTTTTTCCATATAGATTTCCCACCCCGCCATTCTATACTTTTTCCTTTAGTCTTCTCTTCCTATCTGCTGTTTCCCCCTAGTTTTTTGTCATCTCATTCCTCATCTATTATGCTAGCTTTTTATCTGGAATTCTTATTAATATCCTCAGAGTGATTTTTATAAACTCTAGATCTATCATGTCACATCCCTGCTTAAAACTCCAGTGATTTCTCCAAAAGAAAGTGCACGTTCTCTTTGACATGGAAAACTCTTATTCTTGAACCAAAATATTTTTCTTGATTTGTCCCAATATTCCTTGATTCTACAATTTATAGTATGTTAATCATTTTATATCAAATATCTTCTAGCCATTCAAATAAAGAGGATGTGCTAACACCTCTCTGCCTTTGCACATAATGTATGTTCAGCATAGAATATAACCCACTTCTTTGTGTGCCGGTCATACTTCAGGTTTTTCGTCATATGTTACTTTCAGCACTTAGAGGCTACATCTATCATAACAGTTGTCCCACTGGACTCTAATTATGTCTGTTTTTCTTTCATGGCCATGACTCTTTTGAGTTCAGCCATGTCCTCTTCTTTATCGTATTATTACATCTTCTAATCACCTGAACACATAGCAGGACATTTAGTACAGAGTAAATTCTTCAATGAATGGGTACGTGAATTGTCAGCGGACAAAAGGGCTTTACAGGAACCACTTGCTTTCATGATTCTGAAGACTTTCAAGTGAATGACACATCTGTCTCCACAATAGAGAAATTACAACCTCACATAAACATCCAGTCATCAATAGAACAAGTTGAAGTGAAATCAAGGAGCAGAATGTTTTATGCTAAAAGGTCTGCTTTGTGGGTTTTCCCTCCAGTCATTGTGATGAGAATAGGGATTCCCATTCCCTGTCTATCTGAAAAACAGGCCTTCGAGTATCACACTTCACTGATTATTCAGTAAACTGTTATAGGAACAGGGCTACAACCAGAAAGTTCGAGAGGGATACAGCAGGAGAGGAAGCTTTAGTCTCTGACTTAACCTTATCATTTAGTCAGCATTATCAGAGGTGCATTATTTGTTGAACCCATACACACATTTGGCAACCATCTTTAATCTACCATACTCTGACTTCTGTAAAAATAAAAGCATGTTTTAATCTGTCCCTGTTGAAGACATACAAATTCCAAATTGGGTTGGTGGCAGAGGGTGAGGGCATGAGGCAAAATGAAAAGAAAGAGGAATTCAGATACTAAACTCTTAAGAGTATTGATTCTCACTCAGGGGTGATTTTACTCCCCAGGGTGTATTTGGTAAAGTCAAGAGACACTTACACAAGTATCACGAGGTGAGTGCTACTATCATCTAGTGGGCCTCTGCCAGAGTTGCTAATCATTATCATAGAATGCACAGGATGCCCAGCCCCTTCAACAAAGAATTCAACCCCAAAAGTCAATAGCACCAAAATTAAGAATTTCTGCCCTATTGTCAGTGATATTAATTGATTCTGTGATCTTAAAGTAGTCACTTATAATCTTAGGACTTCACTTAATTCATCTGTGAAATCAAGAGTAGGGACTAGAAGGTTACTGATTTTTTTTTTCTATTTGTTGTTATGTAAGTCCAGATACTATGGGATAGAAACATTAAGACAATATAAAATACAGAGAAAAAATTAGAATGACTAAGGAGACACCTGAGTGGTTGAGTTGGCTAAGTGTCTGACTCTTGATTTCACCTCAGATCATGATCTCAGCATCATACTATTGAGCCCCTGATTGTGCTCTCTCTCTCTCTCTAGAACAGAAAAGAAAAGCTCACTCATAGAAAAATAATATCACAAGATTTTTTATGCCCAAAAGGGAATTGAGTCTCAGCTTATTCATTAGTTTCCAAACTGTGCCTCTCTGGAAACAGACATCTACAGAGGCAGTTACAGCTTTAGGGACAATTTTATAGTTTTCAAAGATTTATTTTCTTAAATATTATTTTAAATATCATTAAGGGGCAAAACTGAAAGTCTCTATGTTTTATTTTCCTGTCTTACATTATATCAGTAATTACATAGAGATTTTCGTGCTTAGCAAAAACTTTAGTTGACTATATATGGGTGTGTATGTGCATATGTAGACGTATATATGCGTATACATTTATAATATATGTATAATATCACATACATTGCATTAAAACATTAATATTTTTTTCTGGGCCTACTGATAAGAGCTCAGGATATAGCACTAAATAAGACATAGATGGTTCTGGTTTTCAGACTTAGGGGTACAAATAAACAATTACACTGAAAAGGTACACAGTGTGATAAATAGGTACATAAATAGTAACGGATAAATGGAAATATTGGGACATAGAGGGTACGATGTTATACATGCATGAAGTTTCTAATGAAGTTAACTTTAGACATAAAGAGATATCCATGTTAAAAATGAAAATAGAAGTACAAGTTAGGCAAAAGTGAATAGAGTATTTCCCAAGCAGAGCTAACAGCATTACTGCAAGATAAAAAAGAAGAAGAAGAACAGGTAAAAAAAAAAAAAAAAAGAGGAACAATATCTTCATAAAAACTTTGATGCTGGTCAACTGACACATATCAATATGGATGAAGGCCAAGAGTGAATTCAAGAGGTCCTTGGTGAGGGAGAATCAGACAGAAACACAGAATTAGGGTGTGAATATAGGCCTCCCTCCTTGTAGGCTGTTGTACTTCTGACAGCAGTGACCTGAGGACCATGGTGGAGTTGTCCAATACCAAGTTCATTGACAGCAAATGGCACGTTCAGCTGATCATGAAATGACCTGACAACACATCTCTCACTCCATAGCATCTCAACCATCATTCTACCCAATCTTCTGTTTAACATTTAACCCCAGATGCTTGATGGCCCCTCCAGGGCAGGGGTCATTTTAGACTCTAATATCATCCAGGGTTTAGTCAAAATGTTAGTGCTTTTTTTTTTTTTTTAATTACTTCAGGAAAAATATTTGAAATTATTTCTTCTGAATCCTATTTTGTGCGCATCTCTCTGTGTGTGTGAGAGTGTGTTTGTGCATATACACACACGAACATGTATATACATATGTAATCTGTATCTATCTATGGTACACGGTTGGAGTAGTCTAATAAGCTACTCAGAGAAAGGCAGGAACTAGAATCGGGGCATTTATAGGTAGACTTAAAAAGCTCACAGTCACAAAGCTCATTGGAAATACAATGTGGATCACGAATGAAAGGGAGAATGTTAAGAATGAATCGAAACCAGCACAGTACAGTCGTAAGTAATATCCAATAAAGTGGGGATTCCACTCTGGCCAGTGTGAACATCCAAAAGAATCTCACATGTTGAACATCCCTACCCACACAAAAGGGCTATATTCAGAGTTGCTGGTGTGATTTTAGGCCAAAGATTCTTATACAACCTAGGCCTATGACAAATGGTCTATGTCCAGAAAATGGAAAGGCCAGGGGAAGGCTGGGCATGGTTTCAGAACCTCTGCTAAATCCCTAAATTTCAGCAAGGGACTATGTCTTATAGGACACTGCAGAGCCTTTCCATAAGTAAAATCAAGGGGTCTCAACAAAATTTTAGAACAATTTTTAAAGCTGAACTCCAGAACCAGTCTGATCAGGGAGGGACTGGAGCATAGGAGAGTTCTATGAGTACAGAGTTCAGATTTACCCTAAATATTAAGCATATTTATCTAGTACCAACTTCTCAATCTCGGATTAGGTTACATCCTTCTATCTAGGTTTCTAGAGCACTTTTACCTTCTAGGTTCTCCAGCACCACTTCCTATTTCCCTATGTTTTTCACTCTTTCTTGTATTCAACGTATTTGTCTGGACCAAAGTTACATCCAGAGATTCCAGGTTCCTTTAAATCCATTAGATCCTATCCTAAATGTCTCAAACAAATAGAACAGAATTTTTCAGTTTAGCACTAAACAGTGGTCCCTTTAAGTAAGCTAGAGTTTTGGATTGAATTAATCCCTGTGGATTAATTTCTAAAAGTAGAGAGATAACACTGATGAGGTCACACCTTCTTTCCCCATCTAAAACACTTCAAAGGTTACCATTACCTTTGGGATATTCTTTTATTTTATTTAAGTTTTATTTATTTATTCATGAGAGACACACAGAGAAAGAGAAAGAGGCAGAGACACAGGCAGAGGGAGAAGCAGGCTCCATGCAGGGAGCCCGATGGGGGACTCGATCCCAGGTCTCCAGGATCAGGTCCGGGGCTGAAGGCAGCGCTAAACCGCTGAGCCCCCCGGGCTGCCCGATATTCTCCTTTTATATGGCCCACAGTGCCCCATACAATCTTATCCCCATGTAGCTCGCTAGTTCGGCCTGTCATTTGCCAGCCCTCTCTCTGTATATAGAATATATACATATTGAATTATAATTATATTGATTATATGAATATAAATATATTCACTACATATTCAACACAATTAAATATGTATGTGTGTATATATGTATTCACAGATACATATCATTTATGTTACCATATAATTTCCTTAGATCTTGGAAGCACTGGCCCTCTCTTGCTTCCTTGAGCTCCGCATGATTTTTGATCCACGGGACCTCTACCCTAACCTGTCCAATAATTAACTTCCCTCTTCCCCAGAGCAGAATTGAAGCGTGAATTCCTTAGGTGGGCCAATCCTGACCAGGTCAAAGTCATTCAACACAAATTCACTGAGGGTCCACTATGTGCCAGCCAATGTCCAAGTCTAAGAGCAGTAAACAAACTGTCCTAAGATTTCATCATTCCTTGGAACTGTCCTGTGTATCACTTATCCCTGGTGTAATTTAACTTCTATTAATGTATTACTTTAATACTTACTGCCTTACTTATTCTTACTCTCCCTGAAGCCAGGAAGTATAGCTGCTTTTGTTCACTATTTATTCATTTATTTATCTGAGAGAGAGAGAAAGAGATTAAGCAAGAGTGTGCATGCGCAGATGGGAAGGGCAGAGGGAGAAGCACACTCCCTGCTGGGCAGTACCTCAACGCGGGACTCGATCCCAGGACTCTGGGATATGACCCTAGCCAAAGGCAGACATTTAACAGACTGGGCCACCCAGGTACCCTTTTGCTCACTTTTTCAATCAATGCTCATAACAGTTTGGCACATGATATTTGCAGAATATGACAATAAATAAAATTATGACTCCATAAACATAACAAAGATCCATAAAAAGGATCTTAGATTTGGACAAGTAACAAGTATTCTCCCCTGATTCATGAGTAGAAAGTTTACCTATTTACCCCTGCTTTAAGCTGAAGTGGGGAGTAAGTCAAAGTACAAACATAGGTGTACAGAACACACACCTAGGGACATTCATCACATCTTAGCCACGTACAGAGCCCAGCCAACTTTGATCAGTGAGGAACATCAACCGAAATCTAAAGTACACTTTGGGCATAAAGAAATCTGATTTTGTTTTCAGCATTGATCAAACTCATCAGCAGATTTCCTTCTCTGTATCCAGCCAACACTTCTGGATGTAACCAAACATTTCCTAGTTCTTAAAGACGTTATAAGGGAAGGCTGGATTGTCTTTGCCTTTCCAAAGCTGCAAAATCCTCAGAATTATCTTGCGGTTCCTTTTCTCTTTGTAGAAGTAACAGCATTTATATTATATTTATTTATTCATTTTTTTATTTTATGAATGGAAAGAAGACAGGGTAGTTGCTGAGACATAGTAGGCAGTCCATAATTACCTGAAAAGGGAGATGAGTGAGGCACAAGATGGGATCTGGAGTGGAGTTCTCATCGCCGCTGTCACCATAGCTTTAAGGATTTCTCTCAACTTATTTTTTCACCTGACTTAGCCAGATTTAACTTAACATATTAATTGCTTTTAAGCTCTAAATTCTGTAATTTTATACAAACCTGGTTGCTTTTATTTTGAAAACTTTCAAAAAAATTGCCCTCTTACGATGAGAACCAGCATTAAAGAAAAATAGAGGTCTTCCATGAGTTTGATTTTACACGAGTCATAAACATGTTTTTAGTATTTAAATTATCCTTTTGTTCTACTCTTTCATGGGGTACATTTATTTTAAAGAACTTAGTCTGTGTGTGTATATTATTGTTTCCCTTTGCAAAACAGACAGCAATGAAGTTAGGAAATTTTGGAATAAAAAAAAAAAGTCACTTGCAGTATCATTAAGTTTATTTCATTTCCCATTCTCATTACTATCACTGTCAAAATAATAGGTTCAATTTGTGTTATGTTCTCATTACAACCTTGAATGAGGCATCAGAATTTTAATGCCTCATATTTTCAAAGAATTAGAGAGCATGCTGTATTACATTGACCTTTTCAATATTCCATATAAATGGATTACTAGAAACCACCTTCGAGAAGACGTGTTTGTATCTCTCCTGCCCTCCCTGCACAGCAACTTAACCTCCTCCTTAACTGGGGAGAAGGGCAGAAGAATTTTTCCAATTAGGCAGCCATAGGTCGTAAAAAGGTTACAATGTCTATATATACATGTGTGTATAATCACATATACACTCACAAACACATATACACATGTACGTATATGCACACACATATATATAATATTGAGTATACACATATTTTTTTGTAATTTAAATATATTGGCATCTTTATTATATCCTAAAGTTAAGAAGCCATTCAAAAGATAATGTTCCACATTGTCACATTAGGGGAAATTTCATCTTATTCCCATTTATGGAATACAGACTGAGGCTGGGATTAAGTTTTAATAGATTAATTATGATAATTTAGAGAAATAATTCCATTTGAATCTACTGAAATGAGTATCAAAAAGAAAAAAAAAACACATTATGTAGAATTTACTCAGCCCATCAGCCTAAACAATGTACTTGTATTAAAATATCCTCTTCTCATTACGACCCAAGATATTACCAATATCTGCAGTGCATAGGTGAGGAGTTGAAGAACAGAGAGATTTATCCATTGTTCAACTCCAAATAGCTAAAATTATAAAGCCAGAAATAAACCTCAAAAAGAAAAAAATCCTATATTTACTATGACATCATTAAAATCATAGACTTCGGGATCCCTGGGTGGCGCAGCGGTTTGGCGCCTGCCTTTGGCCCAGGGCGCGATCCTGGAGACCCGGGATCGAATCCCACATCGGGCTCCCGGTGCATGGAGCCTGCTTCTCCCTCTGCCTGTGTCTCTGCCTCTCTCTCTCTCTCTGTATGACTATCACAAATAAATAATAAAATAAAAAAAATAAAATAAAATCATAGACTTTTTTCATTTCCTTGAAAAACTTCAAGTTATAGTTTTATCATACTATCAATTTTGTTATAATTTTATCATGCTAGAATTTTTATTTTTTTATTTATTTATTTATTTTAGAATTTTTAACATACTACTATGATACAACTTTGTCACACTATAATCTTCAATAAGAGAGATGAAGAGAAATCTAGTAGATAGCCCTTTAACCTCTTGATCAGGAGGTAATTAATAAAATGCATGAGTGAGTAAATCAGCAGTATTTGCCACAAGATCCTCGGTCCCACTGCAATCAAATTCAGAGCCCAGGATTATTATTATTATTGTTGTTATTACTTTCCCCACTAGATCACATGTAACATTTTAGACAAATTATACTTAAAATCATACTAAAGCAACACCATAAAAAAATAAAGCAACACCATAAAAGTTTTAACACCAGTCTTTTTAAGTAAGACTAAATATTTGCAATTATCCAATTAGATATAATTTATATACTTATTGTACTTGTAAGACTTCCTGATCCTTGATTACACATTAAAAATAGAAAAAAAAGAAGAAGAAGAAGAAGAAAAAAGAAAAATAGAAGTGGGTTTGGTTTTGGAGAGACAGTTTACACATGTTAAATTGTTTCAAGGGTTTTAACTCCATATTTAATTAATATTAACATATTTTTATTGGTAAAAATCACTCAAATAAAAATTGCACATTTTAAACAATTGATTCAGTACTTCCTGGTTGTAGGTTCCCTAATTAAAACTTTAAACTAAATTGAACTTTCTTCTCTACTCTACCTAATACACACATACTCTACAGACACCTAAAACAGATTTCCAAATTTTAATATAGAATTTAAAGACTATAATTTCCTGTATCTTCTTTGTGGATTTTGAGGACTTAATTGCTATGTTATGGCTGCACTTATCAGAAAGCATTGAAAAGTGTTAATTACTTTGTACTTTCGTTAGTTATGAATGCATGCAAAATTTAACTTTTTCCCTAGAAGCAAATAAAGTTCACATTTATTATGTTACATAAAAGTTACAGAATGATTTAAAATAATTAAGCCAAAGGCAGTCATATTCCAAGTTTCAAACATTTGTGTGGAACATAAAATGAATCTTGGAAAACTCTGTAAAACCATAAAGTCATTTTCATAAGAACAAATCATTGGTGGGACAAAAGGAAAAAACATCACACGTGTGCATATGTAGACATGCATATAGGCACACGTGTATGTATGTATATTGTTTGACAAACATAAAAGTTTGTAAAAAAATAAAATAATTGAAAATAAGCATAGAAATGATTCTTTTAAATATCACCTGTTCCAACCATTTCCTTGGTACCTGGATCCCAGCACCACATTTTAATTCTTGAATCTAATGTGAAATTATTACCAATTATCTTTGTTAGAAGACTTCTACTGACTGGAACTCACCATTACGTGGGGTGGTTTCATCCAATACTTAATTCGACTATAATTATTTTAAAAAAATATTCTTTGTCTTTAATTGCACTGTACCACCCAGTTGATATATTTGCTGCAATCCATTAATTAATTCAAGAAATATTTTTGAGTATCTGCTATATAACCAGTATTATTTTATGTGCCGAGTCACAGCAGTGCATAAACAGGTAGAAAATTCCTGTCCTCACATAAACTGTGTGTAGGAGTGAGAGGAGGGGACGTTCAGAGGCAATAAAAAATGAGGATGAAATATTTAGCATGAAAGGACTACGCTATGATGAAGACACAACTTTCAGCACTGGAACGACAACCGCTACGTAATACATATGAAATCCTGGGAGTACCTCCTTCAGTCAAAAGTTATATGAACCATATGACCTAACACACAAATATGGTTTGACTGTGTTCTTGCCTCTGCATTTAGCAGTCTGAATTACTGTTTTACTATTACGAGGCTGATGGCGGTTTTTTATATGGTGGAGGTAGCAGCATATCCTTCTCTACAAGGCAGGCAAATGACAATCTGTTTGACATATCTCAACTCTGAATTTATCTCTGTTGGTTCCTAAAATGGTTCTCTTTTATAATTTATTTTCTACTTTTCTCATTTTTTCAATCTTCTCTGAGAAAACTCCTCTGTATTAATTCATGCTCCCCAATTCCACATGCATATATTGAAAAATGAAAAAAAGTAAAGATGTAAATTGAAAATATATGAAGAGTAAAAATCAACAGAACGAAATTTTTAGGCGAAGCAAAGGCTGGACTGGATGGTACCACTGTAATATAAAAATTATCTTTAAGAACTACAATGGAATATTACTCAGCAATTAGAAACAACAAATACCCACCATTTGCTTCAACGTGGATGGAACTGGAGGGTATTATGCTGAGTGAAATAAGTCAATCGGAGAAGGACAAACAGTGTATGTTCTAATTCATTTGGGGAATATGAATAATAGTGAAAGGGAATATAAAGGAAGGGAAAAGAAATGTTGGGAAATATCAGGAAGGGAGACAGAACATAAAGACTCCTAACTCGGGGAAACGAACTAGGGGTGGTGGAAGGGGAGGAGGGCGGGTGTTGGAGGGGAATGGGTGACGGGCACTGAGGTGGACACTTGATGGGATGAGCACTGGGTGTTTTTCTGTATGTTGGTAAATTGAACACCAATAAAAATTAATTAAAAAAAAAAAAGAACTACACGTAATGTACAGTATTTGTGCCTATAGTTAGCAATACTGTGTTGCACATTTCAAAGTTGCTAAGAGAGTAGATCTGAAAAGTTTTCATCATAAGAAAAAGTTTAACTATGTGAGGTGATGTTAACTTATAATAGAAATCATTTTATAACGCATATTATAATGCGCATATATCAAATGATTCTAGTGTACACTTTGCATTAATACAGTGTTATGTCAGTTATATCTCAATAACACTGGGAAAAAAATAGCAACATTCTTAATCTTAACATTTTAAAGTGAAACAGAAAGAGAAGGAAACAACCTAACTACAATAAGGATAGATTACTGTTAGAGAAACCACTATCCCAAATAACAATACACTAAAAACCTTATCAGTTCAAACCAGAAAGAGAGATACTGTAAGGTTTTAGCAATTGAAATAATAAATTAAAATTGAAATAACTGGCATACATATTAAAAAATATGTCAAACTATCCCTAAATGGTGGTGACTGTGGTTTTAAGTATAACTAGAGTATAATAAAAGAGGGTAGTAAAGTAGTAGATTCTAATACAAATACACAATAATGAGTAGCTTTTTCTCTCCTCCAGAAAAACATATGCAAAATGGAAATTTAAAAATCCATTCCCAATCGCATAAAAATATGTAGGAATATACTTAATAGAAAAAAAGCATAAAATGAATATAGAACAATCATATAACACATGGAATGGCAACTTGAACAGAAAAACTTAGTATCATAAAAATGCAAATTCTTCCAAAATTAATAGAAAATATTAATGCAGTTCCCATTAAAATTCCAAAAGAATCAAAATGGTAAAAGGGATTTTGGTAAATTCATCTTAAGTTTATATAGAAAGCAAAGACTCAAAAATAGCCAAGAAAACAATGAAAATGAACACTGAAGGTATACATATCTGATAACCAGAATATGTTATAAAGACGAATAAAATGTGGAGAAATAAAGAACTACATTGAGAGAGTAAATATTCTGACTACATATTAGGTGTGTTTTTATTAAATTGCCATTTTCTACTTTTTGTGTTTATTTTCCCCTTTCTTCCAACCTCCCTCTTTTTCATTCTCGATTTTCACTCAGAAATCATGTCTCATTTCAGTGGTGTATATTTTAATTCTTATGTCCAGTCAAGCACCATGGCTACTTTCCATGAGAAGAGCCAAACTCTAAATCTGAAAGACATAAGACAGGGATTTTTTTTTTCTTCATAGAGTAATAACTTCCTCTAGGTATTTTAATGCCATGGTAAGTCAATCAAACTACAATTGACTATAATTGTGATTCCCACAGCTTTTCATCTTAAAAAAAAAAGTACTTAAAGTTAAGAAGAGATGAAAAATTATCTATGACTTTAAGTATTAGAAAATCTGATCTTCCTATGAATACATTGCTGATTCTAAGAAAAAAAAATATATATATATATTCTTTTCTAAAGCTTTAGCCTCACTAACCCAGAGATAATCCCACATCTTAAGCCGATAGATGGGTCCCTTGTACCATTTTTGACTGTCAACCTGATTTTTTTTTTCCCAAGAAACGATATCAAATACTAAACTTCATTATGTTTGCAGATCTAGGTGATACTGTACTGAGATCTCAATTGTGATCTCCCTGAGAGCAGACATTGTGCATTATTTATCACTTTTCTTATCACCATCATCTTAAAATAGGGCTAGAAGAATATATGATATAAATGAAAATTGAGGAGCAATGAATAGCTTTGTATTGGAGAAATGGCAGTTGCTACCAATGTAACCTATATATTTTTTAAAAACTTAAAACAAAAATATTCTCCTTGTTAGAGTACACATATATACACACATGTACAAGAAGTTCATGTCTTTATATATATATATATATATATACACGTATAAATAAAGTTTGCATGTATGTGTATATATACACACACAAACTAATACACATTCAGAAGTACAGTAAAAATGTTTGTGATTATATATAACTTATAACATCTGCTATTTGAAAACACACGCCCACTTAAATGGGCATTATCAATTAATACTCTAATTAAACACTTTATATTAGCATTTGCATTCTTATTTCTAAGATATAGAAATAGTGGGAGAGCACATATGGGATTGAACCAAATTAACAGAAAACCAAAAAGGAAATACCTAGAGGGATGTGGCATGTATGTATTTGGTATGGCACAAACCTGGAAAGCTATAATGTCAAAAGATATTTTGCTATTTCCTTTCAAAAGCAAATCTTTCCTCATAGGATAATTTACTTGTTCTTCTTCTCCTTTACAGACTCCGACAAGAATGGTTTGTTTTAGACCTAGAGATGGCACTTTGCTCTCAAGAAATAATGTATTAGAAGTGACAAATTTCTATTCCCAATGACTGAAGTGCTGGCAAATAAAAGCCCTGAGAAAAGGCAGAAAGAATTAGAAGTACAAAGCTGTAAGTGGTGAATATTGTTCCCTAAGAGAATACCTGTTTACAGGGAGATGTTGGTTTGTAATACAGGTTGAGGACAGCAATCCCTTTGTTCACCATCCCTCCTACGAGTAATCATGAAAAGCACTAGCATTACCAGAGGAAGGATAGGGACTGGGCTATTACGCTTTAAGTAAAGAGAGAGTTATTAACATTTAGGGTCCAATGGTGATTCTAATACGTCTATATTTCTTTAAAATGTCTTGGTACAGGTGGTTCAGGTATTTCTATATGGAAATGAGGAGTTCACCGCTGTATGTCTTCCTTACCTTGGACACAGTGCTCTTGCACAAGAAAGTCTTTTCTGATCTTAGATAAGAATTTAGCTGGCTCTAATCATGAGGTACTTTTGATTGTTGAACTACAAAAGGAAACTACAATGTAAACACCTCTCAGTACTTTATTAGAATTAAAATCAGCAGAGATTGTCTACAGGGCAAAGACTATCTAGAAACTCTGCTCTAAAGTTTATCCAAACATTAACTTAAACCTTGGTTTCATGGAACTTGGAAAGGGAAGTTCATCACTTCTGAATGCACAGCTGTAAATATCCCTTTGCATAAGCACATTAATGATCAAATATTAGGTTACCCTTTTGTGACATTTTCTGAGTTTTAATTTTTATTTAATTGAAAGTATGTTAGAACTGCTGTAACATTTAGAAGCATGGCTCTGGGAAGGCCATGCGTTCTTTCTCCTTAAGTACATATTTATCCAGCAGGCTAACACTTTGAGACAATTATGCCAGCTGTTAACAAGATTTTATAGGTTTAATGTTGACACATGAAAATTATAATTTATGCTTTATCGGTTGTTGACACAGATGATTAGTCAAACTGAAAACAAATCAATTGTGTTTTTTAATTAAAAAGATGTACCACAGCATACGATTTAACCAATATTTTCTGTTCCTGATGCCATATTATATTCCACTCTTGGAGTCAGGGATGTGATTTTTAATACTTTATTCTTAACTGGCCATGATATTTTAAAAATTATACTCACCAGCCACACTGCAATTCCCCTAGAATTTATGGGGGTAAGTTTCAAACTGATTTAGTTAGTTCACAAATAACTGTGGCAGGTAACAATATTCCCATTTGACAGAGGAGAAATTCACGCTTGTAAAAATCACCAGCTCATCTACAACGGATCAGGGTTTGATCCTAGATTCTCCATTTCCAAGTACAGTGTTTTCCCCCTGTACACAATCATGCACCTTTTATAACAACGTAGTGTCTTAGTTTGTTTGGGCTGCTGTAACAGAAATACCACAGTCTGGGTGGCCTATAAACTTGAATTAATTTCTCACAGTTCTGGAAGCTGGAAAGTTCAAGTTCAAGCTGCCAGCAGGTTCAGTTCTGGTTGAGTCTGCTTCTTGGTTGGTAGATGGCCACCTAGTCAATGTAAGATCACCTGACAAAAGGAATGAAGGTACTCCCTGAGGCCTCTTTTACAAGGGTACTAATCTAAATCCTGAGGTCTCTACTCTCAACCTAATAACTTCTCAAAGACCCACCCCCCAGATAGCATTATACTGGCAATTAGGTTTCAATATATATATTCGGAGGGAACATGACCTTTTAGTCTACTGCAGAATGTGTGCGTGTGTGTGTGTGTGTGTGTGTGTGTGTGTGTATTTGTTCCAGGGAGCTCTAGGAGAACCTGCACAGGTATCTCTGAATCATGTGCCCAAACACCTTGAGTAGTGGAAATAGATGGTTGCTAGAGAAGTATGTCTCTGCATTTTAATGACATTATTGCTCAATATTTACATTCAATTGTTCAATATACTCAATATGACTTTTTTTTCTTCCAGTATGACTTTCTTGTTGATTCTGTGACTGGTCAGCTTAATCACTGAAAATAATGTTTCAAACAAACACTGAATGTTGGGCCATATTTGCTTTTGACTCCAGATGCAACAGCAGACTCTGTCCCTAACCCATATTAAATCTGGTCTTGTAAAAATGTGAGCAGAGGGATTTCCTAAGAGGTCAACCTAAGGGTAAAACTCAGTAGAAGAAAGGAACTCACAACATTTATTGATTTCTGACTACACCAGTCCAGAGAAGCTGGTTATTAGAAGTGCTTTAGTGCATGTTCTCTCTCAACTATTTACTCATGCCCAGCATGACTTTTCCCTTCACCTATTATTTTAAATATATATATTTTTTACTGTTTAAGTTATCTGATATACTATATATTTATTATATATGGCATATTCTTTATGCCGCTCTATCCATTATAATATATACTCCATATATTTTACCCTGTTTTGTATTCCATTCCCACGCCAGAATCTAGAACAGTGCCAGTTACACAACACATGCTTATAACTATTTGTTGAGATGATTTATTGCACAAAAGGACAAAATATTATTCTTGCATTGAGAAGTATTATAGACGGTAAGACTTTGAAATTGCCTTATTCTAAATCTTGAACATTGCTGATGAAGTGTCTGTTGCACCACCACCAATTCCCATTTCATAAATTTAAAGCCACAGGTCAGAACTGCATTTCTTTCATCTATTCTCATTCTCAAATATGTTGAAGACACTGTCGAAGGCAGTTCAAAAGGAGGGGGGAAATAGCCTGGTGAGATTGTGAATAAAATTTTCTTCATTCATGTGATCTCTTTTATTAAAAAGGTCTCCCAAGCTTCGACCCATGAGCCAGGCTTAATTAAAGTTATTTGCTTTTAGCTTAGAATATGAATTGCCCCTTCTCATTCTGAGGTGGAATCTACCACTGACAGCGGGAGTTGAAATCTGGGGCTCTGTCTTCCATAGAATTTGTCCCTTTGTCCTCAAATGAATCACTTTAATTAAAGTAACTTAGTGACCTTTGTCCTGCTCTCTCTGCTAGAAAAATTTTCTCGAAGCCTAAGATTTGCCCTTGGATAGTTGAAAATATTGCACTGAGAAACTCCTTTTATTTCCTCTAGAAATATTTTTCCTTGTAAACATCTTTTCTTTCTATTATGACTGGATATTTTAGTTGATGTCTTTGATTGATAAAGATTAATGCCACAAACAAATTTAATATACTTCAAAGCCAGGGCAATAGCAATATTCTTCAATATTTGATTCTTTCTGGGCTGAACACAATGCTTGAGACTTAGTAAGACTCAGAATAAACCTGGTAAATGAAACAAGCAATGAATTATATGACTGATTATTTATGATATTGAGAAGGATTTGAAATCATTACCATGTAGTAAAGCTACTTTAAAAATAAACTATTTTTTGTATTGTAAGACATAAATTTTGCTCAAAATAATGATATTTAGTGAGAACTTATTATACATTTATTTTATCAGAAATATTTATTGAATCATATGCCAACCAATGGATCTGGTGTGCAAAAGAACAGTGAAAGATTCATCCTCTCTCTTAAGAATTATATGTGCTCATGGGAGAAATAGATTTTACTCTGAAAATCACATATATAACAAAATATTTATATCCATGTTAAGCGATGTGAAGAAAAAAATAAAGAGTTTTATAACAAGGGAATGCAACCTAAACAGTGGTAGAGGAAATTAATAGGGAAAACCTCTCTGTGGAAGAAGCATTTGCTCTGAAGAAGAATTAGCTTTGTCACAATGAGCAGGAAAGAGAAAAATATTCCAGACAGAGGAAAACAGCAGGTGTGAACTGCCTGGGGGATGGTCCATTTGAAGAATGAGGAGCAGTAAGGAGAGTAGCAGGAGAGGAGAAAGTAGATAAAATGTGGCTTCTGAAGGTCACATGAAAGTTCTGAATTTAGTTGTAACACAAATGGCAAAGGATTAACCAATATTGTTTTTATTTTCAGATGATTCCATTTTCTATATGCAGTACTGAGGCGAGAATGGCAGTGAGGCTACTGGATATAAGGTTCCTATAAATGGCCCATGTGATGGTAACATGAGCTTTGAGGGTTTAAAGACTAGCTGGGGGTTTAGGGTGCCTAGAAAGACTTGGCTCATATGTAGACACCTTAATAGATATGACAGCTTTAAGGAAATAAAAACTGAAGTAAGGATTAAGTGTTCTGTTTCAAATGTGTTCAGTTTGGCATTACTGTAAGAAATCCAAGGGCAGATGCCAACTAGACATTTTTATATTTACACACCCACGTAGGTATAGTTGCACATGGGTCTGCAGCTGACATGAGGGATCCATATCGGAGATAATATTTGAGAATCAACAGCTGATCAATTATATTTATAGCAAAGAGGACTGATAACTTGCAGCAAAAGGGTGGAAGGAAACCCATGGACATGCTATAATACGGAAACCAGAGACAGCAAGTTTTAGTAAAAGATAAATGTATGAAATGATTTTTGGAACTAGGGATGGGTATGGTTACCATCAATATTATCTTCATTTTATAATTAAATAACAGGGGATTCAGGAAGAGTAAATAGCATGCCAAAAATTATGCACCGTGATAGGGTCAAGATTTCAAATCAAGGCACTTTTATTTAAACCATAAATTTTCATCTTACCACATCATAATATCTTATAATGTGTGATATATAATATTGCCCATGTAATATGTAATATGATGACTTGTAATAGTAATAATAGCAATTGAATTTAATTTCTTGCGTAGACAGAATAGAATAACCAGAGCATGGTCTTTGCAAGATGAGTGGACAGATGCATTCTTTTTTATTAGAAGGTTGCATTACAGTCTCACCTGCCTTAAATTGGCCATTTTCTCTTGACCAATCTGAAATTATTATGGCAGTTCTAAAGGCCTGACTCTGAAATTTCTTCTGTGTTTGTCATTAAGGTGCTTTATAACATGGAAAGAGAGTCACAGTGGAAGAGTAGAATAGTAGAATAATAAAGAATCATGACACTATAGTTCTTCACAAAAAAAAAATAATAATAATCTTAGTTTTGGCCTCCTTCGGCATAGAAAAACCACCTCTCTGAATCTCTCTTTCCCATTATCCTGCTACATTTGCGTAAAATCCATCCATCTTTATTTGTCTACTGCCTTCCTTACTCCCTAATAAGCCCAAAGAAGATCAGAACGTTGCCTTGTTATTCTTTATTCATAGCATCCAAAAGAAAGTCTATCCATACTGTTCACTCCATAAATAATTATAGAATGATTAAATGGATTATTGAGATAAACTTCAGAGGTGACCCACGAGTTGTTCACTTGTATAAACCTTACAAAGTTTGAATGCTAGTGTAACTAGAATAGCTGTAATTTGTCATATGAATGCATATATCAGCCTGGTACTTAGAAAAAAGACATATAAGGCACAAGGTAGGGGGAACATGGACTGCCACTCTTTATTAAGAGATACCCAAAGGGGACAGCCAGTGGATACATGGAATGTGGTATTCCAGAAAAAGAGAATAAAGTCTGGGTAGCAAGGATACGCAACAGTCAAAAAAAATGAGCACTGAGATAACACATCTCCTTTCATCTTCCTCTTATGAATAAGTATTCTCACTGGATTTCATAGGCAATCCCATTCTTGAAAATCTCCTGTTCTTCCCTAATCCTAGTTTCTACCATTCTATTAGGAACGAGAACATGTCAGTAAAGTTTATGTATAATAGGATATAGCCCCAGGGAGTAGAGTTTCAAAAAGCACTAGTCAGTCACATGCACATGGATATACTTCAAACTGATTTTTTCCAAATGTGTGATTGTTTCTTTAACATATCGAAGACACATTTTACATCTTCCAATTTCTGTCTGTGGATTGAGGGACTGAATTTGGAATTTGTTGTCCAATCTTACTCAGGGAGTTCAAAATCATCTTTAATATAAAAAGCCTTATTTCATTTTCTATCCTATAGTTAAAAATGCCCAACAAATGAAGCGTTATTAGATGCCGCTAAAATTCATAAGATAGCACTCAGGTTTTCACTAAACGAAGGAAACTAATCTTATCCAATTTTGTTTGTATGTTCCAGGAAAAAAACAACAAAATAAAACAAAACAAAAATATATATAGTCTCCATACATTCTTGAGTACAGAGCCTATACCATGAATCATTGCCTAAAATGTCTCATAGTAAGTCCTATAAAGGTTAAAGAAGTTTACAGATGCAAATGATCTGAAATATTATTACATATTTCATATATGTGCATACATGTATTTTTACAAGTATGTGTGTATAAATACACGTGTGTATATATATATGTGTGTGTGTGTGTGTGTGTGTGTGTATGAAGTAGTGATTAAATTACCATGTTCCCATGTGCCTGGCTTTTCACTTAGTCTAAAGCAGGATTCCTCAACCATAGCACTACTGATACTTGGGACAGTTTTGTTATGGAAGCTGCTTTATTCACACTAGAAATCTGCCATCACCTGTGCCCTCTACCTACTAGATATCAGTTGCACCCATTCCCTGATAATGAAAACCAAAAATATTTCCAGACATTGCCAAATGTTCCCTGGGGGGCAAAATTACCCCAGATTGGGAACCATGCTCTAGAAAAGCGTTTCTCAAGTTGTTTCTCAGAGCCCCACTGACTGAATATGTTTAAATGTGAAAGTCTCCGGCCCCTCTCACAACTAATTCAATCAAGATCTCTAGGGAGGAGTTTCTGGGAATCTGAATTTTAGAGACTGAGGAAATTTTAAGTTTCATATGCAAATGCACCATGAGACAACCACCATACAAAGCTCAGTCCTGAGACAGAGTAAAGACAGTGATTCTACGAGGTTAGCATGTATTTTTCTGGCTTGCAGATGCACAGGCTAAAAAACCATTTATGACTAAAAGGCATGTTTTACTGGATTTGCCATAGAGAATATTGTGGTCCATGAAAATTGGACTCCTAATTTAAATGCCAATATTCTCTTTGTCACATCACGGATCATTTTTATAGTTCTAGGTATGTCTCGGTGCCTAACATGGAGTTAGTGAACAGTATGTGTTAGTCTTCTCTTTTTCCTTCCCATCCTTTTTAAGCATTTCATTTAAAAAAAAAGAAAATTGAACTGGAATTACTTTGCCTATTTCACACACACAAAAAAAAAAATTAAAGGGAGATTGTATTAATGCTTGATAAATACAAATGTTACAAATGTGAATGAGCTAGAATTATCATCCGTATGATATGAGCACTTTAAAAAAAAATTCCTGTTTTTCCTCTTTCCTATGTGCTGCCCTCACACATAGTCCAGCTGTGGCATATGGTCAATTCTTGATTATCTATGAATGGATTAGCTGTCTTGCAGATTATCCACGTGCACTGGGAGCTGACTCATTATCTACCAGAACAGCTGCTAACACATCTGTCTTCTCCCACTCACAACGGGATTCCCAGAGAGGCTTTCCCCTTCCACCACCAGCTCATACAGCTCTGTGAATTTGTGCCTCCTCTGAAATAACCCAGCCTGATAGAGGCTCCAGCCTAAGGGTTTGTGGGCAAAAGAAGTGGAAACAAAGTAAGACATTAGACATATATCTAAATTCCCTCTCCTCCTCATGAAGAAGCCCATGGATATTGGCTTCCTTCCTACTACACAAAAGGGTAATTTTTGTTTGATGAATTGTTTCCCTATCAGCACAGATATTGGTGCATGAATAGAAGAGGGGAGAACACAGTCACAGACACTT
Organism: Vulpes lagopus; assembly: GCF_018345385.1. Taxonomy (NCBI): domain Eukaryota; kingdom Metazoa; phylum Chordata; class Mammalia; order Carnivora; family Canidae; genus Vulpes; species Vulpes lagopus. Next base: position 111,554,606 of record NC_054833.1, on the reverse strand, counting down.
CAGAAAAATCTCTAAAAGAAAAATGTACACTTTACATAACCCACTATGTCACTTTAAAACATGTCTATAAATTCTTTGACACTCCTCCCAGCAAACGGTGGGCTTTTAACCCTTCACTTTGATTCTGGCTGACTCAGTCAGTAGCCAACTGAGGAGTATGGCAGACAGGACATTACGTAACTTCTAAGCGTAGGTCATAAAGGTGATGCGGCTCCTGCCTGATACTCTAGAAGACTCAAATGAGAGAACTAGGCCACCGCGGAATCATTGTGGCTGCCCTGAGGCCACTATACTGTGAGGAAGCTCAAACTATCCCATGCAGAGACTCACATGGAGAATACCCGAAACTACATAAAGAGACAGACATACCAGTTAGCCAGCCCTCATCCGACTGCACCTCATTAGCGACCCCCAACTGGAAACACCAGCCAACCTCTCCAAATTCTGAAAGAACAAAAAATGGTAATATTGTTCTAAGCCATTGACTTTGGAGGTAGCTTGTAGAGAAATACACGGTTGATTCACCCCCTAATACATCAACTTGTAACTTCTCATTATTGTTTAAGAATCAGACTCTTCTCAGGTGCCTGGGGGGCTCAGTGGTTGAGAGTCTACCTTTGGCTCAGGTCACGATCCCAGGGTCCTGGGATCAAGTCCCTCATCAGACTTCCTGCAGGAAGCCTGCTTCTCCCTCTACCTGTGTCTCTGCCTCTCTCTGTGTGTCTCTCATGAATAAATAGACACAATCTTTAAAAAAAAAAAAAAAAGAATCAGACTCTTCTCTGATAGGAAATGTGTGTAAATGCCCAGCAGTATAGTGACTTCTCATTTAATTAATAAGCATATGCTACCTCAGACACTTTTCTAAGCAAGGGTGATTTGTAGTAGAACACACATAGTTCCACACTTCTGGAATATATAGAGCACAGAAGGGATACACGTGTTAGGTGTAAATAAAGTATGAAACATGGTTGGGGAGCAGGGAGGCTGGTGACTTTATTCCCTAACTGCCCAATGTCATATCCTGACATCTCTGGGTTATCTCTAGTTCAAAGCTCAGCCACATGATAGAATATGAGATGTAGCTAGACATAAAATCCATTATATAAATTGTGACATTTCAAGGTTCCATAGGGTCTGGAACCTTAGGTTTTTAAACAAAAGTTTAACCAATTAGGAAATGAAAACAAACTAACTGAAATACGAGAATAAACCCTTTTTTTGCAGACCAAATTTGGACCTCAGGCTTCAACAATTTGATGACTGCTTTGCCTCGGGATAGTGATGAAAATAGTCATTGACTTATTGGCACTTTTGTACCATCTGTGCTCATGTTCCTTCTCATTAGTGTCTAGCAGCAAGAGCTTATTTTATTTGATAAACAATAAATTCAATGAATTTCTACTATCCTAAACTCTGTGGGAGAAAGCAAAATAAGACAAGAAAAAAAAAAAAAGACAAAGCTTCACCGTTCATAAATTCATATGATGAAAATATACAGACTATTGCCCAAAAGATCTATTTAGGTATTCTGTAGGAGTTTATTAAACACCTATTTAGGGACCTATTACTAGATGCTAGGTGCTGTAGGAGATAGCAAATAAGTATCAGATACTGTGGCTGCTGTGGGACTCAATCTTTTTTTTTTTCTTACTGAAAGGATTAAGATAACTTATCACATAATTTCATTCCAGTTTTCTTTCCTATTACAAAGTAGCCATGTTTCAGTAGAAGTCGAACTTTACTCATAGTTTATCTTCTGATTTTTAAAATTATCCCTATAAACACACTTTTTCCCCTTTTATCATTCCTAATAATATTAAAGATGATTGATGTCAATAAACTTCAGTAACATTTATAGGATTTACTAGGCATCAGTAACCTTTATGGAACTTTATGACACAAATTCTGGATTCAAGAATCCCTGGGAATTAACCCTGAGATCTGCCTTTAGAGCATGTGTACATTTACAAATCTCTCTGTTCCTAAATTTCATCACCTGTAAAGTGAGACCAGTAATGAAAGTTTAAGGAATAAAATGAAAGTATTCAGTGCAATGTATTGCAGATACTGAACACTCAGTAATATATTACCATAAAATTACAGTGATTGTATTTTATTTGGCTATCAAAACATCTCGTTTAGATACATAAATATACTTTTATTATCCTCATTTTATAGAAGATGGAAGTTAAGAGATTATATTTTTTGCTTATGGCCACATAGTAAGTTAAATAGTTGGTATTCAACTCCCAATATTCTAATTCTATATCCAGATGTAATTTTATAATTACTAGGATTTACGAGTTTTTTCTGGAGATTTCACATCTGTCTCATTTATTGCTATAACTAGAAATAATTTAGGAATAACTAATTCCTTTTCTCTTCCTCTATTCCTCATCTTAATAAAATAAAGCCTATCAGTTCTAGTTCCAAAATTTATTCTCACCTATCCACTACTTCCCATCTATACTACATCACCTGGTCCAAACCATTATCATGTCACAACTGGACATCAAGAGGAATCACCTCACAGTCTCACATTGGTTCCCTTTCCCCACTTCTCCACGCATAACACAATACAAATCCATTGTTGTGGCCTAGAAAAGTGGACACAGTGTTGCTATGACTACTACTCCTCTTCACCTCAACACCCTATCCCTTTTGCCCAAGCCAGTAGCCTTCAGACTCACTGGTTTTCTTTCTAGTGTCGGCTTAATGGCTTTATTAGTCCAAAATGCTCTTTCTATATATCTCAGCTCTTCCCAAGACTGGATCCTACTTGGAATTCAGAAGTAAATTCAGAAATAAATTCAATAAATTCTCATCTCAAGTGTAACAATGCTTCCATCCCTGATCACACAATCCAGATTCATCTCCCCCAATAGTCAGATGCTTCTATTTTACTTTCTATATAACACATAGGTCTCTATAAGATTATCTCATTTGACTGTGTGTTTATTTGTTTGTTTATTTATTCATTTAGTCTTTCTCCCCTAGAATAGAAGCTCTGGAAAATTCATCCACTTTGTCTGTTACTGAATGCATTACCCATGCAACAATGTGAGACAGACTAGGCCTCCAATCAGTACTTGTTGAAATACTCAATTAACTTTACTCCCTGATGATTTTCTGAGTTTAAGAGTCCACTTAAGAATATATATATTCTGCAAAGTTGATATTTCCAAGGAACAAGATATCCATTTGAGTGACTCTCATAATTAAGACAGAAATAGAGACAAAAAAGGCATTAGCATACTAATATTAGTAAATAGTACTGTTTGTAATAATAATTTTGATGCATTGAATGCTAACAATTACCCAATGTAGTTTAGAATAACTTACATATGTCCCATCATTTGGTTCTTACAACAAAGCATGAAGCAGATGTTAACATGCCTGTTCCACAGACGAAAAAACTGGCCCAGAAAAGCTGCATCCTAAACTCACTCTGCCACCAAATGACAGAGACAATATTTGAATCCAGGTTTATCTGCCTCTAAAGACACATTCTCTGTAAAGTGTCTTCTGTGAAGCAACCTGCTTTCTTCTCAATGCTGGCTTGTTAGTTTTCAATGACAGATAATTTTTTCTAATTCCATGAGAAGGGTGAGAAAACTGCCGCACTCAATATCCATTGCAATGATTCTGCTTTTGAAAACTGGTAGCAATAGTTTTCCCCGATCAAACATACCACCAAAATCCTTATTATCCGTATAGTTTTAAAGTCCAGTACAGCCACAGAAAGATTTAGGTTTTGTTTTGCTCTAAGTCTTCATCTTAGGAAATACAAAGATCAACTGCAAGCAAATATCTCAACACTGTGATCATTCCACACCAGAAACTCTGCTGGGAACACAGAGAGATGAACGTGGGGTCCACTGAGGGGATTGTATCAATGCTTCCCACTGAGCAGGATGAATGAAAGGGGTCTTCAAGGTTGAACACCCATAACTAGGGTCAGCACGCTGGATTTATTACTATTTTCCATTCAGGGAAAGGCCCTCTCCTATGGTTTCTTTTCATTTTCAGCTCCTTGTATTTTAAACATTGAGTGAAATGCAAATGTGACATTTAAACTTTCAGAGGGACGCTGAAAATGAACAGCTATGTGTAGAGACTATTTGATATGGACTGGAGGGGGGCATTAAAGAGACAAAAGGTTATTATATCCAAAAGAAATTTAACTGAAGGGGGAAAAAAAGTTACTCTTATAAGTGGGGAAAACAGAAGGAATATAGAAAGGTACTGAATATAATTCTACTCCTTCCTAGAATTGTTTGGGAAAAAATAATATATATACTGGGAAAGTCTAAAAATTTTATCTTACCTGAGAAAATATAGATGGTCTCTTTTCCAGGGTTGATTGATAAGATGGAGAGGTTTTGTGGGGAAGAAATCTCAAGCACTTTTTAAAGTAATATTTTAATTCTCCATACTAATTCAAGAAATTTTGAAAATACTGCATTTTTTGGACAGAAGGGAATTTGATGCATACCAGTGGCAATCAGATGAGGAAAAAATATATATGAATTTATATTTTTAGAAATTATCTGTGAACTTTCTAACATCACAGGAGAGAATTATATAAACCAAAATAGTATATACAAACCAAATAGTTGCATAACATAGTTGGGTCAGAGGATATGTGGCAATAAAGTAGCTGAAATAGTAAATAAAACCTGTGAAGATGGTGAGTCCAGAAAAGTCCAGTGGTTTATCCAATAACCATTGTGGAAGGTACTTCACAATAAAGTCAGGTAAATGGGAAGCCAGGACTATCCAGTCTAGGGGATGTTTCTGTAGGTGGAAGTCCAAGTCAATGGTCAGTAGTGTATGTTAGTCTATACCTAATTCTGGGGTAAAAAACCACTCAGAAAAAAAAAAAAAAGATGCTTTTCAGACTCTCTCTCTCTCAGAATTCTTATAAAGCACCCATATTTGACCATTATCTGCATATGAAGATTAATGGTCTGCTAGAATTATAGCATGGGATCTCTTGTTTACCTTCTCTCTTTTCCCTCTTGCTCCCTTTCCTCCTTTCCCCTCTACCTCCCTTCCCAGCCTTAATTAAGATGAAGAGTGTGATGGTTGGGTAGATCGGTGCAAGAGTTATTGGGAGTAGGAAGAGGTCAACTTCCCTTTGAGAATTTCTGTCTTTTTGTTCTTGATCCTTAACCAGCTCTACAATTGAGAACATCAGTGAAGGTTTGAACATCAAACATCACACTATACATTACAACAATCTCCCTCCTTTCTGCCTTCCCCGGGAATTAAAGTGCAGAAGCAATCAGGTCAGAAAAAGACTAGCCCTGGGCCAACTGGTTGGGTCAGTTGGGCTTCCCACTCAGTGGGGAATCTGCTTGCCCCCCTCCCTCTGTTCTTCCCCCTACTTGTGCTCTCTCATATATACATACATATATAAATAATCTTTTAAAAAATAGAAGGACCAGCCCTTTCTTTACCAACAGCTCAATAAGATGCCGCCAATAATGTTCTGTTAACATCTTAGAATGATACATCATGGCTACAACATGGCCTAGATGTCTTTAGATGAGTATCCCTGGATCATGAGACGCTCGAGGATCAGGTCCTTGGCTAACTCACTGCCTATCCCATTAGAAAATGGAATCTTGGGTCACAGAATATTTGACACTCTTACTTGGAATGCTTGTGGCTGTTGGCCCAATTGTTTTTGTTGGGACTCTCCATTCAAGATGGCACAGCCCAGCTTCTAATTCACTGATAAAGCTTTTCGTACTACTGTCCACTCCTCAAAAATATGATGTTTCTCTTTGGGGAAAGATATATATGAGTCATTATCTCATTTTACCTTGACTAACATCTTACAAATCGATGCCGTCTTTTTCCTTAAGAGAAAAAATGAAGTAGGGTCCTTGATAGATTTTTTCCTTTACAACAATGAGTCATGTTATTCTCCTAATAATTCAGGTAAATCCATTGATAGGCATTGGGCCCACGATTCCATAAGAAAATTCAAAGCATCAGTGGCTGGCAGGTGCCTAACATGACTATCCCAGTTTTTTGTTTTGTTTTTGTGATTTATTTCTTAGATCAGAGACTTGGCTTTACTCGCTTGCTGTATAACCTCAGATGAATCACTTCTCAGTTTATTTGCTTGTAAAATGCTTAATGATTGCTCTTTATATTTCAAGGGATGATTATTAGGATAATAAATAATAAAAGTAAGGTATAAATATAAATAATTATCAAAATTCTTTCAGGTCAAATTGCCAGGTGTACAAAACTACCCTGGCTATGATGAGGGCCCTTCTGTGTTTGAGCAGTACCATGATGCCCAGAATCTCCCTCTACTCTTTTGCTTTTGTGTGATTTTAGATTTCTATTGGGCCCGTCTCTTTCTAATTAGCCTCTGACTCTCTGATCAGTCCCCTCCATCTTCCATCTCTGAATGTCAGAAAAGTAATGATCATCAGCCCCAATTCTAAGAAATTACCGTTGATAAGCTATCCATTCTTGTTTCCATAGGATAATTTATCTTACCTCTGGACTCAACATTTTTGTCTCCACATTTCTATGCTGTATCTACCTCTGATCCCTTTAATTCAATAATTTCACAAATTGATTTCTCCCAGTATTTTGATTATTTTTCTTGTTTCTTTTCCTTGACTCTGAGGTCCTGGGTCACTTTGCCAATAATAGTTAAATTCCAGCCACAGACCCTATAGAAGTCCATTCACAGGGCACCAGGGTGGCTCAGTGGTTGAGCATCTGCCTTTGGCTCAGGTCCTGGGATCAGGTCTTGCATCAGGCTTCCTGCATGGAGCCTGCTTCTCCCTCTGCCTGTGTCTCTGCCTCTCTCTCTCTCTCTCTCTCTTTATCTGTGTCTCTCATGAATAAATAAACAAAATCTTAAAAAAAAATAAGTCCATCCATAAAAAAGTCAAACTCCAACCACTCAAAAATAGTGGAGATAGAATGTTCTCTTTTATTTCCCTGGTCCTAGGTATGTTCATTCAGACTTCTTTACATGCATAGTTGAATGATCATGGGAAAGTTAATCTCTTTTCTCACACCTAAAATATCAATAATAATGGCACCTACAATAGAGCTATGGTATAAATTGCATTAGAGAATGCATATAAGTGCATAGTAGATGGGATAGCATCTGTCTGACTGCAAAAAAGCAATATACCTTAGTTTTCATGACCAGTAGCAGTAGTAGCATCATTATTATCTCACTCATTATTCATCTTAACCTAGCCGATTTTTAGTTCATGACTCAGTCTTTTGCCTGACTACTTATTTTCAGCTACATAGGTAAGATAGCATAAAGGCTAATTCCTCCTACTACCCCAGGGCTTGGGCTCAGTTGTTTCAGATCTATGAAGAGAATGCTAATGAGCCCCACCTCTGAAATAGTTGCTAGACTGGTGATAGAGATGATCGCTGTTTTCTTCATGTGAGGGGAGCTCCGCTAATTTCACATTTCTGACCCCTTTCTACTCCTCATTCACTACTTTCCGTGAGTGGAGTATTTATGTAATCTGACTGATGCATATAGAAGAGGAAATGGGACACACGCAGCCTAATCACTTTAGCCACATACCTCCTGAAAGTTATTTCAGTCCTTATCACATACAGCATACCCTTTTTCCTTTTGTGTCCTGCTAAAATTTCCTCACTCAGGCCTTCACATGGGAAAGTAGGCATTTTTACATCACTTCTTGTGACCAGGTGGGCCAGACTGGCTGCTTCTGAATTTCAGTATTAGGAAGTCAACTTTCAGGCAATGTTTAATATAAAATTGGTTCTTGGGCTCTGTATTAGTTTGATATGGCTGCCATGTCAAAAGAGACTGGGTGACTTAAACAACCGAATTTTATTTTCTCACAGCTCTGAAGGCTAGAAGTTCAAGATCAAGCCATTAGAAGGTTGGGTTTTTCTTGAGCCCTCTCTTTGGCTTACAGATGGCCACCTTGTCTCTGAGCCCTCACCTGGCCTTTCCTTTGTGAATGCATATTCCTGGTGTCTCTTTCTCTTCTTTTTTTTTTTTTTTTTTAATTTATTTATTTATGATAGTCATAGAGAGAGAGAGAGAGAGAGGCAGAGACATAGGCAGAGGGAGAAGCAGGCTCCATGCACCGGGAGCCCGACGTGGGATTCGATCCTGGGTCTCCAGGATCGCGCCCTGGGCCAAAGGCAGGCGCTAAACCGCTGCGCCACCCAGGGATCCCTCTTTCTCTTCTTAAAAAGACACCATTTCTATTGAGTTAGGGTCCTACTCTTATGACCTCATTTAACCTTGAACAGTACTTTATTTTTTTTATTTTTTTTTTTAATTTATTTATGACAGTCACACACACACAGAGAGAGAGGCAGAGACACAGGCGGAGGGAGAAGCAGGCTCCATGCACCGGGAGCCCGACGTGGGATTCGATCCCGGGTCTCCAGGATCGCGCCCTGGGCCAAAGGCAGGCACCAAACCGCTGCGCCACCCAGGGTTCCCTTGAACAGTACTTTAAAGGACCTATCTCCAGTCACATTCTAAAGTGCTAGAGATTAAGGCTTAAACATATGAATTTTGTAGGGATGTAATTCACTCCCTAAGAGATTACCATTTGCTTTTCCCTCAGGTGTCTTCAAATATTATTTTTGGATAAGATTAGTACAGATGAATCATTTTTAAGAATATTTGTCAACCCTGTTTTCATTACCCAAGTAAGGATTCCTTCTTTGGCCCTAGGGCGGGCCATAGGCCCGCCTATTATTTAAGATGTTTTGGCCCTAAGAATCAATTTTTGTCCTCTTGCAGGGGGTGGTCTTCTAAAAAGGAGAGATTAAACATAGAGCAGGAACAGAATTCAACCACCGAACAATCAATATGACCCATTCTATTGCTCTGCAGCCCCTTCTAAAGCAGTATTCTCAACTCCCAGCTCTGGGGACCTCAGCATGAGATTGTCTATGCTCATGGAGCATAAAAAGGGGGATCTTCTATTGGCCAGAGCCCTGAACTAAATAAGCAAATGTATACTTCTACCTTTGTGTCTATACTACATCACTAGATGATAAAGATATATTTGGGGTTGATTGCCTGACTTATAATACAGATTAGGTGGCATCCATAAAATTTCCCTTTGTAAGGCCTGGGTAAATAAGAGCGTCAAAGGAACTTTTAATTATCCTACACAATAGCTGCAAGTAAGACACGAGGTGCTCCTGTGACTCTCCACTGGGAGAGGCAGCCCCTATGAATCAGACGATCGTCAACAGATAAAACAAAAAGGGTCTCCAAATATGAACCCCAAATCAAACGATAAGAATCCCTAATTGCTGATGCTGACATGCTATTGGGTTGCTTCTCTATAGAGTTTTGGACGACTATATAGAGCTCTTCTGGGCAAGTGCCACGCAGCATTTATTAAGTATAAGCTAGCGATACTGCTGGTCGTAACAGATAAGCATAACTAGAAAAACAATAGGAGATCAGCCACAGAGCTCTGAGAGCATTTCTATGTCAGCCATGGAGCCAAGCATAATCCCATTTAATATGCCACCGCTAGGATATAGATGTTCTCATCACCCTCAGTCTGCGGAGGAATTCCAATGAGGCTTACCAAGGTAAGTAACTTATTCAGTGTCAAATCCAGGCCTATCTGATTACAGAGTCTGAATATTTCACCACAAGCCACCCTGGCTGCCACTTGCTCTTAACTCCTCGGTAAAGATAATAAAACTAATCTTCACAGGGCCAGCACTAGTCTTTCCTCTTACATTCTGTCTTTTTATACTGCAAGAGGGATATCTCTGGGAGTAGCCTTCCATGTACATCCTCACATATGAAGGAAAGCAAAGCACTATTGGGAGAGGAGTTGGGGCCAGAGGCAGAGCTGCACCAACGTACGCTGTACCTATAAAACCGCATCCTCAGAAGGCACACCCCTGTGAAGCAGGTTCTCCAGGTAATGATTCCTACCTTACAAAGGAAGACACCAAGGACTAGAAATTTTAGTGATTTATCCAAGGTCATATATCCAAATAGAAGGATCAAAGAGAATTGGTAACTTCTGACTTGAGTTTGCTACTATAGTCCCTATATTACACTGTTCCTATGAAGGGAAATAGTCTCCTCTCCTCCACCTCATGTATTCACCCACCTGCCCCTGACATCACCTCCCTATATCCTCGCCACCACTGTGGTTTTGAAGTTTCTAAGTCATTGGGAGGAAATCAACTTCTCCAGCATTCAGACACTCTTGTGCTAAAGCAGTCTGCGGTACATAAAGCACAGAGAGGATTTACATCTTTGATTCTCTTCCAACAGATATTACTTATCTTGAACTGCCAGCATAGTCTCGTCTGTGTGATGTGCGTGACAGTGAGGAATAGCTTTTTGCTGCACTGCCCAACTTTCGGGGTAAAATAAATACATACATGCATACGTAAATGAAAGCAGGAGCTTTTGTTGGATGGAATGAATATTCAGGAACATCTCTGGGAAATCTCCGCAAAGGAGCTGAGGTGGGAGACTTACTATTAAGGGCCGTAAAAATGACCCCCAATTTACTGACCCCTTGCAAAGATTTTGTGGAGATTTGTCAGGGAAGCAAAAAACTAAAAGAGATAGACTATTCAGCCTTTCTTGAGACTCCTGTATGCCAAATCGTTCCCAGTAAAGCTGTCCTTGAATTACACATCATGTGAGAGAAGTTTGTTCATAACTTGGTCCTTTAAAACTTGGAATCAATTGTGTCTTATAAACAAACCGCAATGAGTATGGTGGCTATACATCTTAGCAGTAATTTGCATACATCACAGTCAAAAATGGTAGCTCTTCTTAATTTTAGTTCCCACTACAGGTATACATATCTATCACTTTTTATTTTATTTTATTTTATTTTATTTTATTTTATTTTTTTGTTCTCCACAGCACAGCACAGTGTTAGAGGAGAGCCTGCATTTTATAGTATACTTGTGGTTCAAGAAAATCTCATCGTACACTTACCTTTACATTCTTAGCACAGAGTAGAAAATATTAATTAGTGGACCTATTTTCAAACAGATTCATAAGGCTATCTAGAAACTATCAGATTTAATAATTAAAATTACTAAATATGAAAGAGATCTGGTTGATTTAGAATGGTTGCATTGAGGTCAGTATGTCTTCACAACTTTGATAATATGCTTAAACAAGGTCCGGTCAGTTTATTGCAATATTTGCCTATCAGCAACAGGAAAGGTTTTAAAATTGTACCAAAGGGTCAATTATACCAAGGCAAGTTTAATACCATTGGATTATGTGCAAAAGAGATTATTTTGTACTTTTAATTTTAATAGAATGACTGACCTCTGAATTCTTAAATTTTTTTTTTAATTTTTTTTATTTATTTATGATAGTCACAGAGAGAGAGAGAGAGAGAGAGAGGCAGAGACACAGGCAGAGGGAGAAGCAGGCTCCATGCACCGGGAGCCCGACGTGGGATTCGATCCTGGGTCTCCAGGATCGCGCCCTGGGCCAAAGGCAGGCGCCAAACCGCTGCGCCACCCAGGGATCCCTTTTTTTTTTAATTTTTTTTTTTTTAATTTTTTTTTTTTTAAATTTTTTTGAATTCTTATTTAAGCTCCGTATTTCTTCGGAGTGAGATACAACGTGGAACTGAACTCAGGGATTGAATCCTGGTAATGAACATTAGTTCAAAATCCTCTTTTGATGTATATGAAAATGTGTTAAAAAATAAAACACATTTGATAGGCACAAACATATTTTTTCAACATAAGCATAAGCATAGTGTCAAGTACTAACATAATATAAACTATTTTGAGGGTTTTAGTCACAGCACATATGTACTTTTTTTTCCTTCCTTCTACTCCAACATCAAATGCTAGCAGCATAAGATCCACTCTAGAATAAATCAAGGGAATTTGGGTATACTGCTCATTGCAAAATATATGTATTCTTAAAATATTCAACATAAATGTATCCTACATATTATTTTTCATTCTAAATGCACATAGTAAGCTTATGCACATGGTTTTATCCTTAGGGCAACTCCTCACAAGTGGTTTAAGAGATGCAAGAGTTCCAAATCTCATCATTCAAGGAGCAGAGGGTTATAGTGAAAAAAGCAAGTAAAGTTATTTTCTAGCAGCACTAGAAAGTGAGCATTGCTCCATATTAGGGTTGTTCATCCATCCATGAGCCAATGTAGAATTAACCATGAGGTCAATTCCAAACAAGCTGCATGGCTCAGAGTAGGGCTGGTCCCTTAAAATTAAATATAGGTGGGACTGGGGAAAGAAGAAGGTGCTAAATAATGACAAAGCAGCCAAATTTGCTTATAACAAGCTAACATCTGAGTCTCGAGTGGTCTGGCCAGGTGTGTGTGTGTGTGTGTGTGTGTGTGTGTGTGTGTGTGTATTGTTTTTTTTAAGAGAGAGAGAGAGCTGGAGAGGGGCAGAGAGAGAAGGAGAGAGAGAATCTTAAGCAGGCTCCATGCCCAACACTGGGCTCAATCTTACAACCCTGAGATCATGACCCAAGTCTAAATCAACAATTGAATACTTAACTAACCACCTGAGCCACGCAGGTGCCTTCTGGGTGTTTAAACAAATCTCCCAGGTGATTCTTATTGGCATTAAACTTTAAGCACCATTTTTCATATACAATTCCTGCACCTCCTGATACAATTTAAATATCAGGCTTAGCATTTGAACTAGGAGACTAAATGTTAGTTGGCCTCATCCCATCCACTGAGGGCTTGAACAGAATAAGAAGACAAAGGAAGGAAAAATTAACTCTTTTTACCTGATACTTTAGCCACGATACTGATTTTCTATCTACGGACTAACACAATCTGCTGGTACATGCTCAGTTTTGGATTCACACTAGAACTAAACTACCAGTTTTCCTGGATCTCCAGCTATAGACAACAGATCATGGGACTTCACAGCCTCCATAATCACGTAAGCCAATTCTTCATAAAAATATATATAAATCAATATACTTATTATTTACTTTATAAGTGTATAAATATAAAAAATAAATGCAATATAAATAATGCAACATAATCTAATAAATAAAATATAATAATGCAATATATATAACCAAATATTTGAGAAACATTTATATGTATAAATATATATAAAACAGAAAGAAAGTGAGAGATCCATTCTTTATTGGTTCTGCTTTTCTGGAAAACCCTAACACATTGCTTTTGTTATGCGAATACTCTGGAGGTACGTGAGTGGCTCAGTCAGTTGAGTGTCCAAGTTGGCTCAGATCATGATCTCAGGGTCCTAGGATCGAACCCTGTGCCGGGCTCTGTCCTCAGCTGAGGGATCTGCTTCTCCCTCTCCTTCATCCTCTGCCCCTCCTCCCACTCTCTCTAATAGATGAATAAAATCTTAAAATACTCTGATTACTGAGTTTTAGTTCATTTATTTCTACACAACGCTTTTTTTCTTCCTCTCCCATGAGCTGTGTACAGTGCTCGTCATGGCTGTGACATTCTCCTTTATGTCCCTCGTCTACGCTTTCTGGATCTGCATCTGTGTCTGCTCATGTCAGATGCTTCCTCTGATGCAACGACCACTATTTGCTGTATTTTCTGTCCCTTGATGAGTTGGCTATGTTTGTCCATGGTGGAAAAGAAAGGGAGATTTATTCTTTTTATTTTATATTTTTAAAGGATTTTATTTATTTGAAAAAGACAGACAGACAGACAGACCTACTGACCACAAGCAGTGGGGGGAGGAACAGAGGCAGAAGGAGAAGCAGATTCCCCACCTGGCAGGGAGGCAACCAGGGCTGGATCCCGGGACCCCCCATCATGACCTGAGCTGAATGAAGGCAGACGCATAACCGACTGAGCCCCCCAGGCGCCTCAGAAAGAGAAGTTAAAAATGACTTTGGACAAGGAAATTGCTAGCTTCTTTGGAAATATTCTAAAGTGAGCCTGAACATAGGCCACATGACATGCACCTTCTGGCAATACCCTTGAACATCCTCCAGAAAAGACAACACTGAACTGGCTCAACATGTTACTCTTTTGTTAAATTCTACAACGTGGATGCTTTTTGCTCTTTCGAACGTTCTCTCCAAGTCCATCTCCTTCTACATACACTATTTATTTAGTGCTTGAAATATTGTTGGTTTCTCAAATATTTTAGAGGAAGGTAAGTGATACGAGGCTATTTAGATGGGAGAATGTGAAACTAGAAGGGAATATTTAATAGACCTAGATATGGACCATATATATATCCACTGAAAATTTTTAGGCAGGGTTGACATCAGATATGTAATGTTACGAACATTCTTCTATCATATGACAGATTAAGTTAGTTAAAACTGAAGGACAGAAGAAGAGTAAATATCATAACTGCTCAACAATTAAAGCAAAATTTGGTGAGACCTGCAGAGAAACATTGGCAGGAGGGCTGTCATGAGAGTTCCAATATGTGAGATAAAATATTTAGGGCTTTGTAGCTGATTGGATGAAATGGTGAAGAAAAATGTAGGGGTTGAGGATGGCTCCTGGCTTCAAAAGTAAATGACCTGAGAAGAAGTAAAGCCGATAAGCCATATTTAATTCTCTTAAATTCTAAGGCTATTCATGTCGGAAACATTTAATAATTGCCAATAGCGCAGATTCACAGAGTTCTGAATACCACACAGATTATGCTCCCTTACCAAATGAAAATGTTGAAAAATTCTTGTGGGTCTATCACTCTTCAGTTTGACGGTGAAAGTTCTCAGAAGCACATTGTAGGGGTTCTTCTACCTTACACATATGCTTCTCAGGAGGCTCCTTCTGAATTAATTACCCATGTCATCTCAATGATCCGAAGAACTTTATGTTTAGTGACAGTAACGGTGTAGTTGCCAGAAAGACATCTTCTGCACAGCTATACATCAAAGAGCAAATAGACAGCTGGGATTCCCTTAGTTTTTCTACTAAGGAAATGCTACAGATAGATGAGAGAGGAGTACGCAGGGCAGTGTTGCATTTTGATTGATGATTTTTTGCTTATTGATTATTGGTTATGGAAATTGGGAAATGTCTAATCTTATCAGCTTCAGACTGGCTCCTTCGAGGTGTTTTGGTTTCTAGGTTTGATATTCCCTCACTCTAGTAATACACACCACATTTCATCTTTACTTGCTTAGCATTGTAATTTGATAGTGATACAGAGACTTGGGAGAGCAACATTTTCAGTCATTGCATTTTAGAGATAAGGGGCAACAGGATTCAGAAATAAGTTAATTTTCCCAAGGTCACACAAGTGAGTATTTTAAATAAAGAGAAAAAATTGGACAATTAGGAATCAGGTCTAGGGTTTTTGCCTTCTGTTTGTGACAAAAGAAAAAAAAAGTAGGGAGCAATAATGAGTCAGAGGGGCATTTGAGTCTGGGATATTAAGCTTCAGTTCTGGGGTGTATATCCACTGGAAAAGTCCAGAAAAGATGCATTTAAAGGACCAAGAAAGGAATCCTTATCTGAAAGACTCTTCTCCAGAAAAGAGTAAAATATGACCATGACTTAAGGCTGACAAAGTGATTCTAGGAGACCAGTTCACTCAATGTACAGATATTTTATGTGAGCTTTTCCAAGAAGGCAACAGGGAAAGGTCTAACAAAACAAAGGAAGAATCCATAATAGAGGAGTAGGTTAAAAGAAATCTCAAGGCTGATGGAATGCTAGATACCTTGTCTGTGCCCCTATTTTGGGGGTGACCCCATGAGCATACTCAAGTCCTGAATTACGTGGTCTCTCTTACAACGGAAGACTGGGGAGGCTCAACTGTAGTCATAAAGGCTTCTGTTTGGTGCTAGTTAACTGAGAACTTCTCTAACTATATTACTTCCATATAATGGGACAAGGTGTGGGGAATGGAAGAAGCATATGACTGAGGTATGTACTTACTACATCTTCTTTACCCTTTTAACTTTACCCACCTCCCCAAATAATACCATTATTGAATTCCTGTTTTCTGCATCCAGTTATCTACATTAAAAGAAGTTCTCCAAGAAAGGGAATCTCAAAATACCTGGACACAAATGGTCAGGATTAACAAAATGCCCTGGACTCCTGCCATTCCTTCAACAAACTGTGTGTGTTAATTGTCTCTCTTTCCGGCTGTAGCTCAGAAGATACATAAAGGCAGTGATACAGTTAAAGGTTTCTTCATCTTCCATAGCTGTGGTGTCTAAGAACAATTTGAGACTTCAAGTATCGAATACATTAGTTTCCAGGTTGCTATCCCCCAGAAACTAACTGAAAGCATGTGCTTTTTCCTCTGATGGTGCCTCTGAAAATGAAAAGCCAGAAGTAGCATTTCCCTCCTTCCTGTGTTCCGTAGCTCAGCTCTGACTCCAGAGTGATCTCTAATGACTGTAGGTTTAGTGAAGAGCGAATCTTACAAAGTTCCAAATAACTTTCAGTGTCGCTGCCTTGGATTATACTAAGATATTCTCTATTTCAGTTTGTCGTTTGGGTTTCAAATGAAATTGCAGGAACCCTTCTGACTCGGAAGGCAAGATGAACACTTGACACTCACCCATGAGTTTTCAGGCACTCAGTGAACTTGCCAATTTCCCCTCTGAGTGTGCTCATGTCACACAAGTGAGTATTTTAAACCAGAAAAGGATGGCAAAGAAAAAGCTTAAACTTGAAATTGTGGCCCTGTTGTGAGATCTGCCAATACCTGGATGTGAAAGAATATCAGTCCCCTCCCTCAACGCCAACATACGCTCATAGTGCAGAATAATATTCTCCTTAGCATGCACCAGGATCAACTCAGAAAATGTTTCAATATTTAGGTACTGTTTTATCAAGCTGTTTATAGGTAGATTCACTAACTTTAAGAACATGAAACCATAATTTTAAAATAGGACATATACATAAAAACACAAATATAACGCCCATAGAAAAGCAGAAAATATCAGGGTATGTGCAAATGTTCTGTGACTTTCATCGTTCTTTAGAAAGGACCTTAGTTCAATATGTTATACTAACAATTTTAAATCATCACGTTTAATCTCTTACTGAGCTCTGTAAATGGATGGAGCATCATGAGTAAGGCCCAGCTTGACACCAGATTTATATTTTCACCCTGGGGCTCTTCTTTAGGCCTGTTTTCCTATCTATGAAACAATAATTGAGACTTACATATTTCCAAGGTCACTCATTCTTAGCTTTAAAAGTTCATCATGGCATTTCATTAATTAACTTTTATTAAAGACAAACTTTAAGAACCAGTGTCATCAGTTCAAAATTATTCAGTAGCTTTCAAAAAAATTCATTAACAGGTATTCGAATTAACCAAAGGCATCTCCCACAATTTCCCAGTAAATTCTCACATTTAAGATAGGCCACCCCCCTCTGCAAAACATGCTCTGCCAGCTGAAATAGCTGCAACCTCCAGCACGTTGGTAGCCTCCTCTGTGGTTGATGACATACACGTAATTTCAGACCCTGACTCGACCCCTTCCATGTAGCTGAGCTCCGAGGTCTCAGTAAATTATTTACCACATTGATCCTATTTTCTTATTGACAAAACAAGGCTGTTTATATGCTTGCCACTCAAAGTATGGTCTTCAGCCCAGGGGCATCATTATCACATATGAACTTGTTAGAAATGCAGAATCCCTGGGTTAATGTTAAACCTTCTGATTAGAGAAGTACTAGTTTAAGTAACTCGTAATACAATGGTTCCTAACAAATACTAAGAACTCATTAAATGTTATTATGCTTATTAACAGCAAATATTAACTAGTCATAATTCAGAAGGTCAAGGTAGAGTTGAATATTTTGAATAAGGAGAACAGTGTCATGTGGTATTATAATCAATGCTGTCCCCACAAAACCAAAGCAAGTGTCATCAAATAAGTGATCCTTAACCAGACTCCATGAAGGGAGTTGAAAAGATTAACACATTCTAATACTTTAGAGAATACTGAGTCATAGTGACCATTAAAGTAGCAAATTACACAATAAAGTCTTCCTAATTATGTTCTACATCTTTCTACTACCAATTTCAGGCTTTGGAAATGAAATTCCAAGTAGATGCCATCCCTTCTAAATATTCTTTTATGGTTCATTAAGTGCTATAGATAAAGCCCAACCTTCTTGGTGCTCTGATGTTGAGTTTCATCTTCTGATACACTCTCCTACGTTCTCCACTATGCCTCCATTTCCCATCGCTTACACAGAACATATGCATCCTCTTAAACGCTGCCCTTTTCTATTAGCTGGGAAATCCTACTTCTCCATCAGAAATCCTACTTCTTCTTTAAAATCCCATCTTGCATGCCACCTTCTCTGTGAAGAAACAGGTTTCCAAAGAAGATATAATTCTTCTTTGAGCCCAACAGAACATAATTTGTACCCTCTCTCTAGCTGTCAATTACACTATATTGGAACTGTCTGCTTAAATCTATCCATTTCACACAGTAAACTGTGCATCCAATGAGGGAATGTTCATTTCCACCATCTCCTTAGCTTATATATTCCTAGATTATTCTTAGACAGTAGCAGATCTCAAACGTTACTGTTCATCAGAAGCTCCCAGAAGCTTGTTAAAACACAGGTTTTAGCAGGTTTAAGTGGGAGAGCCCCTTACGTATATTAGGAACTCAGCAAACTTTTGTTGAAAATTGGAGCTGATATGGATGTGTTTATCATCTTTGCACCTAACATCAGATAGATCTGATGTAAAATCCCTGATCTTCCACATACTATTTTATACATGAGCATTTGCCACAAATTTAGTGGCTTAAAACACATTTATTACTGTGTCGCAGTTCCGCCTGAAAAGGCTAAGTATTGAAAGAATTTCCATAATCCAGCAATTCCAGTTACATACTCAAAAGGATTGAAAACAGATAAACAAATACATATACATACGTATCCAGTAACTATTCACAAGAGCCAGAAGATGAAAACAACTCAAACGGCCATTAATGATGAATGGATAATCAAAAATACTATATATCCACACAACAGGATAGTATTCAGTGATAGAAATGCAGTACTGATACACGCTACAATGCAGATGGACCTTGAAAAGAAGCCGGACCCAAAAGTCACATACTGTTTGGTTCCATTTATATGAAATATCCGTAACAGGTATAGTTCTATAAAGCAGAAGCAGATTTGTAGTTGCTAAGGGTTTTAGGAAGGGGGGTGTAGAACCACTGCTAACTTACTGGGTATCAGGTTTCCTTTTGGGGTGATGAAAATGTTAGCAAATTAACAGTAGCAAGGCTTGCACAAAATGTCTTAAAATGGGTTAATTTTATGCTATGTGAAATTTACGTCAATTAAAAAATGATTTCTTAAAAAAACACGTATTTATTTTCTTGGAGTTCCAGTGACCGGGGAGTCCTGGCACACGTGGCTGGGTCCTCTACCCAGATCTTTAAAGGCTGCAATTGAGGTACTGGTTGGGCTGCGTTCTGATCAGAAGCTTGACTGAGAAAGGCACAGTGTCCTTTGTAGTTGGCAGGATTCATTTCCCTGCGCTGTACGAAATGGTACCTTTCTTCCTTAGACAGTGAGAAACCCTCTGACCAATCTTAGCCACTTGACTTCACTGCATTACACCTTTGAGGTGCTGCACCGTGACTCAAGCTCCCCCCCCGCCCCCGCCGTGTAGTCCACTCAGACATCTGTATTCATCTTCCAGCACTGGTATTGTCCACGCAGACCGTGGCTCACTCACCTGTGTTCCCAAGACAAGCGATAGCTACTTTCGCCTTCGTACTACCCGTCATAACAAACTAGAATTATTTGTCTAGAACCTGCCTTCCTATATAAAATGTTAAATTCTTGTCAAGATGAGAACAGGACTTCTTCATACTCTGAACAGATGCTACTCTTTCTACGACTCACCTGATTAGACGAGAACACCTGGAATGATTTCCCTTTTGAGTAACTCAAAATAAAATGCTTCGGGAACTTAATTCTATCTGAGAAGTCCCTTCACCTTTGGCAGGTCACAGGTTCTACCTGCAGCCAAGGAGAGAGGGTCATACAAGGGAGTGACCCACTGGGGGACCCACCATAGAGCATGTCTGTCTGTTATAGATGGAATGCTTGTGTTTTCCAAAATTCATAAGGTGACATCGAATCCCCAGTTAAGATATTTAATGGTGGTGTCTCTGAGAGGTGATCAGGTCACGAGGGTGGAGCCCTCAGGAATGGGATTTGTCCCTTACAAATGAGCTACCAGAAACCTCCCTTGTCCTTCCACCAAGTGGAGACACAACAAGATGACTGTCATCTAGAAACCCGGAAAACAAGCCCTCACCATCTTCCCACCGACTAGAACAGTGAGAGATAAACTTCTATTGTCTATAAGCCACTCAGTCCACGCTATTGTTGTGGCAGCAGCTTAAATAAACTAAGACAACATTATGCTAGCTTCTCGATTTGTAGAGTAACAGAGTAATAATATGTACCCTTAGGTCTATCCCGGGAATTCAATGAGACAAAGCCACTACAATGCTGGTATGATAAAGCCTTAATAAATATTAGGTACCATAATAATTATCTATCTCATTTATCACATCAGTTATCATTACTTAATTCTTCCTAATATCGATTTATTTTACTTCCAATAAAGCAAATGAGGCTGGAAAGTAAACCCCAATCATGAGTATTTTATTTTGCAGTTGAGTAACAGAGACCCAACACACCTGACTCCAAAGCTTCAAAAAAATATTATGAGAGAGAAAATAGCATCCCGGCACCACAAAGTAATGATAGGTGGGCCGATAAAGAGATGTGTGGAGTTTTCTGAGCATGGGCATGCATACAGGGCATCTTAGAGAGGGGGCTTTATTAGATCCATTTTTCACCTGAATAATGGTGGCAACCAAATCAATGGAAGTTGACAGTGTGTTGGATGCCGCTGCCTAATGGGTGCCTCCCCCGAGGGCCTCAAAAAGCACTTCCAAATTATTCTTCCAGAGCCTTGTGCTATTTCTTGCCTCTGAATAACTGCAGGATTTCTTTTTGCCATAATAGGCATATTCTAGATTTTCATGCAGCAGTGCCGGAAGCATAGACAGAAGACTAGTGAGCACGTGGAGATGCCCGTTCTATTGCAGGAGGGAGTGTCATGACGAGGCTGGATACGGACAATCTCTAGGAACAAACTGCATCGTGTATGCCTGCTTCTCCCTCTGCCTGTGTCTCTGCCTCTCTCCCTAGGTCTCTCATGAATAAATAAATAAAATATAAAATGTCAGTAAGTCACAGGGCTGCAGGAGCACTGGGCAAGATGGGCTGATAGTATCTTATCCAATGCCTAGAGCTCAGCGGGGTGAGATTCTGGAAGGGGATAATAAGGGGGAGAAATGTAGCATTAGTCCTCTGACTCCATAATCCAAAATCTTAGTCATTTGACTTTATGTAATACACTTCTGAGGCTCTGCACCATGACTCAAGCTCCTCCTCCGTAATCCACCCAGAAAATGTGTATTTATCCTGATGTTTTCTATGCAGATTGCGGCTCATACGTCTATGCTCCCAGGACAACCAATCATCACTTCTGCTTACGTACCACGTTACACTGAACAATAATCATCTGTGTAGAATCTGCCTTCCCACTGAAAATGCGAAATTCCCGAAAAGATAACCTTTAATCTTCTTCACATGAGGGATAGCTAGCACAGACCTCAACCAGCAGTAGCTGCCCAACTTATCCGAAGTGTGAAATTAATGATAGAATAAATGAGTGAGTGAACAAAACATAAATGAATGTTCCCTGACATTATTTTATAGTCATCTTTGCCAGGTAAGCATCTGGTAAAGGAGAAATATAATTCCCATTTGCACAAAGCAGGTCCCTTTAAAATGATTTGAACGATGGCTGACATGATTCTTTGCCCTCAAACCTCTTCTAGAATTCCAGTTCAAGAGATAAATTTATTTCAAATATGCCTACAAAATTCTCTCCACAGCTGTTTCCAATCAACCCAAAAACTCCAGCCAAAACAAACAAAATATGTTTAAAAAGGACAGAAATGGTGCAATAGGTGAAGGATGTTAAGAGTGCACTTATCATGACGAGCGCTGAGAAATGTATAGAATTGTTGAATCACTATATTATACACCCGAAACTAATATAATACTATATGTTAATTATACTTGAATAAAAATTTTTAAAAAGTAAAAAATGAATATGAACAATAAAGTAGCAATTAAAAATATTTTTAAAAGAACAGAAGTATTTCCTAAGTTGTTTTTCTACTTTATTTATGTATATATTATTATCCAGTTACTTTGATTTCAAGCATTGTAATTCTTGTTCTCTCCTCAGAACTTTCCAGATAATTCTTTTAAGATACCTATAATATCACTCCCTAAGACCTGATCCACACCTGATAGTAAATGAAGAGGCAGCCAACGTGACTTAGAAGACAGAGGGGGTCTGTGGAAAACATCCTGGATAGGGGGCGGAGGTGAGAAAGAGGGTAAATGTCTGATTAGAATCTAACGGGGACACCTGGGGGGCTCAGTGGTTGAGCATCTGCCTTTGGCTCAGGTTGTGATACTAGAGACCCAGGATCGAGTCCCGCATAGGGCTCCCTGTGAGGAGCCTGCTTCTCCCTCTGCCTGTGTCTCTGCCTCTCTCTCTCACTCTGTGTTTCTCATGAATAAATAAATAAAATCTTAAAAAAAAAAAAAAGAATCTAACGATGGTTGCACAAATGAGTGAACTTTGAGGACTGGTAGGCAGTTAGGGGAGGTCCTAGAGAACTAAAAAGAGAAAAAGGAAGAAATAAACATATAAAAACAAGAGTCTGAGGAAGAAAATGGAGAAGTTTAACCTCTTAATCACTTACTGTATATGAGGCATCGTTCTAATATTTGGATATTGAATATACACAAAAGAACATATCCATGTACCCACTGCCTCATAATTTATGTCCCACAACAGGTAGTTACTCCAACGGAAACAACCTTGGTATGTTTTCCATAGAACTTTTAAAAATTGCTTTTACGGTTCCTTCTTCATTGAATGATATTCTCTATATTCATTGTTTTATTCTTACCCAGATATATTTCCTTATAACTTAAAATTTTAACTCAGGTATCACATCTTCCAGAAAATCCTGCCTGCCCAATCCCCTGCCCATGTCCAGGGTCCTATCTGTATTATGTATCTTTATGTTGACTTAATAACCTGTGGCTCTGTTTTGTTGCACTTACTTATGTCTGTCCTTATAGTCATCAACGAATGGTAGCTAAATAAATAAAAGTTGGACAAATGGTTCCATTTTGACCACCACAGAAAATCTGTAAGTAGGTGTCATCCTCTTACAATTTACACGATAAATTGTCAAATACCCAGTATCAGTGTCAGCTCCAGGATTCAAAGCCATATCTATCGTACTTATAGTCCACACTCTTGTCACTCGGCAGCAGTATAATACTTTAATTAAAATAGAACCTCAGAAAACAGAAAATAGCTGGTGCTTGGAAAGAGTTACACACACACCAAAAAAAAAAAAAAAAAAAAACAATACGGACCTGACAAAGAAAGTCAGAATAACTTCTGCATTCTTGATGAGAGAAAGCAAAAGAAAGGAAATAAACACTTCTGATTGATCAGAGAAGTGAAAATACATTCTGTGCAATGAAATCTGTGTTCTTTTACATGCCAGAAAGACATTTCAGGGGAAAAAAAGCATAATCTATCCGAAGTGTTATAAAGTCTTTCTTGTGCTCCTATTAATAGAACTCTTACATGAAAGAAAAAGAGCAGTGGTCTTGGATCCAGGCAAAATGAATCCATTTGTCAGGCCTGATGAACACAGCTAAACTGGTATTTTTAACGATGTGACATTAGACATGTTATTTAACCTTTCCAGGCTTAGTTTTCGCATATGAAAATTGGACATCATGCTATCAATGTCCTAGAACTTTCATAAGTTGTAAATTAGACCACATAAAACACCCATCCCAGTAATTGCCACATAGTAAATACTCAGTTAGACATGATGATAATGATCATCATCGTGACACCTAAGTCAGATTTTAACTCAGTGAGTTACAGTGGTCTTAGGTGAATATGTTTTGCATGTTCAAATAATTATGGGGAGGACCCTAAAGGACGATGAATTAATTCTAAAGCAATAATGGACCTATACAGAATGATGAAATTCTTATGAACAGCACTCAGGATTATTTCTGTTTTTGTTAAGAAAGCCAGTGAGCCAGAAAGGCTTCACTTCTATATTGGCATATCAACACCTCCTTATCATGAAAGGGAAATGTAAACACATGGGACAAAACCAAAAGGAAAATAGGGAAATATTTTATCATTATTACATAGAGATGGGTTTGTTCTCCACACTCTAGCATGACTCTCTCCAGAAGTGAGCAGCTGGCCTAATTGTAACCCTAAACAGAAAGTTCTCCTTCCTTCTACGCCCAAATCATACTGGCAAGTGCTGCTTAAAATCTCAGAAAGTATTCCTGTATATACGAATGTAAGAACAGAGTTAAAGGGGTGCCTGGGTGGCTCATTTGGTTAAGCATCTGCCTTTAGATCAGGTCATGATCATGGGGTCCTAGGATCAAGCCCCACATCGGGCTCCCTGCTCAGCAGCGAGTCTGCTTCTCCCTCTCCCTCTGCTGCTCCCCTACTCCTCCCCCACTTCTTCTTTTTCCCTCGCCTCCTCTTTCCCCTCCTTTCACGTGTGTTCTCTCTCAAATGATTAAAATCTTAAAAAGAAAAAAAAGAGTAGAGGTAAAGCAAAGCTAACTCTTCTTGATGTTTCACCCACTTGGTTTACTTTCTTATTGACCCTCCTAACACATGGCTCAAAGGCTGAATTCTCTTAGAAGCAAATGCTGAGACACAGTAGGAGTCCAAAGAGTTTACTGGGGAGAAACTCTGAGAAAGGAAATGGGAGCAAGCGTGATTGGGAAAGAGGTGCCATCAGATTGCAAGGCAGAGCTGGCAAAGTCTCTTGCAACCCAAAGAAAAAAATCTGGACCAAAGATTACCATCAGAGGAATCCCATACTGAGTGGAAATGGTCAGATTTTTTTTACCACCACCTTGCTCAATGATTGAAGAGAAGACAGAGAAGGGAGTGTGATCTAAGCAAGAAAATACTGAAACAGACCCTGACAGTGTTACCAGGTGAAAGCTGTCAGCTTCCACACGCCATGTAGATGGACAATCAGTCTTTTCTTGAAAAGGAATCTGAAAGGTATGCCTCAGTATCTCAACACGAACAATGACCCAGCGCACCAATTACATAATACGGTCCCAGACCTGCCATGTTAAACCTCAAAATTGGTTCCTGTTCTTCTGGTGGATCAACTAGCTAATTGAGGGACAGAAATGTTGTTTCTTCTCTTCACCTTTTAAAACGATGACCATGATAATGATGATCAGTCAATTTCAAAGCAATTTCATTTGCTCTAAACTTAGTGCATCTGCCAGAGGAACTCCCTACGTATTTTCTAAAGCACTGATAGGATAAAATAAGTTTTAAGACAGAAATTCAATTATTCTGTGTTTAGAAGATGAAAATTAATAAGAAAGTAAAGGTCATAGCATTAATCCTACTCTGACATAATTTGAGATCATTCTTGGGATGGATATTTCCTCTGAGGGCTAGTAAATATGAGGGAATGAATGAAAAGCTACAGTACGCTAGATCATTTAAAATAAGAAATTCAAATATTCACTGAATACAAACTATCCCAATTAAGTCACACATTTAATTATCTTCTTACTTTAAAAAAAGTAATAAAATATTTAAGCCTCTTTTCTCCAAAAAAAAAAAAAAAAGCAATTTTCCTCAGAAACTCACTGAAGCCTGAACTGAAATATGAGGAGGCCACTCAGTCATGAATTCTACTGGACAGAGAGAAAAATAGCCCCACATAGTTTCATTTAATCAACTATCTGAGAAATGTGGGGTTGGGATACTAAGTCAAGTTGGAGATTACACATGTCAGCAGAGCTAATGGCCTTTCTCTCTTGAGAAATTGCCATGGGGCAGGATTATATTTAAACTTGTAGCTGGGTTAAGTAAGAAAGACTTTAATTTAGCATAGTCCATATTACCCACGTGCACAGTGGAATAAGCAATTTATTGATCAACATTTTATTGAGCACCTATGATATATCAGGTGGAGGGCTAGATCCAGGGCTTTCAGAGAAGTGTCAGGAAATGAAAAGAGCTGAGTGCTAGGATAGGACTCCCGTGACGCGCTGATCAGTTAGCCAAGGCTCACTTACTCTCACTGCATAGAAGCTTCCCAATAAAATGCCCATGAAAGGAAGAGGGACTCCAATAATACTGAGAGGCGTGCAGATTGTTCAAATGTATTTGAAGGAACTACCATGAGCTTCAGTGTGAAGAGACACCACTGAGAAGAAATCAGAGGTTGAACAGATCCGCGCCCCACCAATCTGCTGGGCCATCGATAAACTAGCCCCTTCTACCACACACAACGCTTCTACCACACACACAACGAGCCAACACACGCACAACGCTCCTTCCCTTCTGCTCCGTTACGGAAATTACTAAACTAAGCTCCAGGAGTGGAAGAGGGCTACAGGCTGGGGGCTACATTGTGACATATGACCTCAGGTAGATTTTGCAAACAGAAAGGAACAGGTAATGGAGGGGATGTGGGAGTTTTATTTCCTTATACACTCTTCTAGGTTTAGAAAAGGAATGGTTTTCACTTATAAAACCAGAACTCCTCCATTCGTTCGTACATTCTATCAGGCAGAGACGACAAGAGATACACACGGCCATTGCTACCCACACATCACCAGTTAGAAAGATCAGAGCCCCGAAGCCCAACAGGTCCTCATGGGACCTTGCCATGGAGATCTAACACAAGGTACCCTATAGCTGAACATCTCACAAGTACATTCTAAAGACCCAGATGTTTAACAAGTGAAACATAAGGGAGAAATATACCCTTAGCTCGGTGAACAAACAACTGTGCAAGTTAAACACACATAAACCATGTGTGTTTATACTTATAAGGAGAGATTTAGCTTATAAGGAGAGATTTAGCTTTAAAAGCAATAATTTTTCAAATAACAAAAAAAAAGTTGAATTCTATTGGAAATTAAGAATTTGCAAAATAAGACATTTTGCCCCTAGCACATAGGCAAATACATACATTTTAAAGACAGTAATTGAGCCTTCTTGAAGCCCTTGGTCTGACAAAGCAGGAGTCCAGGGTCCTGAGGGATAAGTAGATGTCCCTTAAGAAGCAAAGATATGCAAACACATAGAGGAAACGGTATCTGAAAAGGGATTGAATTTTGGAAAAAAATTTTTTTTTTAGAAAAAACAACACAGGTCATAATGCCTGGAGTCAGGACGGTGTGGCGGTGGTGGTAAGGAAAGAAGCAAGCCAGGTAAACAGGAATTGGGGACCAATATAGAGCCTGCAATTCGGGTTGCAGAGATTGGGTCTACCCTGTAAGCCAAGGAGAACCACTAGAGCCCTGGGCATTATTTTCTTGGACCGCTGGTCAAACGCGTTTCTTTTGAATCTTGCCAAGGTGGTCTATATACAGAAATGGAAACTGAGGAGACTGTGGTCAAGAGAGGTAATGGGATATTCTCAGGGCCATGCATTGAGTTACCGATTTTATTGCCAAAGGAAAATCCATACCATGCATTGCTACAACATGCATAATTATCCTCAAAAAGAAGTATTTCTGCCTACAAAGGCATCTGAAACAGTGCAAAAGTCTGTGGGTTTTTTTGGTATTTTATGCAAAAACATTTTTCTTTCTTTTCTCAATCTGTTCCCATCTGTCCTTTTTAAGAATACTCTGAAAAAAAAAGTGGGGTGGGGGGGGGAGGTGGGAGAAGGAGGAACAAGCACCTGCTCATTTATATCAGTTATTGAGTTCTTTGGATGTGTTCCATGAATAACACTCAGAATAGATGGTTTTCTAAAGATTTTGTAGTTATACTATTTATCAATACTGAGTTCCTCACACATGCTTACTACAGAAAGATAAGGATTAAAGACACGGATCCGGCTAGAGTCTGACACCTACAGAAACTGCGTGCTGGTGGCGTGGATCTGACCCTGAGAACCCAGGCTATGACAGATGCAAAGGCTTCTCGGCCAAACACCTCTGCTAAGGCAGGCTCTTCAGCTCCTTCACCGAGGTCTGACTATGCATATAATAAAAACTGCATAATTATTGAAGACTGGGTTAGAATTAGACCTCTCTCATAGGGACAATGTAAGCACTAAATGGCACAATGTGTGTAAAATGCCCTGCCTAGTACCCGGAACAGGGTCGATGGTTAATAAATGTTTCCTCCCATCACTGAGAATTACTCCTCTACCCTTAGTTCCTTAAACTATGAGCTCCTTATGGACAAGGCATCCGTCTCTATGAGTGAGCGCATCACTTCACATCTTATCATTTACATTGTAATATGCCGCTTCTCAGTGGAACACTCATCTGTCGAGTCATGATGGAAAACACTCTTCCTGAGCTTGAACTGCAGATTTCCTATGGTATTTGTCAAGTATGTGAAACACTCAGAGTTAACATTTAATAAACGTTGATCACTATTTGCAATACCATAATAAAGGGGCAGTTTAGCGCCAAGCAAATGTTCTTGCGAGCTACACTGTTAATACTGGTTGTGCGACTTTGGACAAGTTATGTTAATGCTTCTGCCTCCGTTCCCCATCTGAAAAGAGGGGTTGATAATAGAACCTATAGGAGGGGATTGCTGGGCCTATGCAATTCCTTAACATAAGTAAAGCACTTAGAATAATATCTGACATACAGTACATAGGGCTATCTAATGTCTGCCAATACAATAGCCCTCCCTGCGGAGAGGAATAAATGAGATATCAAAAGACAAACAACTCATTCTTGTCACCCCTATGGTTGCAGAGCCTACGATGTAGGGGAGAGGGGCATTTCTTCAGAGCTGGCTGCTCCAACCACCAGCTGTTACTCTGTTAGAAAGATCTCTGGTGCAACTGGCTAGGAACGCATGATAACCCCAGAAGATGTTTGCCTTCTGCTGCCTCAGGCTTTTGCAACAATTCAGATCTCGCCTCTGCTTTCCCTTCCTCTTTTCCTTGTCAGCTGTCGCCTTTGGAATCCAGGCTGAAGCCAACGTCAGTCACTTTAGCAAACTTGAGTGCTGCTGTGGGCTGTTCTTTGAACCCCTTCCAGCAAGCTCATGGTGTTCATCTGTGCGGAGAGAAGGAGTCTGCCCAAAGCATTCTCAGCACTTCGGGGCTTCCAAGCATTTCCCTGGTGTCTTTGTGCATCTCTATTTCAAATTTGTATGTCAGGAAGTTGACATTGTCAGCATGGAGAGTAAAATGCTACTTTTGGTGTGTCATGTTTCTTTAAGGGTAAAGTATTTCATTCAAATCTTGGCGCAGGGTATTTTGTCTCAGAGATACCAAAGTAGGTTTAATCCCAGTGTATTTTTGTTTGTTTGTTTGTTTTGGCAAGATTCATCAGTATTTTCACTCTGTTTGAGATACGTCTCTCTTCCGAGAGACGCATTTTCAGGTCTAGACTTTGCAGTCCTGGCTGCAGACTGATTATTTGAAGATTTATTGATTCATACATTCAAGGAATATTTATTCAACGCCAAATACGGGTCAAATGCTTTGTTTCTGTGCATCATTACATCCCCAGCACTAACAGATATTTCCTGTGCTCTCAAAGAGCCTACATTTCAGCAGGGATAAACGGGAATCAACATGGTCACACAGTACGTGTAAGTATACAGTGAGATAAGCTAATGGACAGAAGGAACTTGAACTATGAAAGCAGTGAATAAGCTTTTGCCTAAGTACGAGGATCATAAGAAGGAAACCACAAAGAAATTATGTTTGCATGGAAATCTGAAAACTGAGTATGGATTCGCAACAGGAAAGAGTACTCCGGGGGAAGAGATGGATGTACGAATGTGCAAAGGCAGAGCTGCTGGAAGGAGCACGGTCTGTTTCAGGATCTAAAAGGCCAGTGGAAGAGAATCAAAAGTGCATCTATGGAACTGACCATCACAGTTTTCAAGGTTGAAGCAAGGAGCCTGCGTTGCCTTCTCTAATCTAGACTAACAAAAATCATACTTCCTGTTAGCTTACCCGTTGCTGCTGTGAATTCTTTAAGTGACAGAACCAGAACGTTAGTGGGAGGGGGGGGCGGTTCTTAAGACCATGTAAATCCTCCTACATTATTTACCTCTGTACCTCCAATTCTCCCCACCCACTACCTCGACTCTACAATAAACTGCTGCTGGCTCAGTATTCCTAAAACCTATTTTACTCTGTTTTCTGGACGAATGGTTCCTGCTTGTATTCTTATAGTGATGCTAAATTATTTCCAGTTTGGCTCTAACCAACCTTCATTATTCTCTTATGATGGGGGGATTGGAGGCGTAGGTGGGGGAAATTTGCTTCAAATAGTTGCCCTCCTTTCCCTAAGGTATTCCATTTGCTGCTGACCCATGGATCTTAGCTCACGACCTGTTATGTATTCTTCATTCTCATTTCAGTCCCTAGGTTGCTATAGTACAATTAAACCCCTACTCCCCCAGGAATAACAGCAAAAAAGTCATTGGTCATTCTTCCAAATTGCTGAAATATTTAATTTTATATTCATACTATTTTGTTCCCATTTAATTCAAGTTATTCAAATGCAAGGGTCACATATTTCATTTCTTATGGGTCACAGAATCTTGCCTCACCTTTTTTTTTCTGTTCAGAAATGAGTAAGATAGCTAAAAATGGGGAAATTAAAGAGGTCCCTGTCCAAAAAGATGTGAAAATTAAGAAAGTATACATCACTAAGAGATTATGAGCAAGGTAGATGAGACACTTAACACTCTCTATATAGTGCGTTTTCAGAAATGTAGTCTGAACTCAGTTACTAAACCTAATACATTAAAAATCATAATCTTTGAGGATTATAAGCTTTACCAGTGGCATAAGCTTTAGTTCTTGGTCGAGCTTGGTCAAGGTGCAGTGCTTCCTGGAGCACTGAACAATAGATTCAACACAGGTTTTTAGACATTTCATAGGAAGGGAATAAAGACACTACAGAAAATACTCATTCCATCATCCTAAACCAACCACATGGACCATTTTAATAAAGTACTTTTGACATGTGGACGCTTAAGCAGAATCCACTTATATTTGGACTTAAGTGATCAAACCAGAAAATAAGGTATAATACTCCATTTCTTTCTCCATGTCTTAGACATAGATCAGGATATTTCCAACAGGTAGCACTATTCTTGGATTATGTGTTTTCTTACATTTAAACTATCTCAGTATTAGCAGCAGCTTTCTCTGAAGTAAATCCTGATTGCTTCCTGTTCCCCTGACATCTTACTGAATTCCCCACCAGGTCCAATCTTTCATCCTTTAGAGTCCAAGGATGTCAGAGTCAAAGTGCAAAAATATTTGTGAGTGCACTTGAATATGTGTTCACAGCTCTACTATCATTAAACATGGAGAGAAGGAAAGGTACAATCATAGTCAGCTCAGGCTGCCATCATGAAATACCATAGATTAGGTGGCTTAAGCAGCAGAAATGTATTTTCTCACAGTAACGGAAGCTAGAAGGCCAAGATCAAGGTGTTAGCATTCTCAGTTTCTAGTGAGAGCTCTCTTTATAGCTTATAGATAGCAACCTTCTTGCTGGATCCTCAAATGGCAGGGAAAAAGAGGAGCAAGCTCATTGTTGTCTGTCCTTATAGGGATACTAATTCCATCATGGGGCTCCATTCTCACACCCTCATCTAAACGTAATTATTTCCCCAAGGCCCTATATCCAAACATCATCACATGGGGGTTAGAGGACTTCAAAACAGGATTTGGGGGGGATATAATTCAATCCATTGCAAGTAAGAGTTAGGTCAGTTCCCATTTTCAGATTAATTATAATCTTCGGACAACTACTTTATTACTAGAAACTCCATGGAACTTTATCCCTATAATGTATTATTATGTATATTCAGAAAATATTTTGGACTTTCTTTATGTTTATACACAGAAAACTGTCAGTACACTAGGTCTCCAGCCTGCAATATTTTGTCAGCAAATGGATATCTGGTTCCTTCTTCCTAAATTTCACCAGATATAAAACCTCTGGACTTTTATTATACTTACTATAATAAGACGTGTGAGCACATTACACTGAAATAGAATAGATTACATATTATTTGCCATAAGTTTGCAATACCTAATACTTATATATCTTATCCATCTTAATAACTGTAATTAGTAAAAATAATAACTAAATGTGGGATATAAAAACACCAGCACTAGATATATTCAGATAGGTGAGCATTTTCAAGATCATTTTATCCCATGACACTTGTCCTCAGCAGGAGCTCATGCATGTTTGCTGATGGATGTATATCATATGACAACACCAGAGCTGATTGAAAACTGGCTCATTCCAAAGACAGCAGGGGACAATAGCAGGGGGTGGGGTGTGGGAACTGTGAGTTCACTTTCAATACGCTACACTTTAAGGTGATTTTCTCCCTCACTGAATTGCCTGCTTCTTCAAATGAATTCACTAATCTCTTAAAATGAGCTGGTGCAGACCATATCCTAAAATGGCATTGATATGCTTAATAAATATTGGTAGAATAAATGCATGTATTGATATACTTAATAAATATTGGTAGAATAAATGCATAAATGAAATCTCAGGGCCTTCACTTTACTCCTTACACTCCACATGCAAAAAGCAGCAACAATAGCAATGCTATTAGCATTTTTCCAATTTTTTTTTTTCTGAAAAACATATTGAGGATATATTTTCTCTAGCTGTAACACGGTATTTGGCATTGATATCTATGAAAGGGAAGAGTTAAATGAACACTATAAACTAACATTCTATTTAAATATTTATTTAAGGGCTGCTTGGGTGGCTCAGTCTGTTAAGCATCTGCCTTCTGCTCAGGTCATGATCCCAGACTCCTGGGATTGAGCCCAGCATTGGGCTCCCTGCTTGGGGGAGGGGGGTCTGCTTCTCCCTCCCTCTGTCCCTCCCTTGGCTCTTACATGTGCTCTCTCTCCCTCTAAAATAAATAAATAAAATCTGAAAATAATAATAAATATTTATTTAAAAGCCAAACCATTACCTAGTTAAAATAACACTGTGTGATTCGAGCTGCTGATATGAATTAACAGATTATTATGTGCCTGCTCATGTATTCCAGTAACATTTAATAAACTTCTGTTCTGTACTGGGCTGTCTGCTTGGCTCTCAGATTTTTTTTTTTTAAACAGTTTGTTTTTTTTTTTTTTAATTTTTATTTATTTATGATAGTCACAGAGAGATAGAGAGAGAGGCAGAGACACAGGCAGAGGGAGAAGCAGGCTCCATGCACCGGGAGCCCGACGTGGGATTCGATCCCGGGTCTCCAGGATCGCGCCCTGGGCCAAAGGCAGGCACCAAACCGCTGCGCCACCCAGGGATCCCTTGGCTCTCAGATTTTAAAGACAAATAACCTACAGACCTGGCCCAGATGCTCAAAATCTAGCAGGGAAGATCAATATTCAAACACATTAATTATAATACATGTTTTTGTAATCAATAGTATCTATATAAAAAAAGAAGTGGTCTATGAATCCAAAGTAAAAAACAAACAAACAAACAAACAAAAAACAATTAAAAAAAATCCAAGAGAATATTGGCATAGCCAACCATGGAGATCAATTCAAATTCAATTGATGAATCAGTTCTAATTCAAATGATGGAAAGAGATTTCTAGGTGAAGTCTTTCACAAATGTTTACACTTTAAAGTCTTTACTGTCATATATTCCACCACGTTCAATGTATAATTCTAAATTTTTTGAAATAATTCTAGACAAATGAGTTTTAAAAAGTGTAGGTTCCCACATAACCTTCACCTAGCTTGCCCTAATAGAAACATCTTACTTAGCCTATAATTATCAAAATCAGAAGGTGAACACTGATACAATCATATGACTATTTGCCATAGGACTTATGCTCTAGGTCCATCCTCTCAGCCTAATCCCTCCTTTTGGCTACGGCAATTAGTTTAGGCACAGTTGAATGCTTGTAACAGGTTAGTTAACAGGTGTTTTGATGGAGTTTATCAGGAAATAGCAGATTTTCCTGTGCTAGAATTTCTAGGTATAGAACGACAATCTTGCAACTACTAAAGAAGATGGCTAGAGAAATATAGAGAGATTCTTCATGATATTACCATATTGCAGCAGTGACTGATAAAGATCTATCCCTGAATGCTTAGTTACAGGACTAAACAAATCACCTTTTTACTTAGACTAGCTGGATTTTCTGTCACATGCTAAATAAAAAAAAATACAGACACATGCGACTGATAGATATCACAGTGACTTCTTTCAGGTAAGAGCACTGTAAGTCGTATGTGCATATATATTTATATAATTGCCCTTGGAAACAAAGCTATATATAAATGACAGGAGATAAATGTGGATTCTGAGTGTGTGAACTAACACACCACAAACGTTCTTTCTTAAAACTTATTTATTTATTTATTTATTTGAGAGAAGAGAGAGAGAATGAGAAAGAGCAAGCAGGGAGAGGGGCCGAAGGAGAGGGAGAAGCAAACTCCTCTCTGGTCAGGGAGCCTGACACGGTGCTCGATTCCAGGACCCTGAGATCATGCCCTGGGCTGAAAGCAGATGCTTAACTGACTGAGCCACCCAGGTGCCCCCTAAGTTTTCTCTTACGAGGAAACCCAAATCTATCCTACCGATTAATGAGACAGTGTGCTCAAGTACACAGCACCAGAGTCTAGATGATGTGCTAGGTACTGTGCCAGGTCATCAGCAAACGAGACTGCTCCTTTGTTTCACAGAAGTCAAGGGATATCCTCACTGCTGTTACCCTAAGATCAGTCACTGAGAACAGGATCCAAGAGAGGCAGAAGAAATTATATGGACTCTTCATGAATTCCTCAACTGCCCTACTCCTTCACTCCTTTGGTGGAAATGGTGACTTTTAATGTGCTGGGGGATTGAAATTCTCCCTTTATATTCAGAATTTAGACAAGAAGTTTGATATAAAAACTGCCATGATTATTTTCCTGTTCTCATCTTTGAAAGTCGCAGCCAGGCTGGGAGTGTGTTTGCCAAGTTTTCTGCCTGGAGGAAAATTGTGTGGCTGAGTTATAAATACATTGATGGATCCAGCTGGAACTGTCTCTTGTAATTTAATATGCAAAGAAATAATCTGAGTCATAGATGGAGACAAGCGGCTCCTTTCAGATAAGAGCGCTCTAAGTTTGGCTCTACCGAAGACTTTCAAAAGCTTCCTTCCATAGAAGAACAAGAGATGGCCACAGAGTAAGTGGGGTCAAACTCTGTCCTTTAAGAGAACATTCAATTCACTGTCCCATTCTTTGTTCCAAACACAAGCAAAGGGGCCTATACCACCTGAATTCTTTCTTAATTGGCATATATCAAAGGGTGGTGTAAAAATATTTGCCAATGTCGGAAAGAAAATGCATTTTAGTTACTGAGAAGTACATTTTTATATTCCTTTAAGTCAAAAAAAAAATATGTAGGTGTACCCATAAATGAGATAACATGCTACAGAGAGGAGGGGAAGGGACACTAAGAATTACAATTGCACCCTGCCCTCAAGTATAAATGTTGAAGTCAGAATCTAATCCATATGCACTTGAAATAGCTTTTAAGACATAATGATACATTAATCTTGAAGCTTATGATATGATAATGCTATTATATCAATGCTGGCATTAATAATAATTAATAATGTTTTTGGGCAGCCCCGGTGGCTCAGCGGTTTAGTGCCTCCTTCAGCCCGGGGTGTGATCCTGGAGACCCGGGATCGAGTCCCACATCAGGCTCCCTGCATGGAACCTGCTTCTACCTCTACCTTTGTCTCTGCCTCTCTCTGTGTCTCTCATGAATAAATAAATAAAAATTAAAAAAATAATAATTAATAATGTTTTTAATAGTGCTTTCTTAATAAGATCTTAAACCATTTGATACATATATGGGCACACTTTTAACTATTGTTCATAACAAATCACCCTCAGAACTTAGTGGCTAAAATAAATAGCAATTTATCTTTATTACGTAGGGTGGCTAGGAGATTTTTCACTGGTTTAACCTGAATTCATTCTTGTATTGCATTTAAGGAAAGACTGGCTGTTCTAGAAGATTCTAGACCCTTCTGCCTAAGTCTGGTAATTGCTGGTGGTGCCGTTGAAGCATTTCCATTCTCCTCCACGTGGTCTCCCACCGTCCAGGTGCTAGACCAGCTTCCTCACATGGCACTTTGTCTTCAGATCCATTCCTCAAAACTTGCACTGCTCTGTTTCTGATTGGGAGGGCATCCCAGTGGATGGTCTCTAAGGCTTCAATTGTCATCTGGACTCTCAACCAATGGGAGGCACAGGTGAAAAATGTGAAAGGAAAGAAACAGAGCAGATGGTGTTTTATGTAATCCCCTCTCTGCCTCCCAGCTCCATCCCCAGAGGCTGCTGTGTATCTTCCAGGCCTTCATCCCTGCTGGAGATCCCAGCTTTCTCCTATCAGCCTAAGCATGGTAGTGGCTTCCTGTGTTCCCAGGTTGCCAATAGAGTCTTTTCCTTGGCTTTCTGCTTATCTACCACCAATGTCAACAATTTCTGGCCAAATTCCCTTCCTTCTAAAAGTAAACATAATGGTTATTATTTTCCTGCTTATATCCTAGACTGATAGCGACCCCATGATGGGTTATATGAAAGAAGAGGAATAGGGGAACCACCATTTCAGGCCTGAAGAAGTAGGTGGCTTAATAAGACTTGAAATCTTACAGTTACTAATTTTCAGTCTTTAAGACTTGGTTTAAATATCAATTCTCAAAAATCTTTGCCTTGAATGCCTTATGTGAAAGAGATCTTCTGGCTTGGTCCCATGCTTTTGATTTTTGTATCATTTAGCACTAAGTGGATAAATTTTATTTTTTTAATTTTCTGCATAAAAAATGAAAGGTCTATGGTAGTTGGGGGAAGGAAAGAGGGAGAGGGAAAAGCAGACTCTCCACTGAGCAGAGAGCCTGACATGGGGCTCAATTCCAGGACCCCAGGATCATGACCTGAGCCAAAGATAGATGCTTAACTGACCAAGCCACACAGGCACCCTGAGGGATTTTTCATTTTAAAACACCACATAAATAGATAAAAAAATAAAATCCAATCTGGTAAATACCCTCTCAGTTTCCTTATCTGGGTCCTCAATAGGGAAAAGCCCAACCTTCTAACCATAATATATCATACTTTTCACAATCCAGCCACTACCTACCTCCCTGGCTTTTTCAATAAGGTAACTTATACACTTTTATTATTAAGATCTTATTTTTTTATTTTAAAAGGTTTTATTTATTCATTTGAGAAAGAGCAAGCACAAATGGGGTGAAGGGCACAGGGGGAGGGAGAAGCAAACTCCCTCTAGAGCAGGGAGCCTGATACAAGGCTGGATCCCAGAACCCTGAGATCATGACGTGAGCTGAAAGCAGATGCTTAACCAACTCAGCCACCCAGGTACCCCAATATTTTATTTTTAAGAGCAGTTTTAGATTCACACCCAAAAATGAGAGGAAGGTAGAGATTGCCCATATACCTCTTACCTCCACTCATGCAAACCTTCTCCCATTGTCAACGTCCCCCACCACAGTAGTAGGTTTGTTACAAGTGATTAACCCATCTTGACATATTGCAACTAATTCCAAGTCCACAGTTTACATTAGGTATGTTCTCATTATATCGCATGTTCTACAGTTTGCACAAATGTATAATGACATATACCTACCACTGTAATATAGAGCATAGTTCTACTACCTTAACTCTGTGCTCTTACCTATTCATCCCTCCTCACCTCGCTACCCCGGCATCCCCCTGATCGTCTTACTCTTTCCCAAGTTTTGTCTTTTCCAGCATATCATATAGTGGGAATCATACAGATTAGCTTCTTCCACTTAGTTATACGCCTTTAAGTTCCCTTCACGTCTTTTCACGGGCTGATAGCTCATTTCCTTTAGTTTTGTGTTCTTTTTAGTTTTCTGTGATAATTCTTTAGGGAGAGATTCATGCAATACAGTAAGGGTGCCATGATTTCACTTCCTTTGAAACTGGTGATGAAGGACTTTGAAGGTACTGATCTCGTAAATGCTATAGATACACACACACACCTCAAAATTAAAATGTTTTTCTTTAAAAAAATGCACAACTGAGAAAATGGGGACTTTTGAATGGGGAACAAAAATAAAAGCAGAGAAAGAAAAAATAATATACTACAAAACACATGCACTCAGCAGTTATACCAACAGTATCACCGTCCTTGGCATTTTGCTTCCCCACCAACAGCCTCTAAGAATAAACAATAAGAAGGAACAGCTTGTTCATCTCTTCATATGCTGCCCCAAACATATGTTATCAAAACTTTCCCTTTTTAAAAATATCATTAAAAGCATTAAAGATAAATCAGGCCTTTGTGGGTTTAATTATTCAGTATATTGCATTTTAATTATTTATTAATATTCTGTCTTTGAGAAGCATTTCCAGAGAATTGGGGAGGTTATAATAAAAAGATTAATTGACTCCATTAATATTCCAGAATGAGCCTAGTTTATGCATCAACTGGGCAAAGCACATCCATCTTCTCTGAAGAGAACCCAAGACTAGGCTTTGTAACCTTGGGAAAACTATATGATATTTTTAAGCCTTCATTTCCTCATCAATGAAACAGAGATAGCAACGGTGTTTTTAATGTGAGATTCATATATGGATTAATGGAATGAAGTATACTAAAAGAGGCGGCCAACGCCTTAAACATTAGGTGTCTAATGAATATTTATCAATATCCAGTGTTATTTCCATTACAGAGACAAGGTACTACATATTTTTATACTGATGGAAAGAGTCAAGAAATGCCCTGGGAGGGTGGGGGTATGTGAACTGCCTTTTGGAGGATGATGTAATATTCTTCTCCAAGTGGACAAGGTACTCCAGAGACTAGGAATAGCATCAGCACAAAGCTATATTTAAATCCTATCTTTTCTGTAATTGATTTACTGTTGGGCACCACCCAAACTATATTTTATAATTTCAAGAATTGAGAAAATTCAAAGCAATAATTAAAACACAGAAGAGGCTGTTGGAACATCCCACCAGAGTGCAAAAATCTAATCACCTCAAACAAGGCATTATACATATATACACACAGTCTTCATT
Source organism: Vulpes lagopus (assembly GCF_018345385.1). Classification (NCBI taxonomy): domain Eukaryota; kingdom Metazoa; phylum Chordata; class Mammalia; order Carnivora; family Canidae; genus Vulpes; species Vulpes lagopus. Next base: position 111,515,350 of record NC_054833.1, on the reverse strand, counting down.
TTTTTAATGATTTTATGTATTTATCATTAGAGAGACAGAGAGAGAGGCAGAGACACAGGCAGAGGGAGAAGCAGGCTCCATGCCGGGAGCCCAACATGGGACTCGATCCCAGGACCCCAGTATCATGACCTGATCCAAAGGCAGACACTCAAGCACTGAGCCACGCAGGTGGCCCACATACATATACAGTCTTAAGAGCAAAGTAGATTCTCAAGAAGGGCCCTCAAATATGATCTCGTTCTAACCTCTTAAGATATAGCAGGAAGGATAACAACATCCGCCACTTTGGAAAAGCCTTTGATGTTCTTAAATTTAGAAGGGAGAAATCCCTAAATCTAGGATGAATTATCAATAATAGTATTGGTTGTGCCACTTTTTATTGTTGAAGATCTACTGTCTGTCAGTTTCCCCAGAGTGTCTAAGACCAATTCTCCACAGATAAAGGAAAATAGATAAAAGATGTCTGTGGAATGTTTATTTTTTTATAAGTACCACAAAAACCACTTTATAGGCCTTATAACAGGTCTGTGAGAATGACAGTATAAACATGTTTGATGAAGAAATAAAGGCAAAATGAACTAGTGAAAGTCACATAAAGGGTGCTACTGAAAGTTCATCTCCTTATTCATTCTTCTATGATGCTATTATAATTGTTTTAAGTTGCATATTAACCTACCTATGCCAATTAATCACAGTGTTTTAGTTCAGCAGGCTCTGCCTTTGGAATCCAGGCATTTCAAAATCCAAACATTCAATAATCCAAATAATTACGAGAGCATACATCACTTTATAAAAGCAGGATCACTAAGAAACAGTGATGCCTATGTTTAGAAGCCCCCTGGACCTGTCACCAATAATCAGAATTTGGCTAATACTCCAAATCCTACATTATTGGTGTAAGTCCATCTTCCAGCCAGTAGAGTATGTGGGGTAGGCACAAATCAGAATAAAAAAGGTCTGCATTTTGGTTCTGTTACTAATAAACAGTAATTCAGGGGAATGATTTTATTCATATTATCCTCAATCTCCTTATGAGGAAATGCAAACATTAAATGTACGTACCACATAAAATTGTGTTTCCCACTGGCCCCCCACTCCCAGTTCGTGTAAAATATTTTACATAGTTTCCAATGTATTCCATAATAAATAATCATATGTTAACTATCGGTATATCATATTTTCTATCATCATCCCCCTCATCATTTTATGATTGTCCGTTGCTTTATTCACCTCCAGTAGCTCCTAGGATCAAGAAAAGATCACCAGTATAAAAAAAGAGTGACAGCACGTACAGGAAAAATCAGCTCTCAGAAACCTCAAGTGTGCATTTATGAATTAATTTTATTAAAAGGAACCAAAGTCTGTTTTCTGATTGAGCCAAGGTAGCAGGAAAGATACTTTCAGTATCTTACTGAGAGAGAGAGAGAGAGAGAGAGAGAGAGAAGTAATAAAGAGGTATATAAAAGGGGAAAAAAGGGAGAAAGAGAGAGAAAAGATGGTAGTTTCCAGTATACCTTCTCTTTACATCATGCTAATTACTGGAGACTGATTGCTTCAGAGAAATTGATACACCATCTACAACTCGGATTTCTTGCAAAATTAGCCGTTACTTGCTTCATAACACTCTACTTTTTTTTTTAATTAATTTTTATTGGTGTTCAATTTACCAACATACAGAAAAACACCCAGTGCTCATCCCGTCAAGTGTCCACCTCAGTGCCCGTCACCCATTCCCCTCCAACACCCGCCCTCCTCCCCTTCCACCACCCCTAGTTCGTTTCCCTGAGTTAGGAGTCTTTATGTTCTGTCTCCCTTCCTGATATTTTTAACTCTGTTTTTCTCTAGTTCAAATAGGAAGGAGAGGGACTTGTAAATTGTAAATGACTGTAGCCCCCTGATTGCTTAGACTTCACCAGGAAAATGTGAGAGCAGGAATTAAGAAGAGACTTACAAACAATAGTCTTACTGGTTCAGTACTTATTAAAAGGTCTTCCTGGGATATTTTTTTTAAAGATTTTAGTTAGCCATGAAACAGCTTGTTTAGAATTGTTCTGGTGTCAAAAGAGGGAAATGAACAATCCTTAAGTAGAAAGGGATTTTCGCTAACTCAGCTCCCTAGAAGAATCAATACTGTATCATAACTTTTCCCCCCTGTTGAAATAGTGTGGTTTAAAATATAAAGATTCTATTCTTCTTTGGGAAAAAGCAATGTTTAAATTTTCCACCTGACATGTTATAGTGTTATATTTCATGTCAGGTTGTTTCAGCCATGGCAAATGATAGGAAGCCTCAGTGATACAGTGATACAAACTCTGCAGCTCACATTGAGTTATCTTAGTGAAACATATCAGCTTGAAAACATACATGGGGAAGACGTACAATTCTGAAAACTGGAGATAATACCCAGGGGTCCCAGAGATAGTGATGTTCATCATTCATTTTGGATGCAGGGACAAAGAAACAAAGCAAGATAGTAATACTATTTATCCAGCTTCATAAAATTAAGACAATGGAAAGATTTGTTTTAACTCAGTGGATAGATAAACCCAAAAATAGCCAAACAGAACCAGTTGAATATAAATAATTATAAAAAATGATAAGAGGGCTAATATTTATCTCATACCTACTGTGTATCAGAAACTTTCCAATATGATTAGTTTACTTAATAATAATAATTTTATTGGTGTAGGCAATATTTTTAATGTTTATATCTTTTCCCCAAAAGAGTGGGGAAAAAAAAAAAAACTGAAGTTCAGCATATTTAACTAAACTGCCCACCACTGGCTTTTTCAAGTCATCCAAACACTACAGATTGTTTTTTTTTTTCTTTTTCGTCTGGCTTTGAGTCGAGAGACAAATAATGTTAGTTTTCCTGTTGTCACAAACCCTACCCCATTTTAGGCTTTTATTCCTCCGGTTTAAAGTATTATAGTGATTTTATAAAATGATTTTCTCAAATTCAGCTCCTTGTTAAAGCCTTCCATATACTACAGCCAAGTTTTTATTATCTTTAAGTATAGTGTCATTCATTCTTCTCCTCAGAATACTTCATTGGAATTATTTCCAGTTTTAAACGCCATCTGAGCAACCAAGACTTGCTGGCTCAGCCTCTCCCAATTTCCTACTGAAATAATTAGAAACCTGTAGAAATTCCAAACTCTCTTCCGGGCAACCAAAGAACTCTGAGAGATGGTTCTGGAAACTGAGTAAATGTGTATGTAACTTAGGCCTCACAGCATACATGGATTAATGTACGGTCAGAAAAACCAAAGAGATTATCTTATAAAATATCAGTGTCAAAGTGATTTAAATGGACAAGAACACCAAATGCAAAGAAAAGGTCTGCAGCCAATTCCAGAAATATAGGACATTTTTCATGGCAGAGTTGAGGGGGACAGCAAGAAAAAGAGAGGTTCACATTGGAAGGAATCCCTGAAATACTCATATGCAAAAGCTGACTCCATTACAGAGGGTCATAGTTATATATTATAGATGTTAAGCCACTTCCACAAGGAAAAAAAAACCCTAACTATACTGAACATTATGCTTATTATTGCCAGAAAATGTTAGGCCTGAAATGACAAGAACTAGAACCAGACTGAGAAACTGCAGCTCATATTTGCTATGCAACAAATCACAGAAATCTACCAGTCTGTATGTATGTTTGGGGATTCCTCCATCTCTTTACTGATGTTTCCTATCTTGGTTTAGAAATGACACATTTATCAACTCTTCAATCACCTTCTGCCACTGCATATGATTTTTCAGCCAAGACAGCCTGAAGGTTCTTCCTTTCTCATCCACATCAGGATCTCTCAATTGCTATTTCTACTCCCAGACTAGAAGATGCAGAAAACCACTGGCTAGTACGTAGAAGCTACGGGGGCAGGGTATAGAGGAACAACAGGAAGGCTTGTGGTAGGCGTACATGCATGAGGCCACGTTGTCAGGCATTCCATCTCCCAGATGGGCCGAACACCTGATGTTCAGGGTAAGGCTAAAGTAGATCCAAACAGGAGCTGTACCAGAAGTGGGCTCATTGCTATTTACAATCTACTTCCAGCTGTGGAAATCCATGGGCAGCCCATATACTGGGATGGTTGGCCGACTCCAACTAGTAGGCCTCTCTTATTCAAGTGCAAAAGCAAAAGGAAGTAAAATAAATCTATCCGTCTGTATCTCATTAAGAATACACTGTAGAGCAATGGAAAGGTGCATCAGTCAGACACCAAAGGATAACTGCTAGTCCCCTTATAACTTAGCATTGTTCAGGAAGTTCTGTTTTTAAGGACTAGTTAATGCAACAAGGTATGAATCACTTTAAAACTAAGTCACAGTAAAAAAAAAAAGTACACAAAAGTATATTCAGTAGGATTCTGACTCAAAATGTGCATGTATGTAATGGAAGTGTATATCCATGTTTAACTGGGAGGAAATGTATGAATTATGCGATTACTATCTCTGAGTGATGGAATAGGGATGACTTTCATATTCTCTTATTTTATATAATTTTAAATTTCCTATATAGTTGCCACATTTTTTCTTTGTAATAAAAATATAATAAAAATTTAAAAATAAATGAATAAAATAGAGTAGCATGCAGCATACCCCTAATGGGCTGCTTCCAATGTTCTATTTCTATTCAGCTTTCAAGGCTTTTCATATTTTGATTCTACTTGTTACTTTAGTCTTATCTTCATTACTCTCTCACAAACATATCAAATCAAGTTCTTATTTAGCTAAAAGCCTCTAGCCAGGGCACTGTACATTTACACAAAAGGAAAAAAAAATCATATAAACAATTTTATGCCGTTTTATAGTCAGACAACTTACATTCACTATTACTTCAGAAAGGCTCTATTTTTCTATACATGACTTGTCCTGTCTATCACCTTATCAGAATGTTTAATTTTCTTTAAGTGTTTCATGTTAAGGAAAAAGCTTATCTTGGAATCATCTAGTGATTTATTTTTAACCATCCACACCTGTATATAATTCCTTTTTCCCCATCAAATATTCCATATCATGTGATCCATTAACCATAAGCTTTCTATATATCACCTGTTGTTTTCTTCAAACCTTGGTTTCACTTGTTCTTTCCAACTGGCATCACTTAGGTAAAGCAGTAAACCCTATGTCCCCATCAGTTAGAGATCACCTTCCTCCTCTGGCATCCTAGGACATTTTACCCCTCTAACTTTTTGCAATGATTTCTCCCGATTGCACTGTTGTATAACAATAAACTTTTGGAGGGCAAAAGGCTACCTTTCTCTGTGGTTTCTAGTTTGCACACAGCTGGTCTTACAGTATCAATAAATATCCATTTAAAAAGGTACAATAAAGAAAAAGGTACAATCAAACGTTCATAATTGAAATGTGGTCCTTTGGAAATGTGCCACGGAGCACAGACTTAAGTGTCTGACTCAAGGAAATGGGGCTGTAGAGACCCAGGAAGAAAAGGAGAGAGGGCATCAACACTTTTACCTTCTTCACAATTTTGCCTTAGGCTCAATGCAAGGTAACAAGAATGGTAGAGGCAGGACCCTGAAATTGCAATCGATCCCTAACACACTAACTGGACATTACTCCATTCACTGCAAATAATAAGAAAGAATAGTCAGAGCCAAGCAAAGCTAAGTTACTCCATTTTCCTAGAAATAAAGTAACTAAGAGTCAGTCATGATTGTAACAAAAACAGAATGGAGGGGGAAAAGGCATTTCCTTCTCCATGTCCAAATGCATCCTTCTCTTTGCTATAAAAGGAGGAACGGGGGCTTGTTGAAAGCTACGTGAAGAATACATGTGGTTTCTTTCCATGTACACATGTGTAAACACACTCCCTCATTTTCAGTGTACTCTGCAAACAATTCAGCAGTGGTTCCTGAGATTACAGAGACAGAAAAGCCAGAGATGTCATTAGGCCTGACATCAGGCTTAGTCCCACAGATCACATGATCATTCAGCTACTGCTAAATGGGCCATGAGTGTTCACTCTTAGGTCATTCCTACTTGACTACAAGTTTCTCAGGGGAAGCCCTACGTCCATTTTATCTCTATATCCTAGATCTCTATCTTGGGACATAGTGAAAGCCAAGAAACGGTAGAATGAGTGAACACCATATTGAGCCATTCTAATAAACCAAAAGCTTATTCTGCCTATATTGTGTGTGAAATGTTCCATTCTACCTATTTCACTCAGAATCATGTTTTACTCTGAAAACACAAAGCAAGAAGCTGCTCTCTCTTTAATTTATTGACTGCAGCTCTCAAGAGTTCTGTTCGGCTTCTGACATTCCTTGTGGTTCTTTAATGGCACATTTTCATGATCTCTGAACTTCTCTTCTTACTGTTAGTTCCACTTGCTTGATACCTCTGGCTCACTGATGGACCCTGGGAGCAACAGATCCTAGGTAATCAAATTTAGGTTACTTGCTTCCGTCCAGATCAGTTACTGACTTGACGAAGATGGAGGCTGCTTTTAAAAATACAGTTTTGTAGATTCTAACTTAGAGATGGTTTCATTACATTAGGAAAGAGTTCAAGTAGTGACAGTTCAAAAACGTTTCCAGGTGATTATAATATTTCAAAAGCTTACTTAACTTCTTGAGCCATGGAAGGCAGTTATTCATAGCAATATAAGATTTGCCCAAGGAAACACCTCTGATGTAGAAATGTTGACAGGAGAAAGGGAGGCATGAACCCAGGAATATAGGGTCAGAAGTTATAATTTACTAATAAAGTTGGAAATGTTTAATAACATTCCTCAAAGTGCACTAAGCAAGTCCTAGTGTTACTACAGGTAATTTAGGAGTAGTAAAAAGTAGAATTCTTTAACACTGATTCAACTAAGTTTCTTCTTTTTGAATTATCTTTCCATCAAGGAGAAAGTTTTAGTTTTCTAAGATTCCACTTGAAACAATGAAAAAAAAAAAAAACGCCTCAGGTTCACAGCTTTGAGAACAATGAGGTCTTAGTAAAAATTTTTTTTTTGTCTTAGTAGAATTTAATAGTATTCTTCTATAGGATTTATTTTCATCTTGTCTTTATAGAAAATGATATTACTAGTTCCATGTAAAACACCAATATACTCAAACCTCCTTAGTATGTCACTTACATGAAATATGTTAAAAATACTAAAATATCAAGTCAATATAGCAAATGACGTTTGGATGTGACAAAATCATGGACATGGCAAGAAATGACTCATTTGGAAAACTTATCAACAGCAATGGATAAAAATAGCAAGTAATTAATCTCCCAAAATATATTTCTGATTGATTAGGAGGAGAGAATTGGCAAGGGCAAAAATTTAAATGGTATGATGTTTCTCAAGAAAAATGTTCTTTTTGAGGTCTCTACATCTCAGAACTGTTGGGGCAAGTTGATAAAGAAAATTAGGGAAGAATGAATGAGAAAATGAATTATCTCAGACCCAATGAAACTGCCGGTCTATAGCACATCAACATATGTGTATACATACATGCATATATGTGTGTATATATGTATATGCGTAAAATTATGTATATGTGTGTGTGTGTATATATATATATATTTTAGTCAGGATTATCCAAAGAAACAGAACATCCATTCAGTTCAAGGAATTGGCTTATGTGATTATGAAAGCTGATAAGTCCCAAGATTCGCAAATCAGCAAATTGTAGACCCAGGGAAAGCTGATGACGTAAGTTCTACTCCAAAGACCAGCAAGATCCAGACGCATGAAGAGCTAATGTTCCAGTTTGAGTTGAAAGCAGAAAAAGCTGATATCCCAGATTGAAGACAACAAGGCCAGGAGAGTTCCCCTTTATGCATCTGTAAGGGTCAACCTTTTTATCCTATTAAGGCCTTCAACTGGTTGGATGAGGCCCACCTACTTTAGAGAGAACAACCTGCTTCATTCAATTTGCCAATTCAAATATTAATTTAATCCAGAAACACCCTTCATGACAATACTGGATAACAGAAAACATGTGACCACATGTCTGGGCACTCCATGTCCCAGGCAAGTTGATATAAGAATATTAATCATCAAAACAGGTATCCATTCAATATACTAGTAGAATGTAAGATACAGGCTCTATCTACTGCAGTGCTTGTCACAAGCCTAGTACCTAGGAATTGCTAGTTTCACTCCCTGATTTTTAATCTTTCTTTCTCTTACATATGTTTGAAATGCTGAAAGTTTAAGGCATGTTTGCGGAATAATTCAGAATGTCAAATCTCCCAAGTTTGCAAATTTCTAAGTGTGTGCTTGAAATTTTCCCTTCCTGCCACCATCACCTATACTCTTCCTACCTTATGTCTGTTTTCTCTGTGCCTTCAGATTTGCCACTCACTGTATGCTACATTTTTGTACAGTTCAGCCTCTGGCAGAGTCTCCTCAGGAGCTCAGAAGCTCTAGAGAAAAACTTGTGTCCTCAGGAGAACAGCTTTGAACAGGTCACACTTATTTAGATTAAAATTTTTAATCATTCACAGACAGAGAATATCATTCACAGACAGAAATCAACCAACAAGGACATGGTCACATTTATAAGGTTTGCCTGCAATTTGAAGGCTTTGTGTTAAGTCCAAAGAAGAAGAAAACAGAATTATAAGAAGTATCAATTAAAAGGGTTTTTTTTTTTTTTTTAAACAAAGTGAGACGATTTTTAGTGAAGTAGCTTTACATTTGAATTTCCAGACAGAGAAGAAACTGAGAGATGACATTTGTGATAAGGTCAGAGTAGACAGCAGCCTGGCTTTTAAAAAGACCAAGGCTGGAAGCATCAAATATATATGAAGCTGCAACTTAATTACTGCAGAATTAGTAACTTTCCCTTAACTTAACTAAGTGTCCATTATCTCAACTATAAAATTAACATAAGAATCCCTTTCTCTTGTCATTTCTTCTGGTGACAAAACAATGTTGGTACTTAAAATGACAAGCCACTAGCGCAAGCTCCTGCTACTTTTCTTCCCTCACATAAAAGAAAAGAAAGAAATCAAGAGGGTGCCTGGATGCCTCAGTTGAGTATCTGACTCTTGATTTTCAGGTCATGGTCTCAGGGTTGTGTGATAGAACCCTGCATTGGGCTACACACTGGGCGTGGGGCCTGCTTACAATTCTCTTTCTCTATCTCCCTCTGCCCCCTCCTTCCCTTGCCCATTCTCTCTCTCTCAAAATAAATAAATAAATAAATAAATAAATAAATAAATAAATAAAATATAAATATAAATACACAAATAAATAAATAAATAAAGGAAAAGAAAAGAAATCAAGAATGGTAACAATATCATAAACAACTGATGATCTATTGATTTGTAGCCATAAAACTCATCAGAAAAGTGAAAACATCCAAGAGTCTAAATATCCTTTCATGTCTAGAATGCTGGTTGGCATGATAGATGAACGCATGGATTAATTCCAGTGGGAAAAAAAAAGATATAGATACATAAAATGTGTAAGACTAAATAACTGATACGTAACTCTCAATAATTTTATCCCTATTTTGTACATTTTACAAACACTATGTTACATAGAATAAGAAATCTTAGAAAATACAAGTGAGGATTGTTCTCAGTTTAGAGAAAGCTATGTTCAAATGGGCGGGCCACGATATTCAATGACAATGAATTCACTTGAGCACTACCCTGAAATAAATTTTCTCTTGAAAATCCACCCACAACCTTTCCAAAGGGCACCGTAGGTGAATTATGTTATTATTTATTTGAATACCACATTCTTTAAAAAGACATTTGGACTGGAAAAGTACATTTATGTCATAAATACATGAGGCGACATAGTCTCCTAAACTTTTTTCCTCTTAAGTTATCCTTAGGTAAAACTTAGAGCTTGTACATTTCTTCCTTGAAGTGAATTATTAAATGATCTTAGACAAGAGAGATTTGGGATTGAAGTCCATAGAATGAATATATAAGATGGTCTATTTCCTTCTTTTAACTATTAAACTTACGTAAGGACTACTTAGAGGAAAAAAAATTAACATTCAGCAACTGCATCATTTTAAGGTTTTGCTTAATTTATTTGTCAGAGAGAAAGAGAGAGAGCAAGCGAGTGAGCTAGCACAAGCGGAGGGAGAGAGGGAGACAGAGGGAGAAGCAGGCTCCCCACTGAGCAAGGAGCCAAATGTGGGACTCAATCCCAGGGCGCCGGGGTCATGACCTGAGCTGAGGTCAGACATTAAACCACCCAGGTGTTCCAGTAACTATATCATTTTATGCAATCTCAAAGAAGTCTTTTGAAGACATTCTCTTATTCACATTTTTAGTGTCTGACTGCCCAGTATCACAAAATAAGTGAGCGACAACGTAGGTATCTCTACTTCACCTGTCCTTAGTGTCTGTCTATCCCCACTTGCATGCAGCTTGTAGGTCTCTGGACATATGTAAGTCCAGAACAATATCTTAAAAGAATATATTAAGTATATTCTATTATAATTCAGAAATTCACAGAGGAATGATTTCAAGCACAGTAACACTCAACCAGAAAGTGCTAAAATCTATACTTGTTCTGTGGTAACATCACACTTCTATTCCTAAGAAACTTCATGATGTCTAGTGAGGCTTTTCTTTTGATGTATAGAAGTTTCTCAGGGACTAGTTCACTGGGGGATTGAGGTTATTAATTTTTATTTTTATTCCTGACATGAATTTCAATAAATACAAATGATATTTCATACTAATAGTTATGAAACCTAAACATCATTTAACAAATGCAACTTTAGATGATGTCCATCATGTGGCAAGGTTTCTAAGACTTGAATAATAGAACTATACAGAGGGAAAAAAAAAATCACACATACTGAGAGTTGATTTAAAACACTATAAAATTATTTAAATACATACAAACATTATTTTAGATATAAAACCCTCATACTCACTATAAAACTTTAAAAAACAATCATACATTAAAAATACAATTAAAAAACAAAAAAAAGTCATTAATGTGAGAGATGAGGTTGTGTGCAGCAGATGGATCTAGTGTTTTATTTATTTTTTTTTAATTTTTATTTATTTATGATAGTCATAGAGAGAGAGAGAGAGAGGCAGAGACACAGGCAGAGGGAGAAGCAGGCTCCATGCACCGGGAGCCCGACGTGGGATTCGATCCCGGGTCTCCAGGATCGCGCCCTGGGCCAAAGGCAGGCGCCAAACCGCTGCGCCACCCAGGGATCCCTGGATCTAGTGTTTTAGATAAAGAGTATGATAGAGGACAGTTTCCTTTGAATTTCGCATGGCTATGCTATGGATACCGTGCAATGAGTCAGGTTTTATGCTATTGTTTTATGTTTAAACTACAGAGAAATCTCCATTCTGAGAGAACGCAAAGATGCCAGTTTGTTGCCATTTAATGAGAACATACAGCTTATGCATTGTCTCACTTTTCAATTAACTTGAAAAAATTAAAAATTCTACATGAAACCCATAAGTATGCAACATTAGAAATTAAAAACAGGGGAAACAAAGAAATTAAAAACAGGGATGCCTGGGTGGCTCAGTCAGGTAAGCATCTGCCTTCAGCTCAGGTCTTGATCCCAGGACTCTGGGATCGAGCCCCACATCACGCTCCTGGCTCGCTGGAAATCCTGCTTCTTCTTCTCTCTCTGCCCCTCCAGCTCATGCTCTCTTCCACTCACTCTCTCTCAAATAAAATCTATAAAAAAAAATAAGTGAATAAAAGTAAATCTTTTTAAAAATGAAAAACAAAATAGCACACATAGTAAAAATGGTTTCATAAGTAGTATCTAGTGTATCTTTCTTTAGGGTTCTTGCATGCCAATGTTTTCAGAAAAAATCTCACCAGTGAATGTCCATTTAACTTTGTGTAATCAACATTTTCCAAACTTTTTGTGTTTTAACTCACATGGTATTTTTAATAACATACCCAGCAACAGTTTGAGAAATGTGACATCCAGGCTGTCAATTTTAGGAAGCACTTTTATATAATTGTTTTTACTAAAATGCATCAAGTATTTTGTTCAGTTACAGTAAACACCAAGGATGAAAATATAAAATGTATGAAATTAAGCAAATAAAACCAGTGGGAAACAGTAAGAATACACACTTTGTTTTCCTCTCTTCCTTTTTCTTTTTAAGATAAAACAGCTTGTTGCACTTAAACCAATAAGTAAACAGATCTTATTATCTTTATATTTTACCATTTATAAATATACTTTTATCTGTAACCATTGAATTTAAAAGAATTTTTTTTGTCTAATTTGATACCGTTAAAAGGAAGTTTTCATATAAATTATTTAAGTGAAGGGATGCCTGAGTGGCTCAGCAGTTGAGTGTCTGCCTTCAGCTCAGGTCATGTTCCGGGGTTCTGGGATCAAGTCCTGCATCAGGATCCCCACCGGGAGCCTGCTTCTCCCTCTGCCTGTGTCTCTGCCTCTCTCTCTCTGAGTCTCTCATGAATAAATAAATAAAATCTTAAAAAAAAACAAGAAATTATTTAAGTATACTGGCAATTACTATCAAGGTAAATAATTATATATGCAACAACGAAGTTCTATTTTAGTAACTGCTGCTTTAGTTCTGTGTATGAAAAATAACTGAGGTAAGATATGAAGGACAAGTGAAAATATAAATGTGACATATGGTATTTAACAATGGATGCATCAGTAGGGAGGGGAGAAGAAATGCCTGTGGCAAATTATTAAAAAGAGTTGTTTGTAAAGTGTGAGATAATATCTACAGTAGGATAAAGAGTGTGGATGTTCAAGAAGTAAAGGCAGGTCTTGATGGATATAGGTCACACCAAAAATGTATGAAAAAAATATGGCCAGTTGTGCTTTGAACAGCCTGATGAGTGGCCAGACCCCTACTAGATAATCTGTTGCTTCGGTCCCCCCCTTCATGCTGAGGACTTCTCTTGTACCAAACCAGTTTCCAAACTTTAACCCACTGGACCAATTCTCAACTATTTGAGACTCATTTTAATTCATTGAGGCTAAAATTCAAGTTAGAAGAGACAATTTCCTTATTTGCACCAGTATATTTCTCATTTCAAGTCTCAAAGTGGTATTATTTCCTCCACATTATACTCTTCTTCCTAAAAATAAATACTGAGCTAGAATATTCATGCCAGGTGTCTTTAACTATCTTACATAGTTTATCTATTTCTCTATTTATTTAGAATATTCTGGGGGGGGGAGGGTATCCATTCCAGCCCTGTTGGGAGCTAACTCTGAGAATCAGAAATAAGTATGAAACAGTGGAAATCACTAATTTTGAAAATGTACAATTGAATTCTTTGCTAAAAGTTAAGGCTTAAATGAAGATGCACATAGAAAGAACAGCTCACGAGTATGAGGGGATAACAGGAAAAAAAAGCTTCTTGGGGTGATACTAATATAAGTTTCAAAGCATTAGTAAAGACTACATTGGTAAAATTACAAAGAAGAGATTTAGGTCTATTTTTCTGGAGAAGAGGAGGCATTTGAGTGTGATACCAAATTCATGTAATCCTTACAGAAGCAGACAGATTTTATGTGTCCTAGTCTATACCAGTCAAATGCAATTATGCTAAATAATCAGAAGTTTTTATTTAAATGTCATTAAGTATCTCTAAGTACATCCAAGAGTAACTATTTTACATGCTACAATGTTATTTGGTAAAATTGTATTTCTTCTCTCTTCCATTACACCCCCAAAATACCTCAAGTACTCCTACTTTCAAGACGCTCAAATAGTGCATCCTGACACTCAAGCACGTCTCTTTTCTCTCTTAGGTCTCCTCTGTTTTTTATTATGATAAGAATATTTAACATGAGATCGACTCTCGGTGTTGTTTTTAACTAGAGATACAATGTTTTACTCCAGATCTCTGTAGCTTATTCATCTTGCATAACCAAAACTGAACAATTCTGTATTTCTCCTCTCCCCACAGTGTCTCACAACCATCATTCTACACTTCTGCAAATTTGACTATTTCAGCTACACCATATACATAGGATCATGTAGTCCTTGTCCTTCTTTGACTGGCTTATTTCACTTAACATAATGTCCTCTAGGTTCATCCATGTGGCTGCAGGTTGTATAATTACGTTTTAAAGCTGAATAATATTCTACCGTGTATGTGCGTGTATAGATATCTCACATTTCCTTTTTCCAGTTCACTCGTAGGTGGATATTTAGATTGTTTCTATTTCTTGGCTATTGTGAATAATACTTCAATGAATACGGCCGTCCAAAAACAACTTATAAATGATAATGTATAAATGTATAGGAAAAGATACTCAACATTACTAATCATCAGGGAAATACAAATCAAAACCACAATGAGATACTATCTTAAACTTTTTTAGATGGCTACTAAAAAAAAAAAAAAAACAGAGCTGCCAAGGATATGAAAAAATAAGAACCCTTGTATACTTTTGACAGAAATGTAAGATGATGTAGCTGCTATGGAAATCAGTATAAAGCATCTTCAAAAGATTAAAAACTACCCTATAGGCCAGCAATCCCATTTCTGGATATATATCCAAAAGAACAGAAATCAGGATCTTAAATAGATAAGGTACTAAAAAAAAAGGTACGTCTCATTAGATTGATATCATCTCCATTTAGATATTCTTCATACACAAATGAGCAGAGAATTGGCTCTTTTCTTTCTCTCTGACTTCTCTGTGTAAAATTTCCTTCTGCTAGGAAGGGTAGGAAACAAACTGAGTGTGCAGCAAAAGGAAAAAATTGGACTGCGAAAGACAAAAACTAGATTCCACTTCTCTCCCCATTTTTTGCATTGGAGGTTAGTATTTCTCTGCAGGGAGTTCATACTCGGAACCCATTCCAGAGGCCAGACTAATTAGAGAAGAGATCCATTCATCAAGTTATTAAATAGAAGCAAAGTTTTACCAAAATCTTAAGCAGACTTTATTTCATTTGTTTCCTGGATTCTCATATGCCTACCTTGGAACTTTTATATGAACTTATGCTCTCAAATCTCTTTTCATAGAAAGTAGGTTTTCCTGATAGTTCATAAAAACTCAAAGAATAAATAAGTTCAGAAAGGCAGAAATCAAGGCAAGATTTCCCACTGCTCACCTATCGAAAAGAGTTTTTTTTTTCTTTTTAGAATTTCTAAAGGCTCAACAGACATTACCACTGTCACAATTCTGTTAGACAAACAGGCCATAATGTAAATAAATAGTCTCTCACCTTTGAAATTCTAACACTCAGCAGAAACAAACTTTAAAAGCCACAAAAGGAAAAGCTGCCCTGAATTAATGATGAGGCCTTCCAACATATAAATAAAACCATATTTAGATGTGGAGTACTTCCTCATAGAACATGCAGATAAAATTAGAATTAAGACTACAAATCAAAAGAGAGAGAGAGAGAGAGAGAGAGAGAAAACCACACATACATGCATAAAAAAACAAAAAGCAAAACAAAAAAAAAATAGGACCACAAATCTGAAATATGCAAGGTTCTTAGAGCACCTGGCTCAAATGTTTTTATATTCCTTGAAGTCTTTAGGATTCTACATTAAAAAAAAAATATTTGATTTATTTGATTTATTATTAGAACAAGCACACAAGCAGGGGGAGCAGCAGAGGGAGAGGGAGAAGCTGGCTCCCACCGAGTGGGGAGCCCAATGCGGAGCTTGACTCCAGGACCCGGGGATCATGACCTGAGCCAAAGTCAGATGCTCAACCGACTGAGCCACTCAGGCAGCCAAAGTCCTTAGGATTCTATAGGAATCCCAAAGACCTACCTAATGATTCCAAATTCCTAAAATATATTAAACTTTGAAATTGGATAATGAGAAATTTCAATTCTCAAGAATTCTCAGGGACTTCTGAAATCATAAATTATTACTATTATAAACTATTCCATATTTTCATAGCATTTTAAAAGTGTGTTTTAAATATAATGAACAGCTACAAAATAAACACTGAATCCTTTTTATGACAGGATTATATTAAATATTTCAGGGGAGATTTTGTAAAAAGTTTGATATAAAACATACATGTTATTGCTATAAACAAATATATTATGAGAAAATTACATATTTAAATAGTATGTAAAATAAACTCTGCCGGACAAGGAGATATTTGATAATAAAAACATTATATAAGGGAACATAACCTCTAGTGGATGCCAATTAAAATAAAATGATAATAGCAGAGATATTAAACACTTAAAAGTTAGCATCCTTACAAATGAGAATTTAAAATATACAAAACTTAATTGTTCAATCCTATAGTCTTAATTATTATTTCACAACTTTTTCAGATGTTGAAAAATTTCTTTCATTGAGCATTGATGTTGGGTGTACTCTTAGGAGCTCATCCAAAATCTGCAAGTTGGATGTTATATTATGCTTCATATAAGCTCATTTCCTTTTTTAATAATAAACATTTTTGTCTACTTGCCCTGATTTTTATTTTGCTATTAAAATCTATATTTCTTTTTCTACTTCACATTTTAGATCAATTTCTAATTTCATGTTGGAGTATTCCACATCAATATTCATATATTCTCTTTGCATTTCTTCTTTCAAAGATCAATACTATATACTGAATATCCAAACACTGGAAAACCCCAGTGAACATTACTGGGTTGCATTTACATAATGTAACATGCAGAACATCTAGCAAAACTACAGCACTTCACATAATTATGCACTGGAATTGTCAATCTAAACATTGATTTGCCTCCAAAAAGTTTTATTTCTTGGAACACCGCTCAAAAGATTTGTTTAAAATGTACCAGATCTCTGAACTTATTAATATTTATATTTTAAATATTTGCATGAATGATTCACCTTTTGCAGAAGTAAATAGCATCATGAACATTTACTATTACATGGCAACAGCTACAAGGAAGATAAAAATCATCAGAGGGTTATTGCTTACTGTTTTATATTATTTCTATCCTGATTCCCAGAAATATACACTCTTTTCTTTAATTCCACACATCAGTATTTCTTCTCTGGTTTCTACTTTATGTTATTTGATTCCTTCAATCCAGCAGCTTCTCCATGTTAACTGTGCAGTTTTTATTTTCTAAGTATAATCATGAATTATATATTTTTCTTTTTACCCTGAACAAACAGCTCCTCACAAATGATTAAGTTGGTACCAAATGGCAAAATATTTGTGTGATCAATATAAATAAATAAATAAATAAATGAATAAATATTCAATGAAAAAATGAAGAGGAATAAATTTATAGATTCAAGGAGCTCAATGAAACTTAAATAGGATGAGTCCCCTCCTTCTCATTAGTGCTTTTATAAATATATTCCAACACCTGAAAACTGAAGACAATGAAAAAAGAAAAAAACAGAAAAAAAAAAACACTATAGGGGAACAATAGCCCTAATGACTAATGATTTCGCATCAGAAACCTTAAAGGATGGGATGAAGCAGTGGAACACTTCTGTGGTGCTAAAAGGAAAATGAAAAAGAAAAAAAAGGAAATCAACTCAGAATTCTATATCCAGCAAAATCATACTTCAAGAATGAAGCTGAATAAAAGTATTCTCAGATGAAGAAAAATTAATATAATCTACTGTCAACTTGTTCTAAAATAATCACTAAAGGAAATTCTTCTGACGGAAAGAAAACTGGGATAGTCGGAATAAAGTAAACAACAGGAATGGTTAGTATTTGGTTAAATATGATAAATTATTTTTTTCCTCTGAGACCTTTAAAATGTTTGACAGTTGAAAGAAAATAATGATAATATTTTCTGACCAGGTTTTGTTTTGTTTAAGATTTATTTATTCGTGAGAGACGGCGGGGAGGGCAGAGACACAGGCAGGGGGAGAAGCAGGCTCCCTGCAGGGAGCCTGATGGAGGACTCGATCCCAGGACTCTAGGATGACGCCTGGGCTGAATGCAGGTGCGAAACTGCTGAGCCACTCAGAGATCCCTTGACCAAGGTTTTTAATGTATATAAGCCTTAATTTATAAGAAACTATAACATAGAGCAAAGAAACTAAAGAAAGTATCTGGTAGTGAGATTTCTATATCCCACTTGAAGTAATAAAATGTCGCTACTAATTGTACTGTAGAAACATTAGGAATCTACATTGTGATCTCCAGAGTAATCTACAAAAATAGCATTAAAATGTTATAGTCAAATATACAACAGTTAAATAGGAATAGTAAAAATGTTAACATGCCGAAAAAGATAGGAAAGTAAAAGCAAAAAAGGGTCAAAATAGACAAGTAATAAAATTATAGGCTTTATCCAGACACAGCAATAACTGCATCCACTCTAGAGTATCTAACTATACCGATTAAAAGATAGAGATTAAAAGGCTGCATTAAAAAATATGACCCAACCATAAGTTATCTACAAGAAATTCACTTCAAATATAAGGAAATAAGTATGCTAAAAGTAAAAGCCTGGAAAAAAGACACACCACACAAATACTGATAAGAAAGAAAGCCAGAGTGGCAATCTTAATATCAGACAAAGTAGATTTCCAGTCAAAAAAAGCTAGTAGAGATGCAGACATTACAAAATGATAAAAAGGGTCAATTTACCTAAAAAGCTTAATCTCAGGATGCCTGGATGGCTCAGAGGTTGAGCATCTGCCCCTGGCTCAGGGTGTGACCTGTGGTCTCAGGATCGAGTCCCACATTGGGCTCCCTGCATGGAGCCTGCCTCTCCCTCTGCCTGTGTCTCTGCCTCTTTCTCTGGGTCTCTCATGAATAAATAAATAAAATCTTAAAAAAAAAAAAAAAAGCTTAATCTCAAATGTGTGTATATAATTTACTACGCAGCTTTGGAGTATACCCATCAAAACTGACAGAAACGAAAGGAGATATGGGAAAAGGCACCATAATATTGGAGGTGTCAACAGCCTTACCCAGTAAAAACCAGGATTGATACGAATTGGTAGTTGTAAAATCAGCAAGGACAGAAAAACTGAAGATCACCGTCAATAAACCGGGTCTGACCCTCGTGCATAGAGCACCCACGGAACAGAAGACGCATTTAAGTGTATGTGGAGCGTATATCACCACGGATCACACGGGGGCCTGTGACCTCCTAATACATGTAAAATAACAGGAATCATAAAAATTTTGATCTCTAATGTCAGTGAAATTAAACAAGGGACCAGTAACAATCACTTACCTTGTGACAGACCAGGTATTAGCTCTTGCTTCTAAAGCTTCATTTGTGTACAGAAGATTTTCCCCTGCAATACCTTTTTAGGTAGTGCTCAAAAACCCTTCACAAAATACCATCAAATAGGATCCAACATACGTGTAAAAAACAGGGAACCTCACCAAGAATGCAGAGCTTATTTAATATTTGAAAACATGTCCTAATACAGCCGTACTCCAGATAAGGACGAAAATCCATATACTCATATCAACTCATGTCAAAAAAGCAGTCAGCAAAATTAAACTTGCACTGATAATGAACATTCTCAGCAAATTAGAAACGAAGACGATTCATTAAACTTGATAGAGGGCGTCACAACAACAAAAGAAAGGAAAAAAAAAAGTTTTAATGTCAACCTCACGATAGTCAAAGACTAAATGCTTTTCCCTTAAGCTCCTGACCAGGTTCCTGAACAAGGATGACAGTTGGCAGCGACTCTATTATACGAACCGATCCCAGAAAATAGGAAGCTGTAGCCGCTCAGGGTGCGGGGAGAGGAAATAGGGCACCCGGGGCGCTGCGGGTTAGCGCCGCCTTCGGCCCAGGGCGTGACCCCGGGCCCGGGATCGAGTCCCGCGTCGGGCTCCCCGCATGGAGCCTGCTTCTCCCCCTGCCCGTGGCTCTGCCTCTCTCTCTCTCTCTCTCTCTGTCTCGATTGAATACACTTACAAAAAAAAAAAAAAGAAGAAGAAAAATTCAGAGAAACCGCTTCTCCCATTTGTGCGGGTGTAGGCGGGACCTCGGCCGCCCCCCCCACAGGGTCAGCCCCAGGCCCTGCCCCGAGTGACCCGGCCCTGGGGGCGCAGGGACCCACGGCCACGGAGGGTGGGGGCGTGGGTGGGGGTTGGGTGCGGGCTCCCATCCCGCAGGGCAGCGCGGACCGGGGACTCGGGAGGGGAGGGCGGGGCGCGGGGCCTTCCCGCCGCACCCACGGGCGCCCCACCCGGGCCAGAGCCGAGCTGCGGGGGAGGGGCACGGAGGGCACGAGCGCACCCAGCCGCCGACACCCGGGGGCGCCCCGCACGCTGCCCCCGACGCCACGAGGTCCTGCAGGTCGCCCCGACGCCCCCCCCCCCCGACGCCCTACACGGTCCCCCCGACGCCCCGAGGTCCTGCAGGTCGCCCCGACGCCACCCCCGACGCCCTACACGGTCCCCCCGACACCCCGAGGTCCTGCACGGTCCCCCCGACGCCCCCCCGACGCCCTACACGGTCCCCCCGACGCCCCGAGGTGCTGCACGGTCCCCCCGACTCCCCCCCGACGTCCTACACGGTCCCCCCGACACCCTCAGGGTCCCCCCGACACCCGACACGCTCCTCCCGACGCCCCGACGCCCCCCACGGTCCTCCCGACGCCCCGAGGTGCTGCACGGTCCCCCCGACTCCCCCCCGACGTCCTACACGGTCCCCCTGACACCCTCAGGGTCCCCCCGACACCCCACACGCTCCTCCCGACGCCCCGACGCCCCCCACGGTCCTCCCGACGCCCCGAGGTGCTGCACGGTCCCCCCGACTCCCCCCCGACGTCCTACACGGTCCCCCCGACACCCTCAGGGTCCCCCCGACACCCCACACGCTCCTCCCGACGCCCCGACGCCCCCCACGGTCCTCCCGACGCCCCGAGGTGCTGCACGGTCCCCCCGACTCCCCCCGACGTCCTACACGGTCCCCCCGACACCCTCAGGGTCCCCCCGACACCCCACACGCTCCTCCCGACGCCCTGACGCCCCCCACGGTCCTCCCGACGCCCCGCAGCTCCGGGGGCTCCACGGGTCGTCACTCGTCCAGGGGCGTTACCTGCGCGGGCTCGGGGCGCGCCTCACCGCCGCCGCCGCCCTGGGCCAGCTCCGCCTCACATCGGGGAGCGCCCCCAGCCCGCAGCAGCCCAGGCCGGGATGTGCCGGGCTGGCCCCTCCCCGCGCTCCGCGCATGCCCAAGCTGGTCCGTGCGGCGGCCGAGGTCCCGCGGGTGTCCCTGGCCGCTGGCGTGGCCCCGAGTCCCTGACCTGCGCCCGGCGGGACCCGCGGGTGGACCCTGCAGCCGAGCAGCTGCGGTCAGCGGCCGGGCCTCCGCGGTGGTGCTGAGCGCGCCCGGGTCTAGTCACCGCGGCCCGCGGGTTCCTAACTGGGGCGCACGGCCACCTGCTCGGCCCCCGGCTCCTCCGGGACGCACGGCCACCTGCTCGGCCCTCAGCTCCTCCTGAGCCCACGGCCACCTGCTCGGCCCCCGGCTCCTCCGGGACGCACCGCCACCTGCTCCACCCTCGGCTCCTCCTGAGCCCACGGCCACCTGCTCGGCCCCGGCTCCTCCTGAGCCCACGGCCACCTGCTCAGACCTCGGCTCCTCCTGGGGCGCACCGCCACCTGCTCCACCCTCGGCTCCTCCTGAGCCCACGGCCACCTGCTCAGACCTCGGCTCCTCCTGAGCCCACGGCCACCTACACGGCCTCAGCTCCTCCTGCGCCCGGGTCTGGTCACTGCGGCCCGCGGGTTCCTAACTGGTCCCTGTACGCGAAGGACAAGGACATGCAGGACAACGAGGCGGAGCACTCAGACTGGTAGGTGGCAGTTTCAGTAGCAAAGGAACTTGCTCATGAGGCCTGTGTTGAGCGGCCGCAGACAACTAAATGCCCACACCACCGGCCAGAATCCGAGAAGTTTATCTAGAGGTCTTCATGGGGTTCAGTTGCCCTTTGAGGGCTCCGTCTGAGAAGTGGGAACAGTGCGCTGGACAGGTAGGACTGGGAGCGGATGCGTCTCACAGGTCGGTGGACAGTCACCTCCTCCTGATGAACTCCTCTGCCCCTTTATCCTGCCCGGGTGGCCCTGACAATTCCTATCACCCTGCCCTCCCTTTTCCCAGTGCACCCTGCTAGCATGAAGGTGGCTGCTTGGGCAACCGCCTGGCTGCACATTCTGGTGGCACATCCCATCACAAAGTCCAGGACAGTACATTGATTCATGGTGGAACTTGGGGCAATGACGCTCTCCTGTGATTTCCATACCTTTACTGTGTTGGGTGCCTTGGCAGGGATTCGCGGTCTCGCATATAGGTAGTGGGTCCTACTGTTTGATTATTTAAATGTATTAAAGCCTGGGACTGTACTTCAGTCCCACCTGGCCAAGGTGCTTCTACTTGTTAGGAATTTAATCTGCTTTAATATTCCTTTCTTTCTATCAACCCTGACGCTTGCCAGTTATAGGGGAGATGGAACTAATATCAAATGTCATATTCTTTCCCTCGGTCTAGTGTACCATGACATTTAAGAAATGACTCCTTATCATTTTCAGTTTGGGGGGGTGGTATCTATACATGGTACTTAACTTCTCTCATCTCCTAATGGTGGTAACCTGGTTTGCACAGCAATGGGGTAAGACTTAGGTTAGGCCAGACTCCGTGTCCACAGAAATCAAAGCATACTTAGAACCCTTATTCAGGGGGAAAGGGTTAAGGTAATCAGTTTACCAGTTCTTTATGTGCTGGAAACTCTGGTGGATGACCCCAGATTCCTTTGGCAGTTGCCTCAGGTGTCGTTTAGAACGTATAGGACATGCTGTTATCGCATTAACCAAGTCACTGTATATCCAGGTCAATTCAGCATCCTTGGCAATGTGTCATCCTGTCTGGGTGCTATGGTGACCATTCCCCCGTGTATCTAATCTGTTCTATCTACTGAAAGGTGAGTTGCCAGGGCTTATATCTGGGCACCGGCTTCCTAACGATCAGGTGTTGTCAGTGCCCTGTGAGACAGGACAGAGAAAATAGTCAGAACTGCCTCAGGTTCTTAAAAGAGAACACAGATGAACACAGATGTCCTTCCACTTATTCTCACCTACAAGGGATTATTCAGGGTCATCCATTCCTCAAGAGAAAGGGAAGTTCTTACCACAGTATGTTGTTCCTTAAATTTGTCTGGTCATATCTGATTCTATGCATAGTTTTAAATATGACATTCCAGTCAAATCCTTGGTAGTATAATCAGTGTTTCTAATTGTTTCCTGTTACAAAGAGAATAGAAACCGTATTGAACTTTGCAAATAATTATCCTACCATGGAAACAAAAAAATACACTTGTGACCAAATGGACCTAACAGACATATACAGAACATTCCATCCAACAGAAGCAGAATACACATTCTTCTCAAGTAACTATGGAACATCCTCTTGCAAAGTTCATTTGTTAGGCAACAAAATAAGTCTTAACAAATTTAAGAAAATAGAAATCATATCAAGTATTTTTCCGTCCACAATGGTTTGAATCTAGAAATCAATAACAAGAAGAGATTTGGAAAATTCACAAATATTTGAAGATTGATTGATCCTGAACAACCAATAGGTCAACAAGAAAAGGGAAATCAAGAAGGTAATTTGAGACAACTGAAAATGGAAATGCAACACACCAAAACTAATGTGATGTAGCAAATCAATTCTAAGAGGGAAGATCATAGTAACAAATACCTATGCCAAAAAATATATATATATTAAATAAGCAACCTAACTTTACATGTCAAGGAACTAGAAAAAGAAGAATAAACTAAGCCCAGACTTAGTAGAAGGGAGGAAATAACAAAGATCAGATGGAAATAAATGAAACTGACTGAAAAGACAACAGTAAAGATTAATGAGAGAAAGAGACGTGGGTTTTTTGTTTTGTTTTGTTTTTAGAAAAGAAAATTGACAGAGATTTAGCTAGACTAACACCATGAAAAAAGAAAAACTGAAATCATAAAGGAAAGAGGAAATATTACAACTGATGCCAGAGAAATACAAAGGATCATAGGAGACTACTATATGCCAACAAATTTGGGAAAATAGAAGCCTAGGAACATGCAATTTACTAAGACTCAAATCATGGAGAAATAGAGCATTTTACAGACCCATTAAAAGTAAAGATAATGAATCATAATGAAAAAACCTCCCAACAAAGAAGATCCCTGGAACACATGGCTTCACTGGAGAATTCTACCAAACATTTAAAGGAAAATTAAAAGCTCTTCTTTAAGCTCTTTCAAAAAAAGTAAAGAAGATGGAACACTTGCAAACTCTCTCTGTAAGGCCAGCATTACTCTGATGTCAATGCCAGACAAAGATGCTACGTGAGAAGACAACTACAGGCCAATGTTCCTGATGAGCATAGCTGCAAAAATACTCCAAAAAATACTAGCAAACAAACTTAACACATTAACTAGATTACACACCATGATCAAGCTGGATTTTATCCATGAGATGCCGGGATGGTTCAATATATGCAAATTAACTCCACCTTTACAAAATGAAGAATAAAAGTTGCATGATCATTTCAGTAGATGTAGAAAAAGGATTTGGCAAAATTCAACATCTTCATAATAAAAGCTTTGAAAAATTAGGTATAGAATGAGACCACAGCTAACATCATACTTAATAGTGTAAGGTGAAAAGCTTTTTTTCTATGATCAGGAACAGGACAAAGATACTAACCCTCTCACTTCTATTCAACATAGTGCTGGCTAGTGAAGTTAGATGAAAAACACAAATAAAAGACACCCAAATCGGAAAGGAAAAAGTAAAACTGTGTCTTTTTGCAGAAGACATGCTATTATATATAGAAAACTCTAAAGACTCAGCAAAAATCTGATGAATGGATTTGGTCAAGTTATAGGATACAAAATTAACATAGAGAAACCAATTGCATTTTACACACTAAATATAAGCTATCTAAAAGAGAATTTAAGGGAATAATCAAAATTAAGAAAATAATCTTATTTACAAGAGCCTCAAAAGTAATAAAATATTTAGGAAAAAATTTAACCACAGAAAACTATAAGATATTGATAAAGGAAATTGAAGAAGACACTAAGGAATGGTGGTATATTCTATGTTCTCTTGATTTGAACTCAGGTCATGATCTCAGGGTTGTAGGATGAGCCCTGCATTGGGTTCTGTAATTGGATCTGGAGTCAGCTTGGGATTCTCTTTCACACTCTCCCTCTGCCTCTCCCCCTATTCACACACTCTCTCTCTCTCTAAAATAAATAAAGCTTAGTTTTTTTTTTTTTTTAATGCTAATCTTTTCCTGAAACACCCTCAAAGACACACCCAGAAATAAAGTTTTACTAGACATCTGGGTATACTTTAGCCCAATAAAGTTGGCACATTAAACTAACCTCCACGTGACATAAGGAAATATTGGAGGTAATAGACATGTCTATTATCTTGATCGTGGTGATGGTTTCACAGGAGCATGCATATATACAAACATATTTTATATATCAATTGTATCTCAATAAAACTCTACAACTGGGTATTTATCCTATAAAAATGAAAAAGTTATGTTTACAAAACAACCTATACATGGAAGTTCAAAGCAGCTGTCTTTATAATTGCCAAAACCTAGAAACATTCCAAACCTCCTTTGATGAGTAAATGGATAAGCAATGTGTGGAACATCTGTATAGTGGGAAATGACTCTGAAATAAAAAGGAATGGGATAGTAATATATATAGCAGCTTGAATAAATCTCAAAGAGATTATTCTTAGTGGAAAAAAAAACCCACTTGTCTCAAAAGGTTATATATTTCAGGATTTATGAATCTGTTTATATGACCTTCTCAAAAAGATAAAGGTATAGAGATAGAATACAAATTAGAGGTTGCCAACGATTAAGTTGGGGGAAAGGTAAGGATACGATGCGGGTACTCAGAGAGTGTTTTGAGGGTGAAGGGACTGTTCTAGGTCCCATTCTTGTAGTGCATGGATCTGTACAAATGCTAAAAGTCATAGAACCATGTAAGAAATAAGTCAGTTTCACTCTATGATAGTTTACATAATAAAAGTACCTGAATTTCTCTTTCTTCAGTCTCATTGTTAGTGTATAGAAATGCCACTGACTTCTGGGCATTGATTTTGTATCCTGCCACACTGCCGAATCGCTGTATGAGTTCTAGCAATCTTTGGGGGGAGTCTTTTGGGTTTTCTATGTAGAGTATCACGTCATTGGCGAAGATGGAGAGTTTGACTTCTTCTTTGCCAATTTGAATGCCTTTAATGTCTTTTTGTTGTCTGATTGCTGAGGCTAGGACTTCCAGTACTATGTGACTGGGTGGCGGGCACTGAGGTGGGCACTTGACGGGATGAGCACTGGGGGTTATTCTGTATGTTGGCAAATTGAACACCAATAAAAATAAAGTTATTATTAAAAAATATATATATAAAAAAAGAAATAAGTCAGTTTCACTCTATGACAGTTTACATAATAAAATTACCAAGAAAAGTATCCTATTTTAAAATGATAGCCACTGATTAATATTGCCACATATAGTGTGCTTCTACTACAACAAAATGGCATAGGGTTTATTTTCAGGGAGATCATATACATGTTTAAAGGAAATTTTTACAAGGTTTTGCTCACGTCATGACAATAATGAAGAGAGATGAACTTAAAAAAAAAGAAAAAAGTCAGGGATGACTTTAAGAGAACATATTTGATAAGACAAGCTATTTAATGAATAACCATTTGAACTGAGTCTTGAAATGTTACTAGATGTTGATCAATATAGACGGAAATATCTTTCCTGGTTGTAGACAACTCCATAGTGAAAGGCGTGAACATGTGCAATATCCTGTTTTGGGTTTTGTTTTGTTTTTCAAGAAAAAGGCAAATAATATTTTATGTGTAGATCCTAAGTTTGTAGAATGTAGGATGATCAGATGGGATTTGAATGTGGAAAGATCACAATTTCAGAGAGCTGACTTTCTAGGCAGGAGAACATTCAATTTTATCTGGAGGGTAGGAGAGAGCTGCTGGACATTCTTAAGCTTAAAGCGTACCCTCCATCTGTTGCCTAAATAGCTGTAAAAACAAAATAAAACAAACAAACAAAAAAAAACCTTGTCAATGTAGAGAAGTCTGAAGTATTGCCAGATACTTTCAAAGATTTGCGTGTTATTTGATCCAATTTCTCTATTATATCTCTAACGAAATCCAAGTAGCCTTCTGAATTAGTTTGTCTGATTGTATTGTTTTGCTTTTACCTTCTTTTGGAAACAATAAATGATAGAAACATCAAAAACACATTGAAAGAAAGTAAGTAAAAAAAGAAATGTGTTTATATTTCTATGCATCCATCTGTCCATCCATCTATCCATCCATTTGATAAACAAATATCAGCACACATAATGTACCCAGCAAGGTGTTACATATTGGAGTTAAAAACAAAAACAAAATGGACAAAACACAATAGTCATGGTTTTCTGTCCTCAAAGGGCTCTTTACAATGAAAGATGCCAAGAGGCAAACCTGTGATTAGTGTACACTGCAGTTTGGATTATGGCAAAATCATCCACAAAATTCTATAGAAACACATCAGAGGAGCCCCAGATGTAGCCTTGCAATGTCTCTGAGTCCTGGCAGATGAGCAGGAGCGAGCCAGCAAGTACATCACAGGAGGGAACTACGTGAGCCACCGAGAAAACAGGCTTGCATTTTTGAAAGTGTGTCACATTCAAGGAACTGAAAGTAATTCCCTATAAGTGGATGGACACATGGAGAATTGGAAAAAGACAAACCTAACAGGATGTTTATAGCCAGTTGATAGTAGAGTATGTGTTTCCTGCCAGGGAGAGTAAATATGATGTGTTGGTTCTGCCTTGATTAGCTCTAAAACCCAACCAAAATTTTCTCTGGAAACTAACCACTAACCAAACCAGATTTAAAACGGTCATTTTTATTTTTATTTTTATTTTTATTTTTATTTTTATTTTTATCTTAGTTACAGGTGTGTTGGAACAGGGATGGGAAGTGGGGAGGAAGGTCAGGGAGATTGGCAACACTGAAAAATCGAACCTTCACCATTTTTCTGCCTTGTATCCTCCCTAGCCGAAATTTAAAAAAAAAAAAAAATATTGCAGTAATAATTGGGTAGTGACTAAGAGGCTTTCAGAAATGGCATCATGAGACACTTATAATTTGGAGAGAAAAATAGACTTGTCTGCAGTCAGGAGTCACAGAAAAGGAGGTCTCGGAAGAAGATGAAGATGAAAAGCCTCATCTTTGATTCAGGTGATCACCACTCTGCACCATTGCCCTACGTGGTGGGCACGTGGCTGCGGCAAATCAAGACATCTGTCATTTCTGGGTCAAGTACGGAATGGTGAAGAGGACTCTTCCCACGCTTGGCCACAGCACGGCAGTGCAAAACGGGGCTGGCGTAAAGTCATGGTCAGGCATGTACCTTAGCAGTAGGCATTGACCACATCAAGTCGTTTAACGAATAAAAACGTCAAATTTCTTATTAGAAGAGAAATCCGCTATTTCAAACATCCCTGGATCAGAGGTTCTATAACACTCTTCTGCAGGAATATCCACGTATGGCAAGTTCCCCAGGGATATTTATGCATATTAGAGCTTGGTCGTCTGTGCATCTAGGCCGCCGCCTGGGTGAGAGCTCGCACTCAGTCTTATGTAGTCAACTCTGGGCACACCTGTTAAAAGTTCTAAATGGAAGATGAAATTTGGGGAATTCTTGAAGATCTAAATGTTAGAGATAAGGGAAATGAGACAAGAGAGCATATAAAGCTCGCCCAAAGTCACGTAGTCCTTCGCAGTCTCTTGAGAATTAAACTAAGTTACTTTAGTTGATCCAATAACCGCGGGATCCGCTAATATTTTCCTCCTGCCTCCTGTCTCCGCGCAGCACAGCCGTCGTCTGCATTCCCAAGTGGACATTTCGTGTCTCTTATGGAGATGATTTATGCCTCAGAGAAAAGATCGCTTTTAACAAGTAACAAATAGTGAATGCAGATGTTTCCATTTAATGGGTTGTTTGGGAAAAACACTCCTGGGAAGTGTGTCTGGGGGAGGGATGTCAAAGCAACTGAACTTACGGATGCTCAGAAATTATCATTTTGCCGACAGTTTCAAGTTTTGCTCATATTTCATCTCTGACTGCAACGAAAGACCAGAACAATCCTTTGAGTTTCACATTATCCTTTCTCTGTGGTCTCTTAAGGACACGGTGAGAATTTGTGCAAATGGGCACAGCCAGGTGTCCGGGAGCAGGAAATAGAGAACAGGGATGAATTTAAGGGGTTTGAAGCCTCTACTCAGGAGATGACTCTTTTTTTTTTTTTTAAGTTAAGTCGACTTTTTATATGCAAATTTGTATCAGGAAATTCCATTTATATCCTAATGAGGGTGTGAGGCTCCTAGGAGTTCTCATCAGCCATTGGGCATTTGGCCTCCTGTAACTGAGAGTGAGCTCTGAGGTTTTGGGGTTTTTTTTGTTTTTTCCTAATTCAAGTCAGATTGACAGAGTGTCTCCAGAAAAACCCTGACCTGCCTAGAGCTAGGTGATAAATAATTAAGGTGTTGGGAGAGATACGGTGGCTCTCACCTGCTTGATCCCTTCAGATGCCAGGGGCTTTCAGACTGTTAAGGCTCTGAGAGAATGTTCTTTTCTGATGACTTAGACCTAGGAGAGAATCAGTAGGAAGTAAAGCAATTATACTCATTGTGTAACTTAATGACACAATGTAATGTGTCTGCTAAGTGGATGTGAATATATGTGGGTTATTAAAGCAAGGTTATGGATCTGAAGAAAGCAATAACCAAACTCTAAAACATTTATGACAATATTTAAGAAGCTAATATTAAGCAGACTTTTAAGAAGTTTCAAGCAACTTCATGTAATAAATGGAATTAACCAAAAAGAAACAGCAGCTCCAAAGAGTATCAGTCCAATCAATCTTTTTCTCATTTTGTAATAATTTATTTGTATTATTCTCTGAGACACTGTGAACATATGTGTTTATTTCTGCTTTGATGTATTGAAACTCATTACCAAAGGGCTTTTTCTAAATATCCTCTGAAATATTTATATAAATTACAGACATAACAATATTGTTTATAAATTGACTTTCTTGTATTCTTTTGTTTTTTTTTTCCCCCTCCACCCAAGCCTTCGTAAGCTCGGATCTCAGCATCTAATTGTTATGCTTCTGTTGGTGGGGATAGAGAGATCTCAGGGTTTAGAACTCTCCATCTGTGCTGGAAAGTTGACATTTGTTGCATAATACTGCTTTTGTCAAAAAACGAAAAAGCGGCAAAGTATGTATGTGCAGGATAATGCGACCTTTTTATATACCGATAGTATTTACTGCTGCTGACTGTATTGTGGACTGTTGATACCATACACCTGCCCTATGCCATACTGAGATTTTTGCTTTCTAATTTAATCCATAAGTAAAGGAAATGCTATGCAATTACTTTATTTTTTTAATTGTGGAAAAATATACATAACTTAAAATTGATCTTTTTAACCATGTTTAAATACAGAGATAACTGACTTTAAATATACTCTCGCTCCTGCACAGCCATCACCACCATCCGCCTTCTGAATTTTTCCCATCCTGCAAAGGTGAAACTCTGTAATCATTAAACAATAATACCCCATTCTTCTCTCTCCCCTGCTTCTGACAAATCATTCTTTACGTATGGATGAATTTGAATACCCGAGATACCTCTTGCAGTGGAATCCTAAATGGTATTTGTCCTTATGTGACTGGTTTATTTCAATTAGCACAGGGTCTTCAAGATTCATCCCAATTATAGCACGTATCAAAATTTGTTCCTTTTTAAGGCCGAATACGATTCCGTGATAGGTATGTACCACATGTCGTTTATCCATTCATCCACTGATGGGCATTTAGATTATTTGTATCTTTTGGCGAATGGCAAAAATGCTACTATGAACATGGGTATACAAATGTCTGTTCAAGTTCCTGCTTTCAGTTCTTTTGGTTATATACTCAGAATATATGGTAATCCAGTGTTTAATTTTTTTTGAGGAGCTACCATACCATTTTCTATAACTGCTACTCCTTTTTTATATTCCTGCTAAAAATGTACAAGTGTTTCAGGTTCTCCACATCCTCACCAACACTGGTTCTTCTCTTTGTGTGTGTGCTTTAAACACCAACTATCCTAATGTGGTGAAGTGTTCCTCATTGTGGTTTTAATTTGCATTTCCCTAAGGATTAGTGATGTGGAGCAGGTTTTCTTGTGCTTATTGGCTATTTGCCTATCTTCTTTAGGGAAATGTCTATTTAAATTATTTGCTCAATTTTTAATCAGGTTGTTTCATTCTTGTTGAGTAAATTGTGTTCTTAAATGAATGAATCCTCCACCCACCCCCCCATTTTAGCGTTTTTAAATTCATGGCTTTGGACTTTATGCAAATGTTTTAACAACAAATGAGGTCTCCTTGCTTAAATTTTCATGGATTGTGTCTTTGCATCTTTCCTCATGAATACACATACTTAACAAAATACCCTGGCCCATGACATGTTTTAAGCTGAACTGAAGATCAATTCATAAAACAATGAAAAAAATGGTCAAAAAGGCCAAACTGGTTACCTCTTATAATTCACAGTTACTCTAAAGAAGGTAAAAGAACACTACTAGTTATTGTGTCTAATAAAAATTAGGAACTGACATAAGTGAATTTTACCCTAGAAATAATAGAGCTGACTTTGGTTGAAAGTGGTCTAGTCCACTGCAAATAGCAGCAACCAGACCCCAGAGAACCCAATATGTCTTCGTCATCTCCAATTAGTTACCATTTGAAAAGTGGTACATCTAAAACAAAGTTTTTCATTCCCCTCCAAAACCTGGCACTCATTTTAGTTCTCTATTCCAGGCAACAGTACCACTACCCACTTATGTACCCAAGTCCGAAGCTTAACAGACATCTTAGATCCTAAGCAATCTCTCTAATCACCACCCCGACCCTATTTCCGCATGGATTCTTGCAAGTAGCTCTTAAGTTTATCAACTTTTTTCATACCTCTGATATCTCCATGTGCTAGGTCATGGTGGTTGATATACTGGAACAATTTCATAACTGTCCTCTGATTTCATTTTTGTCTCTCAGTCCATTTTCTAACATCAGAAATCTTTCTAAAATACAAACCTGCTAACATGCCCCTCTTATCTAATATATTTTTACAAGCTTCTCTGTGCCCTTAGGATGAAGTCAAAAGCTCGGAATTAGCTTGAAAGGACTATTATGACTGTGTCATGCTTTTTTATCTCTGCACACGCTGCCTTTCTCTTCCTTAACCTTCTGCCTCTCTTCAGTTCCTTGAATGCATATACTCAATTCTGGGACTTTGTACTCATTGTCATCTATGCCTGAAATACCCTAAAGGATATTTTACCTTTTTTACCTTTGCAAAGCTGACTCCGATTTCTGTATCAGTTGTTAATGTACAAGAAATTCCGTAGCTATCTTCACTTGACCCACAAATCTGAGTAAACCGGTCCAACTCACTGCTTTCACTCAACATATGAGTCCTCTACAAAAATTTATCACATCGTGTTATAATGACCTTTTAATTCATCTGTACTTCCGGGAGACTAAAACTCCATGAGGGAAAATAACATCTATTTTGTATAGAATTTTATTCATTCCCTCTGCATTAATATTTGGTGTTATAGATTGAGTTATGTCCCTGCAAAATCCATGGGTTGAGATCCTCGCCTTCATCATCTCAGAATGTGACACTATGTGGAGATAGGGACCCTCACCCCTACCCTCTTTTGTAAGTCTTGTTAATTATAAATTAAATACAGCTGTGTTTAAATAATAAATAAATAAAATATCCAAATTTATTTCTCATAGCTCTAGAGGCTGGAAGACCAAAGTTAAGATTTTGGTTGGTTGGTTTCTCCTGAGACCTTGGTTTGCAAATGCCCCCCTCTTATTGTGTGCTCCCTTGATTTTTCCTCTGTGCATACATATCTAGAATCTCCTCTTCTTCTAAGGACACCAGTCAGATTAGATTAGGGCCTATTCATATAATCTATTTATTCTTAATTACTATTTTAAACACAGCTGTATTTAATTTGCAATTAAAAAGACGTACAAAAGAGGGTAGGGGCCACGGTGATCCTGGTGGAGCTGCTCCCGGATCCCTCAGACCTGGGCCAGGCCTCCAGGATGGCCTATCTGACAGGCTGAAACCCAGACCTCAGTCTGCTGGGTCCCCTCGGCCACCCGGGCCTCGACGTCTGACGTCCAGCTCGACCTCTGAGGTGGGGTCCGTGACCGAGAGTCCACCGGGGGTGCCAGTGCCCCACAGGGCCGGCCAGGTGAGGTCAGGAAGGCATTGTACCATTCTTCTCCTTCCGTCCCAGGGGGACAGACAGACACAGTCTGGGTGCTAGGCCCTGGAGGCTGCAGGCACTCAGACCCCACCTAAAGAGGCCAAACCCAGGGATCCAAGGCAGCTGCTGGTGCTCAGGGAACGGGAGCTGAGGCCCAACTGCCCCCGGCAACCCAATGCAGCACCAGGGTGGAAGGCACATTTGCAAATCGCTCAGGAGAAATTTGGATTATTTAAGCCACTCGATCTGTAGTATTTTGTGCTGGCAGCTCTGGTAGACAAATACACTTGATAAATGTAGACAGTCAACAAAAATGTGTTGAATGAATGAAACACAGAAAGGTATAGGCAAGGAAGATTTTCATGGACTTTTAATTAAACTTTGCTTTGATTATTTGATTAACACAAGTTCTACTCCTTCTGTGAATCATTCTGCTTTTTATTTATTTATCTTTTTCATCTATAACAACCTTGCAAGTCAGCCGTAATTACCTTTTCAGGTGAGGAAACCGAAGCTCAGCAAATATCACTGAATCTTCTGAGGGTCCTCAATTAGTGGTGAAGATGAATCTCAAAACTGTGTGACTCGTTCTAAGTTCAGAACATTACTGTGATAACCTAACCCCCTTCTATCATCTCCTCCGGTCACATTTACTTCATTTTGGTGATGTTAGAAGTAAAGCAACAACATCACTTTCTTTGGATACTGATTTCTATGCTCATGGAACACTTGAATTTAAATACAGTTTTATGGTGCATGATACTTTAGATGAACTACATAAATTACCTTGAGAGAGATTTGCTCGATTTTGGTGTATGGTTGGGACAGCTCCGTGCTAAATGGTTGAGTGTCTGCCTTCAGCCCAGGGCGTGACCCCAGGGTCCTGGGACCCCGTCCCATGTCAGGCTCCCTGCGTGGAGCCTGCTTCTCCCTCTGCCTGTGTCTCTGCCTCTCTCTCTCTCTGTGTCTCTCATGAATAAATAAATAAGATAAAAAAAAAAAAAGGTCTACAATTGGCTTGAGTCTATAAATTGTTAATTATTTGATGACTTTAGAAAGTTCACGTTATAATGCTAGTATAAAAAGCATTACTTGATTGTGAAAAGTCATATAATTAATACATGAGAGTTTATTTTTAAATAAATTATTGCAGCACACATTTAAGCCCGAGTCCAGCAGTATGATATGGTTGAAAGCCTATTCAGTTTAGCGTCAGAGGTGATTGGTTTCGTACCTCACCTCTAAAACCTACCGTGAGATGTTCTTGATCCTCAGGTCCTCTCCCTAGATGCCATTTTTTCTTTAATGTGAACCCCAAAGAATAGATGTGGGGCTAGAAAGAGCAAACTCCTATAAAACTGACACAGTTTCAATCAATGTTATTACTGTTACCTTTGACAAGAAGGAAGAAATAATTACCTTAAGATGTTGTAATGGGACATTTCCTCAAATCTAGAATAATTAAACCACATCTAAAATTATCAGAAAAAAGAACTAGAAATAATGAGTCTGCATAGTGTACCTAGAGCAACGTCTTACAAGCATAAAACTCCTGAGGACGTATGAAATACTTGGTCAGTAACCCGTTTTCCTCTCTTTGCAGCGCTTCCAAAGGCACAGCTTACTATGTGTGGTGCATTGGAAAATCTCCTTCCCATCCCCGGGTGTGTACAGGAAGAGCAGAGCCTGAAGAAATAAAAGGTGGCTGCTGCTTTGGTCGGGTCTCAGGAACTGTGTGTGCAAACTACAAGGAACAGGAGCTTGACCTCCGCCAGGCCTGTGAGTCACCTTTGAGCTGGCTTCGGCGTATTGTCTTATTTCGCCCACGATCATCTCCTTTATTACTTAATAGAAGGTCAGTTCTTTCACCGTCTTAAAAATCTTTAAAATCCTGCCTATTCACTGCTAAACTATTAGGGCTGACAAGCGGAAGGGAATGGCTCACTGCTCCCAGGAACTTTGCCTTAGTAACGGCTTTGGAACGTGTCCCCGAATCAGGGCCCTCTGCAAGTCCGGGGCGCTCTGGTTGTGTCTAGGGTGCTGTTCCGCCCATCATGAGTTGATGAGCTCTGGCAGGGTCACGGTGGAACAACTGTCTTCCTTCATCTCTGTTAACAGGTTGGTAAGCTTCAGCCACTTCTTCATTATTTCTAACATGTTTTTAAACAATGAGCCTAAATATTACTTCTCTCTTCTTTGAGGGCCTCTAAATCACTTGAAAATAAGGAATTTTAGACATTCCCCCCCCCCCCAAAAAGATACTTATGTATGCTGTCTCTGTTAATTCTGGTTTTGTTTTTTGTTTTTTTGTTTGTTTGTTTGTTATTTTTTTCTGTTTGACTACAAATGCTTTTCTATATTTCCATCATGATGGTAATGTCTACTTGGCTATGTGACCGACTAAAATAAACATATTGACTGGGATGTCAGCAAAGCGGCAGGATAGGAGGCCCCTGGCTATAGCTCCCAGTCACAGAAAGAGCATAAATAAGCATTTATCCACAGATAATGATTTTGTGAAAATCCCAGGACCCAGGGGGAGGTAAAGGACTCCCTTGGACCACGAAATACAAAAAAAAAAAAAAAAAAAAAAGCCACATTAGAAGGTTACAGGGAGTAGTTTCGCTTGGGCTGCATCAACCTTCCCCCAGGCTGACACGATGCCACACTGCGAGGGACTCCCTGCGCTGACAGTTTCTGCAGAGGAGAGCAGAGAGCTTCAAGTGGATGCCCAGCTTCCACCGCATTCTAAGCTACTTCCTAAGAGGTCTGTCCAGTTCTTTCTCATGGGGGAAGTGGCGGGGTTAGATTACTCAGGGTGAGCTGGGAACAAACAAGGGGTCAAGGCTCATAGGGACCAGTGGTGGCCGTGCATCCCTGCTGGCAATATGAACCGACCAGTGAGTGCAACCAGCCATTTGGCCCACTCATGGAGCAGAGCCTAGAGCCCCGATTTTGCTGAAAAGCACGGTTGGCAGTTCTCCCAGGCTTGGGTTTCCAGCCCAGCAGCAGAGCACAGCTGTTGGCCCCACCTGAACAGGGAGCCAAACTGGAGACCCTGACCATCTGCAGAACATGTAGCCTGTGGCTCTGCTGGTTCAGACAGCAGCCCTGCCACACCACAGAGCTCAGCCTAAGGCTTCACTTTGGCAAAGAGTTAAACCAGTGATCCTACCAAACTGAGGAGCATGTCCTGAAGCATTGAGGGACCAGAGAATCCAGACAGCAATCCCATCAGATTGATCGTGG
This sequence comes from Vulpes lagopus, assembly GCF_018345385.1. NCBI lineage: Eukaryota > Metazoa > Chordata > Mammalia > Carnivora > Canidae > Vulpes > Vulpes lagopus. The sequence continues at coordinate 111,478,821 of NC_054833.1, read as the reverse complement.
AGCCCAGGGCCCAGCACCCACCGCCCCCCAGAAAGATACAGCTTCCAACCTTAATCCACCAGGGAGTCTATCAGCAACCCTGCCCAGCTGGCCTGCCCGAACTGACAGGCTGATAGCAGCCCCAGCCAAAAAGGGAGAACAGCCAGCCCCACTGCTGGGAGGAAAACCCAGCCAGTGATCCTGCACGACCAAGGGGCACAGCCTGTGGCCCTGATCAGTTGCAGAGACCACCCTGCAGCCCTGCCTGAAGGCAGAGTCCAGCCCACAATAGCAATCTATTGAAAAGCATTGTCTGGGGCCCCACTTGACCAGGGGTAACTGTGGAATCCAACCTGTGGAGCCTCTCAACGTCAGAGTCCAACCAGTTGCATTACCCTACCAGAGGAACTAATAAATCAATTCAGTAAAGTTACAGGACAGGAAATCAACGTACAGAAATTATTTGTATTTGTGAACATACAACAAACTATCAGAAAAAGAAATTAAGAAAACAATCCTATATACAAGGGCATCGAAAATAATATAATACCTAGGAACATATTCAACCAAGGAAAGATATATGGTTTTTTTTGGTTTTTTTGTTTTTTTTTTTTTAATTTTTATTTATTTATGATAGTCACAGAGAGAGAGAGAGAGGCAGAGACACAGGCGGAGGGAGAAGCAGGCTCCATGCACCGGGAGCCTGATGTGGGATTCGATCCCTGGTCTCCAGGATCGCGCCCTGGGCCAAAGGCAGGCGCCAAACCACTGCGCCACCCAGGGATCCCAGGAAAGATATATGTAATGACTATATCAAACATAGATGAAACAAATTTATTTTATTTATTTATTTATTTATTTATTTATTTTTAATTTATGATAGTCACAGAGAGATAGAGAGAGGCAGAGACACAGGCAGAGGGAGAAGCAGGCTCCATGCACCGGGAGCCTGATGTGGGATTCGATCCCGGGTCTCCAGGATCGCGCCCTGGGCCAAAGGCAGGCGCCAAACCGCTGCGCCACCCAGGGATCCCGATGAAACAAATTTAAAAGATGCAAATACATTTAAAGATAATCCGTGTTCGTGGATTAGAAGAATTTATATTTTGAAGATGCCCATACTACCCAAAGTGATCTATGGATTTAATGCTACCCCATTAAAATACCAATGACAATTTTTATAGAACTAGGAAAAAAAATTAAAAATTTGGGAGCACCTGGATGGCTCAGTCAGCTAAATGTCGGACTCAGATTTCAGCTCAGGTCATGATCCCAGTCATGAAATTGAGCCGCATGTTGGGCTCCATGCTCAGGGGGATGTCTGCTTGGGATTCTCTCTTTGCCGCTCCCTCTGTCCCCTTCCCTGTGCTCATTTGCTTGTGCTCTCTCTCTCTCTCAAATAAACAAATCATTTTTTAAAAAGTTTGTATGGGACCATAAAAAGCCTAAATAGCTAAAGCAACCTTTATAAAGAGGACAAACCTGGAGGCATCACACTTCCTGGTACTGGCATAAAATAGACTCATAGATCAGTGGAGCAGAATAGAGATCCCAGAAATAAATCCCCTTATATATGATCAGCTGATCTTCAACAGGTGTTGAGAATACATGATGGGGAAAGGATAGTCTCTTCAATAAATGGTGTTGGGAAAACTGTATAACCACAAGGAAAAGAATGAAGATGGACCTTATCTTACACAACTCACCCAAACTACCTCAAAATAAATTAAATCCTTAAATGTATGATGTGAAACCATACAACTCCTTGCAGAAACATTGGGAGAAAGCTTGATCTTTGTCTTAGAAATAATTTTTTTTTGGAGATGACACCAAAATCACAGGCAACAAAAGCAAAAATAAGCAAATGATTCTATATCAAAGTAAAAAGCTTCAATACAATGAAGGAAACCATTAACGACCTACAACATGGTCTAGGGACTGGAAACAGAATCTCAAAGACGTATGTGCACTCCCATGTTTATTGCAGTGCTGTTCACAACGGTGAAGATACAGAAACAACCTAACTGTCCACTGATGGACAAATGGATGAAGAAGATTAGATATATATATAAGTAATGGAAAATTATTCAGTGATGCGAAAAAGGAAATTCTGCTGCTTGTAATAACATGGATGGATCTTGAAGGCATTATGCTAAGTGTAATAAGATAGAGAAAGACAAATACTGTGTGACCGCAGCTGTATTTGGGATCTAAAAAAGTTGAAATAGTTAGAATGGTGGTTGCCAGGGGCTACCGGGTGGGGAGAAATGAAAAGACATTGGTCAAAGGGTACAGACTTTCATTTATAAGATGAATAAGTTCTGGGAATCTAATGTACAGTATTGTGGGTTTAGCTAATCTTACTGTATTGTGTATTTGAAATATGCTAAGAAAGAGTTTTTTTTTTTTACTTTAAAATCCATTTAATTTTAGTCTGTCCTGATCACACATAAAATTCCTTTCCAAAGATTTTCCCTTCGCAAACCTTCTACAACTTTTCTTTATATTTAGATTTTGCCCCAAGCCATTTTTTTTTCCTAATGGTCTTATTTAGGACAAAATTACTTTTTTTTTTTTTTTACACCTTGAAGAAAAATATATTTCCATACCTTACATCTTTCTTACATATAGCACTATTCATTTTCGTCAGTCTTAGTTACATTTGGTAGAATTTGGTAGAATTGTGCTCTTAGAGACCTTAATCTCCAGTGAAAACTAAATAGTAACCAATTGTGAACTGTTATGCCAAAACTCTTTATATCACAAATTTATGAATTTATTAAGCACAAAGCAAGTTTACCAACAGACTCAAATATTCTTAGCTTCTCTGTAATAAGAAGTCAAGGGCAGCCCAGGTGGCTCAGTGGTTTAGCGCCGCCTTTGGCCCAGGGCCTGATCCTTGGAGACCCGGAATCGAGTCCCATGTCAGGCTCCCTGCATGGAGCCTGCTTCTCCCTCTGCCTGTGCCTCTGCCTCTCTCTCTCTCTCTGTGTGTCTCTCATGAATAAATAAATATATTTTTTTTAAAAAGTCAAAAGCACAAACCTACATCCAGTAATCAATACTTTAGCACTTTATTTTGTTGGAAAAGATCTAGATGTCTAATGAATTTCATCCCATTTATCATTCAAGCAAAACTCTGTATAAAATTTTAGGTTACCGAAAAACAAACAAACAAACAAAAATTTTAGGTTACCAAGGACTTTGAAAGCTATCTTAGCAATTATCTGTGAAATTTTTGAGACAGTTAACCATCATTTTAAGTTACCTTTTTGCTAACAAGCTGCAAGAGATAACATGAGCATATTCGACCTTTAGCAAACCTTGGTGGAATAGAAGTTACACATTTAATGCTGATAACTTTAAAGCCATGTCTATCTTAGTTAAACCAACAAACTTAAATAACAAGTTATGTTCCACCTGGGTCCACTTAAAAGTTGATCAGTCTGTTTTCCATTACCAGTTTTTGTTTTGTCCAAGGAGTCTTCTCCACTCCTTGATGGTGAAGGTAGGAGGATGAGCCAATGGTACTGGAAGGCACCAAGGGTGGTACAGAAGCCAGTCATGCAGGCCGCACCCAAAGTGGTGCAAAAACGGAGGAGGGGGTGGGGGAGGCAGGAGAGGTCAAGTGCTGCCCAAAGATAAAGGGTTCCTGGTTCCAGGGCTCATCAGCTCCAACGAGGAGTACACACCATGTTTCTCCACCAACATAGAGGGATAGGCAGTCCATGTTGCTTGTGCCAGAGAAGACTGGGAGTTTCCCTGAAACAAAGGAGTTTCAACATCGGTTTGCAAATTTCCTTAAAGTCCCTGTCCTGAGGTAGACTAACTACAGTTGGCTCCAATTATAGCCATTAACCTGGGAGATGCGTGAGGGAGAAGCGCCCACATCTATTAGGAAAAGGAATAGTGAGAGAGAAAAGTTAAGAGTCAGAGTCCCCTTCTCTGGGATGGCCCGTGTTACCTCCAGCAACCTGAGTTTACTTGGAGGAGCCCTATTTAAATTATCATCTGATATGTCAGGAGTCTGCAGAAGGCCTTTAGGTCAGAGTCCAGGTGGAGTAATGAAGGTGTCCTCGGTCCATTTGCCCTATTTCCTGCAGGGATCTAACTGATAGATCCCACTAAGGCCATGCAGGATTACAGGAGATCAGTCCTTTCCTAAATTTTGCAATCTGAATTGTTTCCAGTTGGTTAAAAGGCATCCCAAGGGAGAGTCCTTGGGGACTGAAGAAGCCTCATGCCTTATTTTACCCTGCCTTGTAGAACCTCCCATTTTTAACCCATGGAGAATACTTAGAAAAGTTTTACAAGGAGAAATTACCCAGTTTTGTAGCTTAAGTAGTTGGTAGAGGACATTGGCAGAAAACAGAAAAGATAGAATTCCATCATGGTTCTTTTATTTTAATATTTTTAAAATTTATTTGTGATAGACACAGAGAGAGAGGCGGGTTCCCTGGAGGGAGCCCGATGCAGGACTCGATCGCCCAGACTGGGGATCACACCCTGAGCTAAAGGCAGATGCTCCACCACTGAGCTACCCAGGCATCCCAAGTCCATCATGGTTCTAAGTGACATTCCAACACATGTAGTCCTTACAGCCAACTTCCCTAGGAAACAGTCCCCAGTTGGGTTTAATTCAATCAGGTACTGGTTTTGGCTGGCTCCCAGTGGAGGTCCCTCAGCCAGAAGTGGCTGGACCAGGAATGTGGAGGGGATCACATTAGACCAATGAGGAGGAAACCTCACACAGGGGTCTTAAGATTGGCAGCCGTCCTGCTGACTTAGGTTGCTGTCCTGTGCCCAAGACAGATAACTTTGTATAAGGAAAGGAATAAAGAGAGGGCATCAAGTTTCTGGGTCTTATTACCATCCCGGCCAGGTACTAACTTCCAGCCAAAAGGCAGACTTTCTCCTGCCCATACAGTAGCCACTGATCAATCGGCAAGAAAGTGATCCAATAAGACCATATTCCTTGAAGGGTCCCCAGAATGAGAGTAAAAGGAAGAAGAGAGAAAGTACTCACCAACTTTGCACAGAAGCTCAGAGTCTAGATGTAAAGACTCAAAGCTCCATGTTGAGCACCAAATGATGAAGTTTTGGAATATAGGTGAGGTCCAGAGCCGATGACCAAGAAATAATTCTTGAGACGTCTTTGGTGCACATTGGTGGTTTTATGAAAGCACAGGGACAGGACCCGTGGGCAGGAAGAGCTGCATTACCTGTGTGAGGTGATAGATGTGTTGTTAGCTAATATGATTACGGTAATCCTTTGTGCATATATAATCCATATGTATGTACATAACATGTTGTAGAACTTAGGTATATGAAATCATATTTGTTAATACCTCAATCAAATAAAAATATACATAGTGATGTGGGTAGTACTTATTAAGGATAGTGAGATGTGACACAGAAGGCAGAGTACAGTTTATTGTCATTATATTTACATAATTGTTATTTGGTTTTTATAAAATATATAATTATGTCTGGAACTTGAAAACTGCAGAAAAATAACCACAAGAAATTGATTCACAGTCTGTTCCAGAGAACCATTGTTAATAATATTATATAATTTATGTATAATTTCCTTTTATGCATATGCTCGTTTATGATCATATAACACCTATATATAAATACAATTCTATATATTTTATACATTAATGTATACAAGTTCCCATATTATGAGAATTCTGTGAGTATTACTCATGATTACATAATTTTCCATCTCATAGATGTAGTTCCATTTATCTTTCTTTTATTTCCATTTGGTGTATGTTTAAATTGTTTAGTATTTTTAAATTAAAAAAAAGATGAACAAATGTTGAGGCATCTTATTGACGTTCTAGTCCTCCAAGAAGAATAGCTTCAAAATCACTGATTTCAATTATGGTGATGGATTATTTGGATGCAGGGGATATGCCTCACCTCTAAAGCTCCAAGCTACTGAAAAATGTCTGCCATGTGGTATCAAATTAAATATTTGTGAGAAAATGAAATAATGAATGACTAATATCTATAAATATATACTACGAAAATGCTTTCTTTTTGATTGCCATGTCTAGACAAGGATCTGGGTAAATATAATAAGCTATAAAAAGTTAGTAGCAGGTATTTATTTAGAATACCAATATGCAGTGACCTCTGAAGTAATATTAGTTGCTCTCAGTAGCACACGCTTATTGGGCAGAGGCCAAGTCTCTGGGAGCAGAACTTCCAGGTATTGGCAATCGAAAGTTAGCCAGCATCCTGAGGCCTACGCTCCACGAGATAAGGTACAACTGGGCTTGACTTAAGCTGAAAATGATATTCCAGATGTGCGTGTAGGCATGGTATTCTATTAGTTATCTTCAAACAGTAGCACTCCACGAGCCTCCACTGTACCAGTATGCGAGAATGAAACAGCAGCTTACCTTATCCATGATCTCCATACCACTTTTTTTTCCTTTATTCCCATTCAAATAAACATACCACTTTTGGAGTCTGAGGACTAGTTCAAACTTAAATGTTGGCATAGGTAGACTAGCTATGTCTTCTTTCCTTCCTCCATATCCCAGGGTTATTGGGAAGATTATATGATATGGTATCTATGAGGCATCTGGCACAATTCAAAGGAGCAGGGAGGTACATAATGAATTTTAGTTTCTGACCCTCACCTCATCTTCGAGTTGATGACATTTAGCTTAAATAATTTAAAGAGATTGAATTTTATTTAAAACAAAGAAAATAACAACAACAAACTGCTTGAATCTCTGAGAGTCGACATTATAGGGCCATTAAAATTTGTGAGCTGGGAAATTCCATGATACAATATGATACTGTAGGAGAAATATTTTGTCAGCATTATAAAAGGTAGATTGGAAGTGGACAAGGGGATTGAACATGAAGATATAGCAGTTGTAGAAGTTTTTATAAGAATACTAAAGAATATCAGAAAAGAAATGATAAAGAAATGATATTCTTATCATTTATAAGAATACTAAAGTATATCAATACTTTATCATACTTTATCATCACTTTATGAAGATATAGCAGTTGTAGAAGTATTTATAAGAATACTTTATCAAGAATTTGTATTCTTATCAAAAGAATACAAATTTCTTAATTTCCAGTATAAGAGGAAAAACACCATAAAGTTGTACATGTTTATTACTTAGACTGTTTTCATTGGTATTTATTCCAAGAAACAAAGTACTTTGTCCTTAGATCAAATAAAGGAAAAGGAAATAAAACATTTTATTTTGGGGTAAATGCACTAACTACATTCAGTATAAGATGGAACATAGGTAAAAGCCAAGTATATAAGATTAGTCACTTCTAACATGTTAAGCCTTACAACCTAAAAATATTGAGAAGACACAGAAGAGTCAATGCATTGTACCTTCTTTAAGAGTCTGACTTGATACCCTTTTCCTTTGATGTAAGAATAATCAGATCCAAAAACCATTCTCAAAAGGATGTTACCTGAAACTAAATAGTTTTACCTTAATTTAATCACACTTATTATGGCTTTGCCATTTATATGGCATACACTCTACTATCTTTACAAATAACTTAATTAATACTATGATAGTCTATAGTGCCCTCTGCTGTAGTGGAGTGGGTTGGGTTGGTGAAGAGAAAGGTACTACTGTTTCTTATTGGAGTACTGTTACATAAAGAGATAATTATATTTTCTCCTGACATTTATTACTGACATTAACAGTTGGTACTCATTTTTTTTTTTTTTGTAAAGAAACTTGAGTGCCACCACTTCCCTAAGGTTATTATATGCACAATGAATAGTAAAACATAATACAGCTGAACTGGAATACATATGCTATCTATACCTACCAAGTGACTGGCTCCCACACACTGGCTTCTTTGTCTGAGATTAAAATTCCTGTAAAATCATAAATCAATTTAGTTCATGGAGTTCTTGATTGCTCACAAAGGAAGATGTTCAATTCATGATCCTCAAGGGTTTGCAAGTGCCCTTAATTGAAATGCTTTAAATTGTACATAGAACAGGAACAGAGTATTCAGATTCAATTGAAATGTTTTTGTATAAGTTCAGCTGAAATGGGAACACATAGCATAATTGCATTATGATAGCAAAACACTATTTCATATCAATAACTAGATTTTGTTTAGGGAATAAAATTAATTGCTCTGCACTTCATTTGGTCTGGAAACATGAGCAAGTAACTTTGTTTTGATTGCTCCTTGGAAGGTGATTAAAAGTAGATAATCATTTGGTCACAAAGGCCAGTGTACAAGCACAACTGAATAAGCCATGAGTGGCAATTGTGAATTCCATTCTGATTGGGGGTTTCAACTATGAAATCCATTAGAATTGCTGCTCTTGTTTGAGCAGCTGTTGATCTGCAAATATATTCAGTGTAAATGTTTATATTAAACATTTAGACACAGTGTACAGTTTGCATTGTTTTAATCCAATAAAAAGGTATCCACAGGCACCCAATTTTTTATCTATTTGCTCTATAATGGATCCAAACACATTGTCGGGAAGTTTTGTGTCCCCTCCCCCTGAAATGAGCATTGCATGCCCATATGCAAAAAACAATGACTCAAGTATCTTGGAGAATTGTTGGCAAGTTATCTCTGAAATTAAATTAAACCTTAGAATATATCCCTAGACATTAAATTCAGAGCTAGTCACTGTTCTCAGTGGTGCCTCCAAGTGTGGGGAAAGTGAAAATTATCTGGAATTTACTCAAAAAAAACATACTTAATGGTAATTCCCTAAATAATATGTCATTGGGTGGTAAACTGATGTTCACGGTTTGAGTGTAATTTAGGTATTTTTGTCAGTAGAATGTAATATGTTAGCTCCATATTGGTGACTCCTTTAATATCTAAGATGTATATGGCAGTGGATCAGAAAAGAAATACACAGCCTGGGACTCCTGTTAATCACTTGTTTTGTTTTGTTTTGTTTTGTTTTGTTCTGTTTTGTTTATTCGTTTGAGAGGTAGGGAGAGAGATTTAGGGGTAGGAAGAAGCAGGCTCTCCATTGAACAGGGAGCCAGACTTGGGGCTCAATCATAGGACCTTGGGATCATGACCTGAATTGAAGACAGATGCTTAACCAACTGAGCCACCCAGATGCCTCAATCACTTTTTTAGTTTAAAAGTCTTACTATCACCCTAAGTATCCATAATACTTTTTCAGTATAATAATCTTAAAATTTGTTCAACATTGGGCAGCCCGGGTGACTCAGCGGTTTAGCTCTGCCTTCAGCCCAGGGCGCGATCCTGGAGACCCGGGATCGAATCCCACGTCGGACCCCCGGTGCATGGAGCCTGCTTCTCCCTCTGCCTGTGTCTCTGCCTCTCTCTGTGTGTCTCTCATGAATAAATAAAGTCTTTAAAAAAAAAGAATTTGTTCAACATTTATTAAGACTTTATTTCACTATAGCATGCTTGGAAGTTAGATGGAGACTGTAAGTCTTATACTGTTACCACCTTTCTAGAGTTCACTGTAAACACTCATGAAAATTGCGTGATTTGTACCATACAGGCTTATTGTGAACTTTGAACGGAACATTGTAACTGACATCACCAATTGGTGACGTGATACAGCAAGTGATACCGCATACTTCTTTAGGCAGTTTGAGTATAATCCAGGAGAAAGGGTTGGCCTGCTTGAGTTCCTGTAATTTTCTTCATTCATCATTACTGGGAGGTAGCACTGTTTGTCTTGATAAATGAATAGACTAGAAGTAAACTATCATTAAAAATAATACTATAAAATAGAAATTAAAAAAATAATAATAAACCTGGAATCAATTGCATAAAGAGCAAAAACATATGATCCTTAGGTCTGTTTGTTTGTTTGTTTGTTTGTTTTTGTACCATGGGACAGCTGGGACAGCAATAGCCAGGACAGGGGCAAATGATTTTTAAAATGCCACCAGGTCTGTAGAAGAACACTTGATGCAGTTTTCTGTCTGAATGTGACTTTGACCCCATTCCCTGTTTCTGCTGATAGAGACTTAAGGCACCTAATGGAGGAGGGAAGGGATGGTGAACTGAATGTACCACTTGGGTCTTCTTTGTCTATCTTCAGATTATTACTTCCCATACCCTTGTCATAAGGCTTTTATTATTTGCTTTATAGTTTCTGTATTTCTTATTGTGTTTATCACAAGGATCCCATAAGCTAAATGAATGACTTCCTAGACAAAACTGTTTTTCCAAAGCTATTTGAATGGTATCACTGATATACTAAACCTTTAACTCTGTCTTCAATAACTACACTTTCCTTCTCATTTCTTTTTAGAAGCCTCCATAAATACTTGGTGATAGGTTTAATAGAGGTCAAATGAATAGAAATTAGGATTTTAACCTTATTACTGAATTAATGGTATATCCCCAATACTACCATTGGAGAGACTCTACCCTTACTATATACTTGCAAAGAGTAATTAGATGAATGGAGTCAGGAGATAATGATTGTAAAACCTAGCATTTGTATTTCACCTCACTCCTTTGCAGAGCACACATGAGGTGCATTATATCATTTGGGTATTGTTTTGTTTCAGTATATCAAGTGTTGTGCTCTGGATCCCACAACCCATTTGCCTTATGGGGAGAAAACTGTGTAGCTCTTTGCAATTTCTCTGCAGTCTAACTTCCAGAGTTTTCTCAAGAGAGGATCTTAAAAATAAGTTGAATTGATGCAGAACTATGAGAGAGAATATAAGAAGGAAATTAATTTTGTCTAAGGTTTCAAGAGAGGCACCCCTGAGGTAGCACATGTTGAGCTGTTCAGGATGCTACAGTCAACTGTGTAAGAGGTGGGAAGGCTTTTTTAGTTTAGGAAATAGCAGTAGGGGAGAATAGAGGAATAAGGGCCATTGGTGGAACTAAAAGAAACGGAGGGTATGTTGACAAAAGCATGAGAGAGACACAGAGAGAGAACCACTGAGTGAGGTGACAAGAGTGGGTGATGGCAGGCTGAGAGATAAGAGATGAGAGGAAAGGGGAAGAATGGAAAGTTAGGAGAGAGAAAAATAAAGAAGGTGAGGGAAAAAATGGGAATTGAGTAAATGTAGAAGAGGATTAGGGACTCAGGCTAGAACTGTCAGAGCATATTAAGTCACGTTCAGATCTTGGACAACCTCTAAGTGATATATAAACACTTGGAGTGCTAAAGATGAGCATGTCATGCTCAAATTTGGGAAGTATGATTCCATAAAGGAAAGAAGATGATTTTTCCCTTTAGAAGTTTAAGATCAAGGGACGCCTAGGTGGCTCAGCGGTGGAGCGTCTACCTTTGGCTCAGGGTGTGATCCTAAGGTCCAGGATCAAGTCCCACATCAGGCTCCCTGTGAGAAGCCTGCTTCTCTTCATGTCTTTTGCCCATTTCCTGATTGGATTGTTTGTTTCTTTGCTGTTGAATTTAATAAGTTCTTTATAGATCTTGGATACTAGCCCTTTATCTGATAGGTCGTTTGCAAATATCTTCTCCCATTCTGTAGGGTGTCTTTGAGTTTTGTTGACCATTTCTTTTGCTGGGCAGAAGCTCTTTATCTTAAGTACCAACAGTTCATTTTTGCTTTTGTTTCTCTTGCCTTCATGGATGTATCTTGCAAGAAGTTACTGTGGCCGAGTTCAAAAAGGTGTTGCCTGTGTTCTCCTTTGGGATTTGGATGGAATCTTGTCTCACATTTAGATCTTTCTCCATCTTGAGTGTTTGTGTCTGGTGCAAGAGAGTGGTCTAGTTTCATTCTTCTGCATGTGGATGTCCAATTTTCCCAGCACCATTTATTGAAGAGACTGTCTTCAATAAATCTTTTTTTTTCCAGGGGATAATCTTTCCTGCTTTGTAGAAGATTAGTTGACCATAGAGTTGAGGGCCCATCTCTGGGTTCTCTATTCTGTTCCATTGATCTATGTGTCTGTTTTTGTGCCAGTACCACACTGTCTTGATGACCACAGCTTTGTAGTACAACCTGAAATCTGGCATTGTGATGCCCTGACTCTGGTTTTCTTTTTTCAATATTCCCCTGGCTATTCAGGGTCTTTTCTGATTCCACACAAATATTAAGATTATTTGTTCCAACTCTCTGAAGAAAAAGTCCATGGTATTTTGTTAGGGATTGCATTGAACATGTAAATTTCCCTGTATAGGGTAGACATTTTGACCAAAGAAGACATAGACATGGCCAACAAGCACATGAGAAAATGCTCCACATCACTGGCCATCAGGGAAATACAAATCAAAACTACAATGAGATCCCACCTCACCCCAGTGAGAATGGTGACAATTAACAAGGCAGGAAACCACAAATGTTGGAGAGGATGTGGAGAGAGGGGAACCCTCCTGCACTGTTGGTGGGAATGTGACCTGGTGCAGCCACTCTGGAAACTGTGTGGAGGTTCCTCAAAGAGTTAAAATAGACCTGCCCTATGACCCAGCAACTGCACTGGTGGGGATTTACCCCAAAGATACAGATGCAGTGAAATGCTGGGACACCTGCACCCCGATGTTCACAGTAGCAACGTCCACAATAGCCTAACTGTGGAAGGAGACTCAGCGTCCACCAACACCAATAAAGAAGATGTGCTCTCTATATAATGGAATATTCCTCAGCCATTAGAAACAACAAATACCCACCTTTTGCTTTGATGTGGATGGAACTGGAGGGTATTATGCTGAGTAAAGTAAGTCAATTGGAGAAGGACAAACATTATATGGTCTCATTCGTACGGGGAATATAAGAAATAGTAAAAGGGATTTTAGGGGAAAGGAGAGAAAATGAGTGAAATATCAGTGAGGGAGACAGAACATGAGAGACTACTAACTCTGGGAAACAAACAAGGTGTGGTGGAAAGGGAGGTGGGTGGGGGGTGGGGTGACTGGGTGACGGGCACTGAGGGGGCACTTGATGGGATGAACAATGGGTGTTACACTATATGTTGGCAAATTGAACTTCAATTAAAAATATATATATAAATAAATAAAAAGCCTGCTTCTCCCTCTGCATGTGTCTCTGCCTCTTTCTCTGTGTCTCTCATGAATAAATAAATAAAATCTTAAAAAGAAAGAAGTTTAAGATCTAGGGGCACCTGAGTGGCTCATTCTGTTGAATGTGTGACTCTTGGTTTCAGCTCAGGTCATGGTCTTACAGTCATGGGGTCAAGCACCCTGTCTGACTCCCTGCTCAGCAAGGAGTCTACTTGAGATTCTCTCCCTCTCCCCACCCCCTCCTCATACACTCTCCCCCTTACTCTCATAAATGAATGCATGAGTTGATGAAAAATAAATAAATCTTGAAACAGTTTAAAATTTAACGGAGAGAAGAAGTAGAAAAAAGTATAACAAAAATACTGCAGACTGGGATAAGCATCATGATATGATTAAGTAAAGGGGAATGTCATGATTTATAGAAAGAAAACCAATTCATACTTGAAGAGAAGATTGAATATAAATTGATATCTGAGATGAATCTTAAAGAATTAATAACTTTCTGGGATACCTGGGTGGCTCAGCGCTTTAGTGACTGCCTTCAGCCCAACGTGTGATCTTGGAATCCCAGGATTGAGTCCTGCATTGGGCTCCCTACACAGAGCCTGCTTCTCCCTCTGCCTGTGTCTCTGTCTTTCTGTCTCTATCTGTGTCTCTCACAAATGAATAAATAAAATCTTTAAAAAGAAAAGAGTTAATACCGTTCAGAGGAAAATTAAACAAATATGTCATAGGCAGAGTAAACAGCCTAGGATGGTCATACTAGAAGAAAGAAATAGACAAAGAAAAAGAAGGAAAGAAAGGAAGAAAAAAGCAAGCAAGCAAGAGAAAATAAAGGGAAGAAGGAAAACAGAATAACAAGTGTTGGGGAGGATGTGGAACAAAGAGAACACCTGTGCTTTGCTGGTGGGAATAGAAAATGGTTAATATGCTTTGGAAAACAGTCCCTCGAAAAGATAAACATAAAATTACCACATAATCCAGCAATTCCAGTCCTAGGTGTATGCTCATAATAACTGAAAACAGATACTCAAATAGGTGCATACACATGTTCATAGCAGTGCTATTCATAATAGTCAAAATGTGGGAACACCCCACATCTGTCCATCAACAGATAATTGGGTAAACAAATTGCAGTACGTACATGCAGAGGAAAATTATTCAGCCATACAAAGAGAACAAAGTACAGATACATGCTACAGTAGAGATAAACCTCAAAAGTATGCTGAGTAAGAGAAATCAGACACTTAAGTTCCTATAGAATGTGATTCCACCCACATGAAAGATCTAGAATAGGTAAATCCATAGAAAAACAGATTGCTATTTGCTAAGGGCTGGAGTGAGAGGAAAAATGGGGAATAATAGCCATAGGGTTTCCTTTTCAAGTGATGGAAAGATTTTGGAACTAGATTTAGTGTTTGCACAATATCATCAATGTACTAAATGCCACTAAATTGGTCACTTAAAGTGAATAATTGTGTATTTTGTTAATTTCTCCTCAATAAAAATAAAACTGAGAAGTTTAAGCTTAATGCTTAAGGTCATAGGGAGCACTGAAAGGAGAAATAATTTTTAAAAATGGAAGATAAAGAGGAGAGGGAGGAAAGAAGAAAGAAAAGGAAGATGACATATGTGTATTTCTGAAAGATGACTCTGCCAAAAAAAAATAAAAAATAAAATGAATAAAGTCCTGAAGGGGAGGCAGTGTCTTTTGTGTATCGAAGTTTAGATTTCTTGGAGACAGGTCCAGGAAGAAGCCTGAATCTGAAATGTGTATTTGGCTGCACTGTTTAAACCTTGTATACTAAAGAGCTGTTCCTTTAAAAATGATCTTACGAAGAACAGTTCAAGTCCACATTTTCTAACTAGCCATAGGTCTTATATTATTTTTAGGCTGAGAAGTTTTGGAGAAACTATAAGAGCAAAACTCAGAGAAATATCCTCAGGGAGGTCACATTGTATAAAGCATCTCTGCAGAGAGCTGGTTTCATGGAGTTAGGACACAGCAGAGCCAATTATCCAAAGATTTATGAGCAAATTGTTCTGACTGATAAAGACAGGAAGTAATCCAATAACAATTTTTTTTTTTTATTCCCAGACTTTAAAGTGTGTTTGTATATGTGTGTGTGTGGGTGTGTGTGCGCGCATGCATGTGTCAAACCCTTAAAGATATCAATTCTAAGCCTAACCAAGTAATTATAAAATGCTGAATTCTGTGATTGACTTGACATCCTAGGAAAGAATAAATAAGAAGTCTTTCCTGATATTTGGGGTACAGACCATATTATCTGACAGATCAACTCACACTAAACAATTGACATGACAGAGTGGAACGATTTTGTGATTCCTTTTGGCCAAGTTCTATCCAAATATTGCCGGGGATATAAATTGGTGCAGCCACTATGATAAGTAGTATGGAGTTTCTTCAAATAGCTAAAAATAGGAATATCATATGATCTAGCAATGCCACTGCTGAATATTGACCCTAAATAAGAAAACACTAAATTCGAAAAGATGTATGCATCCCTATGTTTATTGCAGCATTATTTATAACAGCCAAGATATGGAGGCAGCCCAAGTATCCATCTATAGATGGGTAGATAAAGAAAATGTGGTATATATATATATATATATATTTGAATATTATATAATGTGTGTGTATACATATATATAATTGAATATTATTCAAGCATAAACAAGATTGGGATCTTGCCACTTGTGACAACATGTATGGACCTAGAGGTTGCTATACTAAGTGATATAAGTCAGAGAAAGACAAATACCATATGATTTCACTTATATCTGGAATCTAAAGCAGGTATACAGACACACACGCAGAAACAGCCTCATAAGTACTGAGAATAAACTGATGGTTGCCAGGAGTAGGTCAGTGGGGGAATGGATGAAATAAGTGAAGGGGATTAAGATGTACCAACAGCCAATTACAAAATAAATAAGTCACGAGGATGAAAAGAACAG
The DNA here is from genome assembly GCF_018345385.1 of Vulpes lagopus. NCBI lineage: Eukaryota > Metazoa > Chordata > Mammalia > Carnivora > Canidae > Vulpes > Vulpes lagopus. Next base: position 111,462,887 of record NC_054833.1, on the reverse strand, counting down.
CAAAGAGAACACAGTCAAAGGTATTGTATGGCAACAGATGGCGGCTATACTCACGTGGTGAGCATTATAAAATGTACAGAATTGTGAAATCACCATGTTGCACACATGAAATGAATACAACATAGTATGTCAGCTGTAATTCAAAAATTTTAAAAAGGGAAGAAAAACAAATACTACTTGGAATAAAGAGATTAGGGAAGATAACCTTAGCTAAACAACTCAGTCTTGGGTCTCATCCATGCCTTTGTATCATGAGGGTGTTGAAGATAAGTAGGTCTCTAACCTACTTTGCATAAGGAATCACTGCAGGAGTGATGCCTGGGTGGCTCAGTGGTTGCCTTCTGCTCAGGGCGTGATCCTGGGGTCCTAAGATCGAGTTCTGCATCAGGCTTCCCGCGCGAGGAGCCTGCTTTTCCCTCCCTCCACGTCTCTGCCTCTCTCTTTGTGTCTCTCATGAATAAATAAATAACATCTTTTTTAAACAAAAAGAATTGCTGAGGAAAGGTGTTAAAATGCAAATTCTAGGGCCCCAGACAAATATACTCTAACACAGTAGTAGCTGATTTTGTTATTATTAGCATGAGAAATATTGAAAAAGGCAATATTTAAGGTTTGCATTCTATGGTTCAATAATCTTACCTTGCTTCCTATGGCAAGAGTATCTTCACCAGCCATGATGAATCACATCCATAGAATTTTTTGGACATGAGCAATTACACACATAGTCATGTTGATTTCCTCTTCAAGCAAAATACTTTCACGGTGTCTTTTCTTTAATCACTCTATGAAAAATATAGAAGGAAAGAAGGAAGGAAGTAGTGAATTGAACAAAAACCCTATGACTTGTGGTTTCTGAGTAAAGATTTTTATAACTAAGTTCATTTCAACTCTGATACACAGGTATCACTGCTTTTCAAAAGTTTTTGTTATACGACTTCACTTTTATGCAACCTGTATCGGTACCAGTTTAGCTTAACAAAACAGGGAAAGCCAAAAAAGCAAAAGTAGTTTTTAGAGTCTGATTTTGCAGCAAGCAGTTATAGAGACCCTCTGAGGAGGGAGAGCGGTATTGCCACGCTCCTCCCTGAGAACCGCACTCAGCATCAAGCTGCCATAGCTTGAACTGTGTCTGTGAGCATTTGTGCCTTATCTCGGTTTATTTTGTGCTTCCATTAGCAAGATCTGTCCACAAGTATCAGGAAGGGCTAAGAGAGGTTATTTTTGGGATCCGGGAACACTCAAAAATTTTCCCTATAAACTAATGGTAGCTGCTTCTTTACTGGATAGCACTTCAGTTTACAAAAGTTTTCATGGGAACGTTCTCCTTTCAGATAGCCGAGGAAACCTATATTAAGCTACCATTTATCTATTACCTATGATAAACCAGACACAAGCAGAGGTGATTCCGGAATAATAGAGTATCATCTCATAATTTGAAGAACACCAAGGTCAGACAACCTTGTAAAGATATAGTTGCATTAAAATGCAGTAAGTGTAATGCAATAGAGAAACAATACCTGAGAGAACTAATTAGTTTGTTACTGGAACTGGGAACTTTTAATACAGTATTTAGGCATATGAAATATTTAGTTAAGGAGAAATCCAGATGATACAGAGCTGGATGTCGATAGGTCAGAAATGTATTTTAGAGAGATACCCATGTTTTGTATTAAATTTTATGGACTAGGGTTCATGCACGTGGTTAAGTGCTTCTGTAAGACCTGCAGGCTGGAAAACAAGATAATCTGGGATTTAACATCAAGCATGTAAGTGACTCTAAGTAATGAGTTCCTGATTCCTCTTGGGGCAGTTAGCTGACTAGGGGACAGGAAGTAAGATGGCTATGCTAAGGGAAAGTAGAACATATTGAAGAGTGTCTATATATTGAACATTTTGATACCCTCCTATAATTTACCTGTGTAGGATGGTGGCATCTTCATAAAGCCAGGGGGAAAAAAGGGACTAGTGTTATTTGAGGGTCATGATGTGGCAGGCACTGTTCTAAACACTGTACATTTATTATCTAATCTGATTTTCCAAATTGTCACATGAAGCAAGTGCCATAATTGGGCCTGATCCACTCCTACAGAAACTGGGTTAAAGAAGCTGAGAGTTTTGCCCAAGATCACACACCTGGTAGCAGAACCAAATATAACCTATTTTTATTTGAGACAAAATCTTTTGTCCCTTGCCTTGACCATCCCACAATACTACTTTCTGGCAAGCAATGGAGCTCTAAGACATAGCCTAGATTCAGATGTTGCATCTGCTTACCATTTTTAAGCTTCTCACGAATTCAGGAAAATAAACCACAATGGAAAAGAAAGTAAGCTAATTAGTAGTTTTCTCCTATCAGACAAAGACAGGACCATGAAAGTCTTCCACTCACACTAGGAATCACAGTGCCCCTCTGAATGCTCCATCTATCAATTCACAGCATGACAACAATCAAATTACAGTCTTTGAAAGAAAGGTAAATCTAGCCGGGAGATTGATGTAATTTAAATGAGCAGAATTTGCTGAGCTAGCCTGCAGAAAGTGCCACATTATTAGACAGTTGTAGCTGTAAAGGAGGAGAGGGTATCATCCAGACATGTGTCCTAGTGAGATGTCTTTAAAGTAGAGGCAAGCTGTTCAGCTCACAGATTCCAAGGCTGGCCATTGTCCAGGAAGCTTAGTCACCCCCACATAGATACGATGCCTAGGAGGTAATGCAGCACACAGAATTATACGCCATTTCCCCGATTTACTCATTTAGAGATCACTTCATAGCCTGACCCATTGCTACCATAAGAGGAAAATAAATTTCTTCTGCTCTGTTATCATGAATATTAGTACTATAAATAAAACAGAAAATATTTAGGAAGGTAAGGTTGAGAGGGAGGAGTAACTGTGAATGACGGATTGAGTCTGTCTTAATAAGAGTTCACTACAGCTGACACATTCCAGAACAACATTAGGAATTCAAAAGACTTGAAGGAACACCTAGTTAGGTGACCCCATTTCACAGCTGGAGATCATAGAAGGTATGTAACTTTGTCGAAGTCCATGAGAAAATTGGCGGCAGGGTCTCAATTAAAATCCTTGCTTTCTAAATCTCATCCAGTGATATTTCTGATTCAATATGTTGATGTAGTTTTTCTCTCATTTACATTTATAAAATGTCAATATGATACTCAGTGTATAATCCAGAGGTCATTTAGGTCAAGGAATCCTTTGATATTGAACCAAAATAGGATTAGGGTGTTACCTCCCATTCAAAGGAGAATTTAAGTCTCTGTCCCTCTTGACGATTTATGGATTTGATTGAATTTTCCCTTCATATTCCTGCTTCCAATTTCTTTCAACTGATTGAGAGAAATTCTCAATTTTTTTTTTTTGTATATAACTCTCCCATTTTTAGCACTGCTTTGACCTTCAGGGAAGCAATTCTGTTTTTACCCCAAATACTTCTGCCATAGACTGTTTTGTATGTAAGGATCTTTTCTTGAAGGTTTGGGAACATCAGAATCAAGTTATATATCACAAGAGTAAAAAATGTAAAAAATGAAATAATAAACATTCCTGTTTCAAATATTTTGAGACCTCCTAGCCTTGGAAAATTTTTACTGGGTTATCTATGACTCTTGGCTCCAGACTTGCAAAATACTTTATTTTTTTTCCACTCTTCTCAGAGTTCTCTCCTCCTGTTTTTCTCCTGTCTTTAGCAGATACTGATTCAACTATTTTCTCATGCAGGCCGGTTTTTGGTTTTGTGTTTTTGCTTTTTTACTTTTTGTTTTGTGTTGTTGTCCTTTAGGCCTATGCCCAGAGCACTTCATCCTCAAGAGTAAATTGCTCTAACAAGGTAGTTTATATAAAAGGAGGAATCCTAATACCATATTTGCTACTATAATACCAAAACGCTTCCCTATGTATGCCATACCAATCAAGCTTTGACTGAAGTAATCCTCCATTTGGACAGGATGTGGATTTTTAAGAAGGGTTTGCTTACATCATGTTGATCTAACTTCTCTATTACTATAAAACCTAATTACATGTTTATTTTTCTATTTTTATTCATATCCAAGGAGAAAGAGCCTTGTAAAATACGGAAGCAGGGGTGTTGGAATACATTGATTCCACCCAATAAAAGCTAACTGAAATGCCCAAAGGAAGTGGAATAAGGGTAAACTTGGTTACATACTGAAATGAAGGAAGGGAGCCATCAGATGCCACACACCTTGAGGTCTCCCTGTTAGATATGCCTCAGATGGTATGGCCATCTGGAAAAGTAATATGAATTAACTATCAATGTTAACTCCCATTTAAAAAAAAATCCTTTTTTTGTCTCAGTGATTAAATAAAAAATTTCTTAAGGGATTCTCTCTCGCAATTTCCTACACATCCAGAGTTTAATTGATACAGACCAATGTTAGATGCAATCCCTAAAAGAGGAGATGTCTAAAATTAGTGTTTCTTTTTTCCATGCCTATCAGCCAGACACAGAGGCTGCATCAAATCACTTTGGCTGTGAGACAGAACATACATAATAAATGCATAAAATATATATCCATTTATGCACTCCTACACTTTCTTACTCAGTGATTTGTACCTCCTAAGTGCAGGGTGTTTACCCTCAAGGGATTGGCACCAGCTAGTTATATTTGAAAGGCCAGGCCTGCAATGTCATGGTCTGGCACTTAAATAATCTTAAGATTATTTTCTACCTTTAGCTTTCTAAACTTCTTTAAAAATCAAGAAATAAAAACATATCCAGAGAGCCAAACTTAAATGGGGCAAGATGAATGTGTTAAGTTGCAAAGCCAAGATTGTATGGAATGAAGAACTATAAGGGAGGACATAGGCATTTAAGTGTGTTTCTGGCTTTTGGTGTGATATGAAATATAGGATTTGGGGGCATAAGCTAAAAGAGAAGAATAAAAGTTGTATATAAATATGTTTTGGATGTATTTATGTGGACACTATGCAAAATTCAGGACTATGTTGAATGTTGTGGGAGTTCCACAAAATGTTTAAAATTCCTATTTTCTTTAGATAGTTTTATTCCAGTTAGGAGCAACATCTGTATCTCTTATTTTAAGAAATTTTCCCATGTAAAACATATTATGGAAACATTATGTTCATTTAACATTTCAAGTATTACACAAAGCAGAAAGTGAAAAGCAACAGCAGCAAACACTGTAACTCGGAATTTATTAGTATTCAGATGTGATGCTAGCAGTGCAAGTTAGTCACTAGATAGACCTCTGTCTGTCCATACAGACAGAAAGGTGAATTGGTGGATGGGGGGGGGGGGGCGGTGGATGGCAGATGTATAAAAAGATAAATGATGGATAGGTGATTGGAAGGACAAAAAGGAAGACAATAAAATAGTCGAATGGATGGATGCGAAGATAACTAAATAGATATTTACTCATATTGGGAATTTAAATAAATGAACTTCATTTGTTCTACTTGAATTTAAGAGAAATAAAAATCTGAAGAAAAGCTAAAAGAATTGCTACACTTAAGTTTTTTTTTTTTTCCACATTAAGGAATCTAATTTATTTAAAAATCCCTAAGAAATTAAGAAAATACATTATTAAAATCATTAAGAGGTTAGACTCATTATTTTCCCTACATGTTTAAGGCAGCGTGTATTGACTCCCTTTTATGCAAATAAGATAATTAGCACTCAAACTTTTTACCCACATCCCATTTTTTATGGCTAATTATATTAGTGTTACTTTGTTAAGGATTACACAAAGTACATTCCGTTCTGAATCGATTATTTTGCAGTTGTCAGGACAGTTTTATAAACGGATTAAAATGAATGCCAGTTTTTATTAAGGAATATTAAAAAAAAACACACAAAAAGAGAGAAGATAGTATAGGAAGCACATTATTAGTTTGAAGCAAATCCTATACCTCATACCAAATTTAACATATCGGTACGTGTTACTTTGGAAGTAGAGAGGAGTACAAACTCAACCTCTAAATGGGCAGACACTGTGAAAGATTTTGCCCTGTAGTGAAATTTGGCAAAGTGTTATCGGAGCCAGGCATGGGGTGTTATTGGCATTTAGTGGGTAGAGGTAGGGTTGCTGCTAAACAGGATAGCACCCACAACAAAGAATTTTCTAATCCCAAATATCAGTAATACCAAGTTTGAAAAACCCCACTCTGTTATAATTCATCATTCAATGTATACATTTCCTTATTATTTTCTGTCTCTGGTTTTCCAGAGTCTGCTTCAACACTTACAGCTCCTCCTGGGAGGTGAAAACTTTTACTTCTTCTGATAATTCCTCAAAGGACTTGATTTTCTAAACACTATCACCGTCTTGTCCCATGTCTTCTGAATGCCAGTCAAATTTGGTCCAGACATCCAGAATAGACCACTTTCATCTGATTAAAATAGTTTTCTTCCTGATTCATTCTTGGAAAGCTACATTTGAAATTTCTGAACTGAAAGTAGTCCTGGATTAGACTCATACTTTTGGAAGACCTTTGGTCAAGACTCTAATTTCTGCTGCCTGTTGACCTTGGTATTAAATACCATAAGCTACCATCTGCGCTCTACTGATGGCAAATTACTCTTTTTGCATAATGTATAATCTTTGTGGACTTTAAAAACATCTTCGCATTATATTGAAAAAAATTTACTTGGGTTAAAATGTTTATATTTACATCATTAGATAATATAATTGATATATTTATCAATCATTTCTTTAGCTAAAATTAGATTTTAACAAAATCTGTGAATACACCGAGAATGTGATAGCTTTGTTATCAATCCACTCAAGTGGGCATTTTTCAGTGCTATTTCTGACAAGTTAGTAGCTACTCATACACATATACAAAGGTATATACATAGAAGCCCTACTTTTAAAACAATAGGGGTGCCTGGGTGGATCAGTTGGTTAAACATCTTACTTTGGCTTAGGTCATGATCTCAGGGTCCTAGGATCCAGCCCTGCTTCAGGATCCTCCCCACTCACTAGGGAGTCTGCTTGTCCTCCTTCCTCTGCCCTTCCCCCTGCTTTTGCTCTCTTTCTTTCTCAAATAAAATATTTTAAAAAAAATAAAACAAGAACAAGTTAAAAATCAAGACAAGTAATGAAAAGTATATTGATGTGGATAATGAATCAGAATAACTGAACAGAATAATTGTACAGAATAAATGAACACCAAATATATGGTTAGTGTTCTCAGAGTAGATCATGAAAAAGATGTGGGCTCTGAAGTCAAAATTCCTTAGCTAAAGTTCCCCCCTTAACTTCAGTTTCTTCATCTGTAAAATGGACATACTAAAACAGCACCAGATTCAAAGGGTTATACTAGGGAGTATTTTAAGTAATTGTTGTGAAACTCTTAGTTTAGTCCTTGTCACCTAGGAAACACCAAATAAATGATGTTATTATTATCATTAGTCATTGCTATACTCTAATCTGATCACATGTACCTGGTTTTGTCAGATGAGGTTAATGGACTTTAGTGGATAAAATGACTTTTTCATTTCATCTGTTTTCATTCAGTAAGTGGCATAATCAATATGAAAACTCTTTTGCCACTGAGTCCATCTGCTTTGCCTGATTTTGAAACTAAAACTGTTAACAAATCCATTATTTTTAAACACAGAAGCTTCTACGGGATACCCTACAGAGAAAGTAGGGAGGCACTTAGGGAGTGCCTTAAATAACAAGTTAGCAAAACTCTACATGCCAGAAATAAGTTGTCTGGCTCTTAGTTTAGTTCTCAAGTTCCCATTTCCAGGTCCCTTCTTTCCATCTTTCTCTGATTTTATGACTTTAATTCAAAGTCTTCCCTTCTTGGTTGGTGGCAATATCCCAGAAAGACCTACATGAATGAACCTTAACTTCACACCTCAATTCTTTCCTCCTTTTCTTTTTTTTTTTTTCTTTCCTCCTTTTCTTAATTAGATACAAAAACCTTAACAGCTGTCTCTTCAGCACAGAAGCCCTACATACTCTGTGGTTTGCTCATGTACCATCCTTGTGCATGGCAAAAAACCTATAATGTAACCTGAGGTAGGGTCAGAAACATTTTGTTCAGGGCTGCCCAAAGACTGCCAACGGGAGGTTGTATCGGTTAGTCTCTGTGCACTTCCCTTCTGCTCATTTATTTATTTATTTATTTATTTTACTTTAAGTGTTCAGTTATTTATTTCTGTACAAATAGCAATTGATTAGGGAGATCCCCAGTTACCTCTGACAAACTTGCTCAATATTTATATGTATTTACGCTAATGGCCGCTCTTCCTCATTGCATGAGAGCAGGAGATATTGTTGTCACTGATCTTCACTAATTCATTCATTAACTCACTTGTGCTTTTAGTGATTAATTCTAGAATTTGTTCAGTGTGTGGATTGAGTAGCTTGTACATGCTGGGAAACTATGCAAGGCCCACCACATAGAAGATGAACAATAAGATGATTGATCTCTTGTTATAGTAGGGACATCGTAGAGAATAAAACAATGTCTTTGTAGGGAAGTGAACGGAAGCTTTATAAAGAAAGTAGTCCAGCCAATGTTCAAAGGCTTACTAGAAATGTGCTAGAGATCAAAACAGGAGTGGCTATTCCATATAGCTAAAATGCAGATATCAAGAAGAAATGAGGAGTTCTGAAACCCAACTGCTGTTTTATAAATTCCTGTCTCAAATCTCACAAAAGAGCGCACAGATGTGCTTGATGTCTGCCACTCTAAATGTCTCTATGACACTTTGCCACCCTACCTTTGTAACTAGAGAAACTCTTTTCTTAGTCCAAATAAAACTTGAGACCCTTTTTAGCAAACCCTAGAGAACAGAAGTCTCATATATACACCACCTAATTTTAGTGGTCTTACTCCCTTCCCTATTTCCATGGCCACTTGCATTGCCAAATGATGGAGCAAATGGTAGCAACCATTTGCATGCAGGAAATTCCTCTTGCCTCTAGGCAATAGTTGACTCCTCCGCTCCACCTGGGCTTGATAATTGAATCAGTGTGGTATCCTACATTTGGATTGTTAATAAACGGGAAGCCAATGTCATTTTTAGTTTAAGGAAAACCAAACAAAACGACTTTCTGTGTCTGCAAAACATTAATCAGATCCTAACAAACAACCAGAGTCACTATGTTCAAAATTAATGCAACAGTCTTCTCACTTTGTTTTCCTATATTCCAAGGCTTGAATGTCAGCCTTGTCAGCAACTATGACAGTATGGCAGTATGACAAGAGGGTGACATTAGGTAGGCTGCTAACAGTATAATGATGCTAACCCAAGCTAGACCTCGTCTACTATTATATATGCAGTTCCTTCCATAGAAGTTATCCTCTTGGTAAAATGTTACAAATGTTTTCTTATTTAAGTTATTAAAGGCTGGGAATTTTTATATTTTTGCAGCAAAACTTAAAGAGAAAACATAAATGAATAAATAGTCTATGTGGAAGAGAGTTAGGTACTTAGATTGAAACACAGTTCTTTCAGGATCTTTGTAGACTAAAAATATATTTGGTGCAGACAGGACACTGAGAATATTTTAGGACTGCGGGAGTATAAAGTATGAAGGAGGATGATAATGGAAAAATATGAACCAGATTATGAAGTATCTGGTAAAGTGATCAGAGGAGTTGAGATTCTTTCTTTAGCTAACAGGAAGCCTTGAAGTAATTTTGGACAAAGGAAGTACAAGATTAGCTGTATTTTATTATAAAATTTTAATCTAGTAGCGGTATTTCAGTGGATGAGTCTGGAAAAGGGAACATGGTTAAGTAACTGAACAAGGACATTTGCCATGGCTTGGAGAATGATCACAAGACATATTTAAGAGTTAAATGCAGCTAAATTACTGAATTAATGACTGATTAGACATTAGGCTAAAAATAGAAAGTTACTTGAGTAGTATTCCGCTAAATGCAAAACTTAAACTGTTCTCTGCCTCCAGATGCCCTTCCCAGCATTTCAGAAAATATTCAGTTATTGCTCACCATGCCTATCTTCCCTTTACACCCAGACAGCACTGGTGTGGTTATTTATAAGTCTCCACATCTGGAGAACTAATTTGTTTGTGGACTGCTCCAGTTCCACAGAGTACTTAGCTATCACTCAGCTGCACCAAATTCATTCAACCCTGATAATTAAATTAAATATCTACCGACATCAAAGAGACAGCAGAAACTTACTAACAATACCAAAAAATTTCCTAGACCCCTAGAGAAAGCCACAGTGCATTATAATAGGTACAGATGACATATTCCGTAGTTGAGTGATGGTCAATTTAATATTCCACTCATATTTTAATGTGTCTGTAGAGTAGTCTAGCGGAATATGGTCTCACAAGTGGAGTAACACATTGGCGGCTCAATATAATAGGACTGACGTTACTATGGAGTTCAATATTACATGGGCATGACCTTACTGAAGAAGATTTAATTACTTGAAATACCAGAAGGATGACACCATAACAATATCATTGCAAAGGTCTTTAGAAAGAAGAGCTTGAGAGTCATGGCTGCTGACTTCCACATATTCATTTTTTTAAGATTCTGCATTAATTTTCTGAGTTAAGGGCATCACCATCAATTTTTGCACAACCTACAAGTCATAGAATCATTCCATCCCTTAAACATTTTTTTCCCATTCTTTCTTTTTTAGAAGATTGCATGCACTTTAAAAAATAATCAGCACAGAGTAGTTTCCCTCATATGCCTAAGCCTCAAGATGTGTCCTCTCTACAACTGAGTCAATCCTTCATCTATCCTTCCTATGATAAGCCAGGAGCATAAATGTATGCACGTGTGTGTGACAGAGAGAGAGAGAAAGGGAGAGAGATTGTTGGTCTGTCAGGTTCTGCACTTTTATAATACATTATGATATTTTACTTTTCTATGCCTTACTCTTATTTATTATTTACTTTCTTTCCTTATGCTTCTTGGGAAGTGCTTCAAGTCAGCACCTATGGTTTATTTACTATGGCTGTATGTACTTCTTATGCAGATTCACTATGATTTATTTAAGTAGCAACCTACTGATGGCTACTTAGGTTACTTACAGACTGTTATGAGCTAAATTGTGTCTTCCTCAAATTCACATGTTAAAGCCCCAACACCCAGGACCTCAGAATGTTACCGTATTTAGAGACAGGGACTTTAAGGAGGTAATTAATTGAAAATGAAGCCATTAGGGTGGGCCCCAATTCATTCTGACTATTGTCCTTGCAAAAAGAGGGATTTGGGCCATAAAAAGGGACACACACACAGGAAAGCCTATGTGAGAGCACAGTGAGAAGGCAGTTTTCTGCAAGCCAAGGAGAGGCCTCAGAAGAAAGCACATCTCTGACATCTTGATCTTGGACCTCTGGCCATCAAAACTGAGACAACGAATTTATATTGTTTAAGCTACTCTGTGATTTTCTTACGGCAACCGTAGCAAAATAATTCAACAGTCTCTTGCCTTTACAAAAATACAGGTATTAATTCTCTGTATGAGGTTATCAATACGTGTCTCTGCATATTAGATATGTAGGATCTACTGATTCCATACAAGTGAATGCTGATGCTTATTAAAACCTGCACTAAAAAGGATTATCTTTATAAATAAGTGGAAAAATGGTATCTTTTTTACTTGGTTTAGTTTTTATTCCTTTAATTTTGAATTGGTATATATATCTTTTCATATTACCAAACAACAAATGCAGGATACTTTCCGAACTTTCTACTGATTGTTTTCAAGTTTATTTTTCTCTTAGTATATTTGTCTTTCAAAACAGAAATATGAATTGTTTTATGTTAGCCATTATCAATCTTTGTTAAGTGACTTTAGCGATTTGTTTCTTATTTAGGAAAATCTTCTCTATTTGTAATGCAGAGCATAATTTACAGTTACTTTGGTAATATCTTAATTTTTAATTAAAAATAAATCTTTGGTCAATCTGGAATTTATTAGATGTAAAACTGCATATATATGAGTTTAATCAGTCAGCATATTTAATATAAATTATTAATTGCCCATATTATAGTCTAATAATTAATAGTTGAATAATTAATTGTAATATGTCAGTGATTGACTATCACTGATTAATTAAATATAACAGAATGGCCACTGGCATACGTATGTATACATATATACATATATGTAAAATCTACGTACATATATTTTAAATTTCTTTTATTAACTATGTATGTTTTCCATTGTTATTATTTCCAACTTTATCTCACTATTCCTACATGCTTATTATTTAGAATTAGCTCATTTATTTCTGATTACCAAGGTCTGCTGATAACCTATTCTACAATTGTGTTAAAGTTTTACATTGATTTAAGGAGAATTGACCTCTTTAAAACATTGAGTTTTATGTCAAAATAATGATTTTCTTTTTATATGTCTGAATATTACTTTTGTAATCACATAAATCTTGCACTTTTTTTAAAGAT